>NC_054847.1:679749-1330999 GCF_018345385.1 Vulpes lagopus | reverse complement strand
TCTTTCTTTCTTTCTTTCTTTCTTTCTTTTCTTCTTCTTCTTCTTCTTCTTCTTCTTCTTCTTCTTCTTCTTCTTCTTCTTCTTTCTTTTTCTTCACTTCTTCATTCTTTTCTCTTTTTAAAATGAGGTGATTTTTTTAATGAGGTGATTTTTGGTAGATTCCTGGACAGCTTCAGTTACCAGAAAGATCAAGCCATGGGTAGAAGTTTAGAAACTTCAACCCCACCTCCTCATCCTCTATGAAGGAGAGAGGAACAGAAGATTGAGTTAATGATTGATTATACCTGTGTGATGAAACTTCCATACAAATTCAAAAATACAGAGTTCATGGAGCTTCTGAGTTGCTGAACACATGGATGTGCTGGAAGATTGGCATGCCCAAAGGGGGCATAGAAGTTTTGTAGCCCTTCCCCATACCTTGTCCTGTGTATCTCTTTATCAGATATATATATATAACTGAATTGAATTGTAGGATATCCACTTTCTGTCGGAGAATTGGTTGATGTAGAAACAAACTGACACTAATAGTGTCAGAAGTGTTACAGGTGAGCAAAGGAAAGCAGTGAGTTTTTCCTACACAACTGCCTTAAACTAACAAGTAGGTTTGGGATTAGAAAGGAAAATGAATTCTACAATGAATATTTTCTAATTCTTCATTTTTCTTTAGACATGAAATAATTTTGTGTGGGACTCTGAACATCTAACATCTTTATCTAAAATAATGTCATTATCATTTCTTGGAGGAACTTGTGGGAAATTGGATGCATTGACACTGCATGGACTGCAATCCAGGACTCATAATACTCCAGTGATTTTGTGACCTGTTAGTAATTTCCTTGAGCTCTTATTTTCCACAGCAATATAGAAAGAAGCTTTCCTTGCTCTAATGAAGTGTTAATTTTTAGAAAAATGAAATGCAGACCAAATTGTCCCCCTGGCTTAGGTTGAGCAAGAGCATAGATAGCATAGATCTATCACAGATGAACTTTGAAAGGTTAGGGGAGTTAGAATGCTGCAAATTTTATCAACAAAGCTCTGCTGGCTGCCATATGAATGCAAAAGTAGCCAGAATGTCTTTCCTGGAGTACTTTCCTCTGGCTCTGTGTAGAACACTAACAGAGTAAGACAAGCAGAGATTACTCAGCTAATTGACTGGAGGCTGTGAATAGCTGATCAGGCCAAACAATCCTTTATGGTCTAACCAAGGCATGAATAATTGGAGGAGTCTGTGTTGAATGATGATTATCTTGTAGTTGATAGATAGATAGATAGATAGATAGATAGATAGATAGATAGATAATGGTAATGTTTAGGAAACTGTCTTCCAATGACAGAAAAATAAATGTCTAAAATAATAATAGGGATCCCTGGGTGGCGCAGCGGTTTGGCGCCTGCCTTTGGCCCAGGGCGCGATCCTGGAGACCCGGGATCGAATCCCACATCAGGCTCCCGGTGCATGGAGCCTGCTTCTCCCTCTGCCTGTGTCTCTGCCTCTCTCTCTTTCTCTCTGTATGACTATCATAAATAAATAAAATAAAATAAAATAATAAAATAAAATAAAATAAAATAAAATAAAATAAAATAAAATAATAATAAACAAAGAGCATATAATTTCAACAGTCAGGAATTCAAGACTTTAAGCTAAGCATTGCCTTCTCCAGATTTTATTTTTTAATATGCAAGCTATTTGGGGAATTTCATATAAAGTTCCTAATATTTCAATATAAATGAAATGGGCTGGCTAGTGGAAGAGCAGGCCTTTTGGAATTAGACTGCCCTAAATTTGTTTCCAGACCTTTAATGTCTGTGTGAAGCTGGTTGACTTGGTTATAAAACTGGTTGGTGGGTGGGTATTTGTGAGCTCTGCAGTGAAGACTTCAGAATCTAGGGTGAATGTTCCTTGTATGCAGGCACTACCCAAAGTGCTGCCCCGTCACTTCTGTTCCTGTCCAGATCTGTCAAAGGTCATGGAGATTTGACACTTGCTTGCCCTCACATTTTTACAGCCTCCATTCAATCTCTTTGAGGGTGAATGAACTCAGAACTCTTTTCTAATAATGGTTATAAAATTCCAGACACCCTGTCCAGTCTGGTGGTACCCATGATGAGCTGTGGTATAGGTGAACCTATAAAACTTAGTACAAGCTGGATAAAATCAGGAAGTTGACCTCACTAACCCTGCTTTGCTGTACTTCCCACCTGCTGAAGTGGAATGGTGTCTGGAGAACAGGGGCAGATTAAGAACTACTGAGTGGAATGATCCCAGAAGCTGAACCACAAGAGAAATCTTTTGATAGAGTGGAAGCATGATGGGTTTAAAACTTCCTAACTTTTTGGGATACCTTGGGCCACATTCTCTCTGAATAGAATTTTCTTATATATAAAATATATATATATATATATATCTTATATATAAAATAGAATTTTCTTATATATAAATAGAATTTTCTTATATATTATAAATATATAAGAATTTTCTTATATATGTATATATATGATAATTTATTAATATTTCTTTTTAAAAATACTTTATTTATTTATTCATGAGAGACACACAGAGAAAGGCAAAGACATAGGCAGAGGGAGAAGAAGGCTCCCTGCGGGAAGCTCGGTGTAGGACTAGATCCCAGGACCCTGGGATCACGCCCTGAGCCAAAGGCAGACACTCAACCACTGAGCCATCCAGGGCCCCTATGAAGATTTCTTTTTATTGAATGGTCTTAGTGTCTGTCTGATTCCTGATAAATATTAAATTGCCTGATAGTTGTGTTTTGGAGACTTTTCTCCATAATATTCTGTACTTTCTCAGCCTCCAGTTCTTCACAGAACTAGGAATCACATGTCTGTCAGCTTCTCCAGTACAAGTTCCATGTGAGTCTGGTCCACTGGCACTGAGTCATCAGCGTGTAGTGATGTGCCTGGAGCACAGTAGTTCCTTGAACACTCCTGGGGAAAGGGAGTAAATGAGAGAAAATGATTGCATATGTGCCCTTTAGTTGTGATGAGATTCAGAAGCCGATCCTATATTGACTTTTTGCCTTCCCTAGCCATATCAGGTGGGTAAGAGAAAGAACTGGCAGCTTCACTCATTTTAAGTTTTTTTTTTTAATATTTTATTTATTTACTCATGAGAGACACAAAGAGAGAGGCGGAGACACAGGCAGAGGGAGAAGCAGGCTCGCTGCAGGGAGCCTGATGTGGGATTCAATCCCAGGACTCCTGGATCATGCCCTGAGCCAGAGGCAAACACTCAACTGCTGAGCCACCCAGGTGTCCCTTAATACTTTTTCTTAATATTTTGCACCCACCAAAAGCACACAGTTTTCCCCCCACAAATGCATTATGCAAACTATACCCAGTGCCTAATTTGCTCCTATAGGTGGGGATGCGGTGGGGAAATGAACCCCTCACGTCTGGTTGTATGAGAAGCGTGTTACGATCAGGTATGGAGTTAAGCTCAAATCAGGGTTATCCTGAGTGGCCAGGAGCAAGACACACACCAGAGTGAGAGAGTCCGGAGAGGAGAGGTGGAACCGGAAAAGGAGAACTTTCAGGAGACAAGGTTGGTGTCTATTTTTGCTGTTTATATTGGCCTGGAACATTAGTGTGTGTCCACAGAGCAGGCCCAGCTGTGGCTTGAGCCTTTTCTCTGTTGGCTACCATTTTCCTGCCCTGCTCTTTCCAGTTTTATCTCCCCTCTTTCTAGTCAACCATGTCTTCTCCAGATTTCCTGCATTGATCCTCGTCTATAGTTAGTTTATTCCAAATCCATTTGAAAAGCCCAAGGTACAGAAAACACTTAAAGCAGGATTTCTCAACCCTGACTGTACATAAGCATTGCCGCCACAGCTTTGCAAAAATATCCATCACTGAGCCACAAGCCAGATCAACTGAATCTTTGTCTCTTATAAGTAGAGCATAAGCATCAGGGTGTTTTTTTTTGTTTGGGTATTTTTGTTTTATGTTGTTTTGTTTTTGGTGGTGGTGGGGTTCTTTTAGCTCACTAGGTATGTCTAATTTGCAAACTAAGCCAAGGACTCCTACCTTAGAAATCAGCATTTTATTATTTTATTTATTTTATTTTATTTTATTTTATTTTATTTTATTTATTTATTTATTTATTTTATTTTATATTTTATTTTATTTTATTTTATTTTATTTTATTTTATTTTATTTTATTTTATTTTATTTTATTTATTTATTTTATTTTATATTGGAGAACAGCTAATTTTGCCTTATCATTGTTTGGCCTTACTCTCTACTGGCTTCTGTGAATTCTATATCCATTTTGTGCTTCAGTTCCTATTAACTCCACTATCTTTTTTTTCTCTTCCCTTGAGTGTAACAAAGGTCAGTGTCCTGAGAGATTGGGAATAAGATGGTAAGCTACTTTTTTAACATACTGTTGAAGAGTCTGTTAGAATTTTATTGAGGATTTTTGCATCTATGTTCATCAGGGATATTGTACTGTAGTTCTCTTTTTGAGTGGAAGCTTTGTCTGATTTTGGAATCAGGGTAATTCTGGCCTCAGAATGGATTTGGAAGTTTGTCTTCCTTTCCTATTTTTTGAAATAGTTTGAGAATAGGCATGAATTCTTCATTAAATGTTTTGTAGAATTCACCTATAAAGCTATCTGGTCCTGGACTATTGATTCTTGGGAGGGTTTTTTTTTTTATTATTGATTCAATTGCTTTACTGGTTATCAGTCTGCTCCAATTTTTTATTTCTTCCTGTTTCAGTTTTGGTGGTTTATTTATTTTTTTAGTTTTATTTATTTATTCATGAGAGACATGGAGAGAGAGGCAGAGACAGACGGAGGGAGTAGCAGACTCTCTGTGAGGAGCCTGATGTGGGACTTGATCCCAGGACCCCCGGATCATGACCTGAGCCAAAAGCAGATGCTCAACCACTGAGCCACCCAGGTGCCCCAGTTTTGGTGGTTTATATGTTTCTGAGAATTTATCCATTTCTCCTACATTGTTCAGGTTGTTGGCATGTAGTTTTTTTTTTTTTTTTTTATAATTTCCACTTGAAATTGTTTGTTTTCCTATGGTGTCAGTTGTTATTTCTCATTTATTTATGGTTTTATTTATTTGTGTCCTTTCTCTTTTTTTTCCTTGATATATATGGCTAGAGGTTTATCAATTTTATTTATTTTTTCAAAGAACCAGTTCCTAGTTTCATGTCTGTTTGTTTGTTTTTTCAGTTTCTGTATTATTTATTTCTGCTCTAATCTTTCTTGTTTCCTCCCTTTTCCTGGTTTTAGGCTTGCTTTACTGTTCTTTTTTCTAGTTGTTTTAGGTGTAAACTTGGGTTATTTGAGATTTTTCTTGCTTCTTGAGTTGGGCCTATATTCCTATAAATTTTCCTCTTAGAACCCCATTCGGTGCATTCCAGAGGATATGGATCATTGTGTTTCCATTTTCATTTATTTCCATGCATTCTCTTAAAGTTTTTATTTAAGCTCCAATTAGTTAACATTCAGTGTAGTATTAGTTTCAGGTGTACAATTTAGTGATTCAACACTTCGATACAACACCCAGTGCTCATCACAAGTGCCCTCCTGAATCCCCATCACCCAGTTAACCCGTATCCCCACCCACCTCCCTTCTGATACCCCTTAGTTCAGAGTCTGTTTCCTGGTTTGCCTCTGCCTCTCCCTTTCAATCCCCTTATGTTCATTTGTTACATTTCTTAATTTATACATATAAGTGAGAGCATATTGTGTTTGTCTTTCTCTGACTTATCTCACTTAATACAATACTCTCTGGCTCCATCTATGTCATTGCAAATGGGAAGATTTCATTCTTTTTTATGGCTGAGTAATATTCTGATATATATATATATATATATAACTTCTTTTTTAAATATTTTATTTATTTATTCATGAGAGACACACACAGAGAGAGAGAGAGAAAGGCAGAGACACAGACAGAGGGAGAAGCAGGCTCCCCGCAGGGCCCAATGCGGGACTTTGCTTGCCTGCTAGGAGCAGCACAGGGAAGTTTGGACTCTATTTCAGCCAAGCCTGCTGACATTTATAGCTCCAAACTGAAGGGACCTGGTGTGGTGGGAATCTGCACGGATCTTTTGGGAGAGAGTCTTGCCATCCTGGGGTTGATGCAGGTTTGACTGAGAAGGGCTCAGAGGTGTGGTTTTGGGACAAAACATGCTAACAACCAGGGTCTGAATTAGCTGCCCCTCAGTAGATGTCTCTGAACCTATGCTAAAGGGCAGGTAAGGGAAATGGAGCTCGTTGGCTCTTTTGTCCCAAGAGAGGCCTCTCTGCCAGTGACACCTCTCATAGATGAACTCCAGGAAGAGTGAATAATGGTGCCCTGTGCACCTCAGGTGATCATAAGATGGCATCATCTGCCCTGGGATTGCTGGCCCATCTTGTCTCCAGGAGTAAGGCACTGCCCTCAGAGCTCTATCCCAGCCAAGCCCACCAACCTCTAAAATCCTATTCTTTCAACACCACTGATTGCAAACACTGATAAAAATCAGCTCCTCTCGTTTCCCCAGCCAGTGGCTTTGGGGCATTGTTCTCTTGGTGTGTATCCCTGTGCACTCCACTCTCTCTTGCCCTTCTTGACCAGGGCTCCCTGCCTTCACAGCACCCATGATCCATTTCTCCCCAAAACCATGTCTCCACAATCTCTACCTTCCTCAATGTGGTTTCTTCTCTCCCTGCAATTGTGCAGTTTGTTCTATCAGTCCTCAGACTGATTTGTTGGGTATTCAGAATGACTTGAGAGTTAACTAGCTGTGTATGAGTGACTAAGTAAACCTACTACGCCACCATTTTAGCTTTCCCCCTCTTTCCATGTATTTTTATTTCTTCTTTTATTTCCTGGTTGATCCATTCATTGTTTAGTGGCATATTATTTAACATCCATGTATTTGTGTCCTTCACATATTTTCTTTTGTGGTTGACTTCTCGTTTAGTAACAATGTGGTCAGAATATATGCATGGCATAACATTGATCTTGATTTTGCTGAAGCTTGTTTTGTGGGCTAATATGTGAACTATTCTAGAGATGTCCCATGAACACTTTAAAATAATGTGTAAACTGCTTTAGGATGAAATGTTCTGAAATATATTTGTTAAGCCCATTGGTTCAGTGCATCATTTAAAGCCATTCTTTCCTTGTTGATTTTCTGTTTAAATGATCTATGGGTCCACTGATACAAGTGGGGTGTCAAAGTCCCTCCCTATTATTATTGTGTTTGTATCATTTAGTTCCCTTAAATTTGATATTAACTATTTTATATATTTGGGTGCTTCTATGTTGGATGCACACATATTTACAATTGTTATATCTTCTGGTTGGATTGTCCCCTTTATTATTACCTAGTGTTCTTCTTTGTCTCTTATTACACTCTTTGTTTTAAAGTCTAATTTTGTTCAATATAAGCATTGCTACTTCACCTTTCTTTTGACATTCATTTGCATGATAGATGTTTCACCACTCCTTCACTTTTAATCTACAGGTGTCTTTAGGTCTGAAATAAGTGTCCTATAGGCAGCATATTGATGGATCTTATTTTTTTTATACATTCAGCCACCCTATGTTTTTGATTTCAATGTTTAGTTCATTTACATTCAAAGTAATTATTGATAAATCTATGTTTGTTGCATTTTATTATTTGTCTTATAGTTGTTTCTGAAGATTTTCTCTCATCCTTTCTTGTCATTCTTTCATGTTTTGCTGATCTTTAGTGATACATTTGGATTTCTTTCTTTTCATTCTTTTCATGTTTTTTGGTGTTTTTTTATATATAGTTACCATTAAGTTTTTAGGTAACATCTTCTGCATAAAGCAGTCTATATCAAGTTGGTGGTTGTTTAAGTTTGAACCCATTCTTTACACCTCTCCTCCCCACATTTTAGATATATGTTATTATATTTTGCATTCTTTTATTTTGTGAATTAATTGATTGATATTTTGTGGAAATATCCATTTCTACTGCTTTTGTGTTTCCTAATTTTAAACTGTCACTTTTGGTCTCTCCTTTCCACTCAGAAGAGTCCCTTTTAAAATTTCTTGCAGAGATGGTTTAGGTGTGGTCAACTCCTTTAGTTGTTGCTTGTCTGGAAATTCTTTATCTCTCCTTCTATTCTGAATGTTAGCTTTGTTGGATAGAATATTCTTGGCTTCAGATTTTTTCCCATTCAGCACTTTAGGTATATCATGTCAATTCCTTTTGACTTGGAAAATTTTCACTTAAAAGTCTCCTGCTAGCCTTATGGGTTTCCCCCTGTAAGTTACGTATCTCTTTTTTTCTTGCTGCTTTTAACTTTTTTTCTTTATCACTATATTTTACCTATTTAATTACAATATCTCTGTGTGTATCTGCTTTTTTATTTTGATGGGAGTTCTCTGTGTCTCCTGGATCTAGATATCTCTTAACTTCCCCAGATTAGGGAAGTTTTCAGCTATTGTATCTTCAGATAAATTTTCTACTCCCTTTTCTCTGTCTTCTTTTGGGACTCCTATCATATGAATACTATTACATTTGTGGAATTATTGAGCTTCTTATATCCATTCTCATTTGTGTAATTCTTCTCTCTCTCTTTTGTTCAGCTTAATTACTCTTCATTACTCTGTCTTATAGGTCATTAATTCATTCCTCTGCTTCTTCCAGCCTGCTGTTCACTTCACCATGTGTGTTTATCATTTCATTTATTGTATCCTTTATCTCTGCTATGTAATTTCTTATCTCTGTTTTAGGGCTTTCAATCATATCTTCCTTCTTCTCAAGTCCAGTGATTATTCTTATGATTACTACATAACATTCTGTTCAGTCATGTTATTTATATCTATTTTGCTTAAATTTATGGCTATGAACTTGTCCTTATTCTTTGTTTTGGGATAAGTTTCACTGTCTTCTCATTTGTGTAAATCTCTTGCCTGTTTTTCTGTGTTAGAAAAGTCAGCTACATCTTATTTTTTTTGAGGGTCAGGGCTTTAGGAAAAAGATGTCCTGTAGTGCCTTCTTGTGTGGTGTTCCCTGTCTCCCAGAGCCTGCACTTCGGGAAGTGTTTCCAATGTGTGCTGCATATGCTGTGCTGTTTTTTCCCGGCCTATTTATCCTTCAGACCAGTCATCTACAGAGACTGTCTTTCTCTACTGTGAGCAGTGTTTGGTCCCGGCCTAAATGTAGCGCATTTTATCTAGATGTGCTCTGGTGTGTTTGTGAAATGAGACTTATCACAACTGCTGCTAGAACCAAGGTTCTGCAAAACTCCTATGTTGGGAAACCCAGTGTGAACAGGGGTTTGGGCCAAGCTTCTTAGGAAGGGGGCTTGCCATACTGGAACTCAGGCAAGGGTTACTGGAAGGGGTAGTTCCAGCAGAGCATGGGGAAGGTGGGAATTGGTGTAAGCAAGTCAAGTAGCAACTGTCTGAGCTATGCTGGTTCCCACAGCTGCCCTTTGTTTATGCTGAGGGGTGAAGGAGGGAAATGGCACTAGCCAGTTCCTACTCCATGAGTGCTGTCTCTCTGGGATGTGCTCAGAGATAAGCAACTAACCTCATACTGTATGCCCCAGTTGCTCTACAGATTCCTTTTTCCATGTGGTGTGTCCCTAAATTGTTTGCCTGCCTTCCCTCTAAGAGCAGCCCAGTGTCCTCTGGGCTCTATCCCAGCAAAGCCCTCTGAACTGTAAAATTTCAGACCTTGAGTTTCTGTGGTTGCCACAAGTCAGGAAACTCAGCCTCTCTTGTTTTACACGCTAATTGCTATGGGGATTTGTTTTCCTGTGCTCCCTTGTGTGTTAGTCTGTTTCTTCCTCTTCTCAGTAATTTCAACTCTTTCCTAGCTGCAGCAGCCACAATCTGTTTCTCCCCTAAACCACATCTCTGCACTTCCTACCCTCTTTGATGTGGCCTCTCCTCTGTCTTTAGTAGTAGAGTTGGTTCTGCCAGTCTTCAGGTCAATTTCTGTGGTATTTATGATTATTTGATAGTTATCTAATTGTAGTCCTGGGATGAGGCAAGCCGAGGGTCTTTCTACTCTGCCACCATCTTCCAACTCCCCTATTTTGAAAATATTTTAAAATCTCTTTTTTACATTATTTCATTTCATTATTCTATTTTCAAGCTTTTTTTTGGGGGGGGGGTGTTTCACCTATTATCTACATTCTGCAGTTAAATCCACAATGATTTTTTTGGCATACTCTATATTATTCAGTTTGGGGATTATCATTTGGTTAATTTCTAAATTTTCCTTATGCCTACTGAGACATCTTGTCTTCATGCATTGTGGGGCTAATATTCATTAATTATTTTTTTCCTGAGACTTAATCATAATTTTCTGGTTTATTTCTTTGTTTTGTTGGTTAGTTTCTGTGTTTTAACTTAAAATATTTTTAATAAAATGTAAAGAGCCTATGTCAAGAAAATAATAGAACTTCACTAATGTATATACGTGAAGAAATCTTTCTGGAAGGTAGTATTCAATATTACATACATTACAGTTTTCACTTCCAGAGTGTTTCCAATGTGCGCTGCATATGCTGTGCTTTTTGCTCAGGGCACAATCCTGGGGTCTGGGGTTGAATCTTTCATCAGGCTCCTTGTGGGGAGTCTGCTTTGTCCTCTGCCTATGTCTCTGCTGCCTCTCTCTGTATGTCTTTCATGAATGAATAAATAAAAACTTAAAAAACATATATATGTATACACACCCAGAAATGAAAGTGTTGGATCATATGGTGGGTCTATTTTTAAATTTCTGAGGAAACTCCATAACATTTTTCATAGTGGTTGTACCAATTTACATTCCCACCAACAGTGCACAATGGTTCCCTTTCTTTTACAATCTCACCAACTCTTTTTCTTTCTTTCTTTCTTTCTTTCTTTCTTTCTTTCTTTCTTTCTTTCTTCTTTCTTTCTTTATTTTCTTTCTTTCTTTCTTCTTTCTTTCTTTCTTTCTTTTCTTTCTTTCTTTCTTCTTTCTTTCTTTTCTTTCTTCTTTCTTTCTTTCTTTCTTTCTTTCTTTCTTTCTTTCTTTCTTTCTTTCTTTCTTTCTTCTTTCTTTCTTTCTTTCTTTCCATTCTGTCAAATGTGAATTGATGTCTTATTGTGGTTTTGATTTGCATTTCCATGAGGATTAGTGATACTGAGTATCTTTTTGTGTTCTGTTGGCCATTTCCATGTCTTCATTGAAAAATTGTCTATTCAGGTTCTCTGACCATTTTTTAATCAGATTGTTTTTTTTCTGGAATTGTATGAATTTTTTTATATATTTAGGACATTAACCCTTTATCAAATTTATCATTGCAATCTTCTCCCATTCAGTATGTTGCTTTTTCATTTTTCTGATGGCTTTCTTAGTTGCGAAAAAACTTTTTATTTTGATGTAGTCCCAATAGTTTGTTTTTCCCTCACCTAAGGAGAAATATTTGAAAAAAAATACTGGTAAACCTGATGTCAAAGAGTTCACTGCCTTTTTTTTTTCTTTTAGGAGTTTAGGGTTTTAAGTCCTACATTTAGACTGTTAATACATTTTGAGTTTATTTTTGTATATGATGTAGTGAAGTCATCCACTTTCATTGTTTCTTAGTGTTGCTGTCAAGTTTTCCTGGCACCGTTTATTGAAAGGACTGTATTGTATATTCTTGCTTCTTTTGTTATACATTAATTAACCATATAAAATTGGGTTTATTTCTGAGTTCTCCTTTTTTTTCCATTGGTCTATACATCTCTTTTTGTAGCAGTAGCACATTGTTTTGATTATTATAGCACTGTAATATGGTATGAAATCTGGGAGCCTGATACCTCCAGCTTTGCTCTATTTCACAAGTTAATTTGGTTATTCTGGATCTTTTCTATTTTCATAAAAAATTTAGAAATATTTGTTGTAGTTCTGTGAAAAATGCTATTAGCAACTTGGTAGTGATTGAATTTAATCTGTTTTGGATAACATGGACATTTTAACACTTTTATTTGTTTATTTGTTTCAATCCCTAAGCATATCTTTTCACATATTTGTACCATCTTCAATTTCTTTCAACAATGAAAATAGTTTCTAGAGTATAGATATTTACCTTACTTGGTTAAATCTATTCCTAGGGATTTTATTTGTTTTAATGGAATTTTAAATAAGATTTTTAAAAATTTCTCCTTGTGGTATTTTGTTGTTAGTGTATAAAAATACATGGATTTCCTTATATTAATTTTGTATCCTATGATTTTACTGAAATACATATTAGTTCTAATTTTTTGATAGATTATTTAGGATTATTTATATATATTATCTGAAAATAGTGAAAGTTTTCCTTATTTCTTACCAATTTAGGTGACATTTAATTTTTCTTGTCTGATTAGTATGTCTACAACTTCCAATACTATGTTAATACAAGTGGTGAGAGTGTTACTGACTTGTTATTGATCTTAAAGGAAAAGTTTTGGCCTTTCACCTTTCAGTATGCTGTTAGATGTGAGTTTGTCATATATGAACTTTATTATGTTGAGGTTATGTCCCTCTTTCCTCACATTGCTGAGATTTTATTATGAATGTATATTGGATTTTATCAAATTATTTTTCTGTATCTATTAAGATGATCATAACTTGTATTCTCATTATGTAATGTGGTATATCACATTTGTTGATTTATGGATATTAAACTATCCCTGCATCCATGGAATAAAGGCCACTCTTTCGTTATGTATTTTCTGTTTTGGTGATCCATTCATTGATGTAAATGGTGTGTTAACATCCCCTATTGTTAAATTGTCAGTTTCTCCTTTTATATCTGATAATAAATGCTTTATGTCTCTAGATGCTCCTGTGTTGGGTGCATTCATATTTATAATTGTTATATACTTTGTTAGGGATTGATCTCTTTATCATTATGTAATCTTTATCTCTTGCTATACCCTTTGTTTTAAAGTGCATTTTGTATCATGTAAATATTGCTACCCCAGTTTTCACTTTCATTTTCATGGATTTTGTTTTAATCTTTCACATTCAGTCAATGTGTCTTTAGATGAATGTTTTGTTTGTTTTCTACATCCAGTCACCTTATGTCTTTTGATTGGAAAATTTAGTCCATTTATATTAAAGTAATTATTTACAGGTATGTAATTATTGCCGTTTGATTAATTGTTTCCTGATTATTTTTAAAATCTCTGTTCCTTTCTTCTTCTCTCTCTCTCTATCCTTTTATTCTGATCGTTTTCTTTAGTATTATGTTTGAATATTTTTCTCTTTATTTTTTTGTATACCTATTGTATGTTTTATTTTGTGCTTCTCATGAGGTTAATTTATAATACACTATGCATATAGCAGTCTATATTAATTTGTTAGCCATTCAAGTTTGAACACATTTTAAAATTCCTAAATTTTTAGTCTTCCATTCACATTATTTATTATAGTTACATATTCTCATTTTATTAGTTTCTTAGCTAATTATTATAGATATGATTGATTTTACCACTTTCATCTTTACCCTTCATACTAGCTTAATAAGTGACTGGTCTACTATATTACAGTTTACTTTTACTGATGAGATTTGTTCTTTCATAATTTTCTTCTAGTTATGACCTTTTCTTTTCAGCTTAAAGAAGTTCCTTTAACATTTCTTGTAAGATCAATTTAGTAATGATTAACACCTTTATTATTATTTTTTTATTTTTCTGGTAAGCTATATCTCATTTAATTTTGAATGATTAACTTTGCTGGGTATAATATTGGTTGTAGGATCTTTCTTTTCAGCATGTTGGTAGTGCTGCTATTTTCTGGCTTACACAGTTTCTGCTGAAAAATAAACTGATATCCCTATGGAGTTTTCACCCCATAGTTATTCTTACAGATACCTGACTCTCTCCCTCCTCTTTCTCCCCAGTGCCCACTAGATCTTGGGACCATCATCAGTATGCAGCCCATGCCACTGTGGCCATGTTTGTGCAAAAAACAAGATTAGACCCTTGCAGCTGACCTCCATCACTGCAAGTGCACCCCTGCATCTATATATCTTCATGCTACCAATCTCCACCTGCTTTGTGCATGCCCATAATGAGATCCTAAAGCTAGGAAAGTGCATGCTGAAAGCCAAGGTTCTCAGACCTACTTGTGGGCCTAGATCTGGCCTTATCTTCTGTTATTAGTATGCATTGATGAGCTCTCTTACAAATAGTCTTTCTAACTCTGCACCTGAACATTTTCCACCTTACTTCCTTTGATGGTGTTTAAAGCTGTGTATATGACTGTGGTGATATCATGCAGCCACAGAAGTACAGACTGATGTTTAAAGTCCCAACAACTGCCATAAGTAGAATCCTAGAAGTAGAGAGAAAGAAGGGCAAAATGTGTATTAAATCAAATAATGGCCAAGAACTTCCCAAAATGTTGGGAAGAGATTTGGAGATACATGTTGAAGAAGCTAATTGAATGCCTAAAATTTCAAACTTCTCTAAGATACATAATAAAATCATTGAAATCTGCAGTGGGTCTGGGATGGCTGTATTGAACTTTGGTTCCTTCAGTAGGCTTCTCTGCAGAATAGTTCCCTGGTAACTGTAGTTACTCCCACTGTGCAGCTGAAAATGATAGCTTCTGCTCTTTTATTGTTCTTCGCTCTCTATACACCTCAGCTTTGGGTGAGATAAAACCAAAACAATACCTTTGTGTGGTGCCCCAAAAGGATGAGGAAACTAGTTGCTCACCCAATTCCATTTTCTGGTGAGAACTTTTTCTAATTGGGGATTCCCTCTTCATACTGAGCAAAGCTGGCCTGGAATAGGGAGTAATGCAGACAAAATGAGGTTGTCATTCCCTTTTTTTGTGTGCAGTTATTCCCAGATATTTTTTTGTTTCTTTCACTGTGTTGCTAAAATTTGTGAAGTGGACTCCTGAATATTTACAAGCTGAATATTCATGGATAGTTGTCTTATTGCTAATCTTTGTCAGAAGATGGAGGCTGTGACCTCTGATTCTGCAGTTTTGGCAATGACACATCCCATTCATCCCTAAACAAATTCTTGGGCTGCTTCCACATTTTAAGTATTATGAATAATGCTGCTGTGAACAGGGAGGTACCAATATATCATTAAGACCCTGTTTTCAGTTCTTTTGAATACATATCCACGAATATGTACCCATATATCCATATCACATGGCAATTCCATTTTTTAAAAAAATTTATTGGAGTACAATTTGCCAATATGTAGCATAACACCCAGGGCTCATCCTGCCAAGTGTCCCCCCATTGCCCATCACCCAGTCACCCCAAACCCCCAGCCCACCTCCCCTTCCACTACCCCTTGTTCATTTCCCAGAGTTATGTGTTTCTCATGTTTTGTCACCCTCATTGATATTTTCACTCATTTTCTCTCCTTTCCCTTTATTCCCTTTCACTAATTTTTATATTGCACTGTTGGTGGGAATGTGAACTGGTTCAGCCACTCTGGAAAACTGTGTGGAGGAGGTTCCTCAAAGAGTTAAAAATAGACCTGCCCTACGACCCAGCAATTGCACTGCTGGGGATTTACCCCAAAGATACAGATGCAGTGAAACGCCGGGACACCTGCACCCGATGTTTCTAGCAGCAATGTCCACAATAGCCAAACTGTGGGAGGAGCCTCAGTGTCCATCGAAAGATGATGGATAAAGAAGATGTGGTCTATGTATACAGTGGGATATTCCTCAGCCATTAGAAACGACAAATACCCACCATTTGCTTCAACATGGATGGAACTGGAGGTTATTATGCTGAGTGAAATAAGTCAATCAGAAAAGGACAAACTATATGGTAATTCCATTTTTAATTTTTTGAGAAACATACTGTTTTCTATAGCAGCTGTACCATTTTACACTCCCACCAACAGTGCATATGTTCTAATTTCCTCACATCTTCATCAAGAAGTGTTTTTGTTGCTGTAATTGTTTTCATATTAACCATCCTAACAGTATGAAGTAAATTATATTGCAATTTTTATTTGTATTTCTCTAAAAATTAATCATATTGAGCATCTTTTCACATGGTTATTGACTATTTGTATATCTTCTTTGGAGAAATTTCTATGCAAGTCCATGGCTATTTTTGAATTTAGATGTTTAAAATATTTTGTAGTTGACTTTTAAGACTTCTTCATGTATTCTGAATTTTGATCTCTTATCAGATATATGGTTTATGAATATTTTCTCCCATCCTATGCATCATCTTTTTACTCTGTTGATAGGGATTTTTGATGCAAATATCTTAAAATTTACATAAAGTCCAATGTGTCCAGTTTATCTTTTGTTATCCTTTGTTGTCTGTGCATATCATTATCAGTAAATTATTGCCAAATCTAATATCATGAAGATTTTGATTTTTGTTATCTCCTAACAGTTTTCTGGTTTTAAGTCTAACATTTAAGATCTTGACACATTTTTATTTAATTTCTTATGTAACATTAGGTAGTAGTCCAGTATCATTCTTTTGCAAGTGGATATAGATTCTCAGCACCGTTTGTTGAGAAGCCTGTCCTTTTAATTGAATTGTCTTGGTGACCTTGTCAAAAATCACTTGACCACACAGACAAGTGTTTATTTCTGCACTCTCTATTCAATTCCATTATCTATATGTCTGTCTTTATGCTAGTCCACACTATTTTTATTACAGTAGCTTTGCAATAAGTTTCGAAAAAAGGAAGTATGAATTCTTTAGGTTTGTTTTTCTTTTTCAAGACTGTTTTGACTATTTGGAATGATGATATTCCCCATGAATTTTAAGATGAGTTTTCCTATTTCTGTAAATCAAATCGTTGATAAGTTAATAATTATGGCATTAAATCTGTAGATCATTTTGTGTATATTGAGATATTAATATTAAGTCTTTCAATCTGTGAACATGAGATGTTTTCCCATTTATTTATGTCTTCTTTAATTTCTTCCTACAGTGTTTTCTAGTTTTCATTGTGTAAGACTTTCATCTCCTTGGCTAAGTCCTTAAGTATCTTATTCATTTTGTGGCTATTATAAATGAAATTGTTTTATTAATTTCACTTTGAGATTGTTCATTGTTAGTGTGGAGAAATTAAACAGATTTTCACGTGTTGATTTTTTTTAATAATAAATTTATTTTTTATTGGTGTTCAATTTGCCAACATACAGAATAACACCCAGTGCTCATCCCGTCAAGTGTCACGTGTTGATTTTGTATTAAGCTACATTGATGAACTAACTTATCAGTTATAAAGGTTTTTTGTGTGAGAATTTTATGGTTTTCTATTATAAGTTATATTATCTGTGAAAAGAAATAATGTTAGTTCTTCCTTTCCTATTTGGATACCTTTCTTGGATTACTTTTCTTACCTGCTGTCTGTGGCTAGGACTTCCAGTATGATATTAAATTAAAAAGGTGAATTTGAGCATATTTGATTTTTTTTTAGAAGAAAAGTTTTCAGTCTTTCACTTTTGAGGATGATGTTCACTGTGGAGTTTTCATATATGGCTTTTAGTTTACTTCTACTCCTCGTTTGTTGAGTGTTTCGATTATGAAAGGGTGTTGAATTTTGTTAAAGGCTTTTTCTGCATCAATTGAGGTGATCATGTATTTTTAAACTTCAATTTGTGTATATTATGTTTTACAGTGATCAATTTTCCCATGTTGTGACATCTCTGAATTGCAGAAATTAATCCCACTTTCTTAAGATGTATAATCATTTTCATATGCTGCTGAATTCAGTTTGCTGAATTCAGAATTTTTTTTTGAGGACTTGTGAATTAATGTTTGTGAGGAATATTGTTCTCTAGTTTCTGTTTCCTGTTGTGTCTTCCTGACTTCAATATCAGTGTAATACTGGCCTCTGAATGAGTCAGAGCGTTCTCTCCTATACTTCTTTAAGGAAAAAGTTTTCAAATGCATTTGTGTTAGCCCAATGTGTTAGCTCTTTACATGTTTGGTAGAATTTACAGTGAAGCCATTGTTTCCAAAACTTCTTTGTTAGGAAACTTTTCATCACTGACTCAGTCTGCACTATTTTTATAGAACCTCTCTATAGAATTTCTCTTTTTGACCTGAAAATCTTTCTTCATATATTTTTATTTTATATTATTAACTGTGTAAATGTTTATAAATGGTGCATCATCTTGCTCTATTGAAACTTGTTTATACCTTACTTTCTCTCATTTATTTTTTAATTTAAAGTCTATGTTATCTAATATTAGTATAGCCACTGTGCTGTTTTGGTTACTATTTGTATGAAATATCTTTTTCTTTCTTTAACATTTACCCTAATTTTCTCTGGATCGAAAGTTAGTCTTTCTTAGATGGCATATTTTATACAGCAGTTGGATCAAGTGTTTATTCATTCTGCAGTTTCTGTCTTTTTATTGGATAGCTTAATTAACTTAAAGTTAAACTGATTACTGATAAGGAGGGACTTCTGTCATTTTGCTATTTGTTTTCTATATTTCTTTTTTTTTATTTTTAATTAATTTTTATTGGTGTTCAATTTACCAACATACAGAACAACACCCAGTGCTCATCCCATCAAGTGTCCACCTCAGTGCCCGTCACCCATTCCCCTAGCTTTTTCTCCCTCTTGTTTTGCATAACTGTCTTTTTTTGTGTTTAGTTGATTTTCTTTTTTAAATGAAACAAACTCTATTCTCATTTATTTTTGCATATATTATTTAGTTATCTTCTATGTAGTTACCATGGGGATTATATTTAACATTCTAAAGTTATAACATTCTATTTTGAATTTTTAGCAGATTGACTTCAATAACATAAAAAAAGCTCTGGTCTTTTAACAGCTCTATTCAATCCCTTTAGTTGTTGTTGTCACAAAATTACATAAATTGTGTTTCCCTAAGCATAAACTAATAATTTATTAAATACACTGATCTCTTAAATCAAGTAGAAAATAAAATGTGTAGTTCCAAAAGTACTAGCTTTTACACTAATATATATTATTAAAATGTTATTTTAAAGTTTTATTTGCGTTTTTATATTTAATGTAGTTTTAATGAGCATAAGGATAGTCCCATGTGCTTCTACACATGTTTACAAACACTTATATTTTAATGAAAGAAGATGTTACTTAAATGGGATCATACAGTGTCATTTCAAGGAGTTAAGCATATGGAAATTTCCATATGCTCCACATATTACTTTACAAACACTTGCAACTTTTTAAAAATTTGTTTTTGTTTTATTTCCAGTTAGTTAACATATAGTGTTATGTTAGTTTCAGGTGTATAATATATCGATATATTGATGCAACAATTCCATACATCATCCAGTGTTCATCATAAGTGCACTCCTAATCCCTGTCACCTTTTTCACGCATCCCCTCACTCACCTTCCATCTAGTAACCATCAGATTGTCCTCTATAATTAAGAATATTTTTCTTTCTTTGACTCCCTCTATATATATATTCTCCCTTTGTTTTTTTGTTTATTAAATTCCACATATGAGTGAAATAACATGGCATTCATCTTTCTCTGACTTATTTCTCTTAGCATTATATTCTGTAGCTCCATTCATGTCAGTGCAAATAGCAAAATTTCATTTTTTTATGCTGGAGTAGTATTCCATTTTTATATATACCACATTTTCTTTATCTATTCATCAATTGATGGATATTTGGGATGCTTCCAGATGTTGGGTATTGTAAACAATGTTGCTATAAACACAGGAGTGAACATATCCCTTTGAATTAGTGGGGGGGTTTTTGTATTCTTTGAGTAAATATCTACAAACTAACTTCCTGTATCTGTCTAATTTTTTAGACATTTAGTGTGGAGTATAACTCTGCTGTTTATATTTTTCATGGCTTTATTGCTTCTTGATCCTAAAGAGTAGGGCACATTGGAAAGCCATGGACTCCTCTACTAGAGATTACACAATCAATGCATAAAACATTTTGTATCAATCATATTGGGACTGAGAAACAAGGAATGGATAGAGAGGCATCTTATTTCATACCAAGTCCTTAGAAAATTGAGCAAGTGATGATATAAAAGGGATAATGTCCCTCTTATGGCCCCCATCAACATTATTAAGAAGAGGCAAAGATCTTAAAAGATCAGTAGAAAGACTTTTTTTCTGTTTCTTTTTCATCATCCCAGCTCAAGATTAAGTACCCAGCTAGTTCCCAGTAAGGAGTTATGGATGTTCTGGAGCACCTCCATTTCATCTAAGGTAAAAGAGATCTTGTTTTATACCTGTAGTTACATATAAAGAGTATGCCATGAGGCTTCCTTTTCATTCTAGTGGATTCATTAGGCAGAAAACACAGATCAACCAGGACTTTTCCTAAGTACATAAAGTAATACATTGACACTGTTGGTGAATTCCCAAATGTCCTCCTCTATCTTCCTTTTCCTGTACTACTCTTCATCTCCCCTCTTCCTTACTCTTTTTTTTTTTTATATATATTTGCTTACATCCCATTTCCCTTATTCTTTTCCCCAACTGGGTCAGTCGATTGCTTTTAATATAGTATGTTTACTCTGTCTTGGACTATACTAATCAATGCAAGAGATAGAGCAGATTATAATAATATTTTATTATATTTGTTTAATACTAGATTTGGAGAAATTGGAGCCCATATGCACTGTTAGTGGGAATGTAAAATGGTACAGCTGCTATGGAAAATATTATGACAGTTCCTCAAAAAACTAAATATAAAATTACCATGTGACCCAATAATTCTACTCATTGATACATATGCAAAAGAGTTGAAAACAGGGTTTTACAGAGATATTTGTACATCTGTGCTAATGGCAGAATTATTCACAATTATGAAAACATCCCAGAAGTCCACTAATGGATGGTTAGATAAGCAGAATATTATATATACATACATTGATTTTATTAAAAAGACAAGGCTGTGAATAAAAAGATTGTGGGATAATTATTGCAGATTAAATGAGATTAGAGAGACATGACCACAAAGACAATGCACAAACCTTAACTGGATCTTGGTTTGAAAGTAGACTACTATAAAAATCTGTATTTGAAAAATTGAGGAAATTTGGAAAAAGAGGAAGTTTTAGCTTATATTAATGATTTTTTTTAGGTATGATACTGGTATTTGGCTATAATAAGAGAATACTTTTATTTTCAGGAAATGCCTAATGAAGTATTTAGGGAAGAAGTGTCATAATATCTTTAATTTATCCCCACATGTGCACACACGCACATACACAAACATCACCATCACACCTGAGAGGCCTTGAACATTCCAATCCACACCAGGATGGATTATTTCCTGATTTCTATACATACCACACTTTTAAGATCTAACCCTTTGTACATACTCCTCTATGTATATGAAATGCCAAAGGTGGCCCAATCCTTCTAAAAGATGCTCAGTTATCTTTGAAGACAATGTCAAAGTCTCTCCTGTGAAGTTAGTCCTGCTTTCCACAGTGGATGCTGGTTGCACCTTCCTCTGCAATCCCAACATCTATTGAACTTATTTCTGTTGTAAAATTTACTTCACTTGAAATTTTTCTATCCTGTCAACCCCTGCAAAATAAAGGCCATGTTCTATCTACCTGTATAGTCTATATCCTTGCAGAGTTTTCAACCTGCAGTATATGCATGGTAACTGTAAATTGGTCAGATGATTCAATAAGTAAGTACATTTCAAAATCAGAGTTCTGAATGTTCCATGACTTACCAGTAGCAGCATAAGAGGTTGATAGTAAGAAACTCAAACTCTGGGCTCATGGCAACTGTGGCCAATACAATGTGTTCAACATATGCTATTGTCTTTCAGACACAGGATGTATTCATTTCCCAGCCTCACTGTAATTATGCTGGATTGAAGTGATATAAGTCCCGTCTAAGCCTGGTTCTTAAAAAGATCTTCCATGATCCTCAGCTCTTTATATTCTTACTGTAGTGGTCTTGGGCCATGTTTCATGTGGAATGGCCTCAAAATAGAGGAGGACATCCTACATTAAGACTGGCTTGAATGAGATATAAACTGTATAATAGTATAAACTTATACTATTAAGCCACCGAGACTTAGGGGCTGCTTTGTTACTGTAACGTTGTATATTTTATCCTAATTACTAACTACCCTGTAGGGCTCCTTTTAGTGAAGTCATTAGAAGACATTATCTAACACTATCTGCCAAAATGAGGATGTGCAAATAGCTTCCTTTCTGCATAGTTACAGGATTTGTGAGTTCAGGAAAAAGAAACTGGTAATAGATGAGACAACGGTATTTCATTAGAATTGGACAGAGAGATATAGAAAGTGGAAGTGGGAAGGTGCTAAAATCAAATTTTGTGGTTTCTTCTACTCATTCTTCTCCCCATTTCATTCATTTGATGTACTGAATAATTTCTTGTAATAAATGTAGAGTGTTCCAGGCATAGCACACAAGATCAGGGTACTGAGAGAGAGAGAGAGAGAGAGTCATTCTTGCAGGGCTTTTTAGATGACAATGAGCAGTATTTGCCCGAAAACTCAGTGACTCCTTACCATTTTTCACGTGCCAAATCAAAGATTAAGCTAACACAAAGTAAAATATTTAAAGGAAAAGAAGATATTACAAATTAACTCACATGATTTGTTGAAGGAAGGGCAATTGCCTTTTCTATTAAGCAAAATAAAATGTTTTATATAAAAGAAAATCTTTTTTTAATAAATTAATTTTTATTGGTGTGTAATTTACCAACATACAGAATAACTAAATGGAGCTAGAATTCCCACTCTCAGCCCTACATTATGTAATGATACATATGCAGTTACCATAAGAATGAAATATTTAAAAATTAACAAAATTTAAGTAAATGGTTGGTGGATGATAAGAACCAGGCATGTCACTGCTGATTGAGAATTTACAAGTAAACAATGAAAGGATGCTACAAAGACCTATATGACTAGAGTTGAAGACAATATAAACTCATGTTCAGCTTAATCCAGATACAAATAGAGAATTATAGATAGATACATGCATATAAACAGGTCAGTAGATTCACATGTATTTCCTGGTTCTTTTACCTAAAGGAGACTAGAAGGAATCACATACCAGTAGCAGAGAGCACATCTTGTGCTCAAATCTTTGTTTTTAATACCATTTTCCAAGAAAAAAAACCTGGATTTTCCAATATATGTACCTTTTATTTGCTGTTTTTGCTTTATTCCACTAGCTAGGTGTTACATACTGAATGTTTGTGTACCCCCATGTAATTCGTAGATTGAAGCCCTGACCCAGTGTGGCTTTGTTTACAAATAGGGCTCCTATGGAAATAACTAAGGCTATACAATTAAGGTTAGTAGGGGCCCTAATCAATAGGATTACATATTCTTATAAGAATGAACACCAGAAAACTTGCTAGTTGGCTCTTTCTCTGCTATGGGAGGACACAGTGATAAGCTGCCATCTGCAAGCCAGGAAGAGGGCTCTCACCAGAATTTCACTACACTGGCTCTCTGATCTTGGACTTTGAGCTTCCAGAACTATGAAACTAAATGTCTATTGATTTTTTAAGATTTTATTTATTTATTTGACACACACACTCAGAGGGAGAACAAACAGGGGGAGGTGCAGAGGGAGAGGGAAAAGCAGGCTCTGCTGAGCAGGGAGCCTAACACGAGGACTGATTCCAGAAACCTGGGATCATGACCTGAGCTCAAGGCAGATGCTTGGCCAACTGAGCCACCAGGTGCCCTTGAATGTCCATTGTTTAAGCCACTCAGCCTGTGGTGTTTTCTGTGGTCTATTTTTTTTTTTTAGCCCATAAAGTAATATACAGTGATTTTAAATATGACGTTGAGTAGAAGTAGTGAGAGGTTATGAGGATATCTCTATTTTGCTCATGATTTAGTGGGAAAGCTTCCATTTCCTTACCAACAAATATGAGGTTAACTTTATGGGTTTCAGTTTGTTTTGGGGGGGACTATTTTTTTTATAGATATTCCTAATCAAACTGATAAAGTTCCCTTCTATTCCTAGTTTATGAGAGTTTTTATCATGAATGGTTTTAGGCTTGTATCAAATGTCTTTCTGCAATGCTTGATTTGTTCATATGATTTTTATTCTCTAGTCTGTTGATAAGGTAGATTAAGTTGACTTTTCAGATAGTAAAATATCCTTGCATACCTGGAATAGATCCCACTTAGTCATGTTGTATATGTATTTTTATACTTTTTTGATATTGTTAGCTAACATTTTGTGAAGAATGTATGTTTACAAAATACATCAGTCTGTCCTTTCTTTTCTTAAAATGCCTTTCTCTTGTTTTGGTATTAGGGTCATAGTGGCATCACCAAATGAGTTAAAGGATATTCTTTCCACTTACATTTTGCGAAAGACATTTGGTGAAACTGGAGTTAATTCTTCCTTAAATATTTGGCAGAATTCAACAGTGACTCTGTCTGGGCCCAGTACTTCCTTTTTGAAAATTTTATTAGCTATTGATGACATTTCTTTAATAGAGATGGGTCTTTACCAATACCAATTATCTATTTTTCCCAGAGTAATTTTAAGTAACTGGTACATTTAATCTAATTTTTCAAACTTGTAGGTGTAGTGCTTCTTGTAGTTTTCCTTTATTAACAGTTTACCTTCCATGGGATGTGTGGTGGTGATCTGGCATTCATTTTTAATAATGATAATTTGCATCTTACTCTGTTTTTCTTGATTAGCGTGTTTATTGGTCAATTAAGTTAATTGATCCTCTCAAAGAACCAGCTTTTGACTTCATTAATTTTCCTTTATGTTTTCAATTTCATTGATTTATGCTTTAATTTTTTCTTTTCTCCTTTTGCCTTATGCATAAATTTCTATAGTTTCCTAAGATGATCTTAGGAAATCTTTCTTCTTTTATAATATATGCAGCCAATGCTATGATTTCCATATAAGCACCGCATTTGTTTCAATACTACAAATTTTGATAAATTGTATTTTCATTTTCATTAGTTCACAATACATTTTAAATTTCTTTTTTTAAAAAAATATTTATTTATGATAGACACAGACACACACACACACACACACACACACACGGAGAAAGAGAGAGGAGAGAGAGAGGCAGAGACACAGGCAGAGGGAGAAGCAGGCTCCATGCACCGGGAGCCCGACGTGGGATTCGATCCCAGGACTCCAGGATCACTCCCTGGACCAAAGGCAGGTGCTAAACCACTGCGCCACCCAGGGATCCCCACATTTTAAATTTCTTCTGAGACCTCTCTCCCTTCCTTGTGTTAAAGTTTAATTTCCAAATATTTAGGGATATCCCAGCTCCCTTTTCATTATTGATTTCAGTTTAATTCCATTGTAACATGGGACTATATTTTGTTTTACTTCCATCCTTTAAAGTTTCTTAAGGTGCATTTAGGAACCAGTATGTTGTGTCTTGGTGGGTATTTCATGTGAGCTTCAGAAGAATATGTAGTCAGCTGCTGCTGGATGGATTTTTCTATAAATGCCATTAGATAAAGCAGATTGATAATGCTTTTTAGGTCAACTGATTTCCCCACTGATTTTCTCCCTGTTGATCTGTCAATTACTGAAAGGGGGTGTTGAGATCTCCAACTGTAATAGCAGATTTTTCTATTTTACACTACAGTTTTATGTTTTGCCTCATACATCTTGATGTGCTGTTGTTAGGTACATCCACATTAAAGACTGTTTTATATTTGTGCAGAAGTGACTCCATTATCATAAAAAATGCCTTTCTAAAACCTAATAATACCATTTGCTCATTATGAATCTTGTCTGAAATTGAAATAGTTACTCTGGTTCTTTTTTTTCTAATTTTTTTTTTATTTATTTATGATAGTCACACAGAGAGAGAGAGAGAGAGAGAGAGGCAGAGACACAGGCAGAGGGAGAAGCAGGCTCCATGCAGGGAGCCCGACGTGGGATTCGATCCCGGGTCTCCAGGATCACGCCCTGGGCCAAAGGCAGGTGCCAAACTGCTGCGCCACCCAGGGATCCCCAGTTACTCTGGTTCTTTTGATAAGTCATGGCATGGTTTAATCTTTCTCCATTCCTTTATTGTAACCTATTTGAGTTGTTATATTTAATGTGGGTTTCTTGTCAACAACATAGTTATGTCATTTTTTAATCCACTCTAAGTGATTATTGGTAGAAATGGATTAATATCTACTCATTATTAACAGCTTTGTTTTCTATTTGTTGTTTGTTCTTTATGTTTTTATGTTCCCCCTTTTTACCTGGCTTTTTAATTGACTGTTTTATATCATCCCGTTTTACCTCCCTGTGTAGCATACCAATTACACTTTTTAAAAAATGAGTAGTTGCTCCAGATTTTTAAGAATCCAAAATTCCTTTAAAATAACAAAGTATCATTCACATGTGTACAGTTACCTAAAACTGATTGCTCTGTTCCATCCTTAGGATACTGTTGCCATTCTTTCCACTTATTTATAGCTATAAATACCTAATGTACAATTACTATCATTACCTAAGGCAGTTATCTTTTAGATCAATTAAAAATAAGAAAAAAATAAAGATTTTATTTCAATTGTATTTATTCTTTCTCAGACACTACTCTTTTTGTTATGTAGGTATTAGGTTCTTGAAGAATGATTAATACTTCCTGAAGAACATGTTTGCTGGCAATAAATTAAATTAGATTTGTCTGTGAAAGTATTTATTTCCCTTTCACTTTTGAAGGGTAATTTTGCTGAATAAAGAATTATTGGTGAGGAAGTTGTTGTTTTTCAGCAATTTAAATATTTTACTCTCTTTTTGTTTGAATGGCTCCTGACAAGAACTGTACTATAGCTGTTTTCCTTATTCCTCTGTGAGGTGTCAGCCCCCTCCCCAGGCCTCTCTAACTACTTAGATGTAGCTCCTCTTTGGAATTTACTCTTCCTGGTACTTCTCTGAGGTTCCTGGTTATCAGTCTGGATGCCATTGATTTTGGAAATTCTTGGTCCTTTTTGTTTTGAATATTTTTGATGTTTTGTTGTCTCTACTTCTGACATTCCAATTATACCTATGTTCCACACTTTGAAATGTCAGAGTTCTTGGATATCCTCTTCTATTTATTTGTTTTGCTTTGTTTTGGTTCTTCTCTCTCTCTCTCTTTGTATTTTATTCTGGCCAATGTCTTTTGCTCTATCTTTTAGCTCACTGACTCTTCTTGGGCTTAGTGATAAGCCCATCAAAGGCATTCTTTATTTATTTGGCAGTGTTTTTTATTTAGAACATTTCCTTTTAATTATTTCTTAGATTTTCACTTTTCACTTGCATTACTACTCATCCTTTATTTCACATTGTCTAATTTTTCCACTGGAGTTTTTATCAATTATACATATTTTCAATTCCCTATTTGATAATTCCAACATGGGTATCATAGCTGAGTCCAGTTCTGATGCTTGCTTTGTGTCTTCAGATTGTGTATATATATATATATATATATATATATATTTTTTTTTTTTTTGCTTCGTGGCATGCCTTATAATGTTATGTTGAAAGCTGGACATGTTGCATCAGGTACTAGAAACTGAGGTAAAAAGGACTTTAATGTGAGGATTGATGTTAATCTGACTATGAGTCAGGCTGTGTTTTGTCTTTAATACAGCTATAAGTGCCAGAAGCTGCAAAGTCCTCTGTTTCTCTCTCTGTTTTTTAATGGTCTACTATTTTGACTTTGGACTTTTCTAAATATTTCCTCTCCATGGAAATCTGCATCTGTCAGTTCTTTCAGCTCTAACTCTTTGCTATTATATTGGAGTCCAATTGGTGTGGTAGAAACATATGAAGGAGGGGAAGAATCCTATAATGATTATTGGGCTTTTGTCTGTTGGCTACATATGTTCAGTTTTCTTCAGCTTATTTCTATCCTCTGAGGTGAAAACAGGAGGCTGGAAGGAACCAAAATAAAAGCAAAGCTCCTTCCCCAGCTTTGGGGATAATGCTCTGGCAATGCCATTTCCCCTGGATATCAGGCCTTCATCATGGAGAATATTCTGGGCATATTTCACAAGGCTTTTATTTTTTTATTTTTATATACATTCCAGATAGTTAATATACAGTGTAATATTAGTTTCAAGTGTATATAATGACTGAACATTTCCATACAACACCAGGCACTAATCACAACTGCACTCCTTAATCCCCATCACCTAGTTAACTCATCTCCCACCCACCTCTGCTTTGTTAACCATCAGCATGGTTAAGAGTCTGTTTCTTGGTCTCTCTCTTTTTTTTTGCCTGTTTTGTTTCTTAAATTCCACATATAAGTGAATCCTGTTGTATTTATACTTTATTGACTGACTTATTTTGCTTAGCATTATACTCTTTAGCTTAATCCATTTTTTTATTAATGCATTTTTTATTGAAGTTTGATTTGCCAACATATAGTATGACACCCAGTGCTCATCCCATCAAGTGCCCCCTCAGTGCCCGTCACCCAGTCACCCCACCCCCCTGCCCACCTCCCCTTCCACTACCCCTTGTTCATTTCCCAGAGTTAGGAGTCGCTCATGTTTTGTCACCCTCTATAATTTTTCTCACTCATTTTCCTTCCTTTCCCCTATAATCCGTTTCACTATTTCTTGTATTCTCCGTATAAGCAAAACCATACAATGATTGTCCTTGTAATTACAAATGGCAATTTTCATTATTTTTATGGCTGAATAATATTCCAGTATATATACTGGAATATTGTGGTATGTGTATATATATATATATATATATATATATATATATATATATATAATTAATGCATAGATATATATACATGTATATACATTCATACTGCTTCTTTATCCATTCATCAGTTGATGGACACTTGGGCTACTTCCATATCTTGGCAATTATAAATAATGCTGCTATAAACATAGAGATTCAAATATCCCTCTGAATTACTGTTTTTATATTCTTTGCAAAACTACCCATGAGTACAATTGTTGGAGGATAGGGTAGCTCTATTTTTAACTTTTTGAGGTTTCCCACAATGACTGCACCACTTTGCATTCTTACCAACAGTACATGAAAGTTCCTTTTTCTCCACATCCTAACCAACACCTGTTGTTTCTTGTGTTGTTGGTTATAGGCTTTTTTTAAAATTTTTTATTTATTTACGATAGTCACACACACACACACACACACACACAGAGAGAGAGAGAGAGAGAGAGAGAGAGGCAGAGACATAGGCAGAGGGAGAGGCAGGCTCTATGCACCGGGAGCCTGATGTGGGATTCGATCCCGGGTCTCCAGGATCGCGCCCTGGGCCAAAGGCAGGCGCCAAACCACTGCGCCACCCAGGGATCCCTGGTTATAGGCTTTTTGACAGGTGTGAGGTGATATCTCATTGTAGTTTTGGTTTGCATTTCCCTGATGATGAATGATGTTGAGCATCTTTTCTTATGTCTGCTGGCCATCTGTATTCTTTGGAGAAGTGCTTGTTCATTTCTTTTGCTCATTTTTAGTTGTGTTATTATTTTATTTTTGTTTTTTGGATGCTGAGTTGTGTAAGTTTTTCATATATTTTGGATACCTACCCTTTACTAAATATGTCATTTGCTAATATCTTCTCCCATTCAATATGTTGCCTTTTAGTTTTGCTGATTGTTTCCTTTGCTGTGCGGAATATTTTTATTTGATGTAATCCCAATAGTTTATTTTTGCTTTTATTTCCCTTGCCTCAGGAGACAGATCTAGAAAAAAAATTGCTCTGGCCATTGTTGAAGAAGATACAGTCTATGTTCTTTTCTATGATTTTGGTGGTTTCAGGTCTCATATTTAGGTATTTAAACCATGTTGAATTTATTTTTGTGTATGGTGTAGTAAAGTGGTTCAATTTCATACTTTTTAGCATATTGCTATCTATTTTCCCCAATACTGTTTGTTAAAGAGACTTTCCTTTTCCCATTGGATATTTATTACTGCTTTGTTGAAGATTAATTGACCGTCTAGTTGTGGCTTCATTTCTGTGTTTTCTATTCTTTTTTTTTTCAAAGATTCTATTTATTTATTTGAGAGAGAGAGAGAGAGAGAGAGAGAGAGAGAGAGGCAGAGACACAGGCAGAGGGAGAAGCAGGCTCCATGCAGGGAGCCTGACGTGGGACTCGATCCCGGGTCTCCAGGATCAGGCTCTGGGCCAAAGGCAGCGCTAAACTGCTGAGCCACCCAGGCTGCCCTGGGTTTTCTGTTCTTTTCTATTGATCTATGTGTCTATTTTTGTTCCAGTCTCATACTGTTTTGATCACTGTGGTTTTGTAATATAATCTGAAGGCCAGAATTATGGTGCTTCCAGCTTTATTTTTCTTTTTCAATATTGCTTTGGCTATTCAAGGTCTTTTGTGGTTCCATACATATTTTGGAATTATTTGTTCTATTTCTGTGAAAAATGCTGATGGTATTTGGATAGAGATTGCATTGAATGTGTAGATTGCTATGGGTAGTATAGACATTTTAACATTTGTTCTTCCAATCCATTAGCATGGAACATTTTCCCATTCCTTTGTTTCCTCTTCAATTTCTTCCACTAGTTTTTTTTATATATATATATATATATAGTTTTCAAACTACAAGTCTTTTGCCTCTTTGGATAGGTTTATTCCTAGATATCTTATGGTTTTATGTTTTTTTGAGGTAATTGTAAATGGGTTATTTTCTTAATTTCTCTTTCTGTTGCTTCGCTTTTACTGCATATAAATGCAACATATTTTGATACATTGATTTTGTATCCTGGGACATTACTGAATTCCTTTATTAGTACTAGCAGTTTTTTAGTGGTATTTTTAGGGTTTTCTATACATAGTATCATGTCATCTGTGGATATTGAAAATTTTGCTTCTTCCTTACTGGTTTGGGGGCCTTCATTTCCTTTTGTTCTCTTATTACTGTGGCTAGCATTTCCAATACTGTGTTCAATAAAAGTTATGAGAGTGAGTTTCCTTGTTTTGTCCCTGACCTAAGGGGAAAGCTATCAGTTTTTCCCCATTGAGGATGGTATTTGCTATTTTTCATTTATGATCTTTACTATTGAATTATGCTCCTTTTAAGCCTACATTGTCAAAGGCTTTTATCATGAATAGATGTTGTGCTTTGTTAAATGCTTTTTTTGTGTCTATTGAAATTATCATATGGTTCTTTCCCTTATTGATGTGATATATCATCTTGATTGATTTGGAAATACTGAATCACCCTCGAAACCAGAGAATAAATCCCACTTGATCGAAGTGTATGATTTTTTTAATGTATTGTTGAGTTCTGTTTGCTGGTATTTTGTTCAAGATTCTTGAATCTATGTTCAACAAGAATATTTGTCTGTAATTCTCTTTTCTTCTGTGGTGTCTTTATCTGCTTTGGTATTAAATAATTCTGGCCTCAGAATAAATTTGAAAAATTTTCTTCCTTTCCTATTTTTTGAAATAGTTTGTGAAGAATGTATATTAACCCTTCTTTAAATTTTTGATAGAGGGGTATCTGAGTGGCTCAGTCAGTCAAGCATCCGACTCTTGATTTTGGCTCAGGTCATGATCTTGGTGTCCTGAGATTGAGCCCTGCATTGGGCTCCATGCTCATCACAGAGTCTACTTGGGATTCTCTCTCCCTCTGTGCCCCACTTCAACTTGAACTCTCTAAATAAATAAATAAAAATAATATTTTTAAAAAATGCTTTATTTATTTATTCATGAGAGACACGGGGAGAGAGGCAGAGAAATAGGCAAAAGGAGAAGCAGACACCATGCAGGGAGCCCAAAGTAGGACTCAAATCCGGGATTCCAGGATCACGTGCTGAGCCGAAGGCAGACACTCAACCACTGAGCCACTCAGGCGTTCCAATAAATAAAATTAAAAAAAAATTTTGGCAGAACTCACCTGTGAAGCCATCTGACCCTGGACTGTTGTTTGTTGGGGAGCTATTTTGTTTATTTCTTTGTTTGTTTATTATTGAGTCAATTCCTTTTCTGGTTATCAGTTTGTTCACATTTCCTATTTCTTCCTATTTTAGTTTTGGTAGTTTCTAGGACTTTATCCATTCCTTCTAGGTTGTCCAGTTTTTTGATATATAGTTTTTAAAATATTCTCTTATAATTGTTTGTATTTCTGTGGTGTTGGTTATTATTTTCCCTCTCTTTTTGTGATTTATTATTTATGAGTCCTTTCTCTTTTTTTTTTTCTCGATGTCTGGCTACAGGCTTATCAATTTTATAGATTATTTCAAAGAACCGGATCCTGGTTTTACTGATGTGTTCTGTTGTCTTTTTAGTTTCCATATCATTTATTCCTGTACCAATTTTCATTATTTCCTTCTTTCTTCTGGTTTTAGGCTTCTCTGTTGTTCTTTACCTGGTTCCTTTAGGTATAAGGTTAGGTTGTCTATTTGAGGTTATTTTTTTCTTCTCAAAGTAGGAATGTATTACTATAAATTTCCATCTTAGAACCCCTTCTGCTGCATCCCAAAGGTTTTGGACCTTTGTGTTTTTATTTCATTTGTTTCCATTATTGCTTACTTCTTTTATTTTCTGGTTGAACCATTCTTTTTTTACTTGAATGCTATTTGACTTCCATGTATTTGTGGATTTTTTCTTGTGGTTGAATTCTAAATTCATAGCATTGTGGCTAAAAAAGATGCATGGTATGACTTTGATCTTCTTGAATTTATTGAGGCTTGTTTTTTTGGGCTAAAATGTGATATATTCTGGAGAATATTCCATGTGAACATGAAAAGAATATGTATTCTGCTGTTTTAGGATGAAATATTTTGAAAATATCTGTTAAATCCATCTGTTCCACTGTGTTATTTAGAGCCATTGTTTCCATGTTGATTTTCTGTTCGGATGATCTCTCCATTGATGTACATAGGGTGTCAAAGTTCCTTACTATTATTGTATTATTATTGATTAGTTCCTTTATGTTTGTTATTAACTGTTTTATGTATTTGAATGCTCCTATATTTGCAATTGTTATATCGTCTTGTTGAATTATCCCTTTTATTATGATATAGAATCCTTCATCTCTTGTTGTAGTCTTTATTTTAAAGTCTATGTTGTCTTATATAAGTATTGCTACCCAGTCTATGTTGTCTTATATAAGTATTGCTACCCTACCTTTGTTTTGACATCTATTTATGTGATTGATAGATCTTTCTCCATCCCCTAACTTTTAATCTGCATGCGTCTTTAGGTCCTAAATGAACCTCGTGTAGGCAGCACATACACGGGGCTTGTTTGTTTTCCATTCTGATGCCCTATGTCTTTTGATTGGAGATTTCCATTTATACTCAAGGTAATTATTGACAAATATATATTTATTGTCATTTTATTGTTTGTATTGATTGTTCTGATGATTTTCTCTGATCCTTTCTTGTCATTCTCTCTTTCATCATTTACTGATTTTCTTTAGTGATAGATTATTTTTTTCTCTTTATTATTTTCATGTTTTTTAGTGGTTTTTGAAATATGGTTACCATTAGGTTTGTATATGACCTCTTCTCCATAGTCATCTATATTGAGATGATGGTTATTTAAATTTGAGCTCATTCTTTACTCCTCTCCTCCCATGTTTTAGATATATGTTGTCATATTAATTATCCTTTAATTTTGTGAGTTCTTTGACTGCTTTTTACTGTTTTTTTTTCATACCTTTAGACCCCCTCTAACTTTGAGATGCAGCTTCTTCTCTATATTTCACTGTAGAGTGTTCTGCCAGACGTTGGATTGTTCTCTATTTACTTAGATGCAGATGATATCTAGTGATAATCATGGGATGGAGTGAGCTCAGAGTCCTCCTACTCGACAATCTTCCCTTGCATCGACCTCAGCATTTTAAACATATCATCTGATTCACTTCTAGCTTCATTGGTTTTATTGAGAAATCAACTGTGAATCTTTTTATGGATACGTTGTGCACAAGAAGTTGCTTTTCTCCTGCTGTTTTCTTGTCCCTGTCATCTGACAGTTTGATTATAATGCTTTTGGTGTGAATCTATTTTTTAAAATTTCTTTTTATTGGAGTTCAATTGGCCAACATATAGCATAACACCCAGTGCTCAACCCGCCATGTGCTCCGCTCAGTGCCTGTCACCCAGTGACCGCCACCCCCACCCACCTCCCTTTCCACAACCCTTGTGCGTTTCCCAGAGTTAGAAGTCTCTCATTTTCTGTCTCCCTCTCTGGTATTTCCCACTCATTTTCTCTCCTTTCCCCATTATTCACTTTCACTATTTTTTATATTCCCCGAATGAAAGAGACCATATAATGTTGTCCTTCTCCGATGGACTTATTTCACTCAGCATAATAACCTCCAGTTCCATCCATGTCAAAGCAAATGGTGGGTATTTGTCATTTCTAATGGCTGAGTGATATCCATTTTATACACAGACCACATCTTCCTTATCCATTCATCTTTCGATGGACACTGAGGCTCCTTCCACAGTTTGGCTATTGTGGACATTGCTGCTAGAAACACCACGACAGGTGTCCCGGCGTTTCACTGCATCTGTCTCTTTGGGGTAAATCCCCAGCAGTGCAATTGCTGGGTCGTAGGGCAGGTCTATTTTTAACTCTTTGAGGAACCTCCACACAGTTTTCCAGAGTGGCTGCACCAGTTCACATTCCCACCAACAGTGCAAGAGGGTTCCCGTTTCTCCACATCCTCTCCAACATTTGTTATTTCATACCTTGTTCATTTTCCCCATTCTCACTGGTGTGAGGTGAGATCTCATTGTGGTTTTGATTTGTATTTCCCTGATGGCCAGTGATGCAGAGCATTTTCTCATGTGCTGGTTGACCATGTTGTGCTATGTCTTCCTCTGTGAGATTTCTGTTCATGTGTTTTCCCCATTTCATGATTGGATTGTTTGCTTCTTTGCTGTTTTGTTTAATAAGTTGTTTATAGATCATGGATACTAGCCCTTTATCTGATAGGTCATTGGCAAATATCTTCTCCCAATCTGTAGGTTGTCTTTTAGTTTTGTTGACTGTTTCTTTTGCTGTGCAGAAGTTTCTTATCTTGATGAAGTCCCAATAATTCATTTTTGCTTTTGTTTCTCTTCCCTTCAATGATGTATCTTGCAAGAAGTCACCGTGGCCAAGTTCAAAAGGGGTGTTGCCTGTCTTCTCCTCTAGGATTTTGATGGAATCTTGTCTCACATTTTAGATCTCTCACCATTTTGAGTTTATCTTTGTGTATGGTGCAAGATAATGGTCTAGTTTCATTCTCTGCATGTGGATGTCCAATTTTCCCAGCACCATTTATTGAAGAGACTGTCTTTTTTCCAGTGGATTGTGTTTCCTGCTTTGTTGAATATTAGTTGACCATAAAGTTCAGGGTCCACTTCTGGATAATCAATTCTGTTCTATTGATCTATGTGTCTGTTTTTGTGCCAGTACCACACTATCTGGATGACCACAGTTTTGTAGTACAACCTGAAATCTGGCATCGTGATGCCCCCAGCTATGGTTTCCTTTTTAAATATTCCCCTGGCTATTCAGGGTCTTTTCTGAACCCACACAAATCTTATGATGATTTGTTCCAACTCTCTGAAGAAAGTCCATGATATTTTGATAGGGATTGCATTGAACATGTAAATTGCCCTGAGTAGCATTGACATTTTCACAATATTAATTCTTGCAATCCATGAGCATGGACTATTTTTCCATCTCTTTGTTTCATCCTCAATTTCTTTCAGAAGTGTTCTGTAGTTTTTAGGGTATAGATCCTTTACCTCTTTGGTTAGGTTTATTCCTAGGGTATCTTATGCTTTTGGGTGCAATAGTAAATGGGGTTGACTCTTTTCTCTTTCTTCAGTCTCACTGTTATTGTATAGAAATGCCACTGAATCTGGGCATTTTTTATCCTGCCACATTGCTGAATTGCTGTATGAGTTCTAGCAATCTTGGGGTGGAGTCTTTTGGGTTTTCTATGTACAGTATCATGTCATCTGTAAGAGGGAGAGTTTGACTTCTTTGCCAATGTGAATGACTTTTATTTCTTGTTGTTGCCTGATTGCTGAGGCGAGGACTTCCAGTACTATGTTGAATACCAGTGGTGAGAGTGGACAACCCTATCCTGTTCCTGATCTTAGGGGAAAGGATCCCAGTGTTTCCCCATTGAGAATGACATTTGCTGTGGGTTTTTCTTAGATGGCTTTTAAGATGTCGAGGAAAGTTCCCTCTATCCCTACACTCTGAAGAGTTTTGATCAGGAATGGATGCTGTATTTTGTCAAATGCTTTCTTTGCATATATTGAGAGGATCATATGGTTCTTGGGTTTTCTCTTGCTGATATGATCAATAACATTGATTGCTTTATGAGTATTGAACCAGCCTTACATCCCAGGAATAAATCCCACTTGGTCATGGTGAATAATCTTCTTAATGTATTGTTGGATCCTTTTGGCTAGTATCTTGTTCATCATGTATATTAGTCTATAAATCTCCTTTCTTGTGGGGTCTTTGTCTGGTTTTGGAATTAAGGTGATGCTGACTTTATAGAACGAGTTTTGATGTACTCCATCTCTTTCGATCTTTGTGAACAGCTTTAGTATAATAGATATGGTTTCTTCCTTAAACATTTGAAAGAATTCCCCTGGGAAGCCAAGTGGCCCTGGACTTTTGTGTCTTGGGAGGTTTTTGATGACTGCTTCAATTTCCTCCCTGGTTATGGTCCTGTTCAGGTTTTCTATTTCTTCCTGTTCTAGTTTTGGTAATTTTTGGTTTGCCAGAAATGCGTCCATTTCTTCTAGATTGCCTAATTTATTGGCATAAAGCTGCTCACTATAAGTTTTTAAAATCATTTGTATTTCCTTGGCAGTGGTGGTGATCTCTCCTTTCTCAGTCATGATTTTATTAACTTGAATCTTGTCTCTCTTCTTTTTAATAAAGCTAGATAATAGTTTATCTATCTTTTAATTCCTTTAAAGACACAACTCCCGGTTTTGTTAATCTGTTCCACAATTCTTCTGGTCTCTGTTTCATTGAGTTCTGCTCGAATCTTTATTAACTGTCTTCTTCTGCTGGGTGTAGGATCTATTTGCAGTTTTTTCTCCAGCTCCTTTAGGTTTAAGGTTAGCTTTTGTATTTGAGTTCTTTCCAGTTTTTTGAAGGAAGCTTATATTGTGATGTATTTCCCCTTCAGGGGGCAAATTTTTTGCTGTATCCCAACGATTTTGAAGGGTTGTATCTTCATTCTCATTAGTTTCCATGAATCTTTTAAATTCTTCCCTAATTTGCTGGTTGACCCTTTTATCCTTTAGCAGGATGGTCATTAACCTCCACGTGTTTGAAAATCCTTCCAAACTTCTTCTTGTGATTTAGTTCTAATTTCAAAGCATTATGGTCTGATAATATGCAGGGGATGATCCCAGTCTTTTGGTATCAGTTCAGACCTGATTTGTGCCCCAGTATGTGATCTATTCTGGAGAAAGTTCCATGTGCACTTGAGAAGAATGATAGTCACAGAGAGAGAGAGAGAGAGGCAGAGACACAGGCAGAGGGAGAAGCAGGCTCCATGCACCGGGAGCCTGATGTGGGATTCGATCCCGGGTCTCCAGGATCGCGCCCTGGGCCAAAGGCAGGCGCCAAACCGCTGCGCCACCCAGGGATCCCCTATTCAGTTGAGTTTGGATGTAAAGTTCTGTAGATATCTGTGAAATCCATCTGGTCCAGTGTATCATTTAAAGCTCTTGTTTCTTTGGAGATGTTGTGCTTAGAAGACCTATTGATTGTAGAAAGCACTAGATTGAAGTCACCAAGTATAAGTGTAGTATTATCTAAGTATGTCTTAACTTTGATTATTAATTGATTGATATACATGTAAGCTCCCACATTGGGGGCATAAATATTGATTATTGTTAAGTCCTCTTGTTGGATAGATCCTTTAAGTATGATATAGTGTCCCTCTTCATCTCTCACTACAGACTTTGGGATAAACTTTAATTTATCTTTAATTTATCTGATATAAGGATGGCTACCCCTGCTTTCTTTTGAGGACCATTTGAATGGTACATGGTTCTCCAACCTTTTATTTTCAGTCAGTAGGTGTCCTTATGTCCAAAATGAGTCTCTTGTAGACAGCAAATAGATGGGTCCTGCTTTTCTATTTAGTCTGAAACCCTGCGCCTTTTGATGGGGTCATTAAGCCCATTCAAGTTCAGAGTTACTATTGACAGATATGAGTTTAGTGTCAACATACTACCTATTCAGTCCCTGCTTTGTGGATTGTTTCCTTGGACTTCCTCTTTCTTTTACAGAGTCCCCCTTAGTATTTCTTGCAGAGCTGGCTTGGTGGTCACATATTCTTTCAGTTTCTGCCTGTCTTGGAAGCTCTTTATCTCTCCTTCTATTCTGAATGAGAGCCTTGCTGGATAAAGTTTTCTTGGCTGCATGTTCTTCTCATTTAGGACCCTGAATATATCCTGCCAACCCTTTCTGGCCTGCCAGGTCTCTGTGGTGGGGTCTGCTGTTAATCTGATATTTCTCCCCATAAAGTTAGAGATTTCTTGTCTCTTGCTGGAATCTTTGGAATTTATCTCTTTATCTTTGGAATTTGGAAGCTTCACTCTTAAATGTCGAGGTGTTGAGCAGTTTTTATTGATTTTAGGGGGAAATCTCTCTATCTCCTGGATCTGAATGCCTGTTTCCCTTCCCAGATTAGGAGAGTTTTCAGCTATGATTTGTTCAATACATATTCTGGACCTCTGTCCCTTTCGGTGCCCTCGGGAACCCCAATTAAAGATAGATTTTTCCTTCTGAGCCCGTCACATATTTCCCTTTACCTATCCTCATGATCTTTTAATTGTTCTTTTTTCCTCAGTTTCCCTCTTTGCCATCAACTTGTCTTCTATGTCACTCACCCGTACTTCTACCTCATTAACCCTCATCGTTAGGATCTCCTGTTTGGATTGCATCTCATTCAATTTATTTATTTTTTTATAATTTTTATTTATTTATGATAGTCACACAGGGAGAGAGAGAGAGAGGCAGAGACACAGGCAGAGTTATTTTAATTTCTGCCTGATTGGATCTAAATCCTGCAGTCATGAAGTCTCTTGAATCCTTTATGTTTTTTTCTAGAGCCACCAGTAGCTTTATATTTGTGCTTCTGAATTGGCTCTCTGAAATTGGATTGTAATACAAATTTTGTAACTCTGCGGGAGTAATTACTCTTTCTGATTCTTTTAAGGTGAGTTTTTCCTTCTAGTCATTTTGCTCAGTGCAGAATGGCCAATAACAAGTTGTACTGGAAAAAGGAGAAAAAGAAAAAAAAGAAAAAAAAAAGAAAGAAGGAGGGTGGGAAGCAAACAGAAAACAAAAAACAAGGGGGAGTTTCTTCGGATTCTATAAACTGTAAATCCCTTGACTTCCCCTGGAACTTTCCAGTGCTGCTTGGCCAATAACTTGCTTTTTCCCTGTCCTTCTTACTGGTCTTCTGGGGGAGGGGCCTGCTGTGCTGATTCTCTATTGTGTGCACCTGGGGGAGCTGCCCAGCCCCCTGCCAGGTGATGGCTCAGTGGGATTTGTTTATCCTGTGAGGCCCCTGCTCATTCCCGGGTACAAGGTGACACCAGGAGGAAAAACAACAGTGGCGGCGGCCAGCTATCCAGCTTTGGAGTCAGCTCCCGCAGTAACTACCAGAGCTCTCATTCCTCAGGGGCCTGGATGCTATGGGGGAGGTGGCTGCTCATCTGCTCAGCTCGGGTCCCACTGGCGGCAGGAGCGTCCTTGCTGTTCTGTGTCCTCCGGGCCTCTACCTGTCCTGTGGGGAGCACCGGATCTTGGGCTGGCCCCTGGTGCCCGGGGCTCAGGGGCCTGCACCGCTGGAATCCCGCTCCTATGGCGTGCAGCCCCCGACCCCCTCCCCCACCGCCGTGGAGCCACTGCTGAGCTGCTCCTGGGGCCCTGCCAGCCACGCACGCTCCTGGCCTTTTGGGAGCTTGGCCCCCCATATGTGGCATGCTCTTCCCTGAGGCACAGGTGCTCTGTTAGTGTCCCTGGGAGCCTGAGGGCATCCCCGGCCTTCCTGAGATCCTGCTCCAACTCCCTGAGAGCAAGCGCCTTTCCCTTCGGGAAGGTTGGTGAAGCTCCTGCTTCTCCAGGACTGGGCTTTCCTGTCCTGGAGGCACTCGCCCCGCTTTGCCTGCTCCTTGTGGGGACCCTCCCCCTTGGATGCTTTTTTATTTCTTTATTATTTTTTTCCCATCTTCCTACCTTGATAGAAGTGCAAACTCTTCTCACTGTAGCATTCCAGCTGTTCTCTCTTTAAGTCTCAGGCTGAATTCATAGGTTTTCAGGATGATTTGAAAGTTACTTAGGTAAGTTGGTAGGGACAGGTGACTTGGGGACCCTACTCTTCCGCTATCTTGCCGAGAATCCTGGTGTGAATCTATTTAAGAGCATCTTAGAGTTTGTTGAGATATTTGATTTATAGATTTATGTTTTCATGGATCTTAGAAAATATTTGTACATTATTTTTTCAAGTATTCTTTCTTCCTCTTTCTCTCTTTTCTCTCCGTTTGGAATTCCTATAATTTTTGTATTAGTATATTTGATGGTTTTCCATACGTCCTCAGGCTCTACTTGCTTTTCTTAATTATTTTTCTATCTTCTAAGATTTCATAATTTCAATGGTCTTATCTTCAAGTTTGCTGATTATTCTGCCAGCTCAAATCTACTATTAAACTACTCTAGTCAGATTTTCACTTCATTTATTTTTCTCTTTCTTTTCGAGGGGCTCCAGAATCTTTATGTGGTTGTTTTATTTTTATGTGATTTAGAGTCTGAATCTAATAGGTCCAGTTTCTGGACTTCCTCAAAGTTTTTTTTTTTTATGTAAATGGTCCATGCTCTGATTCTTTGTATTTCTCATAAATTTTTTGTTGTTGGTATTGTTGAATATAATGTGCAAATTCTGGAAATTAAATTCTTCCCCTTTCCCAGAGTTTGCTATTGTGTTTTTTTTTTTTTTTTTTTGCTACAGTTATCCATCTGTTCAGTGATTTTTCCAGACTATATTCTTTATATTGGCCATATCCCATACGGTCAATAAGGTATCTTCTGTTATCTCAGTGATCAGCCAATGAAATAACAATGGTCTCCTTAAATGGCTGAAGTCAACAATAGAAAAAAACAAACAAACAAACAAACAAACAAACAATATTCCCTCAGTCTTTAAAGCTTAGATCTGAGCTGGGTACTACTTTAATCATAAGCCAAGCCTCCAATGAATTTGCATGAGCTATTGATTCCCACTCACATGGAGTCAATACATCTGCCAAGTGTAAGCATGGGGTCTTTAATATCTTTTCCAAGCATGTGTCTAGTCCTGTGCATATGCATTGCACTCTTTGTTTATGTGATAGGCCTTGTGAATCTTTATTCTCCCAGTAAACCTTCTCATTGGCTTCCTTGTTCAAGTCCTTGTGGGTTTGTATGCTGCTCATGCTATCCACCATCCTATGTCCTAGGGAGACATAGTGTGTATATATTTAAACCATTCAAAAAACAGTACCTAGAAATTCACTCTATCCTAAGGGCAGCAGGCAAAATGAAGGCCACACTCTGTGCCACTCCATCAGAAAAGTAACAGACAATTCAAAGTGCACAACCATAGTATTTTAGAAACATGGTCCATTTTAGCTCCCAGGAAGTAGTGATTCACAGTAGGGATGTGTTGCACAGTCCTCACAGTAACTAGAACTAAGGAATGGGGGGTGATAGGTGTGCAAAAGTGCCACTATGCTCTATGTTGCTCTTTAATTCATTAAATAATTCCTGGTTTCTATTAATTTCAGATTAGATTTTAGAGTTCCAAAAATGTTAATTCTGTTAGTTTTATTGATGTGAATCATAGGATTGATTTGCAGATACTTAGCCATCCTTGCATCTCTGGAATAAGTCCTACATGATCATTATATAGGATCTTTTAAAGCATTGTTAAATTTGGTTTCCAAATGTTTTGTAGAAGAGTTTGCATGTATGTTTATCACAAGTATTGGCTTGAGAGTTTCTTTTTTTGAAATAATTTGAAAGATATCAATATTAAATCATTTTTGAATGTTGGATGTTTGTCAGAAATCTTGGCCCATGAGTTTCTCTCTCTTTTTTTTTTTAAGAATTTGAGAGAGACCAGTATCAAATTGTCTTTTTTAATAATAAATTTATATTTTATTGGTGTTCAATTTGCCAATATACAGAATAACACCCATTCCTTGTCCCATCAAGTGCCCCCCTCAGTGCCCTTCACATATTCACCCTCATCCCCCGCCCTCCTCTCCTTCCACCACCACTAGTTTGTTTCCGAGAGTTAGGAGTCTTCATGTTATATCTCCCTTTCTGATATTTCCTACCCATTTCTTCTCCCTTCCCTTCTATTTGCTTTCATTATTATTTATAGTCCATAAATGAATGACATCATATAATGTTGGTCCTTCTCCGATTGACTTATTTCATTCAGCATAATACCCTCCAGTTCCATCCACATGGAAGCAAATGGTGGGTATTTGTCATTTCTAATCGCTGAGGAATATTCCATTGTATACATAGACCACATCTTCTTTATCCATTCATCTTTCGATGGACACCGAGGCTCCTTCCACAGTTTCACTATTGTGGACATTGCTGCTATAAACATCGGGTGCAGGTGTCCCAGCTGTTTTATTGCATCTGCATCATTGGAGTAAACCCCTAGCAGTGCAATTGCTGGGTCATAGGACAAGTCTATTTTTAACTCTTTGAGAAACCTCCACACAGTTTTCCAGAGAGGCTGCACCAGTTCACATTCCCACCAACAGTGCAGGAGGGTTCCCCTTTCTCCTCATGGTTTCAAACATTTGTTGTTTCCTGCCTTGTTAATGTTCCCCATTCTCACTGGTGTGACGTGGTAGCTCAATGTGGTTTTGATTTGAATTTCCCTGATGGCAAGTGATGCAGAGCATTTTCCATGTGCATGTTGGCCATGTCTATGTCTTCCTCTGTGAGATTTCTGTTCATATTTTTTACCCATTTCATGATTGGGTTGTTTGTTTCTTTGTTGTTGAGTTTAATAAGTTCTTTATAGATCTTGGAAACTAGCCCTTTATCTGATACGTCATTTGCAAATATCTTCTCTCATTCTGTACGTTGTCTTTTAGTTTTGTTGACTGTATCCTTTGCTGTGCAAAAGCTTCTTATCTTGATGAAGTCCTAATAGTTCATTTTTGCTTCTGTTTCTTTTGCCTTCATGGATGTATCTTGCAAGAAGTTGCTGTGGCCAAGTTCAAAAAGGGTGTTGCCTGTGTTCTCCTCTAGAATTCTGATGGAATCTTGTCTCACATTTAGATCTTTCATCCATTTTGAGTTTATCTTTGTGTATGGTGCAAGAGAGTGGTCTAGTTTCATTGTTCTGTATGTGGATGTCCAATTTTCCCAGCACCATTTATTGAAGAGACTGTCTTTCTCCAATGGATAGTGTTTCCTCCGTTATGGAATATTAGTTGAACATAAAGTTGAGGGTCCACTTCGGGGTTCTCTATTCTGTTCCATTGATCTATGTGTCTGTTTCTGTGCCAGTACCACACTGTCTTGATGACCACAGCTTTGTAGTACAACCTGAAATCTGGCATTGTGATGCCCCCAGCTATGGTTTTCTTTTTTAAAATTCCCCTGGCTATTCGGGGTCTTTTCTGATTCCACACAAATCTTAAAATAATTTGTTCTAACTCTCTGAAAAAAGTCCATGGTATTTTGATAGGGATTGCATTAAACGTGTACATTGCCCTGGGTAGCATTGACATTTTCACAATATTAATTCTGCCAATCCATGAGCATGGAATATTTTTTCATCTCTTTGTGTCTTCCTCAATTTCTTTCAGAAGTGTTCTATAGTTTTTAGGGTATAGATCATTTACCTCTTTGGTTAGGTTTATTCCTAGGTATCTTATGCTTTTGGTGCAATTGTAAATGGGATTGACTCCTTAATTTCTCTTTCTTCTGTCTCATTGTTAGTGTATAGAAATGCCACTGATTTCTGGGCATTGATTTTGCCACACTACTAAATTGCTGTATGAGTTCTAGCAATCTTGGGGTGGAGGCTTTTGGGTTTCCTATGTAGAGTATCGTGTCATCAACGAAGAGGGAGAGTTTGACTTCTTCTTTGCCAATTTGAATGCCTTTAATGTCTTTTTGTTGTCTGATTCCTGAGGCGAGGACTTCCAGTACCATGTTGAAGAGCAACATGAGAGTGGACATCCCTGTCTTGTTCCTGATCTTAGGGGAAAGGCTCCCAGTGTTTCCCCATTGAGAATGATAGTTGGTGTGGGCCTTTCGTTGATGGCTTTTAAGATGTTGAGGAATGTTCCTCTATCCCTACACTCTGAAGAGTTTTGATCAGGAATGGATGCTGTATTTTGTCAAATGCTTTCTCTGCATCTAATGAGGATCATATGGTTCTTGGTTTTCTTTTGCTGATATGATGAATCACATTGATTGTTTTACGAGTGTTGAACCAGCCTTGTGTCCCGGGAATAAATCCTACTTTGTCATGGTGAATAATTTTCTTAATGTACTTTTGTATCCTATTGGCTAGTATATTGTTGAGAATTTTTGCATCCATTTTGATCAGGGATATTGATCTATAATTCTCCTTTTTGGTGGTGTCTTTTTCTGGTTTTGGAATTAAGGTGATGCTGGCCTCATAGAACGAACTTGGAAGTACTCCATCTCTTTCTATCTTTCCAAACAGCTTTAGTAGAATAGGTATGGTTTCTTCTTTAAACGTTCGATAGAATTCCCCAGGGAAGCCATCTGGCCCTGGACTCTTGTGTCTTGGGAGGTTTTTGATGACTGCTTCAATTTCCTCCCGGTTATTGGCCTGTTCAGGTTTTCTATTTTTTCCTGATCCAGTTTTAGTAATTTGTGGCTTTCCAGAAATGCGTCCATTTCTTCTAGATTGCCTAATTTATTGGGGTATAGCTGTTCATAATATGTTTTTAAATTAGTTTGTATTTCCTTGGTGTTGGTAGTGATCTCTCCTTTCTCATTCATGATTTTACTAATTTGAGTCTTCTCTATCTTCTTTTTAGTAAGGCTGGCTAATGGCTTATATATCTTATTAATTCCTTCAAAGAACCAACAGTTCTGTTGATCTGTTCTACAGTTCTTCTGGTCTCGATTCCATTGAGTTCTGCTCGGATCTTTATTAACTCTCTTCTTCTGCTGGGTGTAGGATCTATTTGCTGTTTTTTCTCTAGCTCCTTTAGGTTTAAGGTTAGCTTTTGTATTTCAGTTCTTTCCAGTTTTTGGATGGATGCTTGTATTGCGATGGATTTCCCCCTTAGAATGCTTTGGCTGCATCCCAAAGATTTTGAAGGGTTGTATCTTCATTCTCATTAGTTCCATGAATCTTTTTAATTCTTCTCTCATTTCCTGGTCGACCCCTTCATCTTTTAGCAGGATGGTCCTTAACCTCCACGTATTTGAAATCCTTCCAAACTTCTTATTGTGATTTAGTTCTAATTTCAAAGCATTATGGTCTGAGAATATGCAGGGGACGATCCCAATCTTTTGGTATCAGTTCAGACCTGATTTGTGACCCAGTAGGTGGTGTATTCTGGAGAAAGTTCCATGTGCACTTGAGAAGAATGTGTATTCAGTTGAGTTTGTATGTAAAGTTCTGTAGACATCTGTGAAATCCATCTGGTCCAGTGTGTCATTTAAAGCTCTTGTTTCTTTGGCGATGTTGTGCTTAGAAGACCTATCGAGTGTAGAAAGTGCTAGATTGAAGTAACCAAGTATAAGTGTATTATTACCTAAGTATGCCTTAACTTTGGTTGTTAATTGATTGAAGTATTTGGCAGCTCCCACATTCGGGGCTATATATTGAGGATTGTTAAGTCCTCTTGTTGGATAGATCCTTTAAGTATGATATAGTGTCCCTCTTCATCTCTCACTACTGTCTTCGGGGTACATTTTAGTTTATCTGATATAAGGATGGCTACCCCTGCTTTCTTTTGAGGACCATTTGAATGGTAAATGGTTCTCCAACCTTTTATTTTCAGGCTGTATGTGTCCTTCCGTCTAAAATGTGTCTCTTGGGATCCCTGGGTGGCGCAGCGGTTTGGCGCCTGCCTTTGGCCCAGGGCGCGATCCTGGAGACCCGGGATCGAATCCCACATCGGGCTCCCGGTGCATGGAGCCTGCTTCTCCCTCTGCCTGTGTCTCTGTCTCTCTCTCTCTCTCTGTGACTATCATAAATAAATAAAAATTAAAAAAAATAAATGAGTCTCTTGTAGACAGCAAATAGGTGGGTCCTGCGTTTTTATCCCGTCTGAAACCCTGCGCCTTTTGATGGGGTCATTAAGCCCATTCACATTCAGAGTTGCTATTGAAAGATATGAGTTTAGTGTCATCATGATATCTATTCAGTCCTTGTTTTTGTGGTTTGTTCCACTGGACTTCTTCTTAAAGGGGAATTTTAAGAGTCCCCCTTAAAATTTCTTGCAGAGCTGGTTTGGAGGTCACGTATTCTTTCAGTTCCTGCCTGTCTTGGAAGCTCTTTATCTCTCCTTCCATTTTGAATGAGAGCCTTGCTGGATAAAGTATTCTTGGTTGCATGTTCTTCTCCTTTAGGACCCTGAATATACCCTGCCATCCATTTATGGCCTGCCAGGTCTCTGTGGAGAGGTCTGCTGTTACCCTAGTATACCTCCCCATAAAGGTCAGGGATTTCTGGTCTCTTACTGCTTTAAGGATCTTCTCCTTATCTTTGGAATTTGCAAGTTTCACTATTAAGTGTCGAAATATTGAACGGTTTTTATTGATTTTAGGGAGGGATCTCTCTATTTCCTGGATCTGAATGCCTGTTTCCCTTCCCAGATTAGGAAAGTTTTCAGCTAGGATTTGTTCAAATACATATTCTGGCCCTCTGGCCCTTTCTGTGCCCTCAGGAACCCCAATTAAATGTAGGTTTTTCTTCCTCAGCCTATCCTTTATTTCCCTTAATCTATCCTCATGGTCTTTTCATTGTTTGTCTCTTTTTCCCTCAGTTTCCCTCTTTGCCATCAACTTGTCTTCTATGTCACTCACCTGTTCTTCTACCTCATTAACCCTCATCGTTAGGATCTCCTGTTTGGATTGCATCTCATTCAATTGATTTTTAATTTCTGCCTGATTAGATCTAAATTCTGCAGTCATGAAGTGTCTTGAGTCCTTTATGCTTTTTCTTAGAGCCACCAGTAGCTGTATAATAGTGCTTCTGAATTGGCTTTCTGACATTGAATTGTAATCCAGATTTTGTAACTCTGTGGGAGAGAGGACTGTTTCTTTCTTTTGAGGTGAGGTTATGTCTCTAGTCATTTTGCTCAGTGCAGAGTGGGCAAAAACAAGTTACATTGGGAAAAGGAGGAAAAGAGAGAGAAAGAAGGAAAGAAAAGAGAAAAATAAAAAAGAGAGAAGTAAGAAGAAAAAAGGAGAAGAAAGGAGAAAGAAAAAGAAAGAACGGGAAAAAAAGGGGTGGGGGAAGCAAACAGAAATTGAAACGCAAAAAAAAAAAAACAAAAAAATAAAATAACACGGGGGAGTATCATCTGATTTTGTATACTTCAAGTCCCTTGACTTCCCCTGGAACTGGTCCGTCCAGCTGGTCTTCTGGGGGAGGGGCCTGCTGTGCTGATTCTCAGGTGTGAGCACTTGTGGTAGCTGCTCATCCTCTGCCTGGTGCAGGGCTCAGTGGGAGTTGTTCACCCCGTGAGGCCCCAGGAGGAACAACCGCAGTGGCGGGGCCAGCTCTGCAGCCCTGGAGTCAGCTCCTGCAGTAGCTCCGGGCTCTCCGTCTGCAGGGCCTGGAGGCTCCGGGGCGGGGCCGCTGATCTGCTCAGCTCGGGGCAGGAGCGTCCTCGCTGTCCTGGGCCCTCCTGGCCTCTGCCTGTCCCCGGGGCGCAGGTGCCTGTTAGTGTCCCCAGGAGCCCGAGGGCATCCCCGCCCTCCTAGGGTCCTGCTCCAGCTCCCTGCGGGCCCCTTTCGCCTGGGAAGGTTGGTGCAGCTCCTGCTTCTCCAGGACGGGGCTCTTCTGTCCTGGGGAACACTCGCCCCGGCCTCAGCCCGGCTCCTCGTGGGGCCCCTCCTCCTTGGAGGCCTTTTGTGTCTTTATTTCTTTTTCCCCGTCTTCCTACCTTGATAGAAGCGTGAACTCTTCTCACTGTAGCGTTCCAGCTGGTCTCTCTTTAAATCTCAGGCCGAATTCTCAAATCATCTTTGAATGTTGGGTAGAATGCACCAGTAAACAATTTAAGCCATTTAGTCCTAGAGTTTTATTTATTGAGATTTTTTAAAAAGATTTATTTATTTATTTATTTATTTATTTATTTATTTATTTATTTATATTTATTCATGAGAGACAGAGAGAGAGGCAGAGACCCAGGCAGAGGGAGAAGCAGGCTCCATGCAGGAAGCCCGATGCAGGACTTGGTCCCGTGTCTCCAGGATCATGCCCTGTACTGAAGCTGGTGACAAACTGCTGAGCCACCGAGGCTTCCCTATCGGGATATTTTTGATTACTGATTCAATTTTCTTACTAGTAATGCTCTATTCAGATTTTCTTTTTATTCCTAACTCAGTCATGGGTGGTTGTATGTTTTAGGAATTTATCTATTCTTTTTTTGTCTATTTTGTAGGTGTTTTCCTTTTCATAATAATCTCTTATCTTTTGTATTTCTGTAGTACCAGTTGTAAGTTCTTTTATATTTCTTATTTTACTTGAGTCTTCTTTTTTCCTTTTTAGTCTCACTAAATGTTTATCAATTTTGTTATCCTTTCAAGCAACGAGCTCTTAGATTAATTTGATATTTTCTATCTAGTCTATTTTTTCGTTTATTTACACTAAGGTTTTTATTATTTTCTTCCTTCCTTTAATTTTGGGCTATGTGTTCTTTTATAGTTATCATAGGTGTAAGGTTAGGTTGTTTATTTGAGATTTTCCTTTTTTTCTGAGGTAGGCTTGTATTGCTATGAACTTCCTTCTTATAATTGATTTTGCTGTATTCCATAGATTTTGGTATTTCCATTTTCTTTTGTCTCAAGCTATTTTTTTGATTTTCCCTTTGATTTCTTCATTGACCTACTTGTTTGGTAGCATGCTGTTTAATCTCCATATATTTGTGGTTTTTTCACTTTCTTCCTATAATTGATTTCTAATTTCATGCTATGATGGTTGGAAAAAATACTTGATATAATTTCAATCTTCTTAAATTTGCTGAGACTTTTTTGTGGCCTAACGTATCATCTATCCAGGTGAATGCTCCATGATCACTTGAAAAGAATGTGTATTCTGATTCTTTTGGATGGAATGTTCTGAATATATCTATTAAGTCCACCTGATCTAATGTGTCAAGACTGCTATTTCTCTATTAATTTTCTGTCTGAATAATCTATCAATTGATGTAAGTGAGATTTTAGAGTCCCTTACTATTATTGTAATGCTGTTAATTTCTGTCTCTAGGTCTGTTAATATTTACTTTATATATTTAGGTGCTCCTTTGTTGAGCGTGTAAATATCCTTTTAAAAATATTTTTTTATTTATTCATGAGAGGCACAGAGAGTAAGAGGCAGAAACATAGGCAGGGGGAGAAGCAGGCTCCCCACAAGGAGCCCGATGCAGACTCAATCCTGGACCCTGGGATCATACCCTAAGTGGAAGGCAGACACTCAACTCCGGAGCCACCCAGGCTTCCCAAGTCTGTAAATATTTATAAATGGTATATCCTTTTCTTGGATTACTCATTTATAATTATGTGTGTCTATCTTCTATAACAGTCTTTGTGTTAAAGTCTATTTTGCCTGATATGAATATAGCTACCTCAGCTTTCTTTTCATTTTCATTTGCATGGAAAATCTTTTCCCATCCCATCACATTCAGTCTGTATTTTTGAAAGTGAAGTGAGTATCTTGTAGGCAACATATAGATGAGTCTTATTTTTTTGTGTGTGTGTGTGTGTGTTTATCTGTTTAGCTATTTTTTATTATAGAATTTAGCTCATTTACACTTAAAGTAATTTTTTGTAAGCATAAATATATTGACATTTTGTTAATTGTTTTCTGAATGTTTTTGTAGTTCTTCTTTATTATTCTCTTCTCTTGCTCTCTTCCTTGTGGTTTAATATTTTTTAATTGTTATGTGTAGATTCCTTTCTCATTATCGTTTGTGTATCTATCCTAGGATTTTACTTTGTTTTTCCATGAAGCCCACATAAAACAGTCTTTCTATATATCACATTACTTTCAGTTAGTCGCAACTTAAATTTGAATACATCCTAAAATCTACACTTTTACTCTCTTCCCTGTATATTACTTTTTGTCATATTTACCTCTTTTTAGTTTGTGTATCCCTTAAATAAATATTGTACTTATATTTAATTTTACTAATTTTGTTCATTCACAGGCGTCTTAAAAGGAGTATCTTAGATCCCCACAGTCCCTAGGTCTCCTGATATAAACTCCATTGGTTTCTAAAGCCAGATATTTTGAAGGCCATTACTCTCTTTTGCCTATCCCAAAGGTTGGAGTGCCTCGCGTGGGCACAAAACCTTCACTCTTAAGGGAGAGCCTAAGGGGCCTATGAAGTTCCTATATGTTGTATGACACCACAATAGTGTGGGTTTTTTGGTAAGACCTCATCTCCGCCTCTCCTACCCATCTAAATATGGCCCTTCAATCTCTTATTATAAAGAAAGCTGTTTGGCTAGTTTTTATTTATTTTTAGTAGGAATTTTTCCAGATGAAGCTTTAAATTTGTAAATATGTTCATGGGAGGGAATGAGTTCAGTATCTTCCTGCACTGCTATCTTGAACCACACCCTCCCTTTCTCTTCTATTTTTTTTCTCTTTCAACTTTATGTGATGACTTTTACTCTGATCTGTCTATAATATTATAATTTTTATCAATATTTTAAGAGTTAATCACAAATTTCTTGTCCAAGGAGTCATGTTTTATTCAGCTTTGAATATTGTTGCTTTACCTTTCTTCATTGTCTCATTTCTGATATTCCTATTAGGTATATACTGGAAGATCTTGATATATCCTTCATGTTCTTTAATTTTCTTATCTTTCTCACAAGTGTTCTAATGAATCTCCCATAATTTATTTAACGTGTCCAAATTAGATGCTATTTTTATCCATTAATATTTTAATAACTATATTTTTCAATATAAGATTTACTAATTTGCTTTGTCTACTTTTTTAACCAGTTGATAGACTATTTACTGATTACATTTATTATTGTGATTATTAAAAGGAGGTCTGGTACTTGTAAACATTAGAAAATACTGAAAAGTATAAGGAAGAAAATTAAATATTAGGAACCCTACTTTCCAGGTACTCCTGGTTTCATTTGATTTATATTTTCCTGTCTTGATTCTGCATAGATGTGTATAAAAATTTTGAAGTACTATTCATTATTAATATTAATATTTGGACATACTAAGTTTTATTTTGCATTTTGTTAATTTATGTAAAAATATTACTGCATTTATTGACAATTAACATATCCTCAAGTTGTACAGCCTGATGTTCTTCCTTTGTGTCATTTCCTGAGGCAAATCCAAGTCTTGTTATGAATCTTCCAGGCCACTGGATAAAATTGCATGAGTTATGAAATGCACAAAACTAGAGGGCACAATTTATACTTTTTTTTTTTTTTGCATTATGCCAAATTCCTTAGTTAATGACTTCTTTAACATCTGGAAATGTACCATTGCTGCCAGCAGAATCTCCGAAGAAGAGGAAAAGCTTCTACTTATTGAAAATCTGACACTCTAAAAGATTTTAATTTAGATTACATTCAGAAAACCCCTTCCTTGACATCCCACTATTTTAGAGTTTCTCTCCCTGGATAAAGACTGTACTTCTTGTGATATATCTGCTGAGAATCACTGGATTTTCCCATGCAAGCACTTTGGTCTCCCCATCTCCATTTCTGCCTCAAAATTTGCTTCAAGCCTGTGTGCTTCTGGGTGCCAGTATGTTTCATAGCTGACTCCATGAAGAGAGCTCTGTTAGACTAGGTAAGTAACATGGGAATGCACACAAATATAATCATTCTTCTTAACAGGACCTCCATGTGATCCTGTGGAATGGAGCTGGCCAGGGGAGATCTCCTTGGGGTATGGACCAAGAGCTGCTTCTGCAAGGGCAGGATATAGCACAGACAAGTCTAAGGCAGGATTTTTTTTTAAGATTTTATTTATTTATTCATAGGCAGAGGGAGAAGCAGGCTCCTCACTGGGACCCTGATGTGGGACTCAATCCGGGATCTCTGGGATCACTACCTGAGACAAAGGCAGATGCTCAACCACTGACCCACCCAGGTGCCCCTAGAGCAGGATTTAAACAAAAACAAAGGCTTTTTTTTCCTGTTTCTCCCCAAAGGTCCATGGGGATTCTCTCCCACACATCATTGTGCTATTTCAAGTTCAGAATCATAGCTTTGCATACAAGGGCATTGACAGTTTATTTGTATCATTCTTCCCTCTGATGATATGAGCAGCTTGCTTGCCTGGGGCTATTATCTGATTGGTCAGGGGTTGATCATCTCAGTGGGAAAAGTATAAATTTGTAGGGAACAGAAGCCCTCTGTGCAATGTTGAGAGAAGCAAACCATTACAAATGTTATTTAGCAGAAAGAAAAAGTTACATTTATTTACTTTGAAAAAAAGATGTATATAAGCAGAAAAAAAAGAGAAAATTTTCATTTCTAATACTAGTGAATTAGAGTAAATTTATGCATGCAGTTAATTGTTGATGGCCTCTTGCAGCCTCAACCTAAGTGGCCTGGGCAGCGTTAATAGTGAAATACTCATCAGGCTGCTTCAAACCATACTTTTCCAAAGTGAGCTCTTAAGTCTAGCATAGAATTCACAACTCACAAATTGAAAAGTTCCCCTTCATCCTTTGCTCTCTTGATGCCACACATCAGCCAATGGTGCTTCCCCACACCATAGCCCTCCTCCTCTCCCTTCAGACCATCTGCAAAAGAGGTTTGGAATCAGATAAACTATGGTCAACCTGCATTCTCAATTCTTGGGAGAAGTTAGTTTGCCTTTTTAATTCCCAGTTTCTCCTTTGTAAATATGGGGATTTCAATACCTCGAATATCTCTTGATACTATAGTTTAAGAGACAAACATAGAGCAGGGGCTGAATTCATGATATTCATTGAATTATTATTATTATTATTATTATTATTATTATTATTATTATTTCAATAGCAAAATTCAACCTTTATTCCACTTCCTGCAGCATGTCTTCCCAGATCCTGTGATCCCTCATTATCTCAATCAGTCACAAAATGGAACCCTCATAAAAAGCCTGATTGTCCCAATAATTGCAGAGTGCTTTATTAGGAGCTCTGAGTGAGAGAACATGGTGGGGACGTAGTGTCCATCTCCATTCTGTTTGGGAAGATGAGCCAGATACAAATAGAGCACAAAACATACAAGATCCCATCATAGTCAGTACAGAACAAGTGGCCTGGAAGCTGGGCACTGCAGCTGGAAGGGGAGAGAGAGGATACTGAACGGCCAGCTTCTATAAAGTTGTGGCCCCAAAACTACCCTTGAGTTTCTCTGTTTTCACCTGAATTTTATGTTTCAGAGAAGAGGCCTAAGGCTGATTGAATTTGAATGTAGTTGTGACTGTTAATCTCTGGATGCTCATAAAATTTTTTACCCTCATAATTGCAATTCAAAAATGCATCTCATTTGATTTGTCTGCGCTGGCTCCCCTATAGCTCATTCTTGAATATTAGGCAAGTGGGTCTCATTAAAATATAAATTACTTTGTTACCTATTTATAAACTTGCGATTATTCCCATGGCGTTTAGAATCGAATCCATATTCCTCTCCACATCTGGTAGGATGCCATGCACTTTGGCTTCTGATGGCTTTTCTGACTTCCTTTCCTGCCCTCCCTGACAACTCACTTTCTCTGACTTATGTCAACATGAGCATTAGTTTGTTCTGCTGGCTTTTTGCCACCATATAGTGCAGCACTACCTGTCCCCTCTGCCTAGACATCTCAACCCCAAGATGCTTGCCAGGCCTGGTCCAAACTCCAACGCCACAATTTGGAGACCTCTGCCCAGCATCTTCATCCTCATTGCTACCCCTCTTTATTGAATACAGGCCATTTAACTAGAAATTTTTTTTTAAGCTAGAAAAGACATTTTAATGAGTCATGTCCCTGTTTATCCTTCTGTTATTTCTATGAACTACACATTTCTAAGGCTAAGTCTCCTTTTTTAGTCCTCAGCTTCTGGCATCTCTGGCATCTTTAATCTGTTTGTCTCTTCCTCTATTTCCGGAAATTACTTTCATCTTTGTTCTTGACTTATTTTAATTTTTCGTAATGTCAATTATGCACTTTTCTGCCCCCAATGCATCTTTTAATTCTACTATTCAATGCTTAACTTCCTTGAATTCTTCCAGATATCTCTCTTCTTTCCTTTTTTTTTTTTAAAAGATTTTATTTATTTATTCATGAGAGACAGAGACAGAGAGAGAGAGAGAAGTAGAGACACAGGCAGAGGGAGAAGCAGGCTCCATGCAGGGAGCCTGACATGGGACTCGATCTCGGGACTCCAGGATCACACCCTGGGCCGAAGGCAGGTGCTAAACTGCTGAGCCACCCAGGGATCCCCTCTTCTATCCTTTCCTATTCAGCTTCTCCTGGCTACTTATCTTCTGGCTACATTTTTAAAGAAGCTATTTGCTTGCACTCTGTTGAGGACACCAAATGATAGTGTCTAAACTTTCTATTTCTCACAGTGACTCATTTTAGGATGTGCCTTCATATAGCTTATTTTTCATGCTCTTCAGGTTTATTGATCTTGGATCTGTGAGTTGATAGATTTCATCAAATTTGGAAGTTTTGGGCCATTATCCCTTCAAATATTTTTTTCTTCCCTTCGTCCCATCACATATCGATATCACACAACACACACCTTCTCTCTGTTGTTGGCTCCAATGCTCTGTACATTAGGTTGCTTGAAACTGTTCCTTAGTTCACTGACTTTTTTTTAAATTTTGTTTCTGTTTCATTTTGCAATTTATAGTACTAACTCTTCATTTTCAATAATCTTTGTGTGTGTGTGCCATATTTAATGCTGTTAATCTCATCCAATCTAAATATCTCATCCACTTTAAATATTGTAGTTTTAAATTCAGAAAGTACCTGCTCTCCTTTCATTTGTTGCTAGTACTCAGTTTCTCAGAGCTGGGGGTGGAGGAAAATTTATGCACACGACTATCAGTATGATTTCTAGCTTCCAGAAGACAGTCATATGGTGCCTTTCTTCTAGATGTAAATGCAACCTTTCCTTATTTCTATGTGTTGCTTCCCTAAACTCACAGAAAATGTAAAATATTTGCACTGCTTATAGCCAAACCTATGGCCCCCAGATATGAAGTCTCTTGAGTCCTTTATGCTTTTTTCTAGAGCCACCAGAGGCTGTATAATAGTGCTTCTGAATTGGCTTTCTGACATTGAATTGTAATCCAGATTTTGTAACTCTGTGGGAAAGAGGACTGCTTCTGATTCTTTCTTTTGAGGTGAGGTTTTCCTTCTAGTCATTTTGCTCAGTGCAGAGTGGCCAAAAACAAGTTGTATTGGGAAAAGGAGAAAAAGAGAGGAGAGAAAGAAGGAAAGAAAAGAGAAAAAGAAAAAAGAAGAAAAAAAGAAAAAATAAAGAGAAGAAAAAGAGAAAGAAAAAGAAAGAAATGGGAAAAAAAGGGGGGGGAGCAAAAAGAAATCAAAAAGAAAAAAAACAACAACACGGGGGAGTATCCTCTGATTCCGTATATTTCAAGTCCCTTGACTTCCCCTGGGACTGGTCCGTCTCCTTGGTCTTCTGGGGGAGGGGCCTGCTATGCTGATTCTCAGGTGTCAGCACTTGGGGGAGCTGCTCTGCCCCTGCCTGGTGCAGGGCTCAGTGGGGGTTGTTCACCCCGTGAGGCCCCGGGAGGAAGCCACAGTGGCGGCGGCAGCTCTGGGACCCTGGAGTCAGCCCCCGCAGTAGCTCCGGGGCTCTCCGTCTGCAGGGCCTGGGGGCTCCGGGGCGGGGCCGCTGATCTGCTCAGTTCCAGGCAGGAGCGTCCTTGCTGTCCTGGGCCCTCCCGGCCTCTGCCTGTCCCCGGGGCACAGGTGCCTGTTACTGTCCCTGGGAGCCCGAGGGCATCCCCGCCCTCCTGGGTCCTGCTCCAATTCCCCGGGAGGCCTTTCCGCGGGGAAGGTTGGTGCAGCTCCTGCTCCTCCGGGACGGGGCTCTCCTGTCCTGGGGACACTCGCCCCGGCCTCAGCCCGGCTCCTCTCGGGGCCCCTCCCCCTTGGAGGCCTTTTGTGTCTTTATTTCTTTTTCCCCATCTTCCTGCCTTGATAGAAGCTGAACTCTTCTCACTGTAGCGTTCCAGCTGGTCTCTCTTTAAATCTCAGGCCGAATTCTTAGATTTTCAGGATGATTTGCAGTTTATCTAGGTAACTTGGTGGGGACAGGTGACTTGGGGACCCTACTCTTCCGCCGTCTTGCCCCTCCTCCCGGCCCCAGATATAGAGACTCTACCTCCTAGGATGCAGTGCCCCAGAGCCCCACCCTTGCCCAAGTCTACAGTCCACATCTAGAGTCCCTAATAGATTCATTCATTTGGGGAATATAAATAATAGTGAAAGGGAATAGAAGGGAAGGGAGAAGAAATGTGTGGGAAATATCAGGAAGGGAGACAGAACATGAAGACTCCTAACTCTGGGACAGGAACTAGGGGTGGTGGAAGGGGAGGAGGGCGGGGGGTGGGGGTGACTGGGTGGCGGGCACTGAGGGGGGCACTTGACGGGATGAGCACTGGGTGTTATTCTGTATGTTGGCAAATTGAACACCAATAAAAAATAAGTTTATTATTAAAAAAAAGACTCACTGGGGATGAGGCTAAAGAAAGGACTGATTTTCAGTGTTGTAGTTTTTATTTTATTTTATTTATTTATTCATGAATGACACGCAGAGAGACAGAGAGAGGCAGAGACATAGGCAGAGGGAGAAGCAGGCTCCATGCACCGGGAGCCCAACGTGGGATTCGATCTCGGGTCTCCAGGATCACACCCTGGGCCAAAGGCAGGCGCCAAACCGCTGCACCACCCAGGGATCCCCACCCGGCTTACTAGTGTTGTAGTTTCTATATCATTCCTGTTCTTGAACTATCATTTAGAAGGAAGTTAGTAGAGGCAAGATCAAGAATGCAAATGTCATTCTAAATAGAAAAAAAATCGTTTTTTTTTTTTTTTTTTGCTAAGTTTCCTTTTTAAAAATTTTAGGCACAAGATACTCTTATTTTGATGTCTTTTCACCTTTGGCTGCTGTATTTTCCTTCTTCTTTCCCCTTATTACTATTTGCTGAAATGTCAATCTATACTTACATACTCTCCCCCTTTTCCTCCCATATACACTCCTACTCACTGAAATACACTTTCCAAAGGGGACTCTAGCTTTCTGGTTTTTTTTTTTAAGTTCAATTTGCCAACAGATAGTATAGTATAACACCCAGTGCTCATCCTGTCAAGTGCCCTCCTTATTGCCTGACACCCAGTTACCCCATCCCCCTGCCCACGTCCCCTTCCACTACTTTGTATCTTTCCCAGAGTTAGAAGTCTCTCATGTTTTGTCACCCTCTCTAATTTTTCTCACTAATTTTCCCTCCTTTCCCTCATAATCCCTTTCACTATCTCTTATATTCCCCACATGAGTGAAATCATATGATGATTGTCCTTGTCCAATTGACTTACTTCACTCAGCATGATACCCTCCAGTTCCTGTTTGTTAATATGTGTCATGTCCTCTCCTCTGTCCTTAACCTACTTACTTTCATTCCATGTAAATGGGTCCTCGTTTCTTCTTTACCTTCTTGACTCACCTCTTTGCACATCCCTCCACTGGCTGATCTTCAGCAATCATCCCCCAAAGATTGCTCCTACATTCTCATTTATGCACCTCCATACTCTCACCTTGGAGAGAACACCCACACACCATTGCCTCTTTGTAGGAAGCTCTTCTACATTGAACTCTTCCTCACCTACCTGCAGTGCTCACCCCTTCCCCAGTCTCCACTCCCTCCTGAGTTCACAGAGAGACTCTTCCAGCCCTGTAGTGGCTAGATGGAACCATGTGACCAGTTCAAAGTAATGTGAGCAAAAGTGACAAGAGTTCACTATTGGGCCAAAGTATTTAAAATCCAAGTTTTAAAAAGTAAACTTTAAAAATTAAATCGTTTTAGATTTATAAACATTTGTGAAACTAGTACGGAGAGTTCCCGTATACTTCATATTTAGTTTCCCCTATTCTTAACATATTTCATTAGTATGGTACCTTTGTCACAGTTAATAAATCAATATTGACACATTATTATTAAGTAAAGCCCATAGTTTATTCAGATTTTCTTAGTTTTTACCTAATGTCCTTTTTTTCTGCTTCAAGAATTCATCCAGGATAAAATGTTAGATTTAGTCATATTTCCTCAGATTTCTGTGGCTCTGACAGTTTCTCAGACTTTCCTTTAGTTTTCAATAATCTTGACAGTTTGAGAGGTACAAGTTACATATATTGTAAAGAGTACCTCAATTAGGATTTATCTGATGATTTTCTCATGATGGAGTGGGATACTATGTCTCGGGAAGCGGATAGGATGGCGTTTTCATCACACCATAACAAGAATACTTGCTATTAGCATCGCTCATGACTGTTGATGTTGGCCTTGGTCACCTGGTTGAGGTGGTGTCTCTCAGGTTTCCATCATTTTCCCTTCATTTCCATGCTGTACCCTTTGGGAGTAGGTCAGTATGTGCAGCCCATGTAAAGGAGTGGAGCATTATTCTTCACGTCCTTGAAGGCACACAGTCCAGTATTTTCCATGCTTTATTTCCCCCTGTTACTATGGGAAAGAAATTAAATTTTGTTGCACCATGACATTGAGGTTTATTTGTTATTACAGCAAATTTACTCAACCCTGTTTAATACGCCAATTTTTCCGTCTGTCTGAATGGTTGGTACTTCCTACTCCCAACCCTCTGAAACAAATTTTGTCAAACTCTCCAGAAATTCTTCCAAACTTCCTTTTAAAAATAAATCACTATTATTCTGAATATTCAGATTCAGAAGCTTAATATTTCTTTAGCCTACAGAAAATAGTCCAGAGTTTATAAAATAACTTCATGAATAATACATTTGACTCATTCATATTCTGCATTAGTAGATATTAGTTGTAACCAGCAACAGTAAATGTCTGTACAGATTAAGAAGAAAAGAAAGGCTGTTAGATAGCTCCTCACAAAGTCACCAGGAAAGATGGAGAACCAGGCTTCCAAAAGAAGCAGAAAATTAGGTGGGCTAGAAAACAGTGAACAAACTTCGGTTACAACTCTGAATAGAAGCCTGCCTGGACATTCGATGCCAACACTGGTGAATTTTGCAAACCTCCAGTGATACTCTGATGTCCACGCCACAGGCTCTGATAGATTCTTCACATCGTGGTTGCCATGAGGAACGTTTTGGCTCTTCCAGACTTGCACCATTCCTGCAACCTCCAAAGACCCAGGTGGGAGCACTGGCAGAGCCAAGCCTGGGTCACATACCCACACTCAGTTTCTAGAGGATGGGCTGGGATATGTCTGATTCTGCCGTCAGCCAAGAGCCACACATTTGAAATTCTCTGCACTATAGAGAGGAATATAGGAAATGACACGTATCTGTCTGTGCAATATTCACTTAACTGCTGAGGTTCTTGGGAATCAGAAGCTCAAAGCTACGTGGTTACTGGTAGACTTGACCTGAGATCTTGGGAGCCCAGAGCTAAAGTATTTTTATTTCAACCTTGGTTCTTTTCCCAGCATTCTTACCTTCCTCCCCCCCGCCCCGATAGCCAAGCTCAGTTTAGGGTTCTTCCTACCTTCTATCTAAGACAATTCTATCTAGTTCTAAAAAAATCAGTGATTTTCCAATTACATAGGTAATAGAGTTAAAACACCTCCCGATGTTCACTGAGGTTCACAACCTGGCCTCACCCTCCATTCACCTTCATCTTACTTCATTTTTCACTCTTTTTAAAGTGCAATTCCTTTCACCATGTACTGCCCACTGGGGATTTTTTTTAGAAATACAGATTTATGACTGACTCCTGGTCTGGATCAGAATATATGGCAAAGGAGCCTGAGCCCTGTAATGACAGCAGCATCTTAGATGATTCTTACTAAAACTGGTGAATCTGGACCTAGCTAGTAGTCATACCAAAACCATCCCTGTTGCTGAATGCCTTAAACCTTTATATCTCTAAACATTTGCTGTAACCTTAATCCAGAACACAGAGTGAAATGTCTACTTTTTTTTTTCCATTGTCTTTGACTTGAAATCACACCCATCCTTCCGAGCATACTCTCCATGCCAGCTCCCCTGTGAAGCCTGCGATGCCCAGGTGAACTGAAGTTCTCTGAAAGCTCTTATTTGTGGTGGTCAGTGGTCTTTTTGCCACTACCCACCCCTTGCTCCTCTAATATCCACGTGGAGAGAAACTTTTTTTATTCGTCAGATTAACCTATAATAATTGCTCAAAATGTTTTCTTTTTTTGGGGGGGGTGGGGAGGAGCAGAAGTGAACTGTATTGAAGTAGCCAGTGATGAGAACAAGGAACAAGTGCAGAAAGGTCTCCGTGCCAGAGTGAAGCATGGTCCCTGCTTGTTAGTCCCAGCTCTTCTAAGATCACAAAGAAGTTAAATCACATAACTGCATTTCACAATGGATGTGCAGCCTGTAGTGCTATCAGATCCTCTCCTGTTTTACCAGGAAAGTGAATACCAACCCCCCAATCACACTCACATATATACACCATGAGGCAAAGAGGAAACTTCTGGACATGTTGTCACTCTCTGCTTTGATTAACTGCTTCATTTATGTGAATCTGAAACTACTTTTATTTTAGGTTTACATTTGTCATGTCTCTACTCCACCCGCTCTATAAATAACCTGCCAGGGAGAACTTCTGCATCAAAAGCCAGCCCACTGCAATCACTTCCAGCGTGCTTCATCCCACACTTCAAATGAAAGCACAGATCTGCTAGGGCCTCCTTTTATGGAGTGGAGCCCACGAAGCTGAGCTGAGAACCCAGCTCAGAGGCACCCATCAGTGATGCAGTCCATAACGCTGGGACATAGATGGTCAGCTTCAAATTAGCCAAACCAAATGCTACTACACTTGGAGTGCCAGAAGTTCTCTGGTCAGTGTGGTTCCATGATGCCATGGTCTGCAATAAATACACAAGGAAAAGGCCAGTTCTGGATCTTAGTGATCTCCCAAGAGACATGCAGCATGGAGGAAAGACAGGCTTTAAAAGCAAGTAGACCAAGAGACTGTGTTGGCATGAGCAAGTGACTTAGCCTCTCTGAGCCTCAATCCTTCATTTATAAGTGTAAAAACTGTCATCTTCATGGACATTGTGAAATTTTTAATATTTAATAATACTTATTTTTATTACTACTTAACAGATGAATACAGAAATGTTCTGCCTTTAATTTGAAAGTACCTAGAACTGGAGGGTATTATGCTGAGTGAAATAAGTCAGAGAAAGACAATTATTTTATGTTTTCACTCATATGTGGAATATAAGAAACAGCCCAGAGGATCAGAAGGGAAAACTGAATGGGAAGTCATCAGAGAGGGAGAAAAACCATGAACTCTTTTTTATTTTATTTTATTTTATTTTATTTTATTTTATTTTATTTTATTTTATTTTATTATTTTATTTTTTTATTTTATAAGCTTTTTAATTTATTTTCATTATTTTTAATAATAAATTTATTTTTTATTGGTATTCAATTTGCCAACATACAGAATAACACCCAGTGCTCATCCCGTCAAGTGCCCCCCTCAGTGCCCGTCACCCATTCACCCCCACCCACCCCCGCCCTCCTCCCCTTCCACCACCCCTAGTTCGTTTCCTAGAGTTAGGAGTCTTTATATTCTGTCTCCCTTTCTGATATTTCCTACCCATTTCTCCTCCCTTCCCTTCTTAACTACAGAAAACAAACTGAGGGTTGGTGGAGGGGATGTGGGTAGGGGGATGAGGTAATTGGGTGATAGGTATTAAGGAGGCCATGTGATGTGATGAGCATTGAGTGTTATAGGTAACTGATAAATTATTGAACGCTACATCTGAAACTAATAATGTACTATATGTTGGCTAATTGAATTTAAATTAAAAAGAAAAAATCTGGCAAAGATTTGAGAACCCCAGAAGAGGACTTTTGATAGGCAGCCTCCAACTTCAAACACTTTTATATCCTTGTTTCCTCCTTTTCCATAGCTCTTCTTTTAGCTTCTGAAAATGATGAAGTTGCTGTAATTATACACTTCGCTGAGGAATACTCTTGGCAATACACTGGCAGACATAATTCAAAGCCTCAAATATGAAAAGAGGAAGTAAATAGGTGGGAAAGGACTGCTAAGGATTGCCAGACATTGAGCTGAGCATATTAAGCAGCTATAGATGTGTGTGGCTCATGTAACAGTCCTAGCAGGTATTTTTTACCACCTTATTTCCAGATGAAGGCACTGAAGTCCCTTATGGCAACATTGTTAATAAATATTTTCTCCAAGTGTGTGCAAAGTATAGATGTGTAAAAATCATAACTAACACAAGAATAATATTGAAGGATGTGACAACTACTGGTGATGAGACCCTATATGAGATACTTTCAGTAAGGTTGTTGACCATAAGTGCTTCTGGATTCTGAGGGGAAGAGAAAACACTATGTACTGTGGAATCCAGAAGATACCCATGATGAGGGCTGATCTGAGCTGGCCTGAAGGCAGGTGCATATGGAGATAGGGCTTGATGGGGGTAGAGTGTGGAAATTCTGTGGTTCTATATCCCCTGCCTTATTTAATTTGATAGGTTCCTTGGAAGTAGAGCCAGAGACAAAGATTTGGTTAGGCTTGGTTTGGGAGGTGGCCTCAGGAAGAGAGAATGCACGAGGAGAGAGGATATGAGGCTATTAGTGAGGTGGCTGCTAAGGGCTGCAGGAATGATTTTATTGGAAGCCCTGAGAAGCATACAGAATGCTTTCTGGAATCCACCGCTTTGGAAGCCAAGACAAAAAGCACTAAAACCACTGGCCTGGCTCCCATTGAGTGAATGTAACCCTCAGTGTTAGCAGCCCCCTCCTTTGGACTCACTTCTCACCCTTCCAGAGAGCCCCTAAATCTTGAGAAGACTCTGGATACAAAGTGAAGGCAGCACAATTCAGGAAGTGAGTCTGAGCTCCCAGGGGGCCATTTACTACAGCTGTGTCTGAATTCAGTGAGGCTCTGAGGAGTGTGACCGGGATACCACAGTGTCTGCCTAGTGATTTAACAGAAAAGTTAGCAATCCCTAAATAATTAAGATCAGCCTTCCACTTACTACTCAGTGCTTTCTATGGGGATGCCTGTCACACCCAGCAGAGCACCTGGAGAGTTGTTGACATTTGATAAATTGCTGTTGAACAAAGTCCTGTTGATGTCTCCCAGATTGTCATACAGAAAAAAAAAAAAAAAGCAAAATATCCTTTATGATCCCAACAGACAGAACTAGGACAAATAAATTGTAGTTCCTCAAGGCAAATTTTTTTCACCAAGAGATGGTTCAATGAAACAGTGAGTCCCATCTTTGCTGGGGAGGGACGCAAGCTGAGACTGTGTGACAGTCTGGCAAGGATGTTATGGGATAGCTTGCTGCAAAGAGGAAGGGGAAAGAGATGATTTATCAGGCCCCTCTGCCTATAAATATCTTAATTGTGAGTCAAAAGAACAAAATCTTACAATGAAAGGCAAATAATAAAATCAATAGTGGCTGGAACCCCACAGGAACAGCTGGTAAGCAAGCTCTGGTGGTACAATAGCCATGGCAGATTGTGTGTTCTATTTTTGAATTAACTATATTGCTCTCAGTTGAGGAACCTGCAGCTTTGTCCTACATCAAGAGAGGAAGATGAAGATGCTACTACTGCTAAGATGATGATGATGATGATGATGATGATGATGATAGGAAGGAAGGAAGGAAGGAAGGAAGGAAAGGAGGGAAAAGAGGCTCCTATACATGCACATGCCACAGCTTTGGGGGACCTCTGGGCTTTACATTACCCTAATACGTCTGCCTCAGTTTTCTCATCATGCTAATTCCAACTCCTTCCATGGTCACATCCTGGTGGCAGCCTCCGACAGTTATCCCTGAATGACTATACTCTTCTTTGGGCTCCTTTGTTCATTATATGCTGCTTGAAACCCACCACACACAATGTAGCTCAGGCTACATTGCAGTATTTAGTAGATGTCTTGATTACCTACCTCATTCAGCTGTGAGCTTCCACAGATCAGAGACACAGCCTTATTTTTTCCTCTGTGTTCACAGGGCTTTAAAAAAGCCGTAAGACTCACTATGTGTAGAAAAAAATGAAAGAGTGGGGTAAACACTGCATTTAACTTGATGACCATTGAGCAGGAAAGGCACCCTTATCTCATTACATGCAGATGGGAAATTCTGCCCCAGAAGGTGAGCCCTCTCTCCCCAGGTCCTATGGCTCTTCTATTGAGGTGGGGCTGTCTGCAGTCATCAGAAATTGTCTGGAACATCTGTCAGTGTCCTTGTAGGCAATCAACTCACAGAAAAACCAAGATGAGGGGAAGAGATTTTCCCTGAATATAGTCATCCCAGAGGCCTGTTAAGTTTCCATGCCCCATTCTATGGTAGAAGTTCATTGGTCCTTGCTAGCTCAGCCCATGGAGTGTGGCATGCACTGGCCATTGAGGGCAGCTGACTTTTGTCTGACAGAGTCAGACCCATCAGGGGACCATGGAGGCTAGTATCTGCATCAAAGACCTTACTGAGCATCTCTGTGTAGAGAAGCACCTGTGTTTCTCCTCCTCCACCTGTGTAGCTCCTGTTGTTTCAGGCTAGAGGGGAGAAGAATGCTCCAGTCCATATAGAGGATATGTGCAGCCATGTCTTCCTTGATGACCCTGGACTCTGTCTTGGCATTCACTTGGAGACTATGGAAATTTGATTTAAAGTTGATGCAGTATGTCACAGGGTGCAGAGTATCTAGAAAACTGTTTCCTCACAACTTAGGCAAACTAAGATAGGAAAGAAGACCTGGTTTCAAGCTTACGTACCTGAGGTAAACCACCTCTCAACTCCTAAAACAAAGACACTATTCAACTTGTTAGGATCTGTTTTCTTAAGTGAGGACAACATTTACATCACAGAGTCAACCATAAGAATTAGAAATAATACACCAGTGACTATCACACAGTAGATGCCAAATGAATGATAATTCCTGCTGTTACTTGGATATAGAACATAAACTTCATATGGGAGGTTAGCTGAAGTGTTCAATTGGCACATAAACATATACAATTGGAGAAGGACAAACAGTGTATGTTCTCATTCATTTGGGGAATATAAATAATAGTGAAAGGGAATATAAGGGAAGGGAGAAGAAATGTGTGGGAAATATCAGAAAGGGAGACAGAACATGAAGACTCCTAACTCTGGGAAAAGAACTAGGGGTGGTGGAAGGGGGGAGGAGGGCGGGGGGTGGGGGTGAATGGGTGACGGGCACTGAGGGGGACACTTGACGGGATGAGCACTGGGTATTATTCTGTATGTTGGTAAATTGAACACCAATAAAAAAATTAATTTATTAAAAAAAACATATACAAATTACAATGTAGAAGTGGCACTTTGGGACTTCTGCCTCAAGCCAAGAAGAGTAGCAGGGGCCAGTTTTATCCTTCCATGAAAAACAACAGCAACAAATGGACCAAATATACAAAGTCATGTTCAAGGCCTAAGACACTAAGCAAAAGAGGACAGGAATCCATGGCAAATGCAAAACAAATGAGATAAGCCCTACAATCACTCTAGTTTATTGCCTTGAAAGAGTTTCCAGGTGTGGGGGAGAAAGGAGGAAGAGAGATGGAGTGGAGAAATCTCCCTAAGATGAGGAGATATTTCTGTGAGTCCAGGGGGACCAAGCAGCGGGAGTTCATGGGGCAGTGTGTCATAGAAAGATATCATAACCATGGGTATGTGTTCCTGATTGCTTGATTATTCAGAAGGATGCTGATCCACATTTTCATGTGAGGAAACTAGTCAAGAACAGTGAAAGAAACACCCACAAAGATGAGAGGACATAGAACCAGCAACCACCTAAGGAGTAATTTATGTTCCCACTGGCCAAATTAGAAGTCATAATTCATCGGTCAGTGAGTAGAGACTCAAAAAGGTGGTGTCTTAGCCCTAGACAGCACTGCTCCAGTTCTGACAACTCTTAAAAACAGAGTAGATGGGCACTGAGGGGGGCACTTGATGGGATGAACACTGGGTGTTAGTCTATATGTTGGCAAATTGAACACCAATAAAAAATAAATTTATAAAAAAAAACAGAGTAGAAAAGATCAAACTGTTTTCAAGTAACTTACACACACACACACACACACAGCAACAGTGACAGGAACACTAATAATTTTCACTTTTTTAGAATCCAAAAAAGTGAAATCTGTAATATCTGGTATCCAATCAAAAATTTCCCAGTATATAAACAATCAAGTAAATACAAACCTATAATAATGACAAAAAAATTAATGAAGCAAAACTGACCTAGAACTAATACAGATATCAGAATTAACAGACAAGTTTACCAAGCAGTTATCATAATTGTATTTCATATGGTAAGAAGGTTAAGTAGAGATATGGAAGATATTACAAATACCTAAATTAAATTTCTAGAAATTTCTAGTTTAAAAACTACAATGTTTAAAATGAAAAATTGACTGAATGAGATTAGTAGCATTAAATATGAAAGAAAAAAAGATTGTTGAACATGGAGAAATAATACTAGAAACTGCAAATTGAAACAAAATTTAAGAATATAAAAGATGAGCACTGTGTGTTATTCTGTATGTTGGTAAATTGAACACCAATAAAAAATAAATTTATTTAAAAAATAAAAATAAAATAAATCTTGAAAAAATAAAAATAAATAAATCCAAAAAAAAGAATATAAAAGATGTCAGTAATCTGGGAGACAGCTTCAAGCTCCCTAATATATGTGGAATTGAAGTCACTGAAAGAGAAAAGGTATGTAATGTGTGATGGGAAAAAGGAAGGGATACATATTTGAAGGGAGAATGGTTGAGATTTTTCCAAATTCGATAAAATATTTCAACCCATATATCCAAGATCAATAAACCTCAAGAACATGAAAACTAAACTGCATGAAGGCACATCATAATTTGATTCCTTATAACCAGCAATTAAAAACAGCAACTGGTGGTGGGGGGTGGGGAAAGACACCTTATCAGCAGAGAAAAAAAATACTAAGGTTAGCAGTAGATTCCTCATTGAGAGTTATGCAATCAAGAAGACATGTCTTTATCTTTTTTCTTTTTCACGTTTTTACTTAAACTCCAGTTAGTTAATGTACAGTAATATTAGTTTTAGATGTACAATATAGTGTTTTATGACTTACATACAACACCCAGTGCTCATCACAAATGTCCTCCTTAATTCGCATCTCCTATTTAACCCATCTTCCACCTATCTCCCCTCCAGAAACTTTAAATTTGTTCTCTATAGTTATTAATCTATTTTCTGCTTTGCCTTTATCTTCCCCCCACACTCATCTGCTTTGTTTATTAAATTCCACATGAGTGAAATCATGATATTTGTCTTTCTGTGACTTATTTCACTTAGTAACTCCATCTATATCTTTGCCAGTGGCAAGATTTCATTCTTTTTAAAGACAGAGTAATAATCCATTTTATTTATATATCACATCTTCTTTATCCATTTATCTATTTATCAGATGGTGAACATTTAGGCTATTTTCATAGTTTGACTATTGTTGATAATGCATGTATTCCTTCAAATCAGTGTTTTAATATTTTTTTGTGTAAAGAACTAGTAATATAATTTCTGAATCATGGAGTAGTTCTATTTTTAACTTTTTGAGGAAATCTCCATACTATTTTCCAGAGTGGCTGCACCAGTTTGCATTACCACCAAGAGTATGAGAGGGTCCTCCTTTCTCTGCATTCTTGCCAACACCTGTTGATTCCTGTGTTGTTAATTTTAGCAATTCTGATTGGTGTGAGATGATATCACATTATAGTTTCAATTTGATTTGTATTTCCTTTATCAATGATGTTGAGCATCTTTCTATGTGTCTGTTAGCCATATGTATTTAATCTTTGGAAGAATGTCTATTCATGTATTCTGCTTATTTTTTAACTGGATTATTTGTGGGTTTTGGATGTTGAGTTTGTTAAGTTTTGTATAGATTTTGGATACTCTTTATGAGACATGTCATTTGCAAATATCTCCTCCCATTCCATAGGTTGCCTTTTAGTGTATTTTTTTCCTTCTCTGTACAGAAGCTTTTTTTCTTGATGTAGTTCCAATAGTTTTTTTTTTTCTTTTGTTTCCCTTGCCCCAGTAGTAAGAAGTTGCTATGGCTGATATCAAAGAGGTTACTGGCTTGTTCTTCTCTAGGATTTTGATGATTTCCTATTTCACATTTAGGTCTTTATCCATTTTTAATTTATTTTTATATATGGTATAAAAAAGTGGTCCAAGTTCATTCTCTTGAATTTTGTTTTCCAGCATTTCCAACACCATTTATTGAAGAAAATGTCTTTTTTCCCTCAATGGATATTGTCTCCTGCTTTATCAAAGATTAGTTGACCATATAGTTATGGATTCATTTCTGAGTCTTCTGTTCTGGTCCATTGTTCTGTGTGTCTGTTACTGTGTCAGTACCATATGATCTCGTTCACTACAGCTTTGTGATATAACTTCAAGTCTAGCTTTACTTTTCTTTTTCAAGATTGCTTTGACTCTTCGGGGTCTTTTGTGGTCCCATATAAGTTTTAGGATTGTTCTAAAAGAAGATGTATCTTTAAATAATTAAATGCTTAGCAAAGATATCTTGTAAAAATTAACATAAAATAAAAACTTTTTCAGATACATGCAGCCAAAAAGTATCCATTAGCAGCAGCTACTACATAGGAAATGTTCAGATAAGCCTTTCAGGTAGAAGGGAAACATGCTAGAAAAGCGCATAACTCTCTACACAAAGATTAAGAACGCTGGAAGTAGTAACTACATGAGTAAAAGTATGAGATTCTTTCCTGCTTTTTAAATCTCTTTAAAAGATAAGTGTTAAAATAAAAATAATATCCATGCATTTTGGGGTAAGCAATATATGTAAAAGTAAAATGCATCGCAAAAGTAGCACAAAGTCCAGGTGAGAGGAATCAAGATGCACTCTTGGTTACCACACATGAAATGTTACAATATTACTTAATGGTAGATCATGATGGAGTGAAGATTTATACTATAATCTCTAAAACAACTGTTAAAAAAACAGAATAAGGAATTATATATAGCTGATGAGCCAAAAAGCAAGATAATATGGAATCACAAAAATACTAAATCCAAAAGAAAGCAGAAAAAGAAGGAAAAGTGAGTCAAAAATAAAAAATAAAAATAGATGTGGCAAAAAGAAAACAATGCAGCATGCTACATTTAAAACTAAACAAATCAGCAATCACATTAAATGGGGGTGTCCATGTACCCCAATTAAAAGGCAGAAGTGGGTATTGGAATTAATCAAAACTCAACTACATACTACTTATAGCTGACAGGAATAAGTCAAAGAAATATATAAGCAAAGATATGATATGCTGATACCAAAAGGAATAAATCAGGAATGGCTCACTCTGGGTTTTGTATTAATATTCTTCATCCTGCTTCTTTGGTGGAATGCTGCCCAGCACTCCAGGCCCAGTTTCATGTTCAAGTCCCTGCTGGACTAAGAGACTTGTCCAAGAAAGTCGTCGTGAAGACTTAGATCATCCCATACTCCCCTTGCCCTGCTTGCCTACCCTTAGGTGTACACTTTTCAAGCTTTGCTGTAGTTGCCCCTACCATGATTTGTGTAGGTCCACAACAGTTTAAAATACTCCAGCCCATAGCTGACATAACTCACCTTGATGTTTTATCCCATTCTAGAACCTCCAGGCCCCTACTTTGATCTTGCCACCATCACCAATTCACAATGGATCTCCATGCCAGGGCTTCATCTGCATTCATCATATGAAGTTCACTCCCTCTGCAATCATGCAGCCAAGAGCTCTGTAGCTATGTTTTTCCTAGGTTCTACTAATTTGCAAGTTTACATGTACTGTACCCATTTTCTGACCTAGCTCTGGCCCATGTCACTTATCAAAGTTAGTAGCTTGTTTGCATCTCCGAACCCTGGGACCTGGTGATCTTTGCCTGGACACATTGCTATCTCCTTTGGGGTGTTAAATGTGCTTCACCCCAGGCACATACCAAATGGGGCCCTATTACTGTCTAGCCAAATAAAGGAAGGTAAAAATACAGTCCTGAGAATAGTTCTCATATTGAACTATGATAGAAGACAAAGTAATTTATTATGGCTACTGCCCCAGGGCTTGTAAAAATATTCTCTCTGTGGGTGTGTTTCTGCCATCGTGGGTCTCTAAGATGTGTGCAGGCAGAAAAGATAGTAAGTCCCAAGGGAAATAATTCATCAAAAGAGATATATCCATATTGAAGGAAAATGCAGGAAACTGGTTCTCTTGTGTAGGAGAAAAGTAGCATATAAATACAGAGTCTCAGATATGAGCAATTTATCTCCCTGAGTAACACAGGCTAAATGCCACAGGCGAGGACCAGAGGAAGGCACAGTAAAGCAACCAGGCTTAAACCTAGCTAGTGGAATATGCTTGCCAAGAATGGCCAAGCCCAGGAATTGTCCTGCCCCTTCATGCTATCCTAAGAGATTTGCTTGTGGACTTCCAGTTACGCCCCCATGTATATCGAGGAAGCTTCTCATATCCTGGAATTAGTGTTTTGGTAGTGGTAGATACAAATAGAGCAGGTCCTGGTGCTGGTCATGCATCAGTCACTCGGGAGTTTATTGAACAAACAGATTCTGAGAATCAAAATCTTCATAGATGGGGGCAAAGAAAACTTCCTTTGCACAAGCCCCACATGTACATCTGATAACCACCAAACTGGCTGAGATTAGAGTTGGAAGCCATAGAGCCAATGTTATTTAAGCCAAATTCACTTTCTTGTGCTGGTCCAGCTGGGGTAGACAGATAACTCTAACAATGAAGTATTTGATCATTTTCATCTTACATGCAGATCACTGAGATAAAAAGTCTACATGAAGCAAGGAACATGGTAGAGTTGAAGAAATAATTCCACTAGTCATCATCAATATCAGGATAATTGTGTCCAAATGCCATCTTTGATGAGTGTCCATTGGCCCTAGAAATAAGGCCCTGAGCTGTAATTGCCTGGACAGACACAACCCAGGGTGCCAGTGAAGAGTTTATTTAGGAGAATCTGGATCATAACAGAGCAAAAAATTCCAAGTGTCAGAGATAGGCAGGAAGAAATAACAGCATCCATTAGAATTAATTCATTTAGGGAGGAGGGGCAAGAGGGAGGAGGAGTAGGGTCCCCAAGTCACCTGTCCCCACCAAATTACCAGGATAACCTTCAAATCATCCTGAAAATCTACGGATTCAGGCTGAGATTTAAAGAGAGAACAGCTGGAATGCTACAGTGAGAAGAGTTCGCGCTTCTATCAAGGTAGGAAGACGGGGAAAAAGAAATAAAGACACAAAAGGCCTCCGAGGGGGAGGGGCCCAGGAGGAGCCGGGCTGAGGCCGGGGCGAGTGTCCCCAGGACAGGAGAGCCCCGTCCCGGAGGAGCAGGAGCTGCACCAACCTTCCCGGGCGGAAAGGGGCCCGCAGGGAGTTGGAGCAGGACCCAGGAGGGCGGGGGTCAGGATCCGGCCTCCCCCGGGACAGGCAGAGGCCGGGAGGGCCCAGGACAGCGAGGACGCTCCTGCCCCGAGCTGAGCAGATCAGCGGCCCCGCCCGGAGCCCCCAGGCCCTGCAGACGGAGAGCCCCGGAGCTACTGCGGGAGCTGACTCCAGGGCTCCAGAGCTGCCCCCGCCACTGTGGCTTCCTCCCGGGGCCTCACGGGGTGAACAACCCCCACTGAGCCCTGCACCAGGCAGGGGCAGAGCAGCTCCCCCAAGTGCTGACACCTGAGAATCAGCACAGCAGGCCCCTCCCCCAGAAGACCAAGGAGACGGACCAGTCCCAGGGGAAGTCAAGGGACTTGAAGTATACAGAGTCGGAAGATACTCCCACGTGGGTTTTTTTTTTTTCTTTTTGATTTGTTTGCTTCACCCACTCCTTTTTTTCCTTTCTTTCTTTTTATTTCTTTTTCTTCTCTTTTTTCTTTTTTCTTCCTTTTTTCTTTTTTCTTTTTCTCTTTTCTTTCCTTCTTTCTCTCCTATCTTTTTCTCCTTTTCCCAATACAACTTCTTTCTGCCACTCTGAACTGAGCAAAATGACTAGAAGGAAAACCTCACCTCAGAAGAAAGAATCAGAAACAGTCCTCTCTCCCACAGAGTTACAAAATCTGGATTAAAATTCAATGTCAAAAAGCCAATTCAGAAGCACTATTATACAGCTACTGGTGGCTCTAGAAAAAACCATAAAGGACTCCAGAGACTTCATGACTGCAGAATTTAGATCCAATCAGGCAGAAATTAAAAATCAGTTGAATGAGATGCAATCCAATCTAGAAGTCCTAACGAGGAGGGTTAACGAGGTGGAATAACGAGTGACATAGAAGACAAGTTGATGGCAAAGAGGGAAATTGAGGAAAAAAGACACAATTAAAAGACCATGAAGATAGATTAAGGGAAATAAACGACAGTCTGAGGAAGACAAACCTACGTTTAATTGGGGTTCCCGAGGGCACCGAAGGGACAGAGGTACAGAATATGTATTTGAACAAATCATAGCTGAAAACTTTCCTAATCTGAGAAGGGAAACAGACATTCAGATCCAGGAAACAGAGAGATCCCCCCCTAAAATCAATAAAAACCGTTCAACACCTCGACATTTAATAGTTAAGGTTGCAAATTCCAAAGAAAAAGAGAAGATCATTAAAGCAGCAAGAGACAAGAAATCCCTGACTTTTATGGGGAGGAGTATTTGGGTAACAGCAGACCTCTCCACAGAGACTTGGCAGGCCAGAAAGGGCTGGCAGGATCTATTCAGGATCCTAAATGAGAAGAACATGCAACCAAGAAAACTTTATCCAGCAAGGCTCTCATTCAGAATGGAAGGAAAGATGAAGAGCTTCCAAGACAGGCAGGAACTGAAAGAATATGTGACCTCCAAACCAGCTCTGCAAGAAATTTTAAGGGGGACTCTTAAAATTCCCCTTTAAGAAGAAGTTCAGTGGAACAATCCACAAAAACAAGGACTGAATAGATATCATGAGGACACTAAACTCATATCTATCAATAGTAACTCTGAACGTGAACGGGCTTAATGACCCCATCAAAAGGCGCAGGGTTTCAGACTGGATAAAAAAGCAGGACCCATCTATTTGCTGTCTACAAGAGACTCATTTTAGACAGAAGGACACCTACAGCCTGAAAATAAAAGGTTGGAGAACCATTTACCATTCAAATGGTCCTCAAAAGAAAGCAGGGGTTGCCATCCTTATATCAGATAAACTAAAATTTACCTCGAAGACTGTAGTGAGGGATGAAGAGGGACACTATATCCTACTTAAAGGATCTATCCAAGAAGAGGACTTAACAATCCTCAATATATATGCCCCGAATGTGGGAGCTGCCAAATATATCAATCAATTAATAACCAAAGTGAAGAAATACTTAGATAATAATACACATATACTTGGTGACTTCAATCTAGCTCTTTCTATACTTGATAGGTCTTCTAAGCACAACATCTCCAAAGAAACGAGAGCTTTAAATGATACACTGGACCAGATGGTTTTCACAGATATCTACAGAACTTTACATCCAAACTCAACTGAATACACATTCTTCTCAAGTGTACATGGAACTTTCTCCAAAATAGACCACATACTGGGTCACAAATCGGGTCTGAACTAATACCAAAAGATTGGGATCGTCCCCTGTATATTCTCAGACCATAATGCCTTGAAATTAGAACTAAATCACAACAAGAAGTTTGGAAGGACCTCAAACACGTGGAAAGTTAAGGACCATACTGCTAAAAGATGAAAGGGTCATCAAGCAACTTACAGAAGAATTAAAAAGTTTCATGCAAACTAATGAATATGAAGATACAACCGTTCAAAATCTTTGGGATGCAGCAAAAGCAGTCCTGACGGGAAAATACATCGCAATACAAGCAGCCATTCAAAAACTGGAAAGAACTCGGGGATCCCTGGGTGGCGCAGCGGTTTGGCGCCTGCCTTTGGCCCAGGGCGCGATCTTGGAGACCCGGGATCGAGTCCCACGTTGGGCTCCCGTTGCATGGAGCCTGCTTCTCCCTCTGCCTGTGTCTCTGCCTCTCTCTCTCTCTCGGTGACTATCATAAATTATAAAAAAAAAAATTTAAAAACAGAAACTGGAAAGAACTCAAATACAAAAGTTTAACTTACACATAAAGCAGCTAGAGAAAAAACAGCAAATAGATCCTACACCCAGCGGAAGAAGACAGTTAATAAAGACTCGAGCAGAACTCAACGAAATCGAGACCAGAAGAACTGTGGAACAGATCAACAGAACCAGGAGTTTGTTCTTTGAAAGAATTAATAAGATAGATAAACCATTAGCCAGCCTTATTAAAAATAAAGACTCAAATTAGTAAAATCATGAATAAGGAGAGATCACTACCAACACCAAGGAAATACAAAGTATTTTAAAGACACATTATGAACAGCTCTACACCAACAAATTAGGCAATCTAGAAAATATGGACGCATTCCTGGAAAGCCACAAACTACCAAAACTGGAACAGGAAGAAATAGAAAACCCGAACAGGCCAATAACCAGGGAGGAAATTGAAGCAGTCATCAAAACCTCCCAAGACACAAAAGTCCAGGGCCAGATGGCTTCCCCGGGAATTCTATTAAACGTTTAAAGAAGAAACAAAACCTATTCTACTAAAGCTGCTGGGAAAGATAGAAAGAGATGGAGTACTTCCAAACTCGTTCTATGAGGCCAGCATCACCTTAATTCCAAAACCAGACAAAGACCCCACCAAAAAGGAGAATTACAGACCAATATCCCTGATGAACATGGATGCAAAACTTCTCAACAAGATACTAGCCAATAGGATCCAACAGTACATTAAGAAAATTATTCACCATGACCAAGTAGGATTTATCCCCGGGACACAAGGCTTGTTCAACACTCGTAAAACAATCAATGTGATTCATCATATCAGCAAGAGAAAAACCAAGAACCATATGATCCTCTCATTAGATGCAGAGAAAGCACTTGACAAAATACAGCATCCATTCCTGATCAAAAGTCTTCAGAGTGTAGGGATAGAGGGAACATTCCTCAACATCTTAAAAGCCATCTACGAAGAGCCCACAGCAAATATCATTCTCAATGGGGAAGCACTGGGAGCCTTTCCTCTAAGATCAGGAACAAGACAGGGATGTCCACTCTCACCACTGCTATTCAACATAGTACTGGAAGTCCTCGCCTCAGCAATAAGGCAACAAAAAGAAATAAAAGGCATTCAAATTGGCAAAGAAGAAGTCAAACTCTCCCTCTTCGCTGATGACATGATACTCTACATAGAAAACCCAAAATCCTCTACCCCAAGATTGCTAGAACTCATACAGCAATTCAGCAGTGTGGCAGGATACAAAATCAATGCCCAGAAGTCAGTGGCATTTCTACACACTAACAATGAGACTGAAGAAAGAGAAATTAAGGAGTCAATCCCATTTACAATTGCACCAAAAGCATAAGATGCCTAGGAATAAACCCAACCATAGAGGTAAGGGAATCCTACCCTAACTACTATAGAACACTTCTAAAAGAAATTGAGGAAGACACAAAGAGATGGGAAAATATTCCATGCTCATGGATTGGCAGAATTAATATTGTGAACATTTCAATGTTACCCAGAGCAATTTACACGTTTAATGCAATCCCTATCAAAATACCATGGACTTTCTTCAGAGAGTTGGCAAAAATTATTTTAAGATTTGTGTGGAATCAGAAAAGACCCCGAATAGCCAGGGGAATTTTAAAAAAGAAAACCATAGCTGGGGGCATCACAATGCCAGATTTCAGGTTGTACTACAAAGCTGTGGTCATCAAGACAGTGTGGTACTGGCACAAAAACAGACACATAGATCAATGGAACAGAATAGAGAACCCAGAAGTGGACTCTGAACTTTATGGTCAACTAATATTCAATAAAGGAGGAAAGACTGTCCACTGGAAGAAAGACAGTCTCTTCAATAAATGGTGCTGGGAAAATTGGACATCCACATGCAGAAGAATGATACTGGACCAGTCTCTTGCACCATACACAGAGATAAACTCAAAATGGATGAAAGATCTAAATGGGAGACAAGATTCCATCAAAATCCTCGAGGAGAACACAGACAACACCCTTTTTGAACTCAGCCACAGTAACTTCTTGCAAGATACATCCACGAAGGCAAAAGAAACAAAAGCAAAAATGAACTATTGGGACTTCATCAAGATACGAAGCTTTTGCCCAGCAAAGGATACAGTCAACAAAACTAAAAGACAACCTACAGAATGGGAGAAGATATTTGCAAATGACGTATCAGATAAAGGGCTAGTTTCTAAGATCTATAAAGAACTTATTAAACTCAACAGCAAAGAAACAAAGAATCCAATCATGAAATGGGCAAAAGACATGAACAGAAATCTCACAGACGAAGACATAGACATGGCCAATAAGCACATGAGAAAGTGCTCCGCATCACTTGCCACGAGGGAAATACAAATCAAAACCACAATGAGATCCCACCTCACACCAGTGAGAATGGGGAAAATTAACAAGGCAGGAAACCACAAATGTTGGAGAGGATGAGGAGAGAAGGGAGCCCTCTTGCACTGTTGGTGGGAATGTGACCTGGTGCAGCCACTCTGGAAAACTGTGTGGAGGTTCCTCAAAGAGTTAAAAATAGACCTGCCCTACGACCCAGCAATTGCACTGTTGGGGATTTACCCCAAAGACACAGATGCAGTGAAACGCCGGGACACCTGCACCCCGATGTTTCTATCAGCAATGTCCACAGTAGCCAAGCTGTGCAAGGAGCCTCGGTGTCCATCGAAAGGATGATGGATAAAGAAGATGTGGTCTATGTATACAATGGAATATTCCTCAGCCATTAGAAACGACAAATACCCACCATTTGCTTCGACATGGATGGAACTGGAGGGTATTATGCTGAGTGAAATAATTCGATCAGAGAATGACAAACATTATATGGTCTCATTCATTTGGGGAATATAAAAAAATAGTGAAAGAGAATAAAGGGGAAAGGAGAAAAAAATAAGTGGAAAATATCAGAAAGGGATACAGAACATTAAAGACTCCTAACTCTGGGATACGAACTAGGGGTGGTGGAAGGGGAGGAGGGCGGGGTGTGGGGGTGAATGGGTGACGGGTACTGACGGTGCCACTTGACAGGATGAGCACTGGGTGTTTTTCTGTATGTTCTCAAATAGAACACCAATAAAAAGTAAATTTATTTAAAAAAAATAAAGTAACAAAACAAAACAAAACAAAACAAAACAATATATAACTCTAATTGTGCATACAGATTGTTTATACCCCCCACCCTAGTTTTTCCAAGTAGAAGTATCTGAGATTTCTTAGACTCATCCATCATTCTTGCTTCCAAATGCATGTCCTAAGTATTTCGAATCTAAGGGACCTTTGAATTCTTATTTTTCTGCCCTCCATTACAACTGCCCTAGTTGGGCCTCCTCATCTCTCAGGTAGGCTAAGGTAAAAGTCATATGACATTTCTCCTGACCTTGCATGCTCGATTCTGCCTATGAGCATCACATAATCTCCTGCCCAGGCTTAAATATGCCATTAGTCCTGTGGTCTTCATGCTAAAAATTCCCAGCTCCACTCTTGGGTATAGAGTCTAGTATAAGGCCCTCTCTCCTGCTCTCTGAATTGGGCTGCAGTGGCAGAGGGTGGGCAGAGTGCTGAAAGCTGCAGAATACATAGCTCCAGGGATTGAAGTGAGCAGGCAGTACTCTAGGGAGTGCACACCCAGCCTGCCTCCAGTCTGCTTCTCTGAAAACAGCAAAACATGAGAAAGGAAAATGCCTTTTGGTAATTTCCAAATCAAAGTTTAATTCATTTATACCCATTCACCTTTAGAAATAAAGAGCATAAAGCATACATTTGCTAATGCTTTGATATTTCTGGCACATTTAAAATGTAAAAATGAATGCCTTTATTGATTTTTCTTCACCACAAAATAAGCCATAGAACACAAATAAATCAACCTTTCCAGGTGGAGCCCATTTTTAGTGGGAAAACATACTGGCTGACAGAACAAATCAATTATAGGTCCCTGCTGGGCTCCAAGTTATTTCTGAACTTAGTAGAACTTACGGGCTGAAGGTTCTGATGCCATGAGAGCCCTTCTTCAATTGTGATTCCATCTTTTGAGCTCTGTTTAAACTATAGTTCAGTTGTGGATAACAACCCCTGAAGATACTGCAGCCTTGGAAGCTGACACTCTCAGGGAGTTCTCTGGAGAGGCAGACTTGTGTTCTGGATCAGAGCATGAAGTGAAATGTAAGAGACGATGTTATACAGTTCTTACCATATAGATCCTTGGGCAGCTGGGGCAATTGGTAGACATGACTATCCTGGGCCTAGATCTGATTAATTCCTCTTTTTTAATGCCTACATCCTCTACCTTTGCCTAATTAAACAATTACCCATCCTGTATCAGACAGACTTCCATCTGAGAAGCAAAAAATACCACATGTGATATAAAATTTGGAATTTGTTATAAGGACTCGAGCAGGCTACTGCCTCTGCATCAGTTAGTGAGCCTGAGGCTACCTGTCTATGGGTCAGACAGGCAGGGCAGTGGTAGAAAAACAAGAAACTGGATATAGACAAAGTCAAGAGTTAAGGACAACTAATTCAGGAAGAACACATTGGAACACACGTCTGCCTCTACCACCTCCAATCTTAATGCTGTAGATTATCTGCAAAAGAACTTGGCTCCAGTTCCATGGAATTGCCTCTTCCCTGGACCATACCTTGAAGAAACTGAAGGAAGAGAGCCTCTAGGAACCAGATATATCATGTGGTCTCATGTGGGTCTCAGTGCTATCCCATGCCAACCAGGTGAGCCAAAGGATCAGTGACAGCATGCATGCATTGCACACCCAGTCTCTATCTATAGAGCATAGAAGTGGGGGGTTCACTTCCAGCTTAGTTAAGTTGAGACAAATCACCCCCACCACACATAACTCAAGTTGTCAGGTTGTCCTTGTGCCTTGTCACCTCCATGCCTTTGTTTATGGCTGGAATGGTCAGAAATAGTCATTAAAGTGATAGGAATTGATAAAAAGTTCTCCTTAACCATCTCCATATTGTCTGGTTTGAAATCTACCCCTAACTGATCACATATCCCCTTTTATAAATAATTTTCTCATGAGCACTGACCCTGCTATTTCCCTGCTATCCATAGTCCACCCATTAGGAAATCTAGAGGTGCTCAGGGTGTAGAGATAGATATTTGTGAGTCTAGGTACACAACAGTAAAAGAAAATCACTCTGAGTTCTGAAACTCTTGCAACCAGAGACTGATTTAGTGTGGGCTCTAATCTAATAACTGGCATCCTTATAAGAAAAAGGAAGTTTGAACACAGAAATGGACAGAGAAGGAAGACAATGAAGACACAGTGAACTCCATGTGATAATGAAGGCAGAGTTGGAGTGATGTGTCTATAGGTCATGGAATGCCATCAACCATCAGAACTTGAAAGAGACAAGAAAGAATCCTCTCCTCCCTAGAGGCTTCAGAAAGAGAATGGTCCAACCAACACCTTGACTTTGGACCTCTAGCCTCCAGAAATGTGAAAATAAATTTCTGTTGTTCCAAGTCACCAAGTTAGTAGTATTTTGTTACAGGAAACCTTGATAATGAAAACAGATAGCATAGAGTTAAAAGAAAGGGCATTTGAAGCCACAGGAGAAATTCTGAAGATTCAAATCAGAAGACCAGAGATAAATTCCAGAGGGAGTGACAACTTCTAGAAGGAAGTTTACTGCTGTGGAGGTTGTACGGAAAAGTAGACCTGGAGAGAGTTCCAGGTACAGGAAAGAGTATGTGTTAAGGGCATGAAGGCGAGAGAGAAGCTGACTCACTAGAGGAACAGAAAGAAAATAAAGAGAATTATATCCTAAATTGTGAAACAAATAAGTGTGAGGCAAGATTGGGAAGATTAGAACCTTACATGGGCAGTAGTTGATCTGTGCACACTATCTCATGTAAGCAGAAATTTCAAAATCAGGAATAAGTCTCACACATTTGCTGTCACTATTTATCTATGATTCACATTTCACCCCCACATCAGTGGAGAGTTGGCTAGTGAGGAAGGGCTTAGAAAGTCAATATAATTATCAGAAAATGTTATGACTTTCGTACCTTTCTACAACATTGGTACCCTATTGAAACCTAATTCCACCATGACCATATTGATTGCCATTCCAGTAGACAGCATTGTAGTGTTTCCAGGCTGGCACCAAAACCCTTTAAAATGTGAAAACTGTTAGTAACAGGTGGAAGAGCTTCCCTTTTACCAACTGAACAATGTCAAACTGTTTCAAAAAAGGAAATCTGCAGGGCTGCTCATGAACTCATCTCTCACTTTCGATTTCCTTTCCCATGTTGTCAATTTAGACTTGGGTTAGAATTTATGATTTGCTAATTCTATCATGATATTACTTTTGAACATTATTTTAAACAAACACATCATGACTAGTGAGTCTTACTATTTAAAACACTTAATTAAAAAACGGACAAACACACAAACCAAAAAATGTTTGACTTACTACTGTGATTTGGCCAATTGGGAAATCATGAAAAGGGAACATGATTACAGACCTAGTTTGCTTCCATTTCTATGCTATCTAGTGTGATTTTTTTCAGTGATACCATGTTTTTTCTTTTTTCTTTTTTTAAACTATTTTGTTTCTTTATTGCTGACAGAGAGAGAAAGAGAGAGAGAGGAGAGAGAGGGAGAGAGAGAGAGAATGAAATGGGCAGAATCAGGTTCCCGCAAGGAGACAGATGCAGGAAAGGATCCCGGACCTGCATGATCCGGCCTTGAGATGAAGGCAGATGCTTAACCGCTGAGAAACTTATGAATCCCAAATGAACGTAGATCTGGAATTTCATCCCAGATCATGGGAACTTGTGAAATATTGGGGCTCGTCCTTATCTCTCTGACCTGTACTGTTTCTGATTTTTACCCACGCCGGCCTTTGAACTCCTAAACTACAGTTTCTTTACAAACGAATGTTAGCAATATAGCATCTGGAGGTAGAAGAAACCTCTCCCAGGTAGAACCCATAGGGACACGTAGACGTAGACATGATGCCAACAAAGTATAGCCTTGGTCGCACTCCGATTTGTGGAGAGGTCAAGAAAGACCTGATGTTCCAATCTCCCTGCTGGGTGACAACAACTCCAGTTGCCAGAGAGTATGACCACATCTGGACCCCATCCATCCTTTGGTTTCCATTTTGAAAGAGAAGAGGTAGGGGATCCCTGGGTGGCTCAGTGGTTTGGCGCCTGCCTTTGGTCCAGGGCGCGATCCTGGAGTCTCAGGATCAAGTCCTGCGTCTGGCTCCCGGCATGGAGCCTGCTTCTCCCTCTGCCTGTGTCTCTGCCTCTCTCTCTCTCTCTCTCTCCTCTCTCTCTCTCTCTCTTTCTTTCTCTCTGTCTATCATGAATAAATAAATAAAATCTTAAAAGAAAGAGAAGAGGCCGGTTTCCTGCAAAGATACCAAAGCCGCAGCAACAACCCAACCTGAAGAGAACCAGAGCATCTCCCCAAGCCAGCGAAGTGCTTGGTTCCTCCCCAAAAGTTGGGGCATTACTGATGGAACCAGAGGGATTCCTAGGTTCTAGTCCCTTGGCTGGCCTCATTGGCAGCTTTCTCTAATTGTGGAGAGCATTCAGGCATGAGCAAAGCACCCCATTCACCCGGTTTGGGCCCTCTGAGCCTCAGGTTCTCCTTCCACGTGTCCCAGGTGAGTGAACACTTGCAAGTAAGTATAGGTCCCCTAAACATCCCAGGGGTAGCCTGCCGGAGTTTTCTGTGGCTTGCAGGGGGTGGGGGGTCATGTGCTCAACCTTCGATGCAGGGTTCTCTAGGGTCTGGTTCAGTTCGCCCTGCTTTTCTGCGTGCATGTGCGTGTGCATGCTCCGTAAGGAGCTGCGGTGTTCTCAGGAGGAGGGACACTGTAGAGAGTGGACAGTTTATTCTCTGTTTTTGGTACGTGCAAGGCTGTAGGACAGGACTTGAACTCTATGTTTTCTAGAGTAAACATGGCAACCAGACATGGGCCAGGATATGGAACACAGCATTGGGATACTCATGGGAGGGGTGGCACAGTGGAAGTCTCCAGGGAGACATTATAGTGGAGTTCAAAGAGCATCTCCTCAGGGATAGGAAGGGTTGGGGGTGAATTTTGGCCTAAGAACTTATTTGTGAGAATGAACAAGGGGAACCCATAGAAAAGAAATAATAGTATCCCCATAAGAGTAAAGGCTTGGAAATTTTATGTATATATTACACAAATATGCATACGTACCTACATATATAACCAATTTTGCACAAACTGCATTGCTTACATACATGTATTCACACTCATAAATAATATATCTACAAATTATACATATGCAAATATATATGTATGCATTTATAAATTATATGTGTATATAAATCTGTTCAAACTTCTGCTCCAGACTGTGGTGTCGAGGGGCAGGGCAAGATGGCAGAGGAGTGGGGTTCTCAACTCACCTGGCCTCACCAACTTATCTAGATAACTGTCAACTATCCGGAACACCTATGAATCCAACCTGAGATTTAAATGCTACAGAGAGAAGGGATTTCTATTCTAACAAGAATCATGTAGGGTGATATTTACTTAGGTTGTGGTTGATATTCTTGACTCAGCCAACTCATACAGCCACTCTCCACTGAGTAAAATGACTAGAAAGAGGAACTAACCACAATAGAAAATCAGAAATACTACTCCCTTCCACAGAGTTACAGAATTTGGATTACAATTATATGTTAGAAAGCCAACTCAGAAGGACAATTATAAAGCTACTGGTGGCTCTGGAAAAAAGCATAAAGGATTCAAGAGACTTCATGACTGCAGAATTTAGATCTAACCAGGCCAAATTAAAAATCAATTAAATGAGATGCAATCAAAACTGGAGGTCCTAACAATGAAGGTTAATGAAGTCGAAGAAAGAGTGAGAGACAAAGAAGACAAGTTGATGGCAAGAAAGGGAACTGAGGAAAAAGAGAAAAACAAAAGACTATGAGGAAAGGTTAAGGGAAATAAATGATAGCCTCAAAAGGAAAAATCTATGTATAATTGTTTTTCCAGAGAACACCAAGAGGGCCAGAGGGCTAGAAAGCATATTTGAAAATATCATAGCTGAAACTTCCCTAATTTGGGGAGGTAAACAGGCATTCAGATCTAGGAGATAGAAATGTCCACTCACAAAAACATAAATAAAAACTGTTCAGAAACTTTACATTTAAAAGTGAAACCTGCAAATTTCTAAGATAAAGAGAAAATCCTTAAAGCAGCAAGAGACAAGAGATCCCTAACTTATATGGGAAGAAATGTTAGATTAAGAGAAGATCTCTCAACAGACACCTGGAAGGCCAGAAAGGGCTGGCAGGATATATTCAGGATCCTCAATGAGAAGAACATGCAGCCAAGAATACTCTATCCCACCAGGCTCTCATTCAGAATAGAAGCAGAGATAAAGAGCTTCCAAGATAGGCAGAAACAATTGAAGCAGTCATCAAAATCTCCCAAGACACAAAAGTTCAGGGTCAGATGGTTTCCCAGGGGAATTATATCAATGTTTAAAGAAGAAACCATACCTATTCTATTAAAGCTGTTCCAAAATATATAAAGAAATGGAATACTTCCAAACTTGTGCCATGAGGCCATGCATCACCTTAATTCCAAAACCAGACAAAGACCCCACCAAAAAGGAGAATTACAGACCAATATCCCTGATGGACACAGATGCAAAAATTCTCAACAAGGTACTAGCCAATAGGATCCAACAGTACATTACGAAGAGTATTCACCATGACCAGGTGGGATTTATTCCTGGGATGTAAGGCTGGTTCAACGCTCATAACACATTTAAAGTGATATATCAACAAGAGAAAAAGCAAGACCCATATGATCCTCTCAATAGATGCAGAGAAAGCATTTGACAAAATACAGCATCCATTCCTGATCACAACTCTTCAGAGTATAGGGTTTGAGGGAACATTCCTCAGCATCTTAAAAGCCATCTACAAAAAGCCCACAGCAAATATAATTCTCAATGGGGAAACACTGGAAGCCATTCCCCTAAGATCAGGAACATGACAGGGATGTCTCTCTCACCACTGCTATTCAGCACAGTATTAGAAGTCCTCGCCTAAGCAATCAGGCAACAAAAAGAAATAAAAGGCATTCAAAATGGCAAATAAGAAGTGAAACTCCCCCTCTTCACAGATGACATGATATTCTACATAGGAAACCCAAAAGACTCTACCCCAAGATTGCAAGAACTCATACAGCAATTTGGTAGTGTGGCAGGATACAAAATCAATGTCCAGAAATCAGTGGAATTTCTATACACTAACAATAAGACTGAAGAAAGAGAAATTAAGGAATCAATTCCAATACTATTGCACCCAAAGCATAACATACCTAGGAATAAACCTAACCAAAGAGGTAAAGGATCTATTCGTGAAAAATCACAGAACACCTCTGAAAGAAATTGAGGAAGACACAATGAGATGAAAAACATTCCATGCTCATGGATTGGAAGAATTAATATTGGAAAAATGTCTATGTTACCCAAGGCAATTTATACATTTAATGCAATCCCTATCAAAATACAATGGACTTTCTTCAGAGAGTTGGAACACATCATCTTAATATTTGTGTGGAATCAGAAAAGACCCCAAATAGCCAGGGCAATATTGAAAAAGAAAACCAGAGCCGGGGGCATCACAATGCTGGATTTTAAGCTGTACTACAAAGCTGTGATCATCAAAACAGTGTGTACTGGCACCAGACACATAGATCAATGAAAAAGAATAGAGAACCCAGAAATGGGCCCTCACCTCTATAGTCAACTGATATTCAACAAAGCAGGAAAGACTATCCGCTGGAAAAAGGACAGTCTATTCAATAAATGTTGCTGGAAAAACTGGACATCCACGTGTAGAAGAATGAAACTGGACCATTCTCTTGCACCATACACAAAGATAAACTCAAAATGGATGAAAGATCTAAATGTGAGACAAGAATCCATCAAAATCCTAGAGGAGAACACAGGCAACACCCTTTTTGAACTCAGCCACAGTAACTTCTTGCAAGATACATCCACGAAGGCAAAAGAAACAAAAGCGAAAATGAACTATTGGGACTTCATCAAGATAAGCAGCTTTTGCACAGCAAAGGATACAGTCAACAAAACTAAAAGACAACCTACAGGATGGGAGAAGATATTTGCAAATGACGTATCAGATAAAGGGCTAGTTTCCAAGATCTATAAAGAACTTATTAAACTCAACAGCAAAGAAACAAACAATCCAATCATGAAATGGTCAAAAGACATGAACAGAAATTTCACAGAGGAAGACATACACATGGCCAACAAGCACATGAGAAAATGCCTCTTATGAAATGATTTTTTGAACACTGGTATAGAAACTAAAGGTAACTTAGGAAGGATTCCAGGTGGGGAACAAAGTCTGTGAGTCTTTATGTGCAAATAGACATCAGAGGGGTTCACAGCAACTTTTCGGTCATGGGACAAGCCACTTTGTTTCTCTTTAATCTTCAGTTTACTTCTCTATAACTTGTACATCCATGGTGAAAATTGTAGACAGTTGGGTCTACATGACCACATGCCACATACCAGGTGCTCTACAAATAAACACACTTGTTGAATTACACTTTGTAGGGAGACACCAACATACCCTACACTACCATCACATGTGATTTTCCTGAGCACTTTTTTTGTTTTGTTTTGTGCCATCAACTAATAGCAGTAAGTAGGAAGGACATTCAGAAACATAAATGTAGCAAGCTGTAGGGGACACATGCTCCATGGAGTAGCTTCTTTTTGAAATTCCCCTTCTAGCTCAGTTTGGCCTTGTGCCTTGTCTTAGTTGTGCTTATAGTGCTCTAAAAATCCAACTGAAATCAGTGAGTCAGAGCCATCCACCTACCCCTGCATGGCTGCATGGTGTGCAAAGCCAGCAGCTGCTTTGCCACATGAATCTCCTGATAAGGAGGATATCTTTTTGCCTTTACCTCCATTATAACACAGAGCCTTGGTTTCCATCCCCTTTATATGTATAATTTTGCAGAACACAAGGTTTGTTTGTTTGTTTGTTTTGTTTTTGTTTTTTGTTTTTAGAAATTATATAGTATGGTACGTAAAACTTACAATTTTTCACCATTCTCCATAATGTAGGGCATTATGGTGGTTAGAAGCAGTAGTGTTGGCATTAGGACACCTGTATTACTTACAAGCTTTATCTTTATTCATTGGCTTAGGAAATTCTTCTTACCAGGTGCCACACAGCTGATTGCAAACCTTTCCCGATATCTTCATCTTCATTCTCACTTATCCTGTATTTTTGTATCCTTTATGACCATAGACTGAAAACTGTATTATTTCTTGTTGTGATTTTGTGTTTCCACAGAGATGTTATTTATCATATGCTTGGTCTGTTGCTTAAACATTAATCGAAAGGTAATTATGTCACACATCTTCCAGGCCAAACATTTGGGATTAAGACCCCAGCTGAAGTGTTGGTGGTTTCTTTCTTTACTCTATTTTCATGGAATTAGAAAATCTTATGGCACAGTAATGGTCTTTCTTTTTCTTTCTTTCTTTCTTTCTTTCTTTCTTTCTTTCTTTCTTTCTTTCTTTCTTTCTTTCTTTCTTTCTTTCTTCTTCTTTCTTTCTTTCTTCTTTCATTTAAAGCGGTCTAAAGTTGGTAGTGTACATGTGCCCTGAAGAAACGAATGATGCAAAACTTCTTCAGAAGAACCCATGAAAAAATCAGTCCTTAAAGAATAGCCACAATAAAAAATAATATTAAAAAATTAAAAGCAAGTATCCATAAAAATATATAAAATTTCAATAAAACTGATAAAACATATAAGAAAAAAAGGCACATGGCAAAACAAGCAAAAATAATGGGCATAAGAATCAGAAACGAGAGAATGCAGATATTGCAATAAACATAAAGATAATATTTAAAAGTAAGTTTAATAAGCTTTTTATTTTTTTTAATTAATTTTATTGGTGTTCATTTACCAACATACAGAAAAACACCCAGTGCTCAACCGTCAAGTGTCCACCTCAGTGCCGTCACCATTCCCTCCAACACCCGCCCTCCTCCCTTCACCACCCCTAGTTCGTTTAAAATAAATGTAGTGGGGCAGCCTGGGTGGGTCAGCGGTTTATTATTTTTTTTATTTATTTTTTTAAACGATTATTATTTTTTTAATTTTATTTATTTATGATAGTCACACACAGAGAGAGAGAGAGGCAGAGACACAGGCAGAGGAGAAGCAGGCTCATGCACGGAGCCTGATGTGGATTCAATCCGGGTCTCCAGGATCGCGCCCTGGGCCAAAGGCAGGAGCCAAACCACTGCGCCACCCAGGGATCCCGGGTCAGCGGTTTAGCGCCATCTTCAGCCCAGAGCCTGATCCTGGAGACCCAGGATCGAGTTCTGATCGAATCTTTATTAACTCTCTTCCTCTGCTGGGTGTAGGGTCCATCTGCTGTTTTTTCTCTAGCTCCTTTAGGTGTAAGGTTAGCTTTTGTATTTGAGTTCTTTCCAGTTTTTGGATGGATGCTTGTATTTATTGCCATGTATTTCCCCCTCAGGACTGCTTTCGCTGCATCCCAAAGATTTTGAACGGTTGTATCTTCATTCTCATTAGTTTCCATGAATCTTTTTAATTCTTCCTTAATTTCCTGGTTGACCCTTTCATCTTTTAGCAGGATGGTCCTTAACCTCCACGTGTTTGAGGTCCTTCCAAACTTCTTGTTGTGATTTAGTTCTAATTTCAAGGCATTATGGTCTGAGAATATTCAGGGAACGGTCCCAAACTTTTGGTATCGGTTCAGACCTGATTTGTGACCCAGTATGTGGTCTATTCTGGAGAAAGTTCCATGTGCACTTGAGAAGAATGTGTATTCAGTTGAGTTTGGATGTAAAGTTCTGTGGATATCTGTGAAATCCATCTGGTCCAGTGTATCATTTAAAGCTCTCGTTTCTTTGGAGATGTTGTGCTTAGAAAACCTATCAAGTGTAGAAAGAGCTAGATTGAAGTTACCAAGTATAAATGTATTATTATCTAAGTATGTCTTAACTTTGGTTATTAATTGATTGATATACTTTGCATCTCCCACATTCAGGGCATATATATTGATGATTGTTAAGTCCTCTTGTTGGATAGATCCTTTAAGTATGATATAGTGTCCCTCTTCATCTCTCACTACAGTCTTCAGGATAAATTTTACTTTACCTGATATAAGAATGGCTACCCCTCCTTTCTTTTGAGGACCATTTGAATGGTAAATGGTTCTCCAACCTTTTATTTTCAGGCTGTAGGTGTCCTTCCATGTCTAAAATGAGTCTCTTGTAGACAGCAAATAGATGGGTCCTGCTTTTTTATCCAGTCTGAGACCCAGGATCGAGTTCTCCCTGGGTGGAGCCTGCCTCTCCCTTTGCCTGTGTCTCTGACTCTCTCTGTATATATCTTTCTTTCATGAATAAATAAGTAAAAAATCTTAAAAAAGTAAAATAAAATAAATGTAGTGGAAAACTAAAAGTATCAGTAAAAATAAGAAAATATAAAAATAAACTAGCATATGTGAAAAGAAAAAAATCTTGAAGTAAGAAATGAGATAATTGAAAAAATCAACAGAAACATTCAACAACATCAGACAGAAATAAAGAGTAATTTAGTTAACTGGAAGTTGAATGTGGAGAAATTATACAGAATAATGCATACAGGGACGAAGAAATAGGGAAAATGGAATAGAGTTTAAAGGAAGGTTGAAATTTAATTTATGTCCAACAGAAGTTCTGGAAAGAAAGAAAAAGTATCAGAGAAAATAAAAATCCAGAAGAATATATTTCTCATCATATTGAAAATATGATTCTACTATCTTCTGACTTTCCTGCCTGTTGAGTGTCTAATTGCTACCAATTTGAGGTAATTTTTAATTTGCTTTCCTCTCTGCCTCTTTTAAAATCTTTGGTTTTCTTTTCTACAGATTTAGCATACTGTATCAGGGGATTATTTTGTATTCTGCTGCATATTTATTAAGTCTCTTCAATCTGAAGTGAGTTTGATACATTTCTCAGGTGAAAACAAATTTTAATTTGTCTATTTAAATATTTCACCACCATTCTTCTTTCCTTCTAGAATTCCCATTAGACACATATATTGGCTGCACTGAATACATTATCTTAAAAATTGCCAAAAGTAAATTTTAAAGAGCAATATGAAAGCAGAAGAGCAACTGTCACATACAAAAAAACCCATTCTCCTCCCCATCGATAGGACCACAGGAAGATTTTTGAACAGGAATTTTGCAGCCCAGAAGAAATGAGATAACATGTTCAAAACATTAAAAGAATAATACTATCAATCAAGAATAACATACTGGAAAACTGAATAGGAAGTCATCAGAGAGGGAGAAACACCATAAAAGACTTTTACCTATAGGAAACTAACTGAGAGTTGCTGGAGGGGAGGTGGGTGAGGGGATGGGGTAACTGGGTGATGGCATTAAGGAGGGCATATGATGTGATGATCATTGGGTGTTATATACAACTGATAAATTATTGAACATTACAACTGAAACTAATGATGTACTATATGTTAGCTAATTGAATTTCAATTTTTAAAAAAGAATAACATGGTGAAAAACTGTTCTTCAAAAATGAAGGTAAGAAAGATCTTCCTAAATAAAAAAGTTTTCTGAGTTCATCACGGCTAGATCTGCCTTAAAAAATGCTAAGGGTATTCTTCTCATGATAATGAAAGGATGATAACTAATAAAAAGACACATAATGTATGTCTAGAAGTCATAAGTAATAGTAAATACTCAGAATCATATTAAAGTAATGGTGCATAATATACTTAAAAATCTAGTTGAAACTTAAAACATCTCTACCAATTCATTAATTGCTTGAGCAGTTTCCATAATTTGACTATAATAGATAATGCTGCTACAAATATCAGGGTTCATGTATACCTTTGGATTAGTATTATTATTATACTTTGGGTAAATACCCAATAGTGTAATTGATGGATAATATGATAGTTTTATTTTTAACTTTTTGAAAAACCTCTCTACTTGTTTTAAAATTTTTTAAAAAATACCAGAGTTGTTGCACCTATTTACATTCCCACCAATAGTGCAAGAGGGTTCCCCTTTCTCCATATCCTCTCCAACACTTATTTCTTCTTATATTGTTGATTTTATCCATTCTGACAGATTGAGGTGTAACATCTCATTGCAGGTTTGATTTGCACTTAGAAATTGATGTTGAGCATCTTTTCATGTGTCTGTTGGTCATCTGTATGTCTTCCTTGGAAAATGTATTTTCTATATATTCTGCACTTTTAAAAATTGGATTATTCTTTTTTTTTGGTGGTTGAGTATTATGAGATTTTTGGATGTTTTGGATATTTTGGATACTAACCTCTTAGGTCATTGGAAATATCTTCTCCCATTCACTAGATTGCCTTTTAATTTTGTTGATTGTTTCCTTAACTGTGGAGAAGCTTTTTATTTTAATTAAGCCCCAATAGTTTATTTTTCCTTTTATTTTCTTGGCCACAGGAGACATATCTAGAAATAAATTGCTACAATCCATGTCAAAGGGGTAACTTCCTGTATTCTCTTCTAGGACTATTATGGTTCCCTGTTTTACTTTTAGGTCTTTAATCCATTTTTTTCTTTTTGTATATTTTTATTGGAGTTTAATTTGCCAACATATAGCATAATACCCAGTGCTCATCCCATCAAGTGCCCCCGTCAGTGCCTATCACGCAGTCACCCAGTCCCCCGCACACCTCCCTTTCCACCATCCCTTGCTCCTTTCCCATACTTAGGTGTCTCTCATGTTCTGTCAACCTCACTGATATTTCCCACTCATTTTCTCTCATTTCCCCTTTATTCCCTTTACTATTTTATATATGACCCAAATGAATGAGACCATATAATGATTGTCCTCTGATTGAATTACTTCACTCAGGATAATAACTTCCAGTTCCATCCATGTTGAAGCAAAAGGTGGGTATTTGTCATTTCTAATGGCTGAGGAATATTCCATTGCATACATAGACCACATCTTCTTTATCCATCATCTTTTGATGGACACCGAGGCTCCTTCCACAGTTTGGCTATTGTGGACATTGCTGCTAGAAACATCGGGGTGCAGGTGTCCCGGCGTTTCACTGCATCTGTATCTTTGGGGTAAATACCCAGCAGTGCAATTGCTGGATTGTAGGATAGTTCTATTATTAACTCTTTGAGGAACCTCCACACAGTTTTCCAGAGTGGCTGCACCAGTTCACATTCCCACAAAAATTGCAAGAGAGTTCCACCTTCCCCACATCCTCTCCAATATTTGTTGTTTCCAGCCTTATTAATTTTCACCATTCTCACTGGTGTGAGATGATATCTCACTGTTTTTTTTAAGATTTTATTTATTTATTCATGAGACACACAAAAAGGGAGAGAGAATGAGAGAGAGAGGGGGAGAGAGAGAGAGAGAGAGAGAGAGAGAGAGAGAGAGGCTGAGACACAGGAAGAGGGAGAGGCAGACTCCATGCAGGGAGCCCGACATGGGATTCAATCCTGGGATTCCAGGATCATGCCCTGGGCTGAAGGCAGGTGCCAAACCGCTGAGCCACCCAAGGATTCCCCTCTCATTGTGGTTTTGATTTGTATTTCTGTGACACCAAGTGATGCGGAACATTTTCTCAGCTGCGTGTTGGCCATGTGTATGGCTTCCTCTGTCAGATTTCTGTTAATGTCTTTTGCCCATTTCAGGTTTGAATTGTTCGCTTCTTTGCTGTTGCATTTAATAAGTTCTTTATAAATCTTGGATACTAGCCTGTTATCTGATAGGTCATTTGCAAATACCTTCTCCCATGCTATAGGTTGTCTTTTAGTTTTGCTGACTCTTTCTTTTGCTGTGCAGAAGCATTTTTATCTTGATGAAATCCCAGTAATTCAATTGGGCTTTTGTTTTCCTTGCTTTCATAGATGTATCTTGCAAGAAGTTACTGTGGCCAAGTTCAAAAGGGGTGTTTTCTTCTAGTATTTTGATGGATCTTGTCTAACATTTCAATCGTTCACCCATTTTGAGTTTATCTTTGTGTATGGTGTAAGAGAATGGTCTAGTTGCATTCTCCCACACGTGGCTGTCCAATTTTTCCAACACCAATTATTGAAGAGACTGGCCTTTTTCCAAGGGATAGTCTTTCCTGCTTTGTCAAATATTAGTTGACCATAGAATGAGGGCTAATTTCTGGGTTTTCTATTCTGTTCCATTGATCTATGTGTCTCTTTTGTGCCAGTACACACTGTTTCAATGATCACAGCTTTGTAGTGCAACCTGAAATCTGGCATTGTGATGCCCACAGCTCTGGTTTTCTTTTTTTAATATTCCCCTGGCTATTGAGGGTCTTTTCTGATTCCACACAAATCTTAAGATGATGTGTTTCAACTCTCTGAAGAAAGTCCATGGTGTTTTGATAGGGATTGCATTGAATGTGTATATTGCCCTGAGTAACATTGACATTTTCACAATATTAATTCTGCCAATCCATGAGCATGGAATATTTTTCCATCTCTCTGTGTCTTCTTCAATTTCTTTCAGAAGTTCTCTGTAGTTTTTCGCATATAGATCCTTTACCTCTTTGGTTAGGTTTATTCCTAGGCATCTTATGCTTTTGGGTGCACTTGTAAATGGGATTGACTCCTTAATTTCTCTTTCTTCAGTCTCATTGTTACTGTATAAAAATGCCATTGATTTCCTGGCATTGACTTTCTATGCTGTCACACTGCCGAAAGCTGTATCAGTTCTAGCAATCTTGGGGTGGAGTCTTTTGGGTTTTCTATGTACAGTATCATGTCATCTGTGATGATGGAGACCTTGCCTTCCTCTTTGCCAGTTTGAAAGCCTTTTATTTCTATTTGTTGCCCGATTGCTGAGGCAAGGACTTCTAGTACTATGTTGCATAGCAGTGGTGAGAGTGGACATCCCTGTCTTGTTCCTGATCTTAGAGGAAGACTCTCAGTCTTTCCCCACTGAGAATGATATTTGCTGTGGGCTTTTTGTAGATGGCTTTTAAGATGCTGAAGAATGTTCCCTCTAACCCTACACTCTGAAGAGTTGTGATCAGGAATGGATGCTGTTTTTTGTCAAATGCTTTCTCTGCATCTAATGAGAGGATCATATGGTTCTTGTTTTTTTTCTTTTGTTGATATGATCTATCACATTGATTGTTTTACCGTGTTGAACCAGCCTTGCATACCAGGGATAAATACCACTTGGTCATGGTGAATAAACTTCTTAATGTACTGTTGGATGGTGGCAGAGCAAGATGGTGGAGGAGTAGGGTTCCCAAGTCACCTGTCTTCACCAATTTACCTAGATAACTTTCAAATCATCCTGAAAACCTTTGAATTCAGCCTGATATTTTAAAGAGAGAACAGCTGGATTGCTACAATGAGAAGAGTTCACGCTTCTTTCAAGGTAGGAAGACGGAAAAAAAATAAATATAAAGGCATCCAAGGGGTAGGAGCCCCCGCAAGGAGCCGGGCTAAGACCAAGCTGTGAGTGCCCCCAGGACAGGAAAACTCAGGCCTGGAGAAGTGGAAAATTTACCAATCTTCCTGGATGGAAAGGTGCATTGAATGTGTAAACTTCCAGGGAACTTGGGCAGGATCCCAGGAGGGGCAGTGATGCCCTCCGGCTCCCAGGGTCACTAACAGAGGAACTGTGCCCCGGGGGAGAGCAGGCCACACACCGTGGGCCGATTTCCCTAAGGGGCTGGAAAGCACAACTGGTGGGGCCTGGGAGCAGCTCCGGTGGCAGCTCACACAGGGGATCCTCGAGGAGGGGGCCGCGTGGCCCCAGAAGCAGCTTTGGCTGTGGAGCAGACAGCGGCTCCACATGGAGGGGGCTGCGTGGCCCAAGATCACGATTCCAGCCGTGCAGGCCCCAGAGCGCTGGGCACTGGGGGACACAACCGAAGATCTCGCGCTCCCCTCAGAAAAGGCAGAGGCCAGAAGGACACAGGGCAACAAGGACGCTCCTGCCGCCAGGTGACCCTAAGCTGTGCAGGTCAGCACCCCCCACCCCCAGAGCATCCAGGCCCCTGTGGGATGGGAGCTCTCTTAGTTACTGCAGGAGCTGACTCCAGAGCTGGGAGGCTGGCAGCTGCCACTGTTGTTATTCCTCCTGGTGTCACCTTGTACCTGGGACTGAGCAGGGCCTCCAGGGACCAGGGCCTTACAGGATAAACAGCTCCCACTGAGCTGCACAACTGGCAGGGGACCATGCAGCTCTCCCAGGTGCACACACCTGAGAGTCAGCACAGCAGGCCCCTATCCCAGAAGACCAGTTGGAAGGACAGGGGAAAAGTAAATTACTGACCAAGCAGCACTGGAAAGTTCCAGAGGCAGGCTAGGGACATAGAGTATATAGAATCAGAGGATACCTGCCCCCTTGGTGTTTTGTATTCTGTTTGTTTCCTCCCACCTTTTTGCTCTATTTTTCTCTTTTTCCAGTACAACTTGCTTTTAGCCACTCTTCACTGAGCAAAGTGACTAGAAGGAAAAACTCACTACAAAAGAGAGAATCAGAAATAGTACTCTGTCCCACAGAATTACAAAATTTGAATTACAATTCAATGTCAGAAAGCCAATTAAGAAGCACAACTATAAAACTACTTGTGGCTCTGGAAAAAAAGCATAAAAGATTCAAAAGACTTCATGATTGCAGAATTTAGATCTATTCAGGCCGAAATTAAAAACCAGTTAAATAAGATGCAATCAAAACAGGAGGTCCTGGGGATCCCTGGGTGGCGCAGCGGTTTGGCGCCTGCCTTTGGCCCAGGGCGCGATCCTGGAGACCGGGGATCGAATCCCACATCGGGCTCCCGGTGCATGGAGCCTGCCTCTCCCTCTGCCTATGTCTCTGCCTCTCTCTCTCTCTCTCTCTCTCTCTCTCTCTCTGTGACTATCATAAATAAATAAAAATTAAAAAAAAAAAACAGGAGGTCCTAATGATGATGGTTAATGAGGCAGAAGAAAGAGTGAGTGATATATAAGACAAGTTGATGGCAAGGAAGGAAACTGAGGAAAAAAAGAGGAAAACAAAAGATCATGAGGAAAGGTTAAGGGAAATAAATGACAGCCTCAGAAGGAAAAATCTACATTTAATTGGAGTTCCTGAAGGTGCTGAAAGGGACAGAGGAGCAGAAAGTGTATTTGAAAAAAATCATAGCTGAGAACATCCCTAATGTGGGAGGTTAACAGGAATTCAGATCCAGGAGATAGAGGGATCCCCCCTAAAATAAATAAAAACTTCTCAACACCTCGACATTTAAGAGTGAAGCTTCCAAATTCAAAAGATAAAGAGAAGATCCTTAAAGCAGCAAGAGACAAGAAATATCCAACTTTTATGGGGAGAAGCATTAGGTTAACAGCAGACCTCTCCACAGAGAGCTGGCAGGCCAGAAAGGACTGGCAGGATATATTCAGGGTCCTAAATGAGAAGAACCTGCACCCAAGAATACATACACTATACACTATACACTAATACACTATATCTAGTGAGGCTCCCATTCAGAATAGAAGGAGAGATAAAGAGCTTCCAAGATAGGCAGAAACTGAAAGACTATGTGACCACCAAACGAGCTCTGCCAGAAAAATTAAGGGGGACTCTAGACAATATAGAGGAATCCCAAATAAATAATCCACAACAAGGACTGAATAGATATCATGATGAAACTAAATTCATATCTTTCAAAAGTAACTCTGAATGTGAATGGGCTTAATGACCCATCAAAAGGCTCAGGGTTTCAGACTGGATAAAAAAGCAAGACCCATCTATTTGCTGTCTACAAGAGACACATTTTAGACCTGAGGATATCTCCAGCCTGATAATGAAAGTTTGGAGAACAATTTACCATTCAAATGGTCCTCAAAAGAAGGCAGGGGTAGCCATCCTTATATCAGATAAAGTTTATCCGAAACACTGTAGTAAGATATGAAGAGGGACACCATATCATACTTAAAGGGTCTTTCCAACAAGAGGACCTAACAATCATGAATATTTATGCCCCAAATGTGGGAGCTGCCAAGTATATCAATCAATTTATAACCAAAGTTAAGACATACTTAGATAATAATACACTTCTACTTGTGACTTCAATATGGCGCTTTCTACAATTGATACATTTTCTAAAAAAAAACATCTCCAAAGAAACAAGACCATTAAATGATACGCTGGACCAGATGGATTTCACAGATATTTGCAGAAACTTACATCCAAACGCAACTGAACCCATTCTTCTGAAGTGCATATGGAACTTTCTCCAGAATAGACCACATACTGGGTCACAAAACAGGTCTTAACTGATACCAAAAGATTGGAATTGTGGTCCTGCATATTTTCAGACCATAATGCTTTGAAATTAGAACTAAAACACAAGAAAATGTTTGGAAGGATTTCAAACACATGGAGGTTAAGGACCACCCTGCTAAAAGATGAAAGGATCAACCAGTAAATTAGGGAAAGATGAAAAAGATTCATGGAAACTAATGAGAATGAAGATACAACCATTGGAAATCTTTGGGATACAGCAAAAGCAGTCCTGAGATGGAAATAATTTGCAATACAAGCATCCATCCAATAACTGGAAATATCTCAAATACAAAAGCTAACCTCGCACCTAAAGGAGCTGGAGAAAGGAACAGCAAATGAAACCTTAACCCAGCAGAAAAAGACAATTAATAAGCATTTGAGCAGAACTCAAAGAGAAAGAGACCAGAAGAACTGTGGAACAGATCAAGAAAACCAGGAGTTGGTTCTTTGAAAGAATTAATAAGATAGATAAACCATTAGCCAGTCTTATTAAAAAGAAGACAGAAAAGTGTAAAATTAATAAAATCATGAATGAGAAAGGAGAGATCACCACCAAAACCAAGGAAATACAAACGATTTAGAAACTTATTATTAGCAGCTTTATGCCAATAAATTAGGCAATCTCGAAAAATGGATGCATTTCTGGAAAACCACAAACTACCAAAACTGGAAAAGGAAGAAATAGAAACCTGAACAGGCCAATAACCAGGGTGGAAACTGAAGAAATCATCAAAAAAATCTCCCAAGACACAAAAGCCCAGGGGCAGATGGCTTCCCAGGGCAATTCCATCAAAAGTTTAAAGAAGAAACCATACCTCTTCAATTAAAGCTGTTCCGAAGGATAGAAAGGAATGGAATACTTCCAACTCTTTTATGAGGCCAACATCACCTTAATTCCAAAGCCAGGCAAAGACTCCACCAAAAAGGAGAGTTATAGACCAATATCCCTGATGAACACAGATGCAAAATCTACTTAATCTACTTAAATCTACTTAATAGTACATTATTACCATGTCCCGTGGCATTTATCCCTGGTGTGTAAGGCTGATTCAACACTGGTAAAAGAGTCCACCCGATAGATCACATCAACAAGAGAAAAAACAAGAACCATATGATCCTCTCAATAGATGCAGAGAAAGCACTTGACAAAATACAGCATCCATTCCTGATCACAACTCTTCAGAGTGTAGGGATAGAGGGAACATTCCTCAACATCTTAAAAGCCATCTACGAAAAGCCCACAGCAAATATTCTCAATGGGAAAACACTGGGAGCCTTTCCCCTAAGATCAGGAACACCACTGGGATACCACTCTCACCACTGCTATTCAACATAGTACTGGAAGTCCTCGCCTAAGCAATCAGGCAACAACAAAAAAAAATAAAAGGCATTCAAATGGGCAAAGAAGAAGTCAAACTGTCCCTCTTGCAGATGAGATGATACTGTACATAGAAAACCCAAAAGCCTCCACCCCAAGATTGCTATAACTAATACAGCAATTTGCAATGTGGCAGGATACAAAATCAATGCCTCACAATCAGTGGCATTTCTCTACATTAAAAATGAAACCAAAGAAAGAGAAATTAAGGAGTCAATCACATTTACAATTACACCCAAAAGCACAAGAAAACTAGGAATAAACCTAACCAAAGAGGTTCAGAGAGTTGGAACAAATCACCTTAAGATTTGTGTGGAACCAGTTAAGACCCTGAATAGCCAGGAGAATATATATATATATATATAAAACAGAGCTGGGAGCATCACAATGCCAGATCTCAGGTTGTACAAAATCGGACACATAGATCAATGGAACAAAATAGAGAATACCAAAGTGGACCCTCAACTTCATGGTCAACTAATATTCAATAAAGCAGCAAGAACTATCCACTGGAAAAAAGAGTCTCTTCAATAAAAGGTGCATGGGAAAATTGGACATCAACATGCGGAAGAATGAAACCAGACCATTCTCTTTCATCATACAAAAACTCAAAATGAATGAATGATCTAAATGTGAGACAAGATTACATCAAAATCCTAGAGGAGACAGGCAACACAGGCAACACCCTTCTTGAACATGGCCACAGCAACGTCTTGCAAGGTATATCCATGAAGGCAAGAGAAACAAAAGCAAAAATGATTATTGGGACTTTACCAAGATAAAAATCTTCTGCACAGCAAAAGAAACAGTCGACAAAACTAAAAGACAACCTACAGAATGGAAGAAATATTTGCAAACGACCTATCAGATTAAGGGTTAGTATCCGAGACCTATAATGAACTTATTAAACTCAACATCAAGGAAACAATCCAGTCATTAAATGGGCAAGACATGAACAGAAATTTCACAGAGGAAGACATAGCCATGGCCAACAGGCACATGAGAAAATGCTCTGCATCTCTGGCCATCAGGGAAATACAAATCAAAACCACAATGAGATACCAAATCACACCAGTGAGAATGGGGAAAATTAACAAGACAGGAATTTGTAGGAGAATGGTCCAGAGAATGGTCTAGTTTCATTCTTCTACATGGGGCTGTCCAATTTTCCCAGCACCATTTATTGAAGAGACTGTCCTTTTACCAGTGGGTAGTCTTTCCTGCTTTGTCGAATATTAGTTGACCATAAAGTTGAGGGTCCACTTCTGGGTTCTCTATTCTGTTCCATTGATCTATGTGTCTGGTTTTGTGCCAGACCCACACTGTCTTGATGACCACAGCTTTGTAGTACAACCTGAAATCTGGCATTGTGATGCCCCTTGCTATGATTTGCCTTTTCAATATTCCCCTGGCTATTCGGGGTCTTTTCTGATCCCACACAAATCTTAAGATGATTAGTTTCAACTCTCTGAAGAAAGTCCATGGGTAACATTGCCCTAGGTAACATTGACATTTTCACAACATTAATTCTTCCAATCCATGAGCATGGAATATTTTTCCATCTCTTGGTGTCTTCCTCAATTTCTTTCAGAAGTGTTCTATAGTTTTTAGGGTATAGATCCTTTACCTCTTTGGTTAGGTTTATTCCTAGGTATCCTTTGCTTTGGGTACAAATGTAAATGGGATTGATTCCTTAATATCTCTTTCTTCAGTCTCATTGTTAGTGTATAGAAATTCAACTGACTCTGGGCATGGATTTTGTATCCTGCTACACTGTGGAATTGCTGTATGAGTTCTAGCAATCTTGGGGTGCATTCTTGGGTTTTGTATATACAATATCATGTCATCTGTGAAGTGGGAGAGTATGAATGCTTCTTTGCCAATTTGAATGCCTTTTATTTATTTTTGTTGCCTGATTGCTGAGGCTAGGACTCCTAGTACTATTGTGAACAGCAGTGGTGAGGGAAGAAAGACTATCCACTGGAAAAAAGACAGTCTCTTCAATAAATGATGCTGGGAAATTTGGACATCCACATGCAGAAGAATGAAACTAGACCATGCTCTTACACCATACACAAAGATAAACTAAAAATAGATGAAAGACCTAATTGTGAGACAAGATTTCATTAAAATCCTAGAGTACAACACAGGGAACACTCTTTTTGAACTTGACCAGAGTGATTTCTTGCAAGATACATCCATGAAGGTAAGAGAAACAAAAGCAAAAATGAACTATTGGGATTTCATCAAGATAAGAAGCTTTTGCACAGCAAAGGATACAGTCAACAAAACTAAAAGACAACCTACAGAATGGGAGAAGATATTTGCAAATGACGTATCAGATAAAGGGCTAGTATCCAAGATCTATAAAGAACTTATTAAACTCAACAGCAAAGAAACAAACAATCCAATCATGAAGTGGGCGAAAGACATGAACAGAAATCTCACAGAGGAAGACATAGACATGGCCAACAGGCACATGAGAAAATGCTCCGCATCACTGGCCATCAGGGAAATACAAATCAAAACCACAATGAGATCCCACCTCACACCAGTGAGAATGAGGAAAATTACCAAGGCAGGAAACCACAAATGTTGGAGAGGATGTGGAGAAAGGGGAACCCTCTTACACTGTTGGTGGGAATGTGAACTGGTGCAGCCACTCTGGAAAACTGTGTGGAGGTTCTTCAAAGAGTTAAAGATAGACCTGCCCTACGACCCAGCAATTGAACTGCTGGGGATTTACCCCAAAGATTCAGATGCAATGAAACGCCGGGACACCTGCACCCCGATGTTTTTAGCAGCAATGTCCACAATGGCCAAACTGTGGAAGGAGCCTCGGTGTCCATCGAAAGATGATGGATAAAGAAGATGTGGTCTATGTATACAATGGAATATTGCTCAGCCATTAGAAATGACAAATACCCACCATTTGCTTTGACATGGATGGACCTGGAGGGTATTATGCTGAGTGCGGTAAGTCAGTCGGAGAAGGCCAAACGTTATATGATCTCATTCATTTGGAGAATATAAAAATATGTGGATGGAAGTAAAGGGAAAGGAGATAAAATGAGTTAAAATATCAGTGAGGGTGAAAAACATTAGAGACACTTTACTCTGGGAAATGAACAAGGGGTAGTGGAAAGGGAGTTGGTTTGGGGTGACTAGGTGATGGGCACTAAGGGGTCTCTTGGGGGGATGAGCAATGCATGTTATGCTAAATGTTGGCAAACCCAACTCTAATAATAAAATAAAATAAGAAAAGAAAAGAAAAGAAAAGAAAAGAAAAAAAAAGAAAAGAAAAGAAAAGAAAGAAAAGAAAAAAGGAAAAAAATGTACTTTGTATCCTATTGGCTAGTATCTTGTTAAGAGTTTTTGCTTCTGAGTTCATCAGGGATATTGGTCTGTAATATTCCTTTTTTGTTGTGGTGTTTGTATGGTTTTGGAATTAAGGTGATGCTCACCTAGGAACACAAGTTTGTAAGTATTCCATCCCTTTGTATCTTTCAGAACAGGTTAGGTAGAATAGGTATTGTTTCTTCATTAAAAGTTTGGTAAAATTGCCCTGGGAAGCCATCTGGTCCTGGGCTTGTGTCTTTGGAGATTTTTGATGACTGGTACAATTTCCTCCCTTGTTATTGGCCTCTTGGGTGTTCTATTTCTTCCTTTTTTCAGTTTTTAGTTTGTGGTTTTCCAGAAATGCGTCAATGGATTCTAGATTGCCTAATTTATTGGCGTATACCTGCTCATAATATGTTTTACAATCGTTTGTATTTCCTGGGTATTGGTTGTCATCTCACCTTTTTCATTCATGATTTTATTAATTAGAGTCTTTTCTCTTTTGTTTTTTTTTCTCTTGTTTTTAATAAGGTTGGCTAATGGTTTATCTATCTTATTAATTCTTTCAAAGAACCAACTCCTGGTTTTGTTTAACTGTTCTACAGGTTTTCTGGTCTCTATTTCATTTAGTTCTTCTCAAATGTTTAACTCTTGCTGGGTATAGGTTTTTACTAACTGTCATCTTCACTGGGTGTAGGTTTTATTTGCTTTTCTTTCTCCAGTTCCTTTACATTCAAGGTTAGCATTTGTATTTGAGTTTTTTCCAATTTTTTGAGGGATGCTTGTATTGTGATGTATTTCCCTCTTAGGACTGATTTTGCTGTATCCCAAAGATTTTGAAAGGTTGTTTCTTCATTCTCATTAGTTTCATGAATCTTTTTAATTCTTCTCTAGTTTCCTGGTTGCCCCCACTCATCTTTTAGCTGGTTGCTCTTTAACCTCCACGTGTTTGAATTCCTTCCAAATTTATTCTTTGATTCAGTTCTAGTTTCAAAGTATTGTGGTCTGAAAATATGTAGGGGACAATCCCAATCTTTTGGTATCAGTTAAGGCCTGATTTGTGACCCAGTATGTGGTCTATTCTGGAGAAAGTTCTATGTGCACTTGAGAAGAATGTGTATCCATTTGCGTTTGGATGCAATGTTCTGTAAATATCTGTGAAATCCATGTGGTCCAGTGTATCATTTAATGCTCTTGTGTCTTTGGAGATGTTTTGCTTAGAAAATCAGTCATTTACAGAAAGTGCCGTGTTAAAGTCTCCCTGTATTGGTGTATTATTATCTAAGTATGGCTTAACTTTGGTTATTAGTTGATTGATATACTTGTCAGTTCCCACATTAGGAGCATAAATATTCATGATTTTGAGGTCCTCTAGTTGGATAGATCTTTTAAGTATGATATAGTGTCCCTCTTGACCTCTTACTACCGTCTTTGGACCAACTTTAATTTATATGATATGAGGATTGCTATCCCTGCTTTTTCTTGAGTTCCATTTGAATGAATGGTAAATGGTTCTCCAAACTTTAATTTTCAGGCTGGAGGTGTCCTAGGTCTAAAATGAGTCTCTTATAGACAGCAAATAGATGAGTCTTGCTTTTTTATCCAGTCTGAAACCCTGCATTTTTTGATGGGATTACTAAGCCCATTCATGTTCAGAGTTACTATTGAAAGATATGAATCTAGTGTCATCATAATACCTAGTCAGTCTCTGTTTTGTGGATTATTTCTTTGGGCCTCCTCTTTATTTTACAGGGTCCCCATTAATATTTCTTGCAGATCTGTTTTGGTGGTCACATATTCTTTTGTTTTGTCTTTCTTGGAAGCTCTTATCACTCCTTCTATTCTGAATGAGAGCCTTGCAGGATCAAGTATTCTTGGTTGCATGTTCTTCTCATTTAGGACCCTGAATATATCCTGCCAGCCCTTTCTGGATTGTCAGGTCTCTGTGGAAAGGTCTGCTGTTAATCTAATATTTCTCCCCCTATAGGTTAGAAATCTCTTGCCTCTTGTTGATTTAAGGATTTTCTCTTTATCTTTGGAATTTGCAAGTTCCACTATTAAATGTCGAGGTGCTGAACATTTTTTATTGATTTTAGAGGGGGACCTCTCTTTCCCCTGCATCTGAATGCCTTTTCCCTCCACAAATTAGGGAAGTTCTCACCTATGATTTGTTCAAATACGCCTTCTGGCCTTCTTTCCCTCTCGGCATTCTCTGGAACCCCAATTTAACATAGTTTTTTCCTTCTGAGGCTGTCATTTTTCCCTTCACCTTTCCTCATGTTCTTTTAATTGTTTTTCTCTTTTTTTCCTCAGTTTTCTTCCTTGCCATCAACTTGTCTTCTACATCACTCACACTTTCTTCTACCTCATTAACCCTCATCATTAGGACCTCCAGTTTAGACTGCATCTCATTTAATTGATTTTTAATTTCGGCCTGATTAGATCTAAATTCTGCAGTCATGAAATCTCTTGAATCCTTTATGCTTTTTTTCCAGAGCCACCAGTAGCTTTATATTGTGCTTATGAATTGGCTATATGACATCAAATTTTAATCCAAATTCTGTAACTCTGTGGAAGCGTACTGTTTCTGATTTTGTGTGTGTGTGTGTGTGTGTGTGTGTGTGCGTGTGTGATGAGTTCTTCTTTCTAAACATTTTGTTCAGTGAAGGGTTGCTAAAAACTAGTTGTATTGGAAAATTAAGAAAAAAAAGAAAAAACAAGAAAAAGGAAAAATACAAAGAAGGTGGGTGTATCCTCTGGTTCTTTATACTGTAAATCCCTCGACTTCTCCCAGAGCTTTCCAGCGCTGCTGGGTCAAGAACTTGCTCTTCCCCTGTCCTTCCAGCTAGTCTTCTGGGGGAGGAGCCTACTGTGCTGATTTTCAAGTGTGTGCTCCTGGGGTGCTGCCCTGCCCCTGCCAGGTGCTCAGGTCAGTGCAAGCTGTTTACCTTGTGAGTCCCCTGTTCCACGGTGGCCCAGCTCCGTCCCAGGCACTGGGTGACCCTAGGAGGGACAACAACCCTGGCGGTGGCCAGCTCTCCAGCTCTGTAGCCAGGTCCAGCAGTAACTACCGCAGTCTCCCAGTCCACAGTGGCCTGTATGCTCTGCGGGCGGTGGGCGCTGATCTACACAGCTTGGGGGCACCTGGCGGCAGGAGAATCCTCGCTGATCTGTGCCCTCCCCACCTCAGCCTGTCCACGGAGGAATGCAGAATCTGGGCTGTGTCAGCTTGGCGCCCTGGTATCCGGGGTCTGTGCTGCTGGCATCCCGCTCCTGGGGCAGCTTCTGAGGACCCAGGGTGCAGCCCTCTCCTCCCGGAGCCGCTGCCTGGGCTTCTCCCTGAGCCCCACTGGCATGCACTGCAGCCCTTTCCCGAGCTTCATCGGCTCTCTGCAGCATGGACTCTCCAGGGTGCACTTTCTCTGTTAGTGACTCTGGGAGACTGGAGGCCCCACCGCCCCTCCTGCAGTTCTGCTCGAGTTCCCTGCTAAGCGCCTTTCCATCAGGGAAGAATCTGGTGCGGATTTTTAAAATTCCTTCTTCTCCAGGACTGGGCTTTCCCGTCCCAGGAGGCTTTCGCTGCCAGGACTTAGCTGGTTCCTCAAGGGGGCCCCTCCCACTTGATTCCTTTTTATTTTTATTTTTTTCATCTTCCTACTTTGTTAGAAATGCAAACTTCTCTCTGTAGCGTTCTAGCTGTTCTCTCTTTAAGTCTCAGGTCGAATTTGTAGGTTTTCAGGATGGTTTGAAAGTTACCTAGGTAAGTTGGTGGGGACAGGTGACTTAAGGACTCTGCTCCTCGTCCATCTTGCCCTGCCTCCGTTAATCCATTTTGAATTTATTTTTGTGTATGATGTAAGAAAATGGTCCAGTTTCATTCTTTTGCATGTTGCTGTCCAGTTTTCCCAATACCATTGTTGAAGAAACTGCCCTTTTCCAAGTGGATATTCCTCCCTACTTTGTCAAAGATTAATTGACCATAAGTTGTGGGATCATTTTTGGTTTTTCTATTCTGTTCTACTGGTCTATGTGCCTATTTTTGTGTCAATGCTATACTCTTTTGTTTACTACAGCTTTTGATATAATTTAAAGTCTAGAATTGTAATACTGCCAGCTTTGCTTTTCTTTTTCAAGAGGGATTTGGCTATTTGGGGTATTTTGAGGTTCCATAAAAATTTTGAAATTGGTGCTCTGTAACAAATGTTGGTGTTTTGATAGGAATTGCATTAAATGTGTAGATTGGTTTGGGATAAAGCTAGAAAGTATTAGGCTAAGTGAAATAAGTCAGAGAAAGATAAATACCACATGATATCACTCATATGTGGAATTTAATAAAGAAAAAAATGAGCAGAAGAAAAAAAAAGAGAGAGGGGGGGCAAACCAAGAAAGAGAGTCAACTATAGAGATCAAACTGATGTTTTCCCAAAGGAAGGTAGGTGGGGATGGGTTAAATTGGTTATGGTGATTAACGAGGGCCTTGTGATGAACACCAGGTGATGTATGGAAGTATTGAATCACTATATTGTACACCTGAAATTAATATTACACTGTTAACTAACTGCAAGTTAGATAAAAACTTAAGAAGAAAACTAAAAAGTAAATAAATAAAAGAAACAAATGACTAAATTCCTAAAAATATGCAATCTTCCAAGTCTAAATCAAGAAGAAATAGAAAATCTGAACAGATTGATTACTAGGAAAAAAAATAAATCAGTACCCTAAAACTTCCAACAAATTAAAGTCCATGACCATATAAATTCACAGGTGAATTCCATAAAATATTAAAGAAGAATTAATACCTGTTCTTTTCAAACTATTCCAATAAGTATAAGCAGGAAAAATGCTTTCAAATGCATTGTACAAGGCCAGCATTATCCTGCTACCCAAATCAAAAACAGTACAAAGAAATTACAGATCAATGAACATAGATTCAAAAACTCTCAACAAAATACTAGCAAATATAATTTAATAATACTCTAAAAATATCGTTCACCACAATCAAATGGGAAATGTTCCAGGGATGTGAGGTCGGTTCAATATCTGCAAACCAATGAACGTGATACACCACATTAACAAAATAAAGGAAAAAAATCATATGATTGTCTGAATAGATGAAGAAAAATTATTTGACAAAATTCAGCATCTTTTCATTATAAAAACTTTCAGTGAAGTGGATTGAGAGGGAAGCTATCTCAACATAATAAAGACAATATATGAAGAAACCACAGCTAACATCATACTCAATGGTGACAAGCTAAAAGCTTTTACTCTAAAATCAGGAATAAGGCAAGGATGCTCACACTTAAAACTTTTATCCAACATAGTACTGGAAGCTATAGCCACAGCCATCAGACAAGAAAAAGGAAAAAAAATCCAAACTGGAAATAAATAAATAAATAAAATAATAGATAGATAGATGATAGATAGATAGATGATAGATAGATGATAGTATTTCCATGTGACATGATAGTATATAAACCTTAAAGACTACACCAAAAAACTATTAGAATTAATAAATAAGCTTAGTAAAACTGTAATAAGACAGATATGCAGAAATCTGTTGGATTTTTATATTCTTATAACAAAACACCAGAAAGAGAAAACAATTAAATCCCATTTAAAATTGCATCAAAAAATATAAACTACCTAGGAGTAAATTTAACCAAGGATGTGAAAGACCTGTATTATGAAAACTATAGGATATCAATGAAAGAAATTAAAGGTGACACAAATAAATGGAAACCATGTTTATGAATCACAAGAGTTAATATGTTTTAAATGCTCTATTACCCAAAGTAATGTACAGTTTTGATGCAATTTCTATCAAAATCCCTGTAGTATTTTTCTTGGAACTAGAACAAATAATCCCAAATTTTTTATGGAATTATTAGGACCCCTAATAACCAAAACAATCTTGAGAAAGAACAAAGATGAAAGTATTGTGATCACAGATTTTAAACTATCTTACAAATCTATACTAAACAAAACAGCATATTGCCACGAAAAAAGGATACATTGATCAATAGAACAGAACTGAAGCCCATGAACAAAACTATACTTATATAATTAATTCATCTATCACAAAAGAGGCAAGAATATAAAATGGAAAAATAATAGTCTCTTCAATAATTGTGTTGGAAAAACTGGACAGCTACCTGTGAAAAATGAAACTGAGCCACTTTCTTATGCTTTACACAAATATAAAATCAAAATTGGTTAATATCTAAATATAAGATCTGAAACTGAAAACTCCTGAATGAAAACAAGCAGTAATTTATTGGACATTGACTTTAGCAATATGTTATGGGTCTATCTCCTCAGGTGAAAGAAACAAAAGGAAAAATAAATATTTGGGACTACATTAAACTAAAAAGATTATTCACAGTGAAATAAATTGTCAACAAAACAAAAAAGCAACCTATTTAATGGGTGAAGATATTGGCAAATGATATAACCAATAAAAGGTTACTATCCAAAATGCATGAAGAACTCCTACAGCTCAACAGCAAAACCTAAGAACTAAGTAATCAAATTAAAAATGGGCAGAAATCTTGAATAAGCATCTTTTCCCCCCAAAGAAAACAAACAGATGGCCAACAGACACATGAAAAGATGCTCAACATCACTAACCATCAAGTAAATGCAAATCAAAATCACAGTGAGATATCACTTTTTACTTGTTAGAATGACTATTATCTAAAAGACAAGATAGCAATAGCTGTGAAGGAGGTGGAAACAAGACAAGAGAACCCTTGTACACTGTTGATTTAAAAGTAATTGACCACCATTATTAAACACACTATGGGAGTTCATCAAAAATTAAAAATACTGGGTGTTTTTCTGTATGTTGGTAAATTGAACACCAATAAAAATTAATTAAAAAAAATTAAAAATAGATCCACCATATGATAGAGAAATTTCACTTCTGGATATATATTTGAAGGAATTAAGATCATTATCTCAAAGAGATATTGCAGCATTCTTTGCAATAACCAAGACATAGGAACAACCTAAGTGTCCATAAATGGATAATGAATAAAGAGGACGTGATGTAGAGAAAGAAAGAGAAAGAGAGATATAATCAAAAGAGAGAGAAATAAATAAAAACAATATGATATTGCCACAAAAATGGACACATAGATCAATAGAACAGAATCGAAAGCCCAGAAATAACACCATACTTATGTGATTAATTCACCTATAATAAAAGAGGCAAGAATATAAAACAGTAAAAATATATAAAATGGGAAACTATGTGCATAGATGTGTGTGTAATACACACAATGGGCTATTACTTAGCCATAGAAAAGATGGAAATCCTGTCACTTAGGACAACATAGGTCATCTTCTAGGGCATTATGCTAAGTCAAATAAGTCAGATAGAGAAAGACAAATACTATATGATCTTACCATATGTGGAATCTAAAACAAAGAAACAAATTAACAAAACTTAGTCATAGATAGAACAGATCGATGGTTACCAGAGATGAAGGATAGGGGATAGGCAAAATGAATGAAGCAGGGTCAAATATACAAATTGCCAGTTATAAATTCAATGTCATGAGACTATAATGTGCAACATAGTGACAATTGTTAACAATACTGTACTGTGTATCTGTTTTTTAAACTGATAACTTTTTCTCTTTTTTTAGATTTATTTATTTATTTATTCATGATAGAGAGAGAGAGAGGCAGAGACAGAAGCAGGCTCCATTCCATGAGCCCAACGCGGGACTCATCCAGGGACTCCAGGATCGCGCCCTGGGCCAAAGGCAGGAGCTAAACCACTGAGCCACCCAGGGATCCGTGTATTGTGTATTTGAAAATTGTTAAGAGAGCAGATCTTAAAAATTGTCATAAGAAAAAAAAATCATTGTAACTATATGAGGTAATGTAGGTTATGTAAATTTAATGCAAAATCATTTACAACATATACATATATCAAATTGTTTTGTATAGATAAAACTTATACAATGTTATGTGTCAATTATATCTCAATCACCTGGAAAATACATAAGTAACTAAGTAAAAGTAAGTAACCCAGATATAAATACTTCTGTAAATTTTTAAAGTTTGATATGATAGATATTTCTGAATTTTGTATATCTTTCAAATAGACTAGTCTTTTAAGATGTGTAGGTAATTTATAGAAACTGATCACTTACTTATAAGCAAGCTTCAAAAATATTTATAAGACTGGTAACTTGCTGAGTAGATTGATTGCATTAATAACCTACTACTTTAGCTCTTCCTCGATCTTTTGCTGTTCTTCTGAATAAAAAGGTGAACTCCAGTTCACTCACATGTTAACTTGGGCATTTAAATTTTGCCCTGCTTTGGTATGTTTCCATTTTCTGTCTTGTCCACTGATATCATCATAAGAACTTGTCAGAAGATAAAAAATATGTGGACTAGAGTTAGGCTAATCATCCAATCCACTCCAAATGAAGTTCGTTACAAATAAAATGATAACCAGCTACCCTCCAGAAATCTGAGAAATCTAGTCAAGAAACACAAGCTAAATAAAAGCTTATTATTATAAGCCACTTAGTTTTGTAGAGATTTATTGTATAGCATTATTTTTCCATATATAACTCCTAAGAATTATAAGCATGCTCTAGGTCAAAATGAATGTCATAAGTACATGTTAAAAGTAGCTTTAAAATCACATACATTTGAGCACTGCGTTGTTATGCTATATGTTGGCAAATTGAACTCCAATAAAAAAATAAAAATAAAATAAAATAAAATAAAATCACATACATTTGGAAATTAAGAAATATATATTTAAAGAACTTATAAGTCAAGAGAAAATGATACTAGTAATTAGAAATCCTTAAGTTAGAGACAAAGAGGGACCCTATATCATACTTATAGGGTCTATCCAAAAACAGGACCTCACAATCATGAATATTTAAGCCCCTAATGTGGAGCTGCCAAGGATATCAATCAATTAACCAAAGTTAAGACATACTTAGGTAATAATACACTTATACTTGGTGACTTCAACAAGGCACTCTCTGCAAATGAAAGATCTTCTAAGCACCACATCTCCAAAGAAACAAAGGCTTTAAATGATACACTGGACCACATGGATTTCACAGATATTTACAGAATATTATATCAAAACACAACTGAATACACATTCTTCTCAAGGGCACATGGAACTTTCTCCAGAATAGACCACATACTGGGTCACAAATCAGGCCTTAACTGATACCAAAAGATTGGGATTGTCCCCTGCATATTTTCAGACCACAATGCTTTGAAGCTAGAAACAAGAGGAAATCACAAGAGGAAATTTGGAAGAAATTCAAACACTTGGAGGTTTTCCTGTGAAAAGATGAAAGGGTCAATCAGGAAATGAGAGAAGAATTAAAAAGATTCATGGAAACTAATTAAAATGAAGATACAACCATTCAAAATCTTTGAGATACAGAAAAATCAGTCCAAAGAGGGAAATACATCGCAAAACAAGCATCCCTCAAAAAATTGGAGAAAAAAATACACAAGCTAACCTCTCACCTCACGGAACTGGAGAAACAACATCAAATAAAACCTACACCAAACAGAAATAGAGTTAACAGAGATTTGAGCACAACTCAATGATATAGAGACCAGAATAACTGTAGAACAAATCAAGAAAACCAGGAGTTGGTTCTTTGAAAGATTAATAAGATAGATAAACCATTAGCCAGCCTTATTAAAAACTAAAGAGAAAAACTCAAATTAACAAAATCATGAATGAAAAAGGAGAGATCAGAACCAATACCCAGGAAATACAAACAATTTTAAAAACATTATGAGCAGCTATATGTCAATAAATTGGGCAATCTAGAAGAAATGGATGCATTTCTGGAAAACCACAAATTGCCAACACTGGAACAGGAAGAAATAGAAAACCTGAACAGGTCATTAACCAGGGAGGAAATTGACTAGTCATCAAAAACCTCCAAAAACACAAAAGCCCAGGGCGAGATGGCTTCCCAGAGCAATTCGATCATTTAACGAAGAAACAATTCCTATTGTACTAAAGCTGTTCCTAAAGATAGAAAGGGATGGAGTACTTCCAAACTCGTTTTATGAGGCCAGCAGCACCTTAATTCCAAAACCAGACAAAGACCCCACCAAAAAGGAGAATTAAAGAACAATATCCTTGATGAACACAGATGCAAAAATTCTCAACAGGATACTAGCCAATAGGATCCAACAGTACATTAAGAAAATTATTCACCATGACCAACTGGGATTTATCCCCGGGATGCAAGGCTGGTTCAACACTCATAAAGCAATCAACATGATAGATCATATCAACAAGAGAAAAAACAAGAACCATATGATCCTATCAATAGATGCAGAGAAAGCATTTGACAAAATACAGCATCCATTCCTGATCAAACTCTTCAGAGTGTAGGGTTAGAGGGAACATTCCTCAGCATCTTAAAAGCCATCTACAAAAAGCCCACAGCAAATATCATTCTCAGTGGGGAAACACTGGGAGCCTTTCCCCTAAGATCAGGAACAAGACAGGGATGTCCACTCTCACCACTGCTATTCAACACAATACTAGAAGTCGTAGCCTCAGCAATCAGGCAACAAAAAGAAATAAAAGGCATTCAAAATGGCAAAAAGAAGGCAAAGTCTCCATCTTCACAGATGACATGATACTGTATATAGAAAACCCAAAAGACTCCACCCCAAGATTGCTAGAACTCATACAGCAATTTATCAGTATGACAACATACAAAATCAATGCCCAGAAATGAGTGGCATTTCTATACAGTAACAACGAGACTGAAGAAAGAGAAATTAAGGAATGGAATCAATCCCACTTACAATTGCACCCAAAAGCATAAGATACCTAGGAATAAACCTAAGCAAAGAGGTAAAGGATCTATACCCTAAAAACTATAAGCACTTCTGACAAGAATCCATCAAAATACTAGAGGAGAACATAGGCAACACCCTTTTTGAACTTGGCCACAGTAACTTCGTGCAAGATACATCTATGAAGGCAAGGGAAACACAGCAAAAATGAATTATTGGGACTTCATCAAGATAAAAAGCTTCTGCATAGCAAAAGAAACAGTCAACAAAACTAAAAGACAACCTACAGAATGGGAGAAGATATTTTCCAATGACACATCAGATAAAGGGCTAGGATCCAAGAACTATAAAGAACTTACTAAACTCAACAGCAAAGAAACAATCCAATCAGGAAATGGGCAAAAGCATGAACACAAATTTCACAGAGGAAGATATACACATGGCCAACAAGCACATGCAAAAATGCTCCTTATCACTTGCCATCAGGAAAATAAAAATCAATACCAACAATGAGATGCCACCTCACACCAGTGAGAATGGGGAACATTAACAAGACAGGAAACAACAAATGTTGGAGAGGATGTGGAGAAAGGGGAACCCTCCTGCACTGTTGGTGGGAATGTGAACTGGTACTGTCACTCTGGAAAACTGTGTAAAGATTCCTCAAAGAGTTAAAAATGGAACTACCCTATGACCTAGCAATTGTACTACTGGGGATTTACCCCAAAAATACAGATACAGTGAAATCTGAGACACCTGCTCCACAATGTTTCTAGCAGCAATGTCCACAATATCCAAACTGTGGAAGGAGCCTCGCTGTCCATCGAAGGATAAGTGGATAATGAAGATGTGGTCTATATATACAATGAAATATTGCTCAGCCATTAGAAATGTTGAATACCCACCATTTGCTTCAACATGGATAGAAGTGGATGGTATTATGCTGAGTGAAGTAAGTCAATTGGATAAGGACAATCATTATATGGTTTCACTCATACAGGGAATATAAAAATAGTGAAAGGTATTAAAGGGAAAAGGAGAGAAAATGAGTGGGAAATATCTGAGAGGGTGATGGAATATGAAAGACTCCTAACTCTGGAAAATGAACAAGGTAGTGGAAGAGGAGTTGTGCGGGGGATGGGGTGACTGGTTGATGGGCACTGAGGTGGGTACTTGACAGAATGAATACTGGGTGTTATACTACATGTTGGCAAATCTAACTCCAATTAGAAAAGTACAAAAAAAAGAATTAGAAATACTTAGACATAAATTTTACAAAACATTGTTCAAATCTTGTGGTATATAGTTAAAGATGTTATTTTCAACTTAAATGTTTGTAGTATAAAAAGGAACACAGGTAACAATAAAATAGATGTCTAGTTTAAAGCTTAGAAAAATAACAAAAAGATACAAATTAGAAAGAAGAAGAAAATATAAACAGTATGGCATAAATTAATTATAGAAAAAGAAAACATACAATAGAATCAACAGTGAAAAGTGTGTTCTATGAAAATAATCCAAAATATTGTTAAACTCATGATTTAACGTATGACCAAGGAAAAGGAAAATAAAACACATAAATGATAATAGCAATAAAAAAGGAAATAAGTATAAGCAGTAAATATGCACAAAATCTAAGAAATGCTTAGATTAATTTCATGTCATTGTATTTAACATTTAACTTAGATGAAATTGCTTAATTAATTTCATGTCATTGTATTTAACATTTAACTTAGATGAAATTGATAAATTTCCAGAATATGTTACCAAATTGATGTAAGATGTAAAAAAGACCTAAAAATATCTATAACCAGTAGATAATTTTCCAATGAAAATATATTCAAAACATCTAAATAAACAGAACTGAACTAAATTCAGCAATGTATAAAAAAGGTAATACATGAAATTATAATTATTCCAGAAGTGCAATTTTAATTTCATTTATATTAACAAATCAATTAATATAACCTATTTCATTATCAGATTGAAGGAAAATTGATTATATAATCAAATCTAGTTAGATAGCCATAGAGAATTTTGATCAAACTTAAAATCTATTTATTATAAAAATTCCTAGGAAAAGGAAGGAAAATTCCTTCATCTAATTAAAGGAATCTATTTAAGATCTACAGAATGAGATTCAAGAATACATTTGAATTGAAAAATGGGCAAAAGATCTCAACAAATATCTCATCAAAGTTTTTAGATGATATTTATGCATATGTAAAATTGTTCAACATCATTTATAATTAGGGGATTGAATGTTAAAACAACAATGAAATACCACTACTCATTTATTAGAATGGTTAAAATACAAAAGGCAAATTGACTACTCATTGTTGGCAAGAGTGTACAGCAACAGGAGGTCTCCCTCATTCCTGGCAGAAATGTAAAGTTGTGTAGACACTTAGGAAGCTAATTTGGCAATTTCTTAGACAGCTAAACATAGACTTACTATAGAATTTAGGAATTGTATTTTATCCATTATCTAATTTATATAAAACTCGTATTCACACAAAGCCAGCAAGCAAAGGTTTATAGCAGTCTTATTCATAATTACCCAAACCTGGAAACAAGTAAGATGTCTTTCTTTCTTTTTTTATAAATTTATTTTTTACTGGTGTTCAATTTGCCAACATATAGAATAACACCCAGTGCTCATCCCATCAAGTGCTCCCTTCAGTCACCCAGTCACCACCACCTCCCTGGCAGTGGAGAGAATATTACAAATAACCATATTTTAACATTGTCTTCAAAAGATAAGAATTTGGAGAGGATGTGGAGAAAGGGGAACCCTCTTGCATTGTTGGTGGGAATATGAACTAGTACTGTCAGGAATTTTACATTGTCTTCAAAGATAAGAAAACTTTGCTTCAAATAATGTTAATCATCCCTAAATTAACAAATAAATTCAAGATGACTCCAACAAACATGATGAAGTTGTGTGGGGTGTGCATGTGTGTTTGTGTGTGTGCACACACGTATTCCTTTAAAAGTTAGTTCTTAACAACTTTTCAAAAAATGTGTAAAACTCTCCACCATAAAAGCAATTAAAACCCTTGCAAAAATTGTTGGAATCACCTTTTTTTCAGGCTCTGGAAATTAACCAAAGGCTTATAGCAATCTATGGAGCATATATTCCAGGAAAACAGCTGAACAGTAAGATCATCAAGATTTGCGGTGTTTTAACCTACTGAATTTTCATACCTGCCTCCCTATCCCTGAGGTAGTCTGGAAAACCAATAGTTTAGGAATTAGTCCACAGTCTCAGTGAAGAATGGCAGCCTGGAAGCCACATGAGGGGGACAGAATGGGCAAAAGCCCCATTCCCCGAGAACTGTCATTATTTGAATTATGTGGTGATTCACTAGAAAATTCCACTCATTGAAAATATCAGTGACAACACATGAGAGACACCTAACTCTGGGAAATGAACAAGGGTAGTGGAAGGGGAAGTGGGCAGAGGGTTGGGGGACTGGGTGATGGGCAATGAGGGGGGCACTTGGCAGGGATGAGCACTGGGTGTTATGCTATATGTTAGCAAATTGAACTCCAATAAAAAAATTTAAAATAAAATAAAATAAAATTTATTTGAAGACACTGAATTCCTTGCAGTAAAAATGACACTGCATAGTGAAAAGAGTCCAATTTACCAGGTTAAAAAAATCTAACAAAAATAATATAAGATGTAATGGAGAAAATTCTGAATAAGGGGAATTTTACATTGTCTTCAAAGACAAGAAAACTTGGCTTGGAATTTTTAAAAAACCATCAATAAAAAATGACAAGAACAAACAAATGACAAGGGCTTCAAGGTAGAAAGCCATTGCCCAATAATCAGAAACCCCATCAGTGGGGGGAGGGGCAAGATGGCGGAGGAGTAGGGTCTCCAGGTCACCTGTCCTCAGCAAATTACCTAGAAAACCATCCAATCATCCTGAAAACCTACGAATTCGGCCTGAGATTTAAAGAGAGACCAGCTGGAACGCTACAGTGAGAAGAGTTCGCGCTTCTATCAAGGTAGGAAGACGGGAAAAAAAGAAATAAAGACACAAAAGGCCTCCAAGGGGGAGGGGCCCCGCGAGGAGCCGGGCTGAGGCCGGGGCGAGTGTCCCCAGGACAGGAGAGCCCCGTCCCGGAGGAGCAGGAGCTGCACCGACCTTCCCCGCGGAAAGGGGCTCCCCGGGAATTGGAGCAGGATCCCCAGAAAGGCGGGGACGCCCTCGGGCTCCCTGGGACAGTAACAGAGGAACTGCGCCCCGGAGAGTGCGCCGAGCTCCCTAAGGGCTGCAGCGCTCGGCGGGACCCGGAGCAGCTCGGAGGGGCTCGGGCGGCGGCTCCGCGGAGGGGGCTGCGGGGCTCCGGGAACAGCTCAGCGGCGGCGGCTCGGGCGGAGGAAGAAGCTCCGCGGAGGGGGCGGCGCGGCTCCGGGAACAGCTCGGAGGGGCTCGGGCGGCGGCTCCGCGGAGGGGGCTGCGCGGCTCCGGGAACAGCTCAGCGGCGGCGGCTCGGGCGGAGGAAGAAGCTCCGCGCGGAGGGGGCTGCGCGGCTCCGGGAACAGCTCGGAGGGGCTCGGGCGGCGGCTCCGCGGAGGGGGCTGCGCGGCTCCGGGAACAGCTCAGCGGCGGCGGCTCGCGCGGAGGAAGAAGCTCCGCGCGGAGGGGGCTGCGCGGCTCCGGGAACAGCTCGGAGAGGCTCGGGCGGCGGCTCCGCGGAGGGGGCTGCACCGCCGGGAGCGCGAATCCAACTGCGCAGGCCCCGGAGCACAGGGCGCCGGGACACAGCCCAGGATCCGGCCTCCCCCGGGACAGGCAGAGGCCGGGAGGGCCCAGGACAGCAAGGACGCTCCTGCCTGGAACTGAGCAGATCAGCGGCCCCGCCCCGGAGCCCCCAGGCCCTGCAGAAGGAGAGCCCCGGAGCTACTGCGGGGGCTGGATCCAGGGTCCCAGAGCTGCCCCCGCCACTGTGGCTTCCTCCCGGGGCCTCACGGGGTCAACAACCCCCACCGAGCCCTGCACCAGGCAGGGGCAGAGCAGCTCCCCCAAGTGCCAACACCTGAGAATCAGCACAGCAGGCCCCTCCCCCAGAAGACCAGCGAGACGGACCAGTTCCAGGGGAAGTCAAGGGACTTAAAGTACACAGAATCGGAAGATACTCCCCCGTGGTTTTTTTTGTTTTTTGTTTTTTTGTTTTTGTTTTTTTTTTGTTGTTGTTGTTGTTGTTTTGTTTTGTGCTTTTTTTTTCTCTCTTTCTTCTTGATTTCTGATTGCTTCCCCCACCCCCCCTTTTTTCTTTTTTCTCCTTTCTTTCTTTTTCTTTCTTTTTCTTCTCTTTTTCCCCTATTTTTTTCTTCTTTCTCTTTTTTCTTTTTCTCTTTTCTTTCCTTCTCTCTCTTTTTCTCCTTTTCCCAATACAACTTGTTTTTGGCCACTCTGCACTGAGCAAAATGACTAGAAGGAAAACCCCTCAAAAAAAAGAATCAGAAACAGCCCACTCTCCCACAGAGTTACAAAATATGGATTACAATTCAATGTCAGAAAGCCAATTCAGAAGCACTATTTTACAGCTACTGGTGGCTCTAGAAAAAACCATAAAGGACTCAAGAGACTTCATGACTGCAGAATTTAGATCTAATCAGGCAGAAATTAAAAATCAATTAAATGAGATGCAATCCAAGCTAGAAGTCCTAACGACGAGGCTTGACGAGGTGGAAGAACGAGTGAGTGACATAGAAGACAAGTTGATGGCAAAGAGGGAAACTGAGGAAAAAAGAGACAGGCAATTAAAAGACCATGAGGATAGATTAAGGGAAATAAATGATAGCCTGAGGAAGAAAAACCTACGTTTAATTGGGGTTCCTGAGGGCGCCGAAAGGGACAGAGGGCCAGAATATGTATTTGAACAAATCCTAGCTGAAAACTTTCCGAATCTGGGAAGGGAAACAGGCATTCAGATCCAGGAAATAGAGAGATCCCCCCCTAAAATCAACAAAAACCGTTCAACACCTCGACATTTAATAGTGAAGCTTGCAAATTCCAAAGATAAGGAGAAGATCCTTAAAGCAGCAAGAGAAAAAAAGTCCCTGACTTTTATGGGGAGGAATATTAGGGTAACAGCAGACCTCTCCACAGAGACCTGGCAGGCCAGAAAGGGCTGGCAGGATATATTCAGGGTCCTAAATGAAAAGAACATGCAACCAAGAATACTTTACCCCGCAAGGCTTTCATTCAAAATGGAAGGAGAGATAAAGAGCTTCCAAGACAGGCAGGAACTGAAAGAATATGTAACCTCCAAACCAGCTCTGCAAGAAATTTTAAGGGGGACTCTTAAAATTCCCCTTTAAGAAGAAGTTCAGTGGAACAATCCACAAAAACAAGGACTGAATAGATATGATGACACTAAACTCATATCTATCAATAGTAACTCTGAATGTGAACGGGCTTAATGACCCCATCAAAAGGCGCAGGGTTTCAGACTGGATAAAAAAGCAGGACCCATCTATTTGCTGTCTACAAGAGACTCATTTTAGACAGAAGGACACCTACAACCTGAAAATAAAAGGTTGGAGAACCATTTACCATTCAAATGGTCCTCAAAAGAAAGCAGGGGTTGCCATCCTTATATCAGATAAATTAAAATTTACCCCGAAGACTATAGTGAGAGATGAAGAGGGACACTATCTCATACTCAAAGGATCTATCCAACAAGAGGACTTAACACTCCTCAATATATATGCCCCGAATGTGGCAGCTGCCAAATATTTAAACCAATTAATAACCAAACTCAAGAAATACCTTGATAATAATACACTTATACTTGGTGACTTCAATCTAGCTCTTTCTACCCTGGATAGGTCTTCTAAGCACAATATCTCCAAAGAAACGAGAGCTTTAAATGATACACTGGACCAGATGGATTTCACAGATATCTACAGAACTTTACATCCAAACTCAACTGAATACACATTCTTCTCAAGTGCACATGGAACTTTCTCCAGAATAGACCACATACTGGGTCACAAATCGGGTCTGAACCGATACCAAAAGATCGGGATAGTCCCCTGTATATTCTCAGACCATAATGCCTTGAAATTAGAACTTAATCACAACAAGAAATATGGAAGGACCACAAACACGTGGAGGTTAAGGACCATCCTGCTAAAAGATGAAAAGGTCAACCAGGAAATTAAGGAAGAATTAAAAAGATTCATGGAAACTAATGAAAATGAAGATACAACCGTTCAAAATCTTTGGGATGCAGCAAAAGCAGTCCTGAGGGGGAAATACATCGCAATACAAGCATCCATTCAAAAACTGGAAAGATCTCAAATTCAAAAGCTCACCTTACACATAAAGGAACTAGAGAAAAAGCAACAAATAGACCCCACCCCCAGCAGAAGAAGAGAGTTAATTAAAATTCGAGCAGAACTCAATGATATCGAGACCAAAAGAACTGTGGAACAGATCAACAGAACCAGGAGTTGGTTCTTTGAAAGAATTAATAAGATAGATAAACCATTAGCCAACCTTATTAAAAAGAAGAGAGAGAAGACTCAAATTAATAAAATCATGAATGAGAAAGGGGACATCACTACCAACACCAAGGAAATACAAACGATTTTAAGAACATATTATGAACAGCTGTATGCCAATAAATTAGGAAATCTAGAAGAAATGGACGCATTCCTGGAAAGCCACAAACTACCAAAACTGGAGCAGGAAGAAATAGAAAACCTGAACAGGCCAATAACCAGGGAGGAAATTGAAGCAGTCATCAAAAACCTCCCAAGACACAAGAGTCCAGGGCCAGATGGCTTCCCAGGGGAATTCTATCAAACGTTTAAAGAAGAAATCATACCTATTCTACTAAAGCTGTTTGGAAAGATAGAAAGAGATGGAGTACTTCCAAATTCGTTCTATGAGGCCAGCATCACCTTAATTCCGAAACCAGACAAAGACCCCACCAAAAAGGAGAATTACAGACCAATATCCCTGATGAACATGGATGCAAAAATTCTCAACAAGATACTAGCCAATAGGATCCAACAACACATTAAGAAAATTATTCACCATGACCAAGTAGGATTTATCCCTGGGACACAAGGCTGGTTCAACACTCGTAAAACCATCAATGTGATTCATCATATCAGCAAGAGAAAAACCAAGAACCATATGATACTCTCATTAGATGCAGAGAAAGCATTTGACAAAATACAGCATCCATTCCTGATCAAAACCCTTCAGAGTGTTGGGATAGAGGGAACTTTCCTCGACATCTTAAAAGCCATCTACGAAAAGCCCACAGCAAATATCATTCTCAATGGGGAAGCACTGGGAGCCTTTCCCCTAAGATCAGGAACAAGACAGGGATGTCCACTCTCACCACTGCTGTTCAACATAGTTCTGGAAGTCCTCGCCTCAGCAATCAGACAACAAAAAGACATTAAAGGCATTCAAATTGGCAAAGAAGAAGTCAAACTCTCCCTCTTCGCCGATGACATGATACTCTACATAGAAAACCCAAAAGCCTCCACCCCCAGATTGCTAGAACTCATACAGCAATTTGGTAGCGTGGCAGGATACAAAATCAATGCCCAGAAATCAATGGCATTTCTATACACTAACAATGAGACTGAAGAAAGAGAAATTAAGGAGTCAATCCCATTTACAATTGCACCCAAAAGCATAAGATACCTAGGAATAAACCTAACCAAAGAGGTAAAAGATCTATACCCTAAAAACTATAGAACACTTCTGAAAGAAATTGAGGAAGACACAAAGAGATGGAAAAATATTCCATGCTCATGGATTGGCAGAATTAATATTGTAAAAATGTCAATGTTACCCAGGGCAATTTATACGTTTAATGCAATCCCTATCAAAATACCATGGACTTTCTTCAGAGAGTTAGAACAAATTATTTTAAGATTTGTGTGGAATCAGAAAAGACCCCGAATAGCCAGGGGAATTTTAAAAAAGAAAACCTTAGCTGGGGGCATCACAATGCCAGATTTCAGGTTGTATTACAAAGCTGTGGTCATCAAGACAGTGTGGTACTGGCACAAAAACAGACACATAGATCAATGGAACAGAATAGAGAACCCAGAAGTGGACCCTGAAATGTACGGCCATCTAATATTCGATAAAGGAGGAAAGACTATCCATTGGAAGAAAGACAGTCTCTTCAATAAATGGTGCTGGGAAAATTGGACATCCACATGCAGAAGAATGAAACTGGACCACTCTCTTTCACCATACACAAAGATAAACTCAAAATGGATGAGAGATCTAAATGTGAGACAAGATTCCATCAAAATCCTAGAGGAGAACACAGGCAACACCCTTTTTGAACTTGGCCACAGTAACTTCTTGCAAGATACATCCACGAAGGCAAAAGAAACAAAAGCAAAAATGAACTATTGGGACTTCATCAAGATAAGAAGCTTTTGCACAGCAAAGGATACAGTCAACAAAACTAAAAGACAACCTACAGAATGGGAGAAGATATTTGCAAATGACATATCAGATAAAGGGCTAGTTTCCAAAATCTATAAAGAACTTATTAAACTCAACACCAAAGAAGCAAACAATCCAATCATGAAATGGGCAAAAGACATGAAGAGAAATCTCACAGAGGAAGACATGGACATGGCCAACATGCACATGAGAAAATGCTCTGCATCACTTGCCATCAGGGAAATACAAATCAAAACCACAATGAGATACCACCTCACACCAGTGAGAATGGGGAAAATTAACAAGGCAGGAAACAACAAATGTTGGAGAGGATGCGGAGAAAAGGGAACCCTCTTACACTGTTGGTGGGAATGTGAACTGGTGCAGCCACTCTGGAAAACTGTGTGGAGGTTCCTCAAAGAGTTAAAAATAGACCTGCCCTACGACCCAGCAATTGCACTGTTGGGGATTTACCCCAAAGATTCAGATGCAATGAAACGTCGGGACACCTGCACCCCGATGTTTCTATCAGCAATGGCCACAATAGCCAAACTGTGGAAGGAGCCTCGGTGTCCATCGAAAGATGAATGGATAAAGAAGATGTGGTTTATGTATACAATGGAATATTACTCAGCAATTAGAAACGACAAATACCCACCATTTGCTTCAACGTGGATGGAACTGGAGGGTATTATGCTGAGTGAAGTAAGTCAATCGGAGAAGGACAAACAGTGTATGTTCTCATTCATTTGGGGAATATGAATAATAGTGAAAGGGAATATAAAGGAAGGGAAAAGAAATGTTGGGAAATATCAGGAAGGGAGACAGAACATAAAGACTCCTAACTCGGGGAAACGAACTAGGGGTGGTGGAAGGGGAGGAGGGCGGGTGTTGGAGGGGAATGGGTGACGGGCACTGAGGTGGACACTTGACGGGATGAGCACTGGGTGTTTTTCTGTATGTTGGTAAATTAAACACCAATAAAAGTTAAAAAAAAAAAAAAAAAAAAAAAAAAAAAAGAAACCCCATCAGTAAATGTAAATGTAAATTAAAATTAAAATCACAATGAGAACCTTTAATGCCCATCAGCTTAGAAACAAAATTGAAAAGTCTGACAATATCAAATATATATGGAACTCATATATTGCTGGTGGATTTATGAATTGCTCAGCCTATAACCTCTTATAGGTTGTCATAATGTTAGTGTTCACAATCTGTACTCTCTAGGAACCATCAATTTTACTTTCTTTTTTTTAAATTTTTATTTATTTACGATAGTCACACAGAGAGAGAGCTAGAGAGAGAGGCAGAGACATAGGCAGAGGGAGAAGCAGGCTCCCGGGTCTCCAGGATCGCGCCCTGGGCCAAAGGCAGGTGCCAAACCGCTGTGCCACCCAGGGATCCCCAATTTTACTTTCTGAAGAAGCTCTTTTGAATACATGTACCAGGAGACTTAAAGCACGGTACAGTTTCACCATTTGAAATAGTAAACAAGTGGGATTAAACCAAATATTGGCCAACATGTCACAATTAAATAATGATGTACATGGAATAGTGTTCAGCAGTGAAAATAAATGTATCCACTGACACACAACAGCACAAACAAATGTCAGGGACGTTATATAACGTATTTTAATGCAAGTCAGACAAGTTATTGTTCTGTGCAGTATGCTTTGATCTATATAAATGTAAAACATGACTTGTGAAACAAAGCAAAATATGACGTAGAGCATAAATATTTTTAATAAAATTATGAAAAAATAAGGAAAATATCTTGAGGATTTTATTTATTTATTTGAGAGACAAAGATAATCTTAAGCCGACTCCACACTGAGCACAGAGCCTGATGCAGGGCTCTCATACCCTGAGATCTTGACCTGAGCTGAAATCAAGATTCAGATGCTTAACCAACTTAGTGATCTACACACCCCAATAAGGAAAATTTATAAGATTTAGGACAAGGCTTACTTTAAAGGGTATGAGTAATAGGATGTCACTTCTGTAATTAGGTTACTAGGTTACTGACTTCCTACACATACACTCACTATACATAATTCCTAGAAGTTCAACATTAAATAAAAACTCTTCTTTTTTTTCTTCTTAAAAATTACTTTAACAGCTTCATCAGACACTAAACAGGAAATAAGGAGGTTGAAATAGAATAACAAATTAACTTCTATTCCCCCTATGTGATTACATTAAGCTATAGATTTCATTTCCTATGACTTTCTACAGGAATTGGATGTGGTTTTTAAATATTTCCTATAAGACATCCTCAATTTCTTTATCAGAAGAGAAAAGCAAAGGAAGCACTAAGTGGTAACAATGAGTCAAACTCAATGATTGAGCAGCAGGGGCCACATTTTAGTCATTTTACAAAAACTGATTATTTTGAGCTTTTAAAAATCCCTCAGCTCTAAAAATGATAATTTGAAGCTTTTTGAGCTACTCAATCTATTGATGTGATATAGCACTTGAACAAGCTTCCTGAAATCATATAAATGGCTTCTACTGACATTTTCAATATTAGAAAGAGATATCTTTTTATCTCAATCTTCATTCTAAAAAGTCACATAAACAACTTTCTGCCAGACAATCAGAATACTTTCATGTGAAAGAGCAGAATTTTATACTCCGTGCCCATTTCTTGAAAGAGGATGCTAAATAAAAACCTACATTTAGTGGAAGCAACGTTATGTATTCTCAAATTTAACTATTTTATTTATTACCAAATCAAAAGCCGGTAACATATATTGATTTGTAAATATTAACTTCAACACTGAGTTGCTTATACAAGGTATAAGTTTATTTTTCTCTGAGGTAGCAGTGGAGACAGCCCGAGGCAATGTGATGGGTCAGTTAGGATGAATACCAGGCTCCTTCCACCTGGATCTCTGCCAATTCCAAGGTTCTATACTCATTCACAAAACCTGTGGTGGCTCAGAACCATATCCATGTCCCAGCCACAGGAGAGTGCAGAATAGAAGAAGGAAAGGACGGGGTATTCTCACAGCTGAATAAAGCTGTGTTTGTGGCCATGCCGTCTGCAAGGGCAGCCATGGGCTCAGGAAAATCCAGTTTTGTGGTGGATATTGATCAGTCCACATCTTTGAACACACAGATATCCATGAGTACTCTTGTATGGGAATACTCATCCCCTCCTCAAAGAATATAACACAAATACCCATCTAATTGCCACAAGGATCACAGTTTTCAGGAAGTACAAACACTTGCTGCTTCATCAGTGAAGTATGTTTCATCAAATGTCCACCTGCCACCCCAAGTTTTGTCGTCCTAGAAGTTATCTTTATTCCTTACAACCTAGTTGGAATGGACCTTGGGTATAAGACCCTTTGGGGGGACTTCTAATCATTCATAGGAAGTTTGCTAGAAATGAGTGTTAGAACCGTAGAGTCCCACAGCCAGACTTGAATTGTTTCAGAAATCAATTATTCCAAACATTGTTTGCGTATCTAGTATATTTTCATCTTCAGCCGAAGAGATTGCCTCTAAATGTCAAAACTTTGATGTTGGCTTAATACCTTCTGTGTTCTCCCTCCTCTTTCTCTCTCAGTTAATGGTGGATATCTTGGGGATATTTGAAACCATAAGCTTGGATGCAAATTCACATCTCTTATCTGATTTATGCCACAGTGACAGTCACATTATTTAGCTTGCAGTTCTTGACAGGAACTGCTACATAATGGCTTGAAGCCACATTCTACCTACGAACAAGCTCACTTCCTCAGAGACATTTCTTCAAAGCTCAACTTTGTCTTCCTTGAAAGCTTTGTTTGAGGACATCTAGAAGCAGCCAAAAACACATCAACAATATTCTGCATGTTGTCATCAGGCCTGTGAGAACACAGTTTCCTGTGCAAGGTTCTGCAAGAGATAGTTTCACCAAAGGATCATCTGTCATAATGAAAGTTACCAGGTAAAAGAAATGACTTAGGGCATGGAGTTATGTATAGGTTTTTGTATTGCTATGTTGTACACCTAAAAATAATATAACATTGTATGTCACTATCTTTCAATTTATAAAAAGAGATAAACCAAAAGTTTCGCACATAACTTCTGGGCGTTTGTAGCTGAAAAGCAATGAGGAGGGGGCACCTGGGTAGCTCAGTTGGTTAAGTGTCTGACTGTGGCTCAGATTGTGATCTCAGGGTCCAGGGATTGAACCCTCCATCAGTTCGTGTGCTGGATGGGGAGTCTGCTTGTCCCTCTCCCTCTCCTTCTTCCCCTTATCTCACTTGTGTTCTCTCTCTTTCTCAAATAATGAAATAAAATCCTTTAAAAAAGCAATGGGCAAATATATATTGTATCTGTCCACATAAAATTTGGAACATTTAATGCTAACAAAAGAAGAGGAAAATTAACTACTATTGATCCTTCAATAAAACAGCAAGTAGTTGGTTTTCAGATGTATTTTCAATGTTCTTTATTCTGCAAACTTACTTGAAACTTTAGATATTCGTCTTGGAGATTGCTACAGCAATGGTGCACTAAGCTATATGAACTGATTCCTTCATTAAGGACAATTATAAAAACTTAAAAAACTCTATTTAGAGACTGCTCAAATACATTGAAGAGCCTAAAATAGTAAATAACTAACATGCAATAGTATTAGAGAAGCTGAAGGCCCAGGGAAGTAAGCATAGAATTTTGGCTTTATTTTTCCCTGGGATATTTGTTCATTTTAAAGAAGTGGCTTATAGAAGTTATTTTTATGGTCATCTAATATAAGGCCATGATAAACCTCATTCAGTTTGTGTCAGAACACCAATACTGTGCCCCTTATCAATGAGGATGAACTAAAAACAAGCGAGGATTTTGAAGCTCAGATTTAAGTAATCTCAAACCCCAAAATTGAATTGAGGTAAACCCATATAACTTGGAATATAAAAGATGTAGATCTTCTTCCGTAATAATATAGCACCATCCTAGGCCTCAAATTCTTTTCGGAAATGAACTGACAAAATACACAGCACATGAGTAAAATAAGGAGACAAATAATATGAATAAATCAAATGGTATCTTTAAAATACACTTTATTTGTTCAAATAAGTAAAAACAGCAGTGCTTGAAAATTTGAGCATAGAATTAGAAACTACAAAAGAGTACCAAATAGAAATTTGAGATATAAAAAATGGAATAACTGAAACAAAGAACTCAGTGGGTTGATTTAATAAATATTTAGACACAACTGAAGAAAGGAATAAAAAAGCATCTAAAATGAAGCACACAGAGAAAAAAAGTATTAAAAAAATAAAGAAATCATCAACAGCAGAAGATACAGGAAAAAATATAAAATATATATTTTTGGCTTTTCATAAGATGAATGAAGTGAAAGCAAAATTGAAGACATTCTGTATAAGGATGTTCCAAAACTGATGAATGACACAAACACATATATTTAAGAAGCCTTATGTGCTAAACATTAGGCCAAGTAGAAAGAAATGCACTTACAGAAATATTGCTGAAAACCAATGGAAAAGAGAATATTTCAATAACAACCAGGAATTTTCCAGTTTTTCTGTGACAGAGTAAACACACTGCAACCTATCTCTGTTGCTCATTAGACTAAAATCTCAAGACAAGTTACATACTTGTAACCCATACCTCCGCGGTGGGCCTCCTCTGCATCCACAAGGCACCTGGGGGAGGTCTGATCCACGCCCCTCGGTCCTCTCACAGTGCCTGGGTGGCTATGGTCCTCAGACTTCAGCTTGGGAGCAAGGCTGGCCAGCCCCCATTTCTTCCATCCCCGAACCGCACCCACATCAGCCTAAGTGTAGCTGAGCTCTGAGGACTCAGAATAAATACTAAGTGACAGACATTTTGAGTGACTATGAATCCATTTGACGTGAAGCTTTAAGGGGCCCCAGAACCTTGCTCTCTTTCCTGTACCGGGCAGAACTCTACCCTAGGCCCCTCAGCAGGATGAACCCCGTGGTCCTGGCTGCTGACCTGTCCTTGCCCTGCCATGCAGCAAGCACCCTGTGCTCCTAGTGTGGAGGCAGGGCTCTGGGTGAAGGACTGGCACTGGGTCAGCCCCATTCCTAGATCCTCAGTTCTCCTAGCCAAAGCCTTGCAGAGACTGTTCTCAGCAGGGTCCTTCCCTAGGGCAGCTGGCACCACATCCTCCTTAGGGCCCTTCCAGCATCAGAACACCGGCTGCCCTGCAGAGTGGGCACTGGGGGAGAAAAAAAAGCTACCTAAGAACTAATCAAAGTAAATCAAAGCAGGCAAAATGTGGAAGGGAGTCACAACTTAGAGAAGTGACCTTTGTGGAGTTGAAGATGACATTTTCTCTCATAATTGGTTCAAGCTATTCCAGTCTTGAGGAACAGAGCACAGCATTATCTGTGCTCTGTGGAAATCAACCTGTCTCAGTGTCACTCCTGAACTACACATGCATAGTACAGACCAAATCAGCATAGTAAATGTTTTGAGAATTTTTATGGTTTTAAATCATAATATAAATCAGACTGTACCCTCAGTGGTATGTGTATGGGACAGACTCACAGAAGCACAGCAAAAGCTTTGAAAACTAAACTCAAATCAGATAAAACACCTGTGGTCTGAATCTAACCTCTAAAAGGAGAAAAAAAATACATCTCATCATTGGAGTGCCAGTAGGATGGTGGTACAAGAAATCCCAGCCTCCAACTCCCCACAAAGGTCAACAATGAAATAGCTATCTACAAACAAAAGCAGCTCTAGGAGAGCTTTGCAGTCCCTTTAAGAAGCTTCCACAACACAGTGGAGCAATAATAGAGAAAATACCTGCTCAAAAAGAGAAGGAAGACAGTTGCTTTTTCTCTGCACTATCCCAACTCCAAGCTGGAATTGCTTGGTGCCAATGGAAACTCCTCGGTTAGAAAGAAGTCTCCTCACCAGTAAGGGATGAGGGGAGCAAACAATGAGCTTCCCCAGGATTTTAAGGCACTATGTGAAGGTCTTACTTCAATTTCATTCCACCAGTACCAGCAAAGCTGAGATGTACAGAGATCGCTAGAAATAAGGAAGAATAGCAGAGGCTACCAATAGCAGTCACACAGCAGGAGCAATCATGGTTCGCAGTGACCTCATCCATGCAAAGCTAGCAGATTTCACCACCAAAGAAGGAGCCAATAGATAGCACAGCTGTTGCAGATCCCCTGCAGATTTCATTGGTTATCGTTCCATAGGTATTTGTGTTCTGTGATGCCAACCACCTGAGTCCTCCCTTCTCCTATTTCATTCCACCCTTTATCAGGGCCTGGAACTGCACCAGATGCCAGCCTAGGCCTGTGTGACTGTGCAAGTGCAAAACATCAGCTTCGAGCTGCACAACTGACCTCTATTTCCATATATACACTTGAAACTAGTCTCCCCAGCTGCATGCTACTGGCCTGACACTCTTAACCACCCTCTCACCTAGGAAGAGACTGTGCGACTTCAGGAGAGCACACCAGTGCTCATACAGCTACTTGTGGTCCCAGATAAGACCATCTTCTGTCATTGGCTAACATTACTATACTCATCAACAGCTGGCTCTTCCAGGTGTACACCTCTACTCCAAACCCCATCACCAGCCAACACTGTCACATCCTGATGGGGAGACTCAGTACTCACAGGAGTACACGCTGACAGGCATGGTGAGTGTGCTTGCAGTTGGCCCTAGACCTTGTTGCCGGCCCTGGTCCCACCACTACATGTGTGTCAGCAACTGGCACTTGCTAATACACAAGCATCTGCAGCCAGCCCACGTAACTGAGTGTGTGTATAGCACTACCTCTGGCCTCCTAGGTGCTAGATCTGGAGATATGGCTGAGGATTCCCAGTAGCCTTTGCAGGCACTGTGGATTCCCTACAGTGCTCAACAAGTACCACGTGGCATGCTGGACCCCAAGTCTAGTGGCGCCATGTGCCCCCTTCAGGGTTATATGGTAGCACTGGATTCAGAAGGGATAATGTCTCCTTTGGTTTAGGTCACTGTGTCTATAGCATCAACAACTGTGAATGTGTGTGTCTTATGAATATATTATATAATGTAATACTATATATATGTATATATGTACACCCATAGTAAAATATTATTTAGCCATAAAAAGAAGGAGATTCTGTCACATGGGACAATATGGAAAGACCTTGAGGGCATTATGATAAGTGATATAAATCAAAGACAAATTCATGGAAATAGAGAATAGAACGGAACTGAGGAAAATTGGGAGATGTTTGTCAAAGATGAAAATTTTTCACCTATAAGATGGATATCTTCTGGGGATCTAACATGCAGCATGGTGATTTTAGTATAAGTATAATATAAGTGTAATAAGACGTAAGTGTATTATACACTTTCTTTTTTTTTTTAATTTTTTTTTAATTTTTATTTATTTATGATAGTCACAGAGAGATAGAGAGAGAGGCAGAGACACAGGCAGAGGGAGAAGCAGGCTCCATGCATCGGGAGCCCGACGTGGGATTCGATCCCGGGTCTCCAGGATCGCGCCCTGAGCCAAAGGCAGGCGCCAAACCGCTGCGCCACCCAGGGATCCCTATTATACACTTTCTAAGTGTATTATATAATTAGAAGTTTCTAAGAGGGTAGATCTTACAAGTTCTCACTGCAAACAAAGGATGACAATTATATGATATGGTTTGCTAGCCAAAACTATGGTAGTAATCATCTTGCAATATATATTAAGTCAACACATTGTATATACCTTTAAACTACACAATGTCAATTATATATTAATAAGGAAAATACATATAACATTCATAACAGAACCCAGAGTCTACAAAATGAAACATTAAAAATATCCACCATACAATTCAGAATTTTACAACATGTAAGCAACAAACAACCAGGGGATTTTGGTTAATTATCATGTGAAAAGACACAGATACAAACCCTGAAATGCCCCAGATACTGAAATAAAGACAAAAAAAACAAGGTAGATATACTAATTTTACTTTATGTGGTAAAAGAAAAAAAAATTGAAATTAACAGAAAAAGAAACTTTATCAGAAGAGAAACTATAAAAATGAAATAAAAGAAATATCAGAGGTTGAAACTATACTACCTGAAAGAAAAATGCTAAATGGTTTCCAGAACAGAATGGACACACTGAGGAAATAAGCTTAAATAACAATTACCACATCTAAATAACAGAAAGAAAAAAAATTATGAATAAAATAAATAGAGACTTGGAGATCTGTGGAGCAATTTCAAAAAAGTCTAATAAGCATGGCATTTAGTAAGCACAGAAGAGAAAGAAATGGGCCATAATAAAGGAAATAAAAGCAGGGAAGTCATTAAGAATTATTTGGGCTACATCCAAGGCTTCAGATAGAAGCACACAATGCCACCACACATTGATAAATGTGTATCAAAGCAAAATTTTTTAAAAGATTGTATTTAGGCTGTAGCTCAGGCAGCAGCTCAACGTGGAGGGGGCTGTGTGGCCCCAGGAGAAGCTCAGGCAGTGCAGGCCCCGGAGCCCAGGGCACCTGGGGACACAGCCCAAGATCCTGCGCTCCCCCCAGACAGGCGGATGCCCGGAGGACACAGGGCAACAAGGACGCTACTGCTGCGGGTGGGCCTGAGCTGTTCAGATCAGTGTCCCCGCCGCCAGAGCATCCAGGCCCCTGGATCTGGAGGACTAGTAGTTTCTGCTGGAGCTGACTCCACAGCTGGAGAGCTGGCCGCCCTCACTGTTGTTGTTCCTCCTGGTGTCACCTTGTACCTGGGACTGAGGAGCGCCGCCAGGGAGCAGGGCCCTCATAGGATAAACAGCTCCCACTGAGCTGTGCACCTGGCAGGGGCTGGGGAGCGACCCCAGGTGCACACACCTGAGAATCAGCACAGCAGGCCCCTCCCACAGAATACAGTTGGAAGGACAGAAAAGAGCAAGTTCTTGACCAAGCAGCGCTGGAAAGTTCTAGGGGAGGTTTAGGGACTTACAGTATATAGAATCAGAGGCTACACCTCCTTGTTTTTTGTTTTCTGTCCCCCCCCCCTTTTCTCTTTTTCTCCTTTTTCCAGTACAACTTGTTTTTAGCCACTCTGCACTGAGAATAATAACTAGAAGGAAAAACTCACCACAAAAGAAAGAATCAGAAATACTACTCTTTCGAAAGGAGGGGCAAGGTGGTGGAGGAGTAGAGTCCCCAAGTCACCTGTCCCCACCAAATTACCTAGATAACCTGCAAATCATCCTGAAAATCTACGAATTCGGCCTGAGATTTAAAGAGAGACCAGCTGGAACGCTACAGGGAGAAGAGTTCGCGCATCTATCAAGGTAAGAATACGGGGAAAAAGAAATAAAGACACAAAAGGCCTCCAAGGGGGAGGGGACCCGCGAGGAGCCGGGCTGAGGCTGGGGCGAGTGTCCCCAGGACAGGAGAGCCCCGTCCCGGAGGAGCAGGAGCTGCACCAACCTTCCCGGGTGGAAAGGGGCCCGCAGGGAGGTGGAGCAGGACCCAGGAGGGCGGGGATGCCCTCGGGCTCCCGGGGACACTAACAGGCACCTGCGCCCAGGGAGATGCCCCGAGCTCCCTAAGGGCTGCAGCGCGCACGGCGGGACCCGGAGCAGCTGGGAGGGGCTCGGGCGGCGGCTCCGCGGAGGGGGCTGCGGGACGGGAGCGCGAATCCACCAGCACAGGCCCCGGGTCACAGGGCGCCGGGACACAGCCCAGGATCCGGCCTCCCCGGGACAGGCAGAGGCCGGGAGGGCCCAGGACAGCGAGGACGCTCCTGCCCAGGGCTGAGCAGATCAGCGGCCCCGCCCCGGAGCCTCCAGGCCCTGCAGAAGGAGAGCCCCGGAGCTACTGCGGGAGCTGACTCTAGGGCTGCAGAGCTGCCGCCGCCACTGCGGTTGTTCCTCCCGGGGCCTCACGGGGTGAACAACCCCCACTGAGCCCTGCACCAGGCAGGGGCAGAGCAGCTCCCCCAAGTGCTGACACCTGAGAATCAGCACAGCAGGCTCCTCCCCCAGAAGACAAGCTGAACGGACCAGTTCCAGGGGAAGTCAAGGGACTTGGAGTATACAGAATCAGAGGATACTCCCCCGTGGTTTTTGTTTTTGTTTTTGTTTTGTTTCGTGTTTTTTTTCTTTTTTTTTCTTTTTGATTTCTGTTTGCTTACCCCACCCTTTTCTTTTTCCTTTCTTTCTTTGTCTTTCTCTTTTTCTTCTCTAGTTTTTCTTTTTTCTTCCTTTTTTCTTTTTTCTTTTTCTCTTTTCTTTCCTTCTTTCTCTCCTCTCTTTTTCTCCTTTCCCCAACAACTTGTTTTTGGCCACTCTGCACTGAGCAAAATGACTACAAGGAAAAACTCACCTCAAAACAAAGAATCAGAAGCAGTCGTCTCTCCACAGAGTTATAAAATCTGGATTACAATTCAATGTCAGAAAGCCAATTCAGAAGCACTATTATACAGCTACTGGTGGCTCTAGAAAAAAGCATAAAGGACTCAAGAGACTTCATGACTACAGAATTTAGATCCAATCAGGCAGAAATTAAAAATCAATTAAATGGGATGCAATCCAAACAAGAAGTCCTAATTACGAGGGTTAACAAGGTGGAAGAACAAGTGAGTGACATAGAAGACAAGTTGATGGCAAAGAGGGAAACTGAAGGAAAAAGAGACAAACAATTAAAAGACAATGAGGATAGATTAAGGGAAATAAGTGACAGCCTGATGAAAAAAAACCTACATTTAATTGGGGCTCCTGAAGGCGCTGAGAGGGCCAGAGGGCCAGAATATGTATTTGAACAAATCATAGCTGAAAACTTTCCTAATCTGGGAAGGGAAACAGACATTCAGATCCAGGAAATAGAGAGATCCCCTCCCCCCTAAAATCAATAAAAACCGTTCAACACCTCAACATCTAATACTGAGGCTTGCAAATTCCAAAGATAAAGAGAAGATCCTTAACGCAGCAAGAGACAAGAAATCCCTGACTTTTATGGGGAGGAGTATTAGGGTAACAGCAGACCTCTCCACAGAGACCTGGCAGGCCAGAAAGGGCTGGCGGGATATATTCAGGGTCCTAAATGAGAAGAACATGCAACCAAGAATACTTTATCCAGCAAGGCTCTGATTCAAAATGGAAGGAGAGATAAAGAGCTTCCACGACAGGCAGGAACTGAAAGAATATGTGCCCTCCAAACCAGCTCTGTAAGAAATTTTAAGGGAGACTCTTAAAATTCCCCTTTAAGAAGAAGTCCAGTGGAACAAACCACAAAAACAAGGACTGAATAGATATCATGATGACACTAAACTCATATCTTTCGATAGTAACTCTGAACGAGAACGGGCTTAATGAGCCCATCAAAAGGCGCAGGGTTTCAGACTGGATAAAAAAGCAGGACCCATCTATTTGCTGTCTACAAGAGACTCATTTTAGACAGAAGGACACCTACAGCCTGAAAATAAAAGGTTGGGGAACCATGTACCATTCAAATGGTCCTCAAAAGAAAGCAGGGGTAGCCATCCTTATATCAGATAAACTAAAATTTACCCCGAAGACTGTAGTGAGAGATGAAGAGGGACACTGTCTCATACTTAAAGGATATATCCAACAAGAGGACTTAACAATCCTCAATATATATGCCCCGAATGTGGGAGCTGCCAAATATATCAATCAATTAATAACCAAAATTAAGACATACTTAGATAACAATACACTTATACTTGGTGACTTCAATCTAGCTCTTTCTACCCTCGATAGGTCTTCTAAGCACAACATCTCCAAAGAAAGGAGAGCTTTAAATGATACCCTGGACCTGATGGTTTTCACAGATATCTACAGAACTTTACATCCAAACTCAACTGAATACACATTCTTCTCAAGTGCACATGGAACTTTCTCCAGAATAGACCACATACTGGGTCACAAATCAGGTCTGTACTGATACCAAAAGATTGGGATCATCCCCTGCATATTCTCAGACCATAATGCCTTGAAATTAGAACTAAATCACAACAAGAAGTTTGGAAGGACCTCAAACATGTGGAGGTTAAGGACCATCCTGCTAAAAGATGAAAGGGTCAACCAGGAAATTAAGGAGGAATTAAAAAGATTCAGGGAAACTAATGAGAATGAAGATACAACCATTCAAAATCTTTGGGATGCATCAAAAGCAGTCCTGAGGGGGAAATCCATCACAATACAAGCATCCATTCAAAAACTGGGAAGAACTCAAATACAAAAGCTCACCTTACACTTACAGGAGCTGGATAAGGAACAGCAAATAGACCCTACACCCAGCAGAATAGGAGAGTTAATAAAGATTCGAGCAGAACTCAGTGGAATCGAGACCAGAAGAACTGTGGAACAGATCAACAGAACCAGGAGTTGGTTCTTTGAAAAAATTAAAAACAAGATAGGTAAACCATTAGCCAGCATTATTAAAAAGAAGAGAGAAAAGACTCAAATTAATAAAATCATGAATGAGAAAGGAGAGATCACTACCAACACGAAGGAAAGACAAACGATTTTAAAAACATATTATGAGCAGCTATACGCCAATAAATTAGGCAATCTAGAAGAAATGGATGCATTTCTGGAAAACCAAAAACTACCAAAACTGGAACAGGAAGAATTAGAAAAACTGAACAGGCCAATAACTAGGGAGGAAATTGAAGCAGTCATCAAAAACCTCCCAAGACACAAAATCCCAGGGCCAGATGGCTTCCCAGCACCCTTCTAAGAAACGTTTAACGAAGAAATAATACCTATTCGACTGAAGCTGTTCAAAAGTAGAAAGTGACTTAATATTTTCAAAGTCATTCTATGAGGTCAGCATCACCTTAATTCTAAAACCAGACAAAGACCTCACCAAAAAGGTGAAATAGACCAATATCCATGATGAACACAGCTGCAAAAATTCTTAACAAGATACTAGCCAATAGGATCCAACAATACATTAAGAAAATTATTCACCATGTCCGAGTGGGATTTATCCCCGCGATGCAAGGCTGGTTTAACACTCGTAAGGCAATCAACATGATAGATCATATCAACAAGAGAAAAAAAAAAAAAACGAGAACCATATGATCCTCTAAATAGATGCAGAAAAAGCATTTGACAACATACAGCATCCATTCCTGATCAAACACTTTAGATTGTAGGTATAGAGGGAACATTCCTCAACATCTTAAAAGCCATCTATGAAAAGCCCACAGCAAATATCATTCTCAATGGGGAAGCACTGGGAGTCTTTCCCCTAAGATCAGGAACAAGACGGGATGTCCACTCTCACCACTGCTATTCAACGTAGTACTAGAAGTCCTAGTCTCAGCAATCCGGCAACAAAAAGAAACAAAAGGCATTCAAATTGACAAAGAAGAAGGCAAAGTCTCCATCTTCACAGATGAGATGATACTGTACATCAAAAACCCAAAAGACTCCACCCCAAGATTGCTAGAACTCATACAGCAATTCTGCAATGCGGCAGGATACAAAATCAGTGCCCAGAAATCAGTGGCATTTCTATACACTAAAAATGAAACTGAAGAAAGAGAAATTAAGGAGTCAATCCCATTTACAATTGCACCCAAAAGCATAAGATACCTAGGAATAAACCTAATCAAATAGGTAAAGGACCTATACCCTAAAAACTATGGAGCACCTCAGAAAGAAATTGAGGAAGACACCCAGAGATGGAAAAATAATCCATGCTCATGGATTGGAATAATTAATATTGTGAAAATGACAATGTTACCCAGGGCAATTTACACGTTTAATGCAATCCCTATCAAAATACCATGGACTTGGGGATCCCTGGGTGGCGCAGTGGTTTGGCGCCTGCCTTTGGCCCAGGGCGCGGTCCTGGAGACCCGGGATCGAGTCCCATGTCCGGCTCTCGGTGCATGGAGCCTGCTTCTCCCTCTGCCTGTGTCTCAGGCTCTGTCTCTCCTTCTATCTCTCAAGAATAAATAAATAAAATCTTTAAAAAAAAATAAATAAAATACCATGGACTTTCTTCAGAGAGTTGGAACACATCATCTTAATATTTGCGTGGAATCAGAAAAGACCCTGAATAGCCAGGGGAATATTGAAGAAGAAAACCACAGCTGCAGGCATCACAATGCTGGATTTCAAGCTGTATTACAAAGCTGTGGTCATCAAGACAGTATGGTACTGACACAAAAACAGACACATAGATCAATGAAAACGAATAGAGAACCCAGAAATGGGCCCTCAACTGTATGGTCAACTAATATTCGACAAAGCAGGAGACTATCCACTGGAAAAGGACAGTCTCTTCAATAAATTGTGGTGGGAAAATTGGACATCCACATGCAGAAGAATGAAACTAGACCACTCTCACCATACACAAAGATAAACTCAAAATGGTTGAAAGATCAAAATGTGAGACAATAATCCATCAAAATCCTAGAGGAGAACACAGGCAACACCCTTTTTTAACTTGGCCACAGCAACTTCTTGCAAGATACATCTATGAAGGCAAGATCAACAAAAGCAAAAATGAACTATTGGGACCTAATCAATATAAAAGCTTCTGCACAGCAAAAGAAATAGTCAAGAAAACTAAAAGGCAACCTATGGAATGGGAGAATATATTTGCCAAGACCTATCAGATAAAGGACTAGTATCAAGATCTATAAAGGACTTATTAAACTCAACACCCAAGAAACAAACAATCCACTCATGAAATGGGCAAAAGACATGAACAGAAATTCCACTAAATAAGACATACGCTTGGCCAGCAAGTGCATGAGAAAATGCTCTGCATCACTTGCTATCAGGGAGATACATATCAAACCACAATGAGATATCACCTCACGCGAATGAGAATGGTGATGTTTAACAAGACAGGGAACAACAAATGTTGAGGGTGTGGAGAAAGGGGAACCCTCCTGCACTGTTGGTGGGAATGTGAACTGGTGCAGCCACTCTGGAAAACTGTGTGGAGGTTCCTCAAAGAGTTAAAAATAGACCTGCCCTAGGACCCAGCAATTGCACTATTGGGGATTTACCCCAAGGGTACAGATGTAGTGAAATGGCAGGACACCTGCACCCCAATTTTTAAAAAAGATTTATTTGTTTATTCTTGAGAGACACACAGAGAGAGGCATAGACACAGGCAGTGTCAGAAGGAGAAGAAGGTTTCCTCTAGGGAGCCCAATGTGGGACTCCATCCCAGGACTCCAGGATCACACCATGGGCTGAAGGCAGGCACTAAACCACTGAGCCACCCAGGGATCCCTGCACCCCAAATTTTATGGCAGCAGTGTGCACAATAGCCAAACTGTATGGGGTCTCAGTGTCCATCGAAAGATGATGTATAAAGAAGATGTGGTCTATATATCCAATGGAATATTGCTCAACCATTATAAAGGACGAATACCCACCATTTGCTTCAATGTGGATATAACTGGAGGGTATTATGCTGAGTGAAGTAAGTCAATTGGAGAAGGACAAACACTATATGGTCTCATTCTTTTGGGTAATATAAAAAATATTGAAAGGGAATAAAGGGGAAAGGAGAGAAAATGTGTGGGAAATATCAGTGAGGGTGACAGAACATGAGAGACTCCTAACTCTGGGAAACGAACAAGGGGTGGGGGAAAGGGAGATGGGCACGGGGTTGGGGTGACTGGGTGATGAACACTGAGGGGGGCACTTGACAGGATGAGCACTGAGTGTTATGCTATATGTTGACAAATAGAACTCCAATAAAAAATATACAAAAAAACAAAATAAAATGCAAGAAGGGGCCCAGAGGCAATGCTTAATTGGTGATTTTTGAAAGAGGGGGAAATACAATTCCTCCCCTGCAAAAGTCAAATGCATCCTATAGGTATCTCCCCACCATGGAGGCTCTTTGTTTTGGGCAGTTTCAAAATCTAAGAGTCAGGGTGAAAGGGAATCCCTCTAATTTCTTTTCATTTCCGCAGGTAATAACACTCCCGAATGAGTTACTCAGCTGCCTCCTCTGTCAGGCTATTGACCGATGAACGCTCCTGCTGATAACCTCTTTCATCTCTGGGAAGGAACTCTGGATGGACCAGGTTCCAGGCAAATAATGCTTATCTCCACCAAAGAGCTACCACTGATATTACTTCTCCTCACCTTTAGTCTAAGGGATTATTTCTTAAAATGAAATAGGCTGTAAGAGAAGACCTCTCTGAGAAGGTGACAGAAAGGACCTCACTCAATCTAGAGGGTGACAAAAGAAGAAGTGTGATAAAATAACTGACTAAAAGGGCCGAGAGAGGTTAGACAAGGAAGAGGCTTCTTGTTCTCATTAAGAAATTGAAATGGGCTCGTGAAGATTAGCTTTGGGTGAAGAGGCATGTTTTGAGATCAAATATTAAAAGAAAGTGAAAAGGAGAACCCTTTGTTTTTTTTTTGTTTTGTTTTTTTTTTTAAGGAGAACCCTTTGAATGGATGGATGGATGGATGGATGGATGGATGGATGAAGACTGCATTTGAAATCTGATGGACAAATTATTGTGTTCAGGGGTGACAAAGAAAAAACTTAACAGTAAAATTGTTACAATTCTTCCTTTCAGTATTAGGGCCTTTAATGTAATCTGTCATGTTAATCTCATCCACTTCAATGAATATGATATTGAATAATAATAATATCTATGTTTTTTGTTTTGTTTTGTTTTGTTTTGGGCATATATGTCATCTCATGTTATCTTGTTTGTTTGGGTTTTTTTTTTGTTTCTTATGGATTATGTGAGATAACTGTCATCTCTTCGACTTTATATATAAGGAAATTGGGGTTAGGATCCCCTATTTATTGCAGTTGAGACCAACAACTTTAGGGCATGATTTTATTTTATAAATAAGAAGCAAAAATCCTGATTATTATAGTAGTAAGATGGATCCCAATTTTAAAAATGTCGAAAATAGGAAGATAGAGTATGTCTAAATGGATGAAATATTGTAGTTTAGGCAACGTAACTACAGTATTAGAGACAGGCAGGTTATGAAATGGGGTGTGTGTGACTCTAGAACCTACACCTGTACACTTGCAGCAGCCATCTGAACTGCTTCTGCCTCGTCTTACCTGCCTTGACCAGTTTGGTTCCATATCCTCCCCAAGGCTTAACACTCTCAGGTTCCCAGTCTTACTATTGCCCTTGCACATGGCCTTTGAGACTTCCTCCAGCATCTGTGTGTAGTCTCTTCCCACTTCAAACCATTTCAGAACCCAACCCCCAAGGCTGGATGATTAATATCCTATCCAAGTCCCCCAAAACATGGATGAGAAAGTAAAGAGCTTACTGGAAAGTTAGCATTGGATATGAAAAGTACTAAATATTCTCTCATACTCATGCACAGTAGGTCTTAAATACAAAAACCAGAATATGTTAGCTTCATATTGAGTTTGGACTACCCAAGTCTACATTTAACTATCCTGTCAATTTAAAATCCCATCTGTGGGTGGGGCAGAGGAATTATTTACATAAAGCCTCACGTGGATGCTCATGAATCATGCAACTGTTCAGGAGTCTAGCTCAAACACAAACATCTCCCTCAATAATTCTGGATAATCCGGTTATCAATTTGTTTAGAAAAATAGCTTAAATCTCTTAGTGGTTTCAAGCATTTGCTATTTTTAATATAGTAATTTTGACAGAATTACCAATTAATTCATAATTACCAATAGGAGCACTAAGATTTGGAACAAGCCTGCATCTTCCTTTTTTTATGTTCTGTGCAATTCTATGAACTTCTTTCTTCTTCCATCCTCATGGACTGAAGAATCTGAATGTATTGCTCAGGTACCCAAATCTCCTCCAATCAACTCTAAAGAAATACAGTGAGGTACTGAGAAGTTGGGAAGAAATTTAACAGACCCTTCCACTAACTGCCTTTGTCATTGGGAGCATATAAAGGGACTGTCCAAACTCCAGAGTTACCACCTATAAAATCAGACTAATAATTCTTGCCTGGAAGCGCTGTTATCATTACTTAATGGCACAAAGCATATAAGACATCTAGCATGTGATAAGTGATCAATAATTGCCACTTACTGGAATTCCATTTCTTACGTGGGACTTGAACAAAAATTCCTAGGCATGGATGCTTCAGATTTGTATGAGACTAGAATTGCATTTCTTCATTGCAAAGTAATTTAAGAATGTGTCTTTCTTATAGAAAAACAATTTTGGTAATTGTTAAAGTCTGTCATCTGTGGAAATCACTTGAATACAGTATAGTGAGATCCAGTCAGTCTTTTTTTTTTATGTTAGAAGTATTTGAACTAAGATATGATCTCCCTCCTGTCTCAAGCCACCACACACCTTTGTGCTCTCTTTTCAGGCAGGGGTTGAAGGGAGTTGCTCATACTCTTATCTACAACCTCAACACTCTTGCTGTATCCCGTTGTGTAATGAAGGACCTCCTGATTTCCCTATCAGACACTGGCGCTCTCTCTCTCTCTCTCTCTCTCTCTCTCTCTCTCTCTGATGGACTGATCTTTCTGAGTTCCAGAGTGAAAAAAACTTAGAGGTCTTTGACAAGTAGAGTTTTAGGAGAATGTATAGTCATTATGACATGGGGGTTGAGCAATGTTTTCTTACTTCAATATTTTATTAAGTGCCTACTATATGCTAGGCCATCTATTAGGCATATAGCATTCATTATCCACATCAGCTTGCAAGACAGTTCTTCACAGCCTTGTTGTTGCAGAGATTGTATCTCCAGAAGATGAAGAAAGTAACTTTTCAGGCTTTGCACTTTGTTCTGAGAAGCTCCTTTCTTCCTCTACTTTGGGAGAAAATGATGGCGATATTCATTTATGACAGTACCTACAGTGAGACCAGACTTCCCAGGTTGAAGGCTCACTCCTCCACAAGACTTCTCTCACCACAGACACTAACCTCAAGCTCACACTTCTAACTTGCTAAAAATGTGTGGTTCCTACCACCTCCTCAGGTTTAATAGCATGCTAGAATAAGTTGAAAAGCTGAGGAAAGTACTCTACTTACAATTGTGGTTTCATTACAATAAAGAGATACAAACCTGTACCAGCAAACAGGAGAGATGCACAGTGCAAGGTCTGGGAGGATCACAAACACAAAGATTCTATGTTCTAAGGATGCGTCATCCTCCTGACACTAATGTATTTCATCAGAGAAGCTCATCTGGGTCCTGGTGTCCACAATATTTATCAAGATTTTGTTACATAGGCATGATTGATTAAGTCATTGCCAAGAGGATTGAACTCAGTCTCCAGCCCCCTCTTCTCCCAGGTGGGGATGATGATGTTAGTGACTCAAACACCCAACCCTTCAATCACATGGCTGGTCTTTCTGATGTGGCCAACTCCTATCCTGAAACTACCTAAAGGCCCACCAAGAACCACCCCATTAGCATAAATTCAGGTGTCCAGGGTCTGAGGGGACCATAATAAATAACAAAAACTCCTGTCATTCATGTATTTCCAAGGATTTAGAGATTACTTCTGAGGAGCTGAAGACAAAAGCCAAATTCCTTATTTTAAAATGGGACACTTCTTTTCTCCCCCCATTCAGTAACTTTACCTCATTTCTTGATATTCCGAGTGGGCTATGATTGTTCTGCTGGATATTTCAAGCCAAATCTAAAAAGAACTTTAACTAAACATTAGATGGGTAGTGATGCATTTTTTAAAACTTTATTTTCCTTGATTCCATGAGACTGAAAACAACTCAAAGGAGTGTTTGTGGAATACAGATATTCATGTATAACTGAGAACAAAGAAATAAGAAAAGCATGCCAAAATGAAAAAAAAAAAAGATGCATATGGTGCCATTGTGCTTTCAGGAGTATTGGATATAAGTGGAAGAAGGTCTTGGATTTAAAATTTTGAGGTTCCATTCTTCTCATTTGTAAAAGATGCATGTTACAGGCCTGATGTAAAGACTCAATGAGATGGTATACATAGGACCCTGGTATATAGCCTGCCATTCTGCAGAAACTCAGCAACAATAGCTGTTGTTACAACTATCATTACAGTACAAGGGATACAAGTGCAAGTTCTGGCCAAAACCACTGGTGTAACCCCAGCCTTCTTACTTCATAGATCTACACAAGGGCAAAAAGTGAATACTTTTTAAATGTTAGTTATTTTTATTGTTTTCAAGTATCTTTCCCACATTTGGAATCTGGAGATCATTTCCAAACAAGGGCTTCATCTTAGCAGCCAAGGAATCTTGGATTCACCTTTCCCTACTATAAACCCTGAGTTCTGTGTCTGTTAACAGATGCAGTTGATTTTATGGTTCAGAGCATTTCTAAAAGTTCTTTCACTTCCATTACAGAAAAATATAATATTACAACTGTTGAAAGAAATTATTCATGAGATTTATTAAAACACAATAAGGCAGACTTTATTCAAAGGACACCATTGTGGTAGGTACAGGGACCATTGTAATGGGGTCTTATGGGGGGGAGAGAGACTGGGTTCAACCCTGGAAACAACCTGGTCAAGTGGGGATTTATAACCTAGGATTAGGGTGGGGGTCAGTGGATGAAAATTCTTATAGGAAAACATTAGGGGTAGGGGGTGGTTTCTGGCTAAACCAATCTAATAGGATTTTTGCTGAAGATAGGCCACTCTGATAAGACCTCATCTGGGTGATGGTAGAGGATGAAGAACCTAATTAGACATTGAAGGTAATCAGATATGGGAGGATGGAGAACCCTAACTAAAACCAGTTTGACAAAGCAGAGATGAACACAGAAGGCCAAAAGTCAAGGCCTAGTTGAACAGTTCAGGGGGACCTGAGCACATGTGGTCAAGGAGAAAATCATCATTGCTCATTGGTGTCTAGACCAGGCAGGTTTTGAGAGTCAGGGGGTCACTGCTGGGTGCCTCCCTGGAAGCATGAATCCTGCCTGGTTACTATGCTGGGCCTGGCATTTTCTTAGTCATGTCAGTCAAAAGCCTGGAGCTTGGCAGATCTACTTCTGCCCATCTCTCTCCTCTTCCTGCAACCTCCTACCCAACTAGGAACACAAAATAATAAAACAACAAAACAGCAGTTCATCATTCCTTATTGCTTCTAGTTCTACTTCCATAGAAATGTTTTTCAAAAAAAAAAAAAAAACCCTAAAAAGATACTGTGAGGAGAGTAGGACAGGGGCAAGAGTCATAAACAGGTTAAGGGCTGCATAGAGTCCTTAGCATTATTAAAAAGTACCACTCGAAGACTGAGTTGCTTTTTTATTAAGGTTCCCATTTTTTAGTTCTCTGGCCTCTTAGCTTGAGAACTGGCATGCTCAGCCCCCAGGGAAGTAATTAAGGAAAGAAAGGCATTTATTCATTTGAGAGATAGACAGAGGGCTGGCAGCTCAGCCTTGGATGTTTTCACTGGATCTGAATCTCCCCAGAGGAGAAAAGTGCCAGCTGTTTTTACTGGGACCCCTTAGCTAGTAGCTTCTTTTGTGGAAAGCCTGTGTGTCAATGGGGCTTCCATTGTCTCCTCTCAGGGGCAGTGCTGGGCACAAGTAACACAGATAGCTCCTACTTCCAAACCTAATCCCCAGCCACTCATTTAATTCGCACAGGAAATCTGCAACTAAGCATTCAAGTCTTTTTTTTTTCCCTATAGGTAAGTAAATCAAGATTCCAAAAAGTTAAGTTATCTGCTCAAAACATGTTTTCTTTTTCCCACTGAATTTTCTGTCTATAGTGTGCTCCTCTCCCTTTCCCTCAATCCACCCCCTTTCCCCTCCATCCCTCATACCTTCTGCTTCTTTCTCTCTCTCTCTCTGTCTCTCAAACACACACACACACACACACACACACACACACACACACACACACACAGTACTGTTTATCAAGGACCCAGAGGAAGGAGGGGCAGCGATAACACAGCACAGAGATACTTACAGTCACTGTCCTGGAAAGTGGCTCCTCTTAACAGGGAGACCTCTGCCTCAGGAAGCAGATTTAGGGTCAGGAAGTGAGGGAATATCAAAAGTGGCAATGAGTCAGGGTATGTCCCTTTAGATTCCACACCTTCAGCCGTGACCTTTGGTTCTGTAGGGGTGATACAGCATATTATCTCTCAAAGCCCATTTAGCCACTTAGCACATTCTTGGCCCCACCATTTTCCTTGCCAAGGACACCAACGTTTTAGCCACTTCCTGTTGCTGTGCAACGTATGGCAAATAGTTGATGACACACATTTCTTTTGCCTTATTAATGAGTAGGAAAGTGACCACAACACGTACCCTAACAGACCAGAGAGAGGGACAATGGTCATGGTTAATGGAAGCCTTCCCATTCTGTAGAATCTTGTAGAAAACAGAGATCTGGTGATATCTGCAAGTCAGACTCTCTGAGCATGTGCATTCTGGGCAGCACAGCCTTACCCTTGGGCTGTTTGGTTATCCTTATGGAGGAAAAGTGTACAGGGCTTTATAAAAACTGCTGACTTTAAAAAAATAAAATAAATAAAAATAAAATAAAAACTTCACACTTTAAACCACATCTTAGAATCATCTAACACATCCCCCTACATGAAGTGGAGTCTAGATCTCTTCCCTTGATTGTGGGCTGCTCTCAAGTGATTCACTTCAACTAAGCAGAATTTGATGATGCTGGATGACATCTGATGCTGAGTCACAAGAGAAGGTATAACGTCCACTTGGCTCTCTCTTTTTCAGTATTTGCTCGTGAGGCCTAGCTGCCACACTGTGAGAAAGAAAGTCCTTGCCACACAAAGAGGTCATGTGAAGATTTCTGGGCAATAGCATCTCCTTGAATCTCAGAATCATCTCCAGACATGTGAGTGAGTGAGCATTTAAGACGACTCCAGCCCAGAAACCAACTTATTCGATTTCAACTTATTCGATTATTTTAAATCTAAACCTGCATAAAGTTATGCACAACCTCAAAGCACCCCCATAACATGAACTGGAGACAAGCCCAGGTTTAGACCTCTGCCACTCACCATCAAGTCCAATGGCCACAACAATCAGCCCTGTGACTCAATTTTTACCCAGTGGGGCTGTGACAGCCCCAGCTGCAAGTGCTTCAGAAGGGTGTGCTCTGAGAGATGGTGGGAAGGGGTGAGGGATCACTCAGGTTGGGGGCTTGCTTCTCTTGCAGCCTGTGACCACCTGAGAGAGGACACCAGAGGGAACACATGGAAGGCTTATGGCCCCATGGGAGCTCTGGGGTAGAGACACCCAGTTCTTTCACCAAGTGATTCTGCACACTGTGCCTAGCCAGTTCCAGATAATTAGTTTTCCAGGCCACTAAATTTGGAGGACGGTATTAGAAAAAGGAGAGTCTGGGGTTCAGGTGGCTGAAGGTACTTGTATTAATATGTGCACTACTTGGATATAAGAGTTTTCTTTGAATAAATGAAATAATTTATTTTTTTAAGGTTTTTAAAAATTGATTTCTGATAGAGAGAGAAAGAGAGATTGAGGCAGAGACACAGGCAGAGGGAGAAGCAGGCTCCATGCTGCGACCCTGACGCAGGACTCGATCCTGGGACTCGATCCTGGGACTCCAGGGTCATGCCCTGAGCCGAAGGCAAGGTGCTAAACTGCTGAGCCACCCAGGGATCTCCAAATAAATGAAATAATTTAGCTATGGTTGAATGCAGTTGATTAGCATTGTTTGAACCTACCTGGTCAATTGGGGAAGAATGCATCAGAACCCTGTCCTGGGACCTAACACCTTACCCTCTTGGACTGACTGGTGGCTTTTTTTTTTTTTTAGATTTATATATATATATATATATATATATATATATATATATATATATATATTGATGTGAGAGAGAGATAGAGAGAAAGAGAGAGAGAGAGAGAGGCAGAGACACAGGAGGAGGGAGAAGCAGGCTCCACGCTGGGGAGCCCGACGCGGGACTCGATCCCGGGACTCCAGGATCGCGCCCTGGACCAAAGGCAGGCACCAAACTGCTGAGCCACCCAGGGATCCCCTGTGGCTTATTTTCTTTGGTGCAAATCTGCAGACATCTGGGGTAGATGCACCTTCTGCTGCCCAGACTGCCAGAATGAGTTGTCAGGTCTTCATGGATTAGGGTGGAAGTGAATCTGGCTCCCCACAGCACCATGGCTCCAGGATCAGAAAATGGTGTCACACTTTACACTCAATTGTGGGATCTTCATAGAGGCCACAGAACTGTGTTATTTTGTGTACTCTGTGCCTTTTGGAGATGTCAGTCTGAAAATGAGCTTTGCTGCCAGCCTCCTGTCCCTAGGATTCAAGTATAAGTATAGAAGGGCTATCAGTAGGTCTGTAAGCCAAAATGCTCTAGTACCTGACTGTGACCTCTGCTGTCATGTCAAACACTTTTATGCTTCAGTGTTCCAGACCAGACGGCCTCTCCTATCTCCACCCCAAGCCTTAAGTAAACGTACGTCCCAGTAAAATGTTGCATGGGGGCATGCTTATACTAAAAAGTGTTATTACTTATCTGAAATTCAAATATAACAGTTTTGTATTTTTATATGCTATATCTAGAAACTCTATTTTATCTGAAGAACATAAAATCATGCCCCCTCAAAAGCCCTCATACAAAATTTTCATGTTAACTTTCAAAATAGCACAAAAATGGAAATAGCATAGATATCTATGAACCCAAATGTGGATAAATGAACAGGTATATTCATACAGTGAAATACTACTCAGAAATAAAAAGGAACAAGCTACTGATACATAGAACAATATGAATTATTCTCAAAGACAGAGTGCTAAATTAAATAAGCCTTATATGGAAGGCTACATGCAGTGCAATCCTTTTATGAAAATTTTAGAACACACAAAACATTCTTTGTTCTGACGAAAATCAGAACAGTGTTTGCCTCTATGTGGATGGGGTGGAGAGGGGTGTGATGGGCAAGAGAATGGAGTAATGTTCTATATCTTGATGAGGACTTGCATTACATGACTGGCATATCTGCAAAGACTTATGGAACGTACCCGTAAAGTCCATGCATTCAACTCCATGTGAACCTGAGCTATGAAAAAAGAACGATAACCCAGTATAGAGCCCTTGTTAATGATAAACGCACTGAAGCTTTTGGGATGATCTATAATGACATCTGAACTTTGTAAAGAATTTTCAAAAAGATTGGAGAAGGACAAACATTATATGGTCTCATTCATTTGGGGAATATAAAAAATAGTGAAAGGGAATAAAGGGGAAAGGAGAAAAATGAGTGGGAAATATCAGAAAGGGAGACAGAACGTGAAAGACTCCTAACTCTGGGAAACGAACTAGGGGTGGTAGAAGGGGAGGTGGGCAGGGGGGTGGGGGTGACTGGGTGACGGGCACTGAGCACTGGGTGTTATTCTAAATGTTAGCAAATTGAACACCAATAAAAAATAAATTTATAAAAAAACAGAAAACATACCAACAATAGTATTTAATAGGTCCATTTATAGAAAAATACAAAAAGTTGGATACAAACAGACACCAATTTCAATATATTATCCCCTTCAATACCTACCATCAGGAGAGAAAAAAATAAAACATGGGTAGAGAGATAATTGAAAACATCTACAAAATATCTGGCAAAATCTTTAATAAAGAACAATCTTAAATCTTATGAAGATCATAGTTGCTGTTTTAATCTGTGGTTACATGGGTTTTATATTTCAAAGATTCAGGTTTTTCCAGTTTGCATAAATAAAAAAGAATATAAGTAAGATTTTTCAAAAAAAATAAAAAATTAAAAATAAAAAGATGGCTTGGTGAATGGATAGTTGGAAAGAAATTGATTAAAGTCAATAAAGCAAAATGTTAATTGTGGAATCTAGGTGATGAGTACACAGGTGTTCACTAAAGTTCTTTCAACATTTCCATGTTAAAATTTTTCTAATAAAATATTGGAAAATGGGGTGAGAAGGCATAACTTCAGCATTTTTCATTTTTTGATATTTTATTTTTATTTTTTAAATTATTTTTTATGAATTTATTTTTATTGGTGTTCAATTTGCCAACATATACAATAAAACCCAGTGCCCATCCCATCAAGTGCCCCCCTCAGTGCCTGTCACCCAGTCACCCCCACCCTCAGCCCAACTCCTTTTCTTTTTTAAAGTAATCTCTACACCCAATGTGGGGCTCCAACTTATGACCCTGGTATCAAGAGTCATACACTCTACTGACTGAGCCAGCCAGGCACCCCTGGCATGTTTCCATTTACCCTCTATCTGGTATAATTTGTGGAAATAGAGACTTTAAAAGTATTTCCCAGAAGGGAAGTCATTTTCTGCATAACTGTTAGATTTCTGAGTCCCCTGTAAATTTTAAGTATGTATTTGGGTGTGGAGTAGGATGTGTGTTTTCTTTTTTGTGTATCTAGCTTCATAATGAGACAAGCGGCGTCTTTATCCACACACAGGTATTTGAAGCCAGTGGCTACACACTCAGCATCATGTCAGTGCCATGTCCTGCACCCTGCTCAGTAGCTGCCAGAGCTCAGGGTCTCATTTCCAAACATCCTTAATGAGCCCAGTAAAAGATATGAAATCTTTAGAACACATACGCATCCTATGCCAGGGTGCTGATGAAGAATAAAGAAAAGCCATATTTGGAAATCAACGATGGAGGAGGAAAAGATTTTTCAGGAGGTTCTAATTGTGCCTTTGTGTAGGCTTATTTTGTAAACCAGTAAGCCGTGTTAATATGGCAGAACCTAAATGGGGAAATCAGATGAAAATGCTTTGCAGAGATTTATTTTCATTATGCTCTAAACCAAATGTCTGTGCTCATTAAACAGACTTGTTGTGTGATGATTTATCTTAGGCTCTGCACACAGTCACTCCGCCAGGACAACCAACCCGCGGTGTAACTGACTGTGGAAACAGGAACACGTCATTTCAGCCCTGAATCTCACGGAGTCTTGACCTGTCTCCAGAGAGGCTGCAGTGAAGCAGAGATCCCACACTGGGCTTTAATAGACAGTCTACCTTTGCTTCCTATCCCCCCTCACTTCTGCTGTGATGTTCGGGAGTCTCCATGCAGGCTGGTCGAATCACAATGCATCACGCCTGTTGGGACTGGACCATCTCAACCACTTTCATCGCACACTTGCAGTCCCAGGTGCAGCCTGCTCACTGGCAGCAGCTCTAACTCCAAGTTGGACTTGGATTCTCGTCACAGCTCTGCCCCACGCTGTTGCTGTCATTTCTGTTGGGTAGGGGTTACCTATCTCATGCCACTGCAGAGAAGGTCAAAGGGGGGGTGAATGCAAGTTTCTTAGCACATCTCCTAGCACATCTCCTGGCCCTACTAGACAACAACAATAAAAACCACTTCTGTGGCTATTGAATCTTTATGTTGTTCTAATCACAATTTACTTGCTGCTGCTTCCTTGCGCCGAGTTACAGATTAGCTCCTCTCTACCCTCCACTCTTGCTCTTCAAGGAAAGGAGAAATAAATTAACTTCAGGAGCAAAACCTGGGTGCATATGTCTCAATTATTGTCTCCTTCTTAGATTCTGGGATCCACCTACCCACGAGCACCCTCATTTGGCTCTGTCCCTTCATGTACAGGCTCCCAGGCATAGGTTCTGAGTCAAGAAGGGAGTCTTCCTTGTCTGTGACTGAGTGGGTTGTCCAGCTGGGGTGCCATGGGATGACGGTTATCACCACTGAGCATGGCTTCTCTCTAATTATGAGTCATCACCCCTTCCAGAGAAAACAAGTCTGAGGAACTCTGTACCAAAGGGCTAAGCAGAATGGTGCTGTGGGCTCTGTCATAGCAAAGGTCTGGGACCGAACTGGCTTTGCCATAGTCCTTACAGCAGATGAGTGGAGAGTTTGTTGTCTTTGACAAGTGGGGATGGAGCAGAGACCTTGGAGACTGGAGAAGGGAGAAGCTTGCAGGGCAAAAAAAAATGATTTCTTAAAACAAGTAGAACTTGGGTTGGACTTTGCTGAATGGTGAGTATATTACGTAATTCAATGATTCCAAGCCAGTCATGATGGAAGTAATTTTTTCCACATTGGCAACAGCTTTGCCAGGTAGTTCAGTGCCATGTGAAATTCAGCCAGATGTGAAACCTTCACAGTGGTCTCCCAGGAAACACCAAGGGCAGATATCCTGGAGGTGTCCAGCCTGTCCACCCTGCCTCTTCCTCTTGCACCTCCAGACCCTTCAACGGATTTCCACTCAATAAAAGACTAAGATGTGCTCTCCAGGCTGCTGTGTCTGTTGCATCTGCAAGGCTTGGTTATCAGTGACATGCTCACCAGGAGCTTCAATCCTACAGTCAGGTGTTCCAGAAGGTTCTGCTTTAGAGGTTTTGAAAACAGAGCATTATTAGAGACTTTAGTATTTGTATTCTTATTCCTCCTCTTCATTCTTTTTTTTCTATTTTTTGTTATAAAACATTGCAATCATACAATAAATTGTAGAGAATGATATAATGAAGATAATTTATTTACCATCAGCTTTGGCAAGTTTCACTCCGTTGCCTATTTTTAAGAAATGATCTCTAGGACCTCTTCTTGAGGTATGGTAACCTCTGTGAAATACTGTTTGTGTCAGACAGCAAAATACAACTTTCCTGCATATATTATTATCCTGAAAACATAAAGTACTAATTTTCACTTAATTTTTTTGTTTTATTTATAAATTTATTTTTTATTGGTGTTCAATTTGCCAACATATAGAATAACACCCAGTGCTCATCCCATCAAGTGCCCCCTCAATGCTGATCACCCAGGCACCCCCACCCCCCGCCCACCTCCCCTTCCACCACCCCTAGTTCGTTTCCCAGAGTTAGGAGTCTCTCATGTTCTGTCTCCCTTTCTGATACTTCCCACTCATTTTTCTCCTTTCCCTTTTTATTCCCTTTCACTATTTTTTATATTCCGCAAATGATTTGTTTTTTTTTTATGAATGAGATCAAGATATATAAAGAACTTATTAAACAAAACAGCAAAGAAACAAACAATCCAATCATGAAATGGGCAAAAGACATGAAGAGAAATCTCACAGAGGAGGACATGGACATGGCCAACATGCACATGAGAAAATGCTCCGCATCACTGGCCATCAGGGAAATACAAATCAAAACCACAGTGAGATCCCACCTCACACCAGTGAGAATGGGGAAAATTAACAAGGCAGGAAACCACAGATGTTGGAGAGGATGTGGAGAAAGGGGAACCCTCCTGCACTGTTGGTGGGAATGTGACCTGGTGCAGCCACTCTGGAAAATTGTGTGGAGGTTCCTCAAAGAGTAAAAATAGACCTGCCCTACGACCCAGCAATTGCACTGTTGGGGATTTACCCCAAAGATTCAGATGCAATGAAACACCAGGACACCTGCAGCCCAATGTTTCTAGCAGCAATGTCCACAATAGCCAAACTGTGGAAGGAGCCTCGGTGTCCATCGAAAGATGATGGATAAAGAAGCTGTGGTCTATGTATACAATGGAATATTCCTCAGCCATTAGAAACGACAAATACCCACCATTTGCTTCGACATGGATGGAACTGGAGGGTATTATGCTGAGTGAAGTAAGTCAATCGGAACAGTTAATTTTTTTATTGGAGTTCAATTTGCCAGCATATAGCATAACACCCAGTACTCATCCTGTCAAGTGCCCCCCTCAGCGCCTGTCACCCAGTCACCCCAACCCCTCACGCACCTCCCTTTCCACTACCTCTTGTTCGTTTCTCAGAGTTGGGAATCTTTCATGTTTAATCATCCTCACTAATATTTTTACTCATTTTCTCTCCTTTCTCCTTTCCCCTTTTTCCTCTATTGTTTACATTTACTTTTTACACTTTCAGGGATATTTTTGAATACTTAATAATTTTAAATATATTCATAAACATATTACATTGAAATCTTTAAAGTCCCTGTGTCTGTAGGCTTAACATTATATTGGCATTTGCATATAGCTCAAATAGCTCTAGTTAAGTAATTTTAAGTAACTTTATATTGTATTATATTTATATATGTATTGGTATATCATATCTTATTTACACATCTTAATGCTAAAGCACTTAGGGTATATCTAGTTCTCTCCCATTCTGCTTTCATAACAAATTTTATATATATCACCTGGGAGACATTATACAAGATTATCCCAGAACTGTGCTATCCATGCAGCGTCACAGGTTTCATATGGTTAGTTACATTAATTAAAATCAAATAAAACAAAAAATCCATATCCTTGGTCAGACTAACAGCCACATATAAAGTGCTCAATCACTCCATGTAGCTACTGGCTATCATAAGAGATAGCACAGGACATTTTCACATCGCAGAGGGTATTACTACTTAATAGTCCTTTTCAAAGAATCATCCTTTGTTTTTCTTGATCTCTCCATTCCAATCATCTCATGTCTTTTAACTTTTATTTCATTCCTTTCACTTTTTCCTCTTAGTTTAATCTGTTGCTTTTTATCACTTCTTGAATTTGAATATTTAATTTAATAATATCCTTCATTGATAATATAGCATTTAAGACTATTTCATTCTACATATTATTCAGCAGTACCCCATACATTTTCATATAGCATCACTTAAAGTGTTTTATTATTATTCATTATTTTACTCATTTAATAAATATTAATTACGTGCCTACTATGAGATGCATGTCTTGCTCTGGGTGCTGAAGATTCAGGAGGGAAAGACAGACAAATTCCTGCTATCTAGAGCCTGTGTTCTACTGATCCAAGGACCTCCATATCTTCTGTTAAGTGATAAATATCATGGAGAAACAATGCAACAGAGCAAGGGTAATGGGAGCTCTGCATTCAGGAGATCAGAGTATGATTACATGACATTTGGGCACAGACTTAAATGAAGTATGAAGGTGAGCCAAATATAGGGAAAGAGCATTGCAACCAGTGGGAACAGCAGGTGCTAAGGTCTGCCAAGTTGGTACTGTGTCTGCTACATTTGATCAGGGAGACCAAAGAGAGAATGGGAAAAAAGAGATTCTTTAGAGTCTTGTGGCCCATTGTAAGGCTTTCAGTTTTTTACTTTAAGCGAAATAAAGAACCATTGGAGATTTTGAGCAAAGGAGTAATGCGATTTAATTTTCAATGAAAATTGATTATAAAGGGTGGAAAATTAAAAGTAGCAAGACCAGGAACAGGCAGTCCAGTCAAGAAAGAGAGGTTGGTGGCTTAGACGAGTATAACAGCGGTCAGCACAAGGATAAAATTCTGGATTTTGAAATTTTGAAATTTTGAAAGAGTATCCAACAGACTTTCTGAAATTGGATATAGAATATGTGAGAAATATATTAATCCATAAAGATTTTGGGTTTAGAGCGTGAGCATCTAGGAGGTTATGGTTCTCATGAACTGAGATTGGAAGTCTATAGGTAGATGGGGGGTGGGGAATGATCAGAACTTGGTTTGTGGCAGGTTGAGCTTTACATACTTCTTAGACATCTACATGGAGCAGATCAGAGCCTGGGATCTGGGGACTGATCCAACTGGAGACAGAATGTGGGAATTATCAGATTGGAGGTCATATCTAAAGACATGCAAAGCATGAGATGACCAATTGGAGAAAGGGAAGGGAAGCAGTTCAATGGCCAAATTTTGAGGTGCCCCATGGTAAGAAATTAGAGTGAAGAGAAGAAAGAAATACAGGAGCATGAATGGAGGGGGGTGAGAGTGAAAAAAAAAAAAAGTGGTTGGGGCAGCCCAGGTGGCTCAGTGGTTTAGTGCCGCCTTTGGCCCAGGTAATGATCTTGGAGACCTGGGGTCGAGTCCCACATCAGGTTCCCTGCATGGAGCCTGTTTCTCCTCTGCCTGTGTCTCTGCCATTCTCTCTCTCTCTCTCTCTCTCTCTCTCTCTCTCTCGTAAATAAATAAAATCTTTAAAAAAGTGGTTGAAGGACAAGCATAGTTTTTCAGTGAGATGAGTGGTCCATCAGATGCTGCCAACAGCAAGTAAAAGGAGAATTGGGAAATGACCACTGGATTTAACTGTATGGAGGTGGCCTTGCAAGAATTCTGCTCTAATATTTTCTAATTTCTATCACCTCTTCTTTGACCCATGATTTATTGAGAGGTTATGTTTTGTGGGGTTTTTTGTCTGAACACATGAATCTTTTAAAGTTATTTTTAAATTGGTTCACTATATAATTTTATCTTGGTCAAGAAAAAGAAAATATGTCAGAAAAAGAGAGGGAGAAAAACCATATAAGACCCTTAACACTGAGAAACAAACCAAAAAGGTTGTTGAAGGTGAGGAGGATGGGGGATGGGGTAATTGAGTGATGGACATTAAGGAGGGCATTTGATGTAGTGAGTGCTGGGTGTTATATGCAGCTGATAAATCTCTAAATTCTAACTCTGAAACTAATAATACACCATATGTTAATTAAAATGAACTTAAATTTAAAAAATTAAAACTATATTGGTCAGAGGAAATGGTCTTATAAGAGTATCTTAATAAGATACTCTAAAAATTCTTTAGTATTTTTAGGGACTTTGGGATCTAGTGTTATGGTTTAATGCAATCAGAGTTTGCTAAAAATATATACTGCATTCTCGCATTATTGAGGTAGGATGGTTTTGAAAAGCATTTTTTAAAAATTCTATAATTTTGCAACTTCTTTTTCATGAAGCAAGTCATGAGAGAGATTTAAATTATAACTCACTATGATTTTAGATTTGTAGTGTAAATTAATGAATACAAGATCAGAATCATTATATCTTTCTGAGTATTTCTTTTTTCTTTTATCTTCTAGCAAGCATCTTTATCTTTAATGGTGTTTTTCCCTTAAAGTATATATTGCTAATATTAGTATCACTATGCAATTATTGGTATTTTACCTGAATATTTTTGTCCATGTTTTTATTTTTAAAATTTGTCTTTATGTTCTGAGTATGTCTCTTATAACTAACACAAAGTTAGATTTTGTTTTAATATATAATTTAAGACATTGTTTTTAATTAGAAAGTTTATTCACTTTAATTTGTACCTATTCTTATGACAATGTAACTTATTCTTAGTCTGATCTATTTTCCTTGAAGTTTCTGTTATTTTTTTTCTCCATCCCTCCTTTTTGGCCTACTAGATTAATGAAGGTTTTATGTTAATTTATAACTACTTTGGTATTTATAAATGTCATATTTGTTTTATTGGTGGTCCCACTTAAACTTTGAAGATGTATACTTCATTTCAAAATGTATAAAGCTGATCTGTAATTTCCACTTTCAATTAGAAAAATGCAAGAACTTTGAAACCTACATCTTCCAATTGTTTATTCACCTCTTCTATTTCTCATGTTCTTAATTTTTTCCCATTTTACCTTGTTTCAATGGTTATATCTTATTAGATATGTCCTATTTGGTTTACTTCCTTTTTTCTCTATTTCTTTATTTATCTCCTTTTTATTTCAGGATTTGGTTTTTTTCATATATTCTATTAGTTCTTTTAGTATGTTGGTGATTAACTTTTTTAAGGAAAGGTCTTTAATTTTCAATTACTCATATTACTTTGTGGATACTATCTTCTGATTTCTGATGTAAGGGGAAGTCTGTTCGTCAAGCTGTCATTTTGTTGTAGAGACTCTGTTTCCTTATTATTGTGTTTTAGCTTCCTTAGTGTTTCTTGGATGGGGTTTATTCTCACTCATGCCACTTGGGGCTCAATGTAATTCCCAAATGTACAGAGGGAAAGTCTGGGAGTGAGCTCCTGGTGAACCAGCACTATGATTGAAAACCTGGCCTCTGCTTCACACCTTGTGAATTCACTGTTGTATTAATTCACGTTCTACTTCATAAACCTCTTTTATCTTAAGATTGCAGTCCTTTCGTGCAGCCACTCTGGAAAACAGTATAGAGGTTCCTCAAAAAGCTAAAAATAGAGCTACGCTACAAACTAGCAATTGCACTGCTAGGTATTTATCCAAAACATACAAAAATAGTTATTTGATGGAGCGCCTGCACCCCAATGTTTATAGCAGCACTGTCCACAATAGCCAAAATATGGAAAGAGCCTAGATGTCCATCAACAGATGAATGGGTCAAAAAGTGGTATGCATATACAATGGGATATTACACAGCCATCAAAAAGAAATATTGTCATTTTCTATGACATTGGATGAAACTGGAGGGTATTATATTAAGCAAGTCAGTCAGAAAGACAAATGCCATATGATTTCACTCACATTTGGAATTTAAGAAATATAAATGAACATAGGGGAAAAGAAGGAATAAAAAATAAGATAAAAATAGATAGGGAGGCAACCATAAGGGACTCTTAACTATAGGGAACAAACTGAGGTTGCTGGAGGGGAGATGAGTGGACAGATGGAGTAACTGGATGGTGTGCATAAAGGAGGGCACATGATGTAATGAGCACTTCATGTTATATGCAACTACCAATCACTAAATCCTACACTGAAACTAATAATACATTCCGTGTTAACTAAATTTAATTTAAATTAAAAATTAAAAAAAAATAAGATTGCAGTCATTATTTTTATCCACAAAGAGGAAACTTACCTGCAACTGACCTGAGCTGTATGGGGGGACAGAAAATCTTTTTAAGAGCTAAGATTGCATCTGTGGCATCCATGGGTCTAGGAAGAAAGATCTGGTCCTGGGCTGCTTGGCCATCCTGAGACATGTCAAGACTTCAAATTAAGACCAGCTGCTCATTAATTCCTCTTAGACTGGGCACACTCCACTCTATCTTGTTCAGGAAGAGCTGAAGGAAAAATAAACTTATGCTTGCTCAGTCAGAAACTCCCTTAATTGAGATCTTGGTTTCTTGAAAAAAAGTTGAAATAAGCTCATACTCACTGCTTGACCAATATACACTTCTGACTCCTCTTATTTTAGAATAAAAGTACTCCCTGCCCCTGGCTGGCAGGACTGTTCATATTTCTGATCTTGACTCAGTTTGGGAGCTTAAGCTGTGCTTAATCTGAAGTACCTAATTTCCCTGATTGACCTGTTCTATATATTCATGAAAAAACCTGGAGTATATTTTGCAAACTTACTTTTATCAGTCAGCATGCCTCAGTTACAAGCGAGTAACATTAGCAAATATTTATATATTTCTTTGCAATTATGTAAATATTTATAAATAAATACAAATAAATATATTTAAAAATACATATATACATATACACACAAATACAATCTAAAAATCTCATTTTTTGATTAATAAGGCAAGATGGTGGAGGAGTAGGGGTCCTCAACTCACCTTATCCCACCAACTTACCTACATAACTTTCAAATCACCCTGAACACCTATGAATTCGACCTGAGATTTAAAGAGAGAACAGCTGGAAAACTGAAGGGTTTTCGCTTCTAACAAGGTAAGAAGGTATAAAAAAAATTAAAAAGAATCAAGTGGGGGAGCACGAGGAGCAGGGATAAAACCTGGCAGTGAAAGCCTCCTGGGACAGGAAAGCCCAGCCCCCGAGAAGCAGGAACTTTCAAAAATCTGCACCAGATTCTTCCCGGATGGAAGGACTTTTAGCAGAGAAATTAGGCAGAATTACAGGAGCGGCAGTGGAGCCTCCAGTCTCCCAAAGTCATTAATAGAGTAAGTAAGCCCAGGGGAAAGCAGGCCACAAACTGTGGGCCGATCTAGGTAAAGGGCTGGAGCATGCAGTTGGCAGGGCATCGGGAGAGGCTGGTGGGTCAGGCCAGTGACTCCGGATGGTGGGGTCTATGCCCTGCTGCCCTTGGGAGCTGCGGCCCCAAGAGCACGATTCCAGGAGCACAGGCCCCGGATCCCAGGGCACCAAGTGGACACAGCCCATGAAAGATCTGCATTCCACCTGGGACAGGCGAAGGCTGAGAAGGCACAGGATAGCAAGGACTCTCCGGGCACTGGGCACCCCCAAGCTGTGCAGATGAGCACACCTGCACCGGGAGTATCTAGGCCAGTGCGGACTGAGAGACTGCAGTAGTTACTGTGGGGAGCTGACTCCAGAGCTGGAGACCTGGCAGCCACCAGTGTTGTTCCTCCTTGTTTTAAATGGGAAGAGATGGGGCAGCCACGGAACAGAGGCTTCACAGGGTAAACAGCTCCCAATGAACTGGTACCCGGCAGGGGGCAGAGCATCACCCGTCAGGTACACACACCTGAAAATCAGCCCAGCAGATGCCTCCCCGAGAAAACCAGCTGGAAAGACAGGGGAAGAGCAAGTTCTTGACCAAGCAGCACTGGAAAGCTCCAGGGGACGTCGAGGGATTTACAGTATGTAAAACCAGAGGGTATCCCTCCTATTTTTTTTCTTCCTTTTTCCAGTAAAACTCATTTTTATAACAGATTTTAAATTTACAATTTTTTTCTCTTTTCCTACCTTAACTACAATATTTTACCACCTCTTAATTTTTAATATTCTTCCTTTATGACTTTCATATTTCTACAATTACAGATTCAAGATATATTTTCCACTTCTAGATTCCATTCAACATACTCAAGTTAATTTTGGGAGATATATTTTAAAAATTGAGGGAGGTATATAAGATATGTTTTTGTGTGTGTGTTTTTTGTTTTCTCTGCCTTATTTTGTTATACAATGGCAGAAGTTAGTACCTTCTAAAACATGACCAGCATGCACCCAGAACCAAGTGGTATACCATAATGGTTCATTCTGTGAGATTCCTCATTCCCATTCTGTCCCAATATTTTATCTCATTTATGTTTTGGTGGTCAATGTTGGGGCCTGCTACAATTATTTCTGGTTTATATAAATTTGGGACTGAGCATCTTCTAACATACAGACCTTAATATACTCAGAACCAAGAGGATCACCCTCTAGAACCCTCAGGTAGACTACATTCTCCCTCGAACAACTTCATCAACACCACCATCTCACAGTCCTCCCCGCTTTTTTTATTTTTTTCTTTTTTTTCCACTTTAATTTTGCTTTATTCTCTTCTTTCTTTTTTTCTGTTTTCCTTTTCTTCTTCTTCTTTTGGATCCCTGACCTTTTTATTTTTTACTACTTAGTTTTACAATTTGCTTTTAACGTTAATGGTCCTTTTGTTTTATTTCGTTCTGATCTTTGTTTTCAATTTCTGGTCTCTGACCTTGGCAGAATCATCTAGGGTGAAATTTACTTAAGTAGTGGTTGATATTCTTGACTCAGCCTGCTCATACAGTCCACTCTGCACTGAGCAAAATGACTAGAAAGAAGAAGCTCACAACAAAAGAAAGAATCAGAAACTGAAGCTCCCCACTACAGAGAATTTTGGATTACAATTAGATGTCAGAAAGCCAATTCAGAAGCACAATTATAATTGGCTCTGGAAAAAAAAAAACACCCATAAATAATCAAGAGACTTCATGACTGCAGAATTTAGATCTAATCAGACCTGAACTTAAAAATCCATTAAATGAGACTCAGTCCAAACTGGAGGACCTAATGATGAGGGTTAATGAGGTAGAGGAAAGAGTGATTGACATAGAAGACAAGTTGATGGCAAGGAAGAAAACTGAGGAAAAAAGAGCTAAAAAATTATAAGACCATGAGGAAACCTTAAGGGAAATAAATGATAGCCTTAGAAGGAAAAAAATACGTATAATTGGGGTTACAGAGAGTGCCGAGAGGGACAGAGGGACAGAAACCATATTTGAACAAATCATAGCTGAGAACTTCCCTAACTCGGGGAGGGAAACAGGCATTCAGATCCAGGACATAGAGAGGTTCCCTCACCAAAATCAGTAAAAACCATTCAACACCTCGACATTTAATACTGAAACTTGCAAATTCCAAAGATAAAGAGAAAATCCTTAAAGCAGCAAGAGACAAGAGATCCCTAACTTATATGGGAAGAAATATTAGATTAACAGCATACCTCTCAACAGAGACCTGGCAGGCCAGAATGAGCTAGCAGGATATATTCAGGGTCCTAAATGAGAAGAACATGCAGCTAAGAATACTTTATCCAGCAAGGCTCTCATTCAGAATAGGAAGGAGAGCTACAGAGCATCCAAGATAGGCAGAAAAAAAAGAATATGTGACCACCAAAACAGGTCTGCAAGAAATATTAGGGGGGACCCTGTTAAAGAAAGTGGAAGCTCAAAGAAATGATTCACAAATTAGGTACTGAATATGATGACACTAAATTCATATCTTTGAATAACTACTCCAAACATGATTGGGCTTAATGATCTCATCAAAAGATGGCAGAGTTTCACTCTGGATAAAAAAGCAAGACCCATCTATTTGCTGTCTACAAGAGACTCATTTTAGAACTAAGGATACCTCCAGCGTGAAAATGAAAGGTTAGAGAACCATTTACCATTCAAATGGTCCCTAAAAAGAAAGCAGGGGTAGCAATTATCATATCAGAAAAATTAAAGTTGATCCCAAAGCCTGTAGTAAGAAGTGAATAGGGACACTATATCATACTTAAAGGGTCTTTCTAACAAGAAGACCTAACAATCACAAATATTTATGCCCCTAATGTGGGAGCTGCTAAGTATATCAATCAATTAATAACCAAAGTAAAGAAATACTTAGATAACAATACACTAATACTGAGAGACTTCAACACAGCACATTCCTCAAAAAAAAAAAAATCTTCTAAGCACAACATTACCAAAGAAACATGGGCTTTAAATGATACAATGGACCAGACGGGTTTCACAGATACATACAGAACTTTGCATCCAAACGCAACTGAATACACATTCTTATCAAGTGCACCTAGAACTTTCTCCAGAATAGATGACATTCTGGGTCACAAATCAAGTCTCAACTGACACTAAAACATTGGGATTGTACCCTGAATATTTTCAGACCACAATGCTTTGAAACTAGAACTCAATCACAAGAAAAATTTGGAAGAAATTCAAACACGTGGAGGTTAAAGAGCATCCTGCTAAAAGATGAATGGGCCAACCAGGAAATTAGAAAAGAATTAAAAAGATTCATGAAAACTAATGAAAATGAAGATACAAGCATTCAAAATCTTTGGGATACAGCAAAAGGAGTCCTAAGAGGGAAATATATCGCGATACAAATAACCCTCAAGAAATTCAAAAAAACCCTCAAATACACAAACTAACCTTGCACCTAAAGGAATTGGAGGGATAGCAGCAAATAAAACTTAAACCAAGCAGAGAGAGTTAATAAAGATTCGAGCAGAAATCAATGAAATATAGACCAGAAGAACTGTAGAACAGAACAAAACCAGGAGTTGGTTCTTCGAAAGAATTAATAAGATAGATAAACCATTATCCAGCCTTATTATAAAGAAAGGAGAAAAGACTCAAATTAATAAAATCACGAATGAAAAAAGGAGAGATCACAACCAATACCAAGGAAATGCAAACGATTTTAAAAGCATTATGAGGAGCTATACACCAATAAATTAGGCAATCTAGAAGAAATGGATGCATTTCTGGAAAACCACGAACTATCAAAACTGGAACAGGAAGAAAGAGAAAATCTGAACAGGCCAGTAACCATGGATGACATTGAGCAGTCATCAAAAACCTCCCAAGACACAAAAGTCCAGGGCCAGATGGCTTCCCAGGGGAATTATATCAAACCTTTAAAAAGAAAAAATACCTACCTATTCTACTGAAGCTGCTCTGAAAGATAGAAAGGGATGTAATGGTTCCAAACTCTTTTTATGAGGCCAGCATCATGTTAATTCCAAAACCAGACAAAGACCCACCAAAAGACCCACCTATAGACCAATATCCCTGATGAACACAGATGCAAAAATTCTTAACAAGTTACTAGCCAGTAGGATCCAACAGTACATTAAGAAGATTATTCACCATGACCAAGTGGGATTTATCTGTGGGATGCAAGGTTCGTTCAACACTCACAAAACAATCAACGTAATAGATAATATCAATAAGGAAAAAGCAAGAGCCATACGATCCTCTCAATAGATGCAGGGAAAGCATTTGACAAAAGACAGCATCTATTCCTGATCAAACCTCTTCATGGTTTAGGGATAAAGGAAACATTCTTCAGCATCTTAAAAGCCATCTATGAAAATCAACAGCAAATATCATTCTCTCTTTTTTTTTTTCAAATATCATTCTCAATGAGGAACACTTAAAGCCTTTCCCCTAATATTAGGAATACGACAAGGATGTGACTCTCACCTCTGCTATTCAACATAGTACTAGAAGTCCTAGCCTCAGCAATCAGACAACAAAAAGACATTAAAGGCATTCAAATTGGCAAAGAAGAAGTCAAACTCTCCCTTGTCACTGATGACATGATACTCTACATAGAAAACCCAAAAGCCTCCATCCCAAGATTGCTAGAACTCTTACAGCAATTTGGCAGCGTGGCAGGATACAAAATCAATGCCCAGAAATCAATGGCATTTCTATACACTAACAATGAGACTGAAGAAAGAGAAATCAAGGAGTCAATCCCATTTAAAATTGTACCCAAAGCATAAGATACCTAGGAATAAACCTAACCAAAGAGGTAAAGGATCTATACCCTAAAAACTATAGAACACTTCTGAAAGAAATTAAGGAGGACAGAAAGAGATGGAAAAATATTCCATTCTCTTGGATTGTAAGAATTAATATTGTGAAAATGTCAATGTTACCCAGGGCAATGTACACGTTTAATGCAATCCCTATCAAAATACCATGGACTTTCTTCAGAGAGTTAGAACAAATTATTTTAAGATTTGTGTGGAATCAGAAAAGACCCCGAATAGCCAGGGGAATTTTAAAAAAGAAAACCATAGCTGGGGGCATCACAATGCCAGATTTCAGGTTGTACTCAAAGCTGTGGTCATCAAGACACTGTGGTACTGGCACCAAAACAGACACATAGATCAATGGAACAGAATAGAGAATCCAGAAGTGGACCCTCAACTTTATGGTCAACTAATATTCGACAAAGGGGAAAAGAATATCCCTGGAAAAAAAAGACAGTCTCTTCAATAAATGGTGCTGGGAAAATTGGACATCCACATGCAGAAGAATGAAACTGGACCACTCTCTTGCACCAGACACAAAGATAAACTCAAAATGAATGAAAGATCTAAATGTGAGACAAGATTCCCTCAAGATCCTAGAGGAGAACACAGGCAACACCCTTTTTGAACTTGGCCACAGCAACTTCTTGGAAGATACATCCATGAAAGCAAGAGAAAGAAAAGCAAAAATGAACTATTGGGACTTCATCAAGATAAGAAGCTTTTGCACAGCAAAAGAAACAGTCTACAAAACTAAAAGACAACCTACAGAATGGGAGAAGATATTTGCAAATGACGTATCAGATAAAGGGCCAGTTTCCAAGATCTATAAAGAACTTATTAAACTCAACAGCAAAGAAACAAACAATCCAATCATGAAATGGGCAAAAGACACGAACAGAAATCTCACAGAGGAAGACATAGACATGGCCAACAAGTACATGAGAAAATGCTCCGCATCACTTGCCATCAGGGAAATACAAATCAAAACCACAATGAGATCCCACCTCACACCAGTGAGAATGGGGAAAAGTAACAAGGCAGGAAACCACAAATGTTGGAGAGGATTTGGAGAAAAGGGAAAACTCCTGCACTGTTGGTGGGAATGTGAACTGGTGCAGCCACTCTGGGAAACTGTGTGGAGGTTCCCCAAAGAGTTAAAAATAGACCTGCCCTAGACCCAGCAATTGCGCTGTTGGGGATTTACCCCAAAGATTCAGATGCAATGAAACACCGGGACACCTGCACCCCCATGTTTCTAGCAGCAATGTCCACAATAGCCAAACTGTGGAAGGAGCCTCGGTGTCCATCGAAAGATGATGGATAAAGAAGATGTGGTCTATGTATACAATGGAATATTCCTCAGCCATTAGAAACGACAAATACCCACCATTTGCTTCGATGTGGATGGAACTGGAGGGTATTATGCTGAGTGAAGTAAGTCAATCGGGGAAGGACAAACATTATATGTTCTCATTCATTTGGGGAATATAATGATTAGTGAAAGGAATAAAGGGGAAAGGAGGAAAATGAGTGGGGAATATCAGAAAGGGAGACAGAACATGAAAGTCTCCTAACTCTGGGAAACGAACTAGGGGTGGTGGAATGGGCAGTGGGTGGGTGGAGGGGATGACTGGTGATGGGCACTGAAATGGACACTTGACGGGATGAGCACTGGGTGTTATTCTATATGTTGGCATATTGAACATCAACAAAAAAATAAATGTAAATTAGAAAAAAACACAGAATATACTGGAGCTCAAAAAAAATTAAAAAATAAAACTGACTTACTCTGAAGTTACAGTAATCAATTGTGGCCCATTTCATTGCTTAATGGAAGCATAGACAGAGGGCAATGGAAGACAAAAGAGAACCCAGAAATAGACCCACATGATTATAGCCAACTGACCTTTGACAAAGGAAAAAAAGCAATTCAATAGAGAAAAGGATAAAGTATAAGAATAAAAAATAATTAGTGATCACCGGGGTTTCAGAGGGCAAAAGGGAAGGTAAGTAGCTGGGACACAGAGGATTTTTTTAAAAAGATTTTATTTATTTATTCATGAGAGGCACAGATAGAGGCAGAGACACAGAGGGGAAGCAGGCTCCATGCAGGGAGCCTGATGTGGGACTTGATCCTGGGACTCTAGGATCATGCCCTGGGCCAAAGCAGGTGCCAAACCACTGAGCTACCTGGGGATCCCCTTAGCACAGAGGATTTTTAGAACATTTTAGGGATTAGGGATTAGGGGTTTTAGGGTTTTGACACTATAAATGTTGCATGCATGACATTATATGTTTGTCAAAACTTATAACTGTATAACTATAAAACAGGTGATGGGGATTAAGGAGGTACTTGTGACGCAGCACCAGCTATGTACAGAAGTGTTGAATCACTGTGTGGTACACCTGAAACTAATATAACACTGTATGTTAACTAACTGGAATTTAAATAAAAACTTTAAAAAAAGTAAAACACGAAGAGTGAATCATAATGTAAACTATAGACTTTAGGTAATAATAATATACTATTCTATTAATCAATTTTAACAAATGTACTCTACTAATATAAGATGTTAATAACAGTGGAAACTGGGAAAGGATAGATATACAGGAGCTCAGTAAAACAAAAAACAGCTCAGTTTTTGCTGTAAACTTCAAATTGCTCTGAAAAATAAAGTCTATGACTTTTTAAAATCATGGTCCTAATAATGTCCTCATTTCATAATTCTTGTATTCAGATCCAAATGTTGTTGTTTTCCCACTGTATCACCATTTTCTTTCCCCAATTTTCATTAGCTGGAGTAAGATACCTTTAAGGAAAGATATATGTTTATTTTGCTTTTCTTTTACCCCCTTTCCCTGCCAAATACCTATTAAAAGTCCCAAGGAGCTGAATGCATGGAATTAAGACCTAAGTCACAATTTAACAATAATGAAAATTCAAAATAAGCTCATATTCTCCTTGGATACAAAGGCATTTTAGCCTTGTGCTGGGTGAAAATTTCAAGTTATCCAATATCCAGTGAACATTTATTCCAGCTCATTGAAGCTGAATATCCAGAGGACTCACTGAATTAATTTGTGCAGGAATGATATTTTTAAGAGAGTCCATTGTAAATTCTAAGTCATAAGGATTATCTTGGCACTTCAGACAAAAAAATTCAATGATATCATGAATGCAGTATTTACTTCCTAAAAGGATGAGCATAATGTCTTTGTCTTCTCATATTTTTGGTGTGTCAGCATAGTAAAGGAGATTCTTAAATAAACCACATTCAGGAACTGAACAGAGATCACTAGGTCTGAAGGTACCTTCAGAGGTCATTTGGTTCATCTTCCATGTTTCCATTCTTTTTAAGATTTTATTTATTTATTCATGAGAGACACAGAGAGAGACAGAGGCAGAGACATAGGCAGAGGAAGAAGCAGGCTCCATGCAGGGAGCCCAATGTGGGACTCGATCCCAGGACTCCAGGATCACACCCTGGGATGAAGACAGGCGCTGAACCGCTGAGCCACCCAGGTGTCCCAACCACATTTCCATTCTTATTAAAATCACCAATGCATATTAAATCTAGACCATGACATCATGCACCTTTCTTGTGGTTGAAAGGATCATGTGACTGAAGTTTAGCCAGTGGATCATGAATAAAAGAGATATAGGGTACTTCTAGGTTTGACCCATTAAATTCTCATATTGACTAAAGATCCTTCTGTTTCTTAGCAGCACAGTGGAATAAAAGTTTCCTAAGTGTACAAAACTGATATGGTAATGCAGTGAGGGGAATCTGGAGTTCAGAGTCCAACATCCTGAAGGGAAGGCAAGCTCTTGAAGATATGTCTGACAGCCTAGGGGTTATGTTAAGTGGCACTCAGTGAAAGGAGAAGTGGCCCAGAAGAAATTCAAGCAAAAATCAGTGACTCAGAAGATTCTTCAGAACCTTCTGAGAATGGCAAAAAAATTAGAGCCAAGATTTGCCAAAGAAACCAAGACCCCCCAAAAAAACATGGAAGTACAGAGCTGCACTTAAGGAATTTACTGATTCTTACTCTATAAGAAGCTAAGAAGGCTAGGAGAAAATAGTGAAAAGCAGAAGAATGAACAAATTGAAGAGTCTCAGTTGGAACTCTTGGTGGAATTTAGCCTAGCAGTGAGGGTAAACTGGAAAACCAGGCATTTTACAGAGAGAAAGCCAGACTCACAAATGTTCAGGCCCCTACGGAATTGAAATGATCTGCCTCTACTTTAACCACTTGTCAGAGAACAGGCTGAACTATACCTGAGGAGAGATGACATCTTCTACAGTTTTTTAAATTTTTGATACATAGTAAATGGCTTTTACTTGAACACTATGAGACCAAAAATCAATCAAACAAACAAAAACAAAACAAACAAAAAGACCAAGAAAATACCAACAATGGGAACATAGCAATGGAAAGTGTAACAAAAAAACATAACCTTAGCCCTAACTCTTATAATATAGCCAAGAAAATAGATAAGATGGGGAATTCACTAGAGGACTGAATTATGTCAAAACAAAGCAAATGGAATGTACAAAATTGAAGGATAAAAAATGAAATTAAGAACTCAGTACACTGGGCAAAGCTGAAGATAGGATTGAAGAACTGGAAAACAGGCAAGCAGAATAAATACCATATGAACATACCTTTAAGAAGAAAACACAAGAAACCTAAGGATCACAGTGAAAATATCTAATATGCAACTAATCAAAGGGCCAGATAGAGGGGATAGAAAGAATGGGATAGAATAAAGGTATGAGGGGGTGGGCGAGAATTTTCCAAAACAGATGAAAAATATGACAGATTTAAGAAGTGCTGTGAATTTCATCGTAATATTTTCCCACTGCCGCTGTAACAAATTACCACAAAACAAGTGGCTTAAAACATTTCACATTTATCATCTCATGATTCTATACTCTGATTTCTATGTTGGTTCACCTGGTTCTTCTGCTTAGTCTCACAAGGCTGAATCCCAGATGTTGGCCAGCCTGAGCTCTTTTCTAAATTTATTAAGTTGTCCATAGAATTCAGTCCCTTGAGGCTATAGAGCTGAGGTCATCAGGTCCGGCGGTTGTCAGCTGGGATTCTCTTCAACTCTTTAAGACCAGCTGCATTCCCCATCCTATTATTCCCTACATCTTCAAATAGCTCCAACTCAGTTGTCTGACTCTTTGAATCTGAAATTGTGCAAGATACAACGTTACTAAGAACTCCCCTTATTCCAGTTTCCAATAACATGTCCCTTGCATTCTTCTGGGCCCTCACCTGTAGTATCCTCCAAGTACAGATTTCCACTAACACTCTGTTGACTGTAATTTAGGCTTTTTCTAAGAAGAGGCAAGAACTTTAAAAAAAATCCTCATTTACTTCAGTAGTGTCCATATTTAACACTATTCAAAATAACTTAGGATTTTTCTATCATGCTTATCAAAATCCATCCAGCCTCTACCCACTGTCTGATTTCAAAACCACTTCCACCATCTTGAAAGATATAGTAGAGAGAATGTCAAATATCAGGAATAGCAAAGGTAGGGGATTGTGAAGGTCTTGAAAGTTTCCAAGGGCATGTCTTGTGCCATTCAATGGAGTTTTCACCAGGAAGCAGATGGTTTGGCAAGAAGATCTTGGAGAACTGTGAAAACCCTTGAAGGTGTTTGTAGCCTCTCTTGCAAGCAATGAGGAGCCACCAGAAGCCTTAGTAAGGCTAATAAAAAGGTAATTTTGAAGAGATCAAGAAAAAGAAAATAGAAAGCTTTTTTATTCAATCCAAATGAAAAATATATAAAATTCTGAGTTTAATAGGCCAAGAGGCGGAGTAACATAGTAGAAAAAATAATAAATTCTGGGTTTGAGCTCAGTCTCTATGGGTTCAGTGTGTTGAGGCCAACTCCTTAATGCTTCTGAGCTTCATTGTATTTATCTGTTGCAATGGGGCATATCTAAACTGGAGACCCTGGCTTCCCTAGTAGGGATAAACTAGCATGCCTGTAGGTATAAGAGCAGAGATGGGACAAATCAACCTTAAAAAATAGAACAATCATCAGGCAGATAAAACTCCAAGAGTAACTGCTTAAAGTAGGATATTTGTCAAATCACAATTTAATATCTTGATTTAAAAAATGAAGGGTTTAATGGCATGTGTAGGATCTCTTGTGCACCATTCAAGTCATCCTAGTCCTATCCTACCACAGTGCTGCAGTGACTAGGTATGTGCAGCTTAGGACAGCTCCACACAGATGCTACATGACCGCACTTCACATGAAACCTCTATTTTGGACTTCTTTCTTGCTTTGGGATTTTTTGGTGTCACATCTTCACCTCTGAGAGCATTTGTGTATTTCAGCCTTGATGCTTGCACAAACCAGAGATGCCACCTTGGGCTACCCTTCACCCAGAGGGGTCAAGAACTGAAAAAGGAATATTTCCCTAGGATCCTGCACTAGTCATTATTCAATCTTGTATCCATCTTTACTTGCATTTATTTTTTTTTTCTTCTCTTGGATATTCCCCTACCTCCTCTTTTCCCATTCCTGACCTCTAGGATCATGTCCTAAATAACCTGCCTGCATGCAAAACTGTGTTTACAGTCCTGCCTTCTTGAGAAACCAAGCTAGGGAAATAGGCAAAAGTACAGCTGACCCTTGAACAAAGGGAGGGTCAGGAGTGCTGATACCTACACAGTTGAAAATCCACCTATAACCTTTGATTCCCCAGAAATTTAATTACTATGGTATTAACTATGGTTGACCAGAGAAACCTTACTGATAATATAAACAGAGAATTAAGACATATTTTTATGTATCACATACTGTATGTATTCTTACAATAAAGTAAGCTAGATAGAAGAAGATGTTATTAAGAAAATGATAAGGAAAATGCATTTATGGTATTATGCTGTAATTACTGAAAGAACCCATAGAAATAGACTCATGCAGTTCAAACCCATGTTGTTAAAGGGTTAGCTATACCTATAGAAAGTCTGGGTCGGTTATTAGGGGGCATGAATGTCAAGGAATCACAAAACCAGAGTAGAGGAGACCAGAGCAGGGAGTCCACGTGCCAGTGTGGTCCTGAGGAAATCCAAATATTTCAAGTTGGTAACGTAGTCTCTAGGCTGGCTCAGCTCACGCCGCTGTGGGTGTACTATTCCTATCCTGAACTTGTCTTTATGAATTCCTGCTGCCCGAGCACGTTCTCATCACTGTTTTGCATTCCGTGGTCTGACAGTAAAAGCGCTGGTCACAGTGCAGGGTCTAGGCCCATTTGCACTTGGTTTTCAGGGTAGATTTATCAGCTGTTATTCTGGATATTTTATTAGCTGATTAATGAAACCTGCCCTCCTCATCTTACCCACTATCTCTCTCTCACCTATTCTGTTTTCTTCATGACAAATGTCTGAAATGCCCTTTTTAAATTTATTTTTGTACTCACTGCTGAAACTCCACCATGAAGGCAACACTCCACTATTCACTAGGAAATCCTCAGAACTTCGATAGTAACTTTCCATAGGGTTACTCAACAAACATTTGTTGAATGAATGTTGAATGAATGAATGTTCCGCTCATTGGATTCAAGTTCTGAAACTTCAGGCTGATAAATAGGCTCTGAACAGTGGGAAATTCACCAAGTCAAGACCACATGTCTGTGGGGCAGCAGGCTTCTCTCTACCTTGCCAAGCCTATCCTTCTTAGTTTGCTATACCACCTGGTTCTCAGATTTATAGGGATGAGAGCGGAGGAACTGAGATAGGGCATACTGAAGGTCAAGCACAGTCCTTGGCACACAGCAGATAATCTGCAGAGACCAGCCACTTTCATGGGTGAGACTACAGGCAGCAGTTTGAGGACATGGGAGGCACTCCAGCTTTTTCCAGAGATTTCTGAAGTCCCATCCCATTGATACTTGCCCTCTCTGCCAGACCAGAATTTTGCCTTATGTGTCAAAATTGCATTTTTTTTCTGACATTCTCCCTTTTCTTTTCTTCCTGTAAATGGGAAATGAAGTATAAAAAAGTTGTGCACAGCCTCCCACCTTCATCACAGCTTTATGGAGAGATGGCATTTAAATGCCAGACAGTCTGGTGATGTCAGGATGAGGTCAGCCTCAGGCTTATCTTGGGGTCAGGGGAAAAGGGCAGGGGTCCTCTTTGGTTTCTGATTTAATAAGAGGATTGCTTCCAGCCAAAAGCAAGGCCAGTGAGGTCAGTGCTGAACACACACAACTCCATTGAGAAATAAAGAGGCCAGATGGTTATTACACTGTGTGTATTTCTTGAAAAAGGAAAAAAAAATCTAGAGGTGACTGTAACAGAAGCTGTTCATCGGGAGAGAGGCAGAGCTCGTGAAGGCAACCCGGGGCTTGGCTCTACACCAGAGGGCAATTTCCTTGTGAGGAGTTTGATAGTTTGATATGTGGCCCAAAACATGCCCACAGACCCCCGCCCCCACGGCAACTTGGCGATGGGCAGAGGCCATAGGGATAGAGAGAGACACTGTCACACTGTGGAAATGAAAAATACACCGCCCTATCTCAGATTCCTTAACTTCCCATTTCCATGCTTCAAAAAGCTCTGAAAAGGGTAGCTGATGACAGGCATGGTGGTGGATCAGCCAGAGTGATGTGAGTCCAACCGCACTCTGCCACTTACAGGCTGCAAGATGAGAGCAAGCACCAGCCATTGTCCTGTTTTTTCGGTACATACGGACTAGAACATTAATCCTCCAGTAACCAGGTTAAATGAGATCTCTTACCTAAGCCACCTCTTGCCATCAGGTGTCCAGGAAACAGTGAGTCTCTCTTCCTTTAGAGCTGGAGTCCACTGAAGGGGCACTGGGCAGCCCTGAAGGACATTGTATCTTCCCCTACACAGAAGATTGATTACTGAGAAGTCCGTAAACTAAGGTGTGTAAACTATTTAAATGATGCTCCAATACTGTTCAATCTAATTTACTGTGAGCACATCCCTCACCATGAGCTCATCCATCCTGACATGGCTCTCTTAAGGACAGGCGTGGCATTGCCACTGTAATTCCATGTTAGTTAACTGGGCAGTTATTCCAAAGTGTTAATGACCAGACCTGTAATTCAATCAAGTAAATAACATTTCAAGCAGTTAATAAAAGCAATAAAATTTGTAACTGCCCATAAATGTGATTTCATAAGTTTAGGACAAGCTTAAGCAATCGGTGGTCTGTCCTTGTCACGCAAGTATCAGACAATCAGCATTGCTAATGCTGCATGGGAATCAATATTGAGTATTCTTCCCACCATATGTTTATTTCTTGTTTTTTTTTTTTGTTTGTTTTTTATCAAGTTGTGTTTCTTTTTGCCTCTTCTCCCAGTCATTAACTTTCAAAATGTGTTTTTCTTAAGGCTCCACCTTTGGGGAAATAGCCATTCTCGCCCACTGATGCTGCTTGTAAATTCAGTCTTATTATGAGCTGAGAATCCAAACACCACCCAACTTGTTATAACTCTTTTTAATGCCTTCAGTTTTCCAGTTACAATTTATTTTCCAAAACTGAAGGTAGTTACAGTGCTAGGTCCCTGCAGGGTTTTCAGCATGCGGGTGAGAGCATTACATCAGGAGAGGTGGTTACTTTCTCCAGTGGATTTTGAGACTTTGGCAGGCTGCTTCCTTCAACCTCCATTTTACAGTTTCTATTTCCCTCCTCCACCAGCTCTGATCCAGGTCCACAGACTCACTCATGGCTTGGATGCCACCTCTGATCTCAGAAAACTCACATCCACTGTCATCACTGAACCCCGGGATATGTGTACACCTGCTCTCCTTTTGTGCCGCAATTGAGTGTGAAGGACACCTGCCAGACAGAGGATGCTTGCCACAATCCCAGGCCCTCTCCCTGCCCAGGCTGAGTTCTGGGATCCAGCAGGAGCTATTTTCCTTCCACCAGCCTTGCGTCTGCAGAGGGCTGAAGGAACACCCTTAGATTTGCGTGTTGGTACCTTCTGCCTCCATATGAGCCTGTGGCACATGTTGAGTAAACTGAGGGACAATGAAGTGGGGAGTAACATAAGCCGGCATTCAGAAGGAGGACTGGGGTAGCACAGGGTGCTGGGAAGACCATCTGGCAGGGAGGAGAGGGCTCTGGTTCCTGTCTGAATTCTGCAGCATTGCTCTTTCCTCCATTTCACTCTTTGCCCTCCCTATCCAGCCCACCATCACCCACCCCACTCACCCAGTCACTTCCCAGAGCACCCATGCAACATCCCCTGTTTGAGAACTTATCTATTCTTGCTCTATTTTTTTTTTCAGGTTCATCTCTGTTTATTGTTTCCAAAACAAAACTAAAATCACCACTCAAAATGTTTGAGAAGAGTGCTCAGCTCCATCACAGTTAAAAGCTTTATGTAATTTGCAGCCAGAGCATCGAGGACTGGTGGTCACCAACGAGAGCTTCTGGCGAGGCCCGGACAGGGCCTGGGGCCTGGGATGGCCGCTCCCACCCCGGGAGCCCTAGGTCGGTCCTCTGCACGCGCCATCCAGGGGCACCCACAGAGGACAAGGACAGCTCAGCCCCCACCGGGCTTGCCAGTTGCCCATCCGGCACCTCCCTCTCCCTCCAGAGGTCCCAAAACATCCACAAACAAAGGCGGCAGGCAGGTGGAAGCCCAGGTGCTAGTGCTGTCAGGCTGAAGGCCAAACCGCAGCTGGGCCGCCTGCGTGTTCTGGAAGGGGGAGCTCCCGGCTCCGGGCTCAGAGGGGAAGAAGAGATCTGGTGCCATCATCGCTCGTGCTCAGTGTTGGCTCACTTTGCTCACTCATCCTCTTACCACTTGATTTCCTACACTCACACAGCATGAACTCCCACCACCCACCACCCTGCTAAACCACCCACACAGCTTGGCTCTAGCTGTCTCCCCTACCCCACCACCCCAACCATCCACATAGGCATACACCTGCTCCTTCATTATGGAGCTGGCCATCACCCTTGGCCTTCTCAGGAAAGGACGTTGACTGAGGACTCTGTAGGAGGCAGAGATTAACCAAACTTGGTGGCCCACTGAGAGGGGCTTCCGACAGGTGAGAGACAGGGCAGGTGGCAGCAGCACATCGTGAACAGAGCAAAGAGCAGAGCAGGGCAAGACAAGAACTGAAGGAAGGCAAGAAAGGAACCTGAAGTGAGAGTTCAGTGCCCAGTGAGAAATGAGGGATAACAAGGCTAATAAAGTTCTAAGACCACAGCTGCAAGCAAAGGGAATGTGCCTTACCTGGGAGATGCTGAATTTAAAATGAATGGCATATAACGAACTGTACATCTGAAACTATGATGTACTTGTTATATATTGACTAATTGAATGTAAATAAAAAATAAAATAATAAATAAAATAAAATAATAAAAAAGAGTGGCAGAGGGATGGGAGGTGAAAGATGGTCTGGAACAACTGGCTGGAGCAGTCCTCCTGGCCTGAGAAGGCTGGAAGTAGGAGAAAGGGCTAAGACTCCACCTGGAGACAGCAGCAGGTAATCAGTGCCTTCTAGTTAGCAATGGCCCATCACAAATATGATGACTCCCATCAGGGCCTCCATTCCATTATCTACAAAACTAAAGGTCTAGAACGCAGTCTTTCAGACACTTCCAATGGACCAATTTTGGAAATCTCCAAGTTTGGTGAGAAAATGGGGCAGAAAAGGGGTTATTGGGTTATCTTCATTTTGCAGAAGACCACAGTGGTGTTCTGGAAGTCACGTGACTCTCTGAGATCTCACACACCAAAAGAGAGACTCTCAGCTTCCTACTCCAAGACAGAGTGTGAGCATGTGGCTTCTGTGGTGTGCAGGTGAGCCCTGCCTTGGTCTGCGACAATGACTATGATGCAGCTAGTTGGATGGCTACACAGCAATCTTTACTGTACTGCTACTTAGTGAGGCAATACCAGAGAGCTTGAAACACAGACATGAAGATGAGAGCTGTGGCTGCTTCTGCTTAGCAAGCCCCGTTCCTCCACAAAGGAGGCTCTGGCAGGAGAGGATACCAATACATTGAACCCTCCGCTAGGTGGGACAGGTCTTGTCACCTGTCCTTGCCACACCTTAGTGCAGGGCAGGCCACTTCTAGTGCAGTCTAGAAATCTCTGACTAGATCAAGTTTATCTAACTCCTTCATCTTGGGAACTTTCCTAGGTCTGAACACAGATCTAAAATCCAGCAGGGAATAAAACAATTCCTTAATTAAGCTCTTCCTGGCCGGATGCAAGGTTTGATGGGCATTCTCTTTCCTTGTTCCACAACATTGTATTGGTTATGCTTTCTTAACAGGCATCTCATAATAATTTGGACAGTTCAAAAAAAATAAAATGAAAAAAAAAACCAAAAAAATAAAATAAAATGAAAGTTTAGAGGAATGTTAATTATACATAGGTACTTGTACGTAAACAATTTACACATATGCACACAAACATGATGAAGGCTGTTAGAGCTCAAAAGTCTCATTCTCTCTCATGGAAGGTGCACCAGAGTCTCTCACTCCACAGACGTTTATTGAATTCCCAGCATGTGGTAAACCTTATGTCTGGTCCTGGGAAACACAATTGTACAGACAGTCCTGCCGTCAAGGTATCTGCCTCAGTTGACTGAAGGAACAGGCATTGAAATCAGCTAAAATAAACGTTGGTAAATCTATAACAGTGATTCACAAAAAAGATCACAGAGATGGAGCACCTGCCTCAGTGTGGGGCCACATTTAGTCTTTAGTGAGTGTTGATATGTGAGCTGGATTTTGAAGGATGAGGCAAAGAATGGATGAGGGGTGCTTTAGAAAGTAGAGAAGGTTTATGAAAAGGCATAGAGTTCTTCAAGTTGTTTTCATACCTACAGTTCATACCACATGCCCAGGCCTAAAGGGCTGGATGAGGTCTAGAGGAAAATGGGATTGGGTCATGAAAGAAATGTGATGGTAGACTAGTGAGCTACTCAAAGGAGTTTAAGAAGAAGCTTAAAGGCTACGGGGTTTCTCTAAAGGGTTTTGAGAAGTTGAAAGACAAGATAAGTTTTGCATCAAAATATATGTTAACTGAAATAAATCAGACAGATAAAGACAAATTCCATTTGATTTCACTCATTGTGAAATTTAAGAAATAAAACAAACAAAATGAAGATCTAAAAAAAAAAAAAAAAAGCCAGGCTCTTAAATACAAAGCACAAACTTGTGGTTGCCAGAGGGGAGCTGGGTGGGAAGATGGATGAAATAGGTGATGGGGACTAAGAGCACACTTATGATGAGCACTGAGTACTCTACAGAATTATTGAGCCACTATATTGTATTCCTGAAACTAATATAACACTGCATGTTAATTATATTTCAATTTTTAAAAAAATAGCAAAATACATTTGTTTTGCTGCAGAATAGGATAGATTAGAAAGAACATGAACAGAATAGGTACCATCTAACCAACAAATCATGAGGATTCATCACCAATTAAGAACAGTAGATGTGTACCAAAGGTCATAAGGGGTAGAGCTGATAGGACTAATTTTCCTTGTAGGTGGGGACAGTAAGAGATGAGGAAAAGATCAACCCTTTCAGAACGCTGTAATGTGTATCACCAAGACTGGTTGTACAAGAGGAGAAGCGGTTACCCAGGGCCAGGACTGTGAACTGGGATCAGGGTCAGTTAAGTCTGTGGTAGTTCTTGTACATCCATGCGGAGAACTGAAGAGGGCAATAGGCTCTCTGGATCAGAGCTCAGGTGTTATATTTTTACTGCAGAACATATATGCAAAATATAAATTAATATTTAAAAAATCTTAATTCAAATATAGGCACTAGTAATATTTTGATGCATATTACCCGGATGTTTTCTCTGTGGATACCAGGAGTGCATGCCAGGAGTCTCCATGTATATCAGGAGTCCACTTCAAGTGTCCTCTGGTCTCCACAAGCCTCTCACCCTCAACAAAGATGGTTTGATCACTCAGACCATATGTTATGGGAAAACCAGCATTTCATTAAATAAAGAGATAAAAGCACTATTGGGTTACCTTTGACCTTCACCCCAATTCCCTGCTTCTATCATACTGTTGATTCCATTCTATTTTCTCCCTGTAGTTTCTGTCCTATTTTTTCACGTTTTCCTGTTGTGGGCCTTATCCTATGCCTTGATTATTCACAACATCATTATCCCAAGACTGTCATATGCAGCAGATTTCCTAGAGGCATAAAGAAAGATTCCTCAACCAGCTGGCATAAGCAGTGTCATGGGAGCATCCCTGTGAGCATATTGCGTCAGCAACAGGGAATCTGTGTCTGGCTCCTGGTCTGTTCTCTCAGCCTGCATCCAAACGTGGCCCACTTCCACTACTTTGGTTCATCTCTGGAAAGCTTTCCCCTTCTTCCCATTGCTTGCAGGAAGCAATAAGAACATTCCTATTCTTTGCTATGAAGATACATGTATGCCTTTGCCTCCAACTCCAAACAAAGCTCAGGTCTGAATAAACGCGGAACAACTAGGGCACATATGCACACATATAAACAAATGAGTGAAACACAGCAGAAACTTGGCAGTTTGAGGCTTTTCTTAATATCTTGGCAACAATGTTAACACAGAAGTATTTTCTCTGTGCCCCTTTGCCCATTGAATCACATATTCCTAATTTTGCATATTTTAATGGCTGTACAGCATTTCATTTTATAGCTGTAACAAAGTTTAATTTAGGATTAATTTATTGCATATAAAATTGTTTTCCATTTTTCCCCTTATTACTCTCATTATTTGATGAGAATATTTTTTTTTAGATTTGATTTATTTATTTATTCATGAGAGACACAGAGAGAGGGGGAAAGGCAGAGACACAGACAGAAGGAGAAGCAGGCTCCATGCAGGGAATGTCAAGTCATTCTAACACTACTTCCTCAGGTAAAAGGTTAAGTATCTTATATACATTAGAAAGACATTATAAGTTCTTATCACATGAAAAAAATTATACCTTTGTGTGGTGAAGGGTATTAACTAGAATGACTGTGGTTATCATCATGGAATATATACAGATAGCAAACTAGCTTGTTTTACAACTGTAACTAATATGATGTTATAGGTCAGTTATCTCCTAATTTAAAAGAAAAGATGTTACAGTTGAGAGCTTTTGAGTCTTGAGGAAAGCTATTGGGAGCCCTCATTTGCCTGCAGGGCCCTCAGCTAAAGCAATAATCTGGTGGAACATTCTTATTCTTGGATATCCAGTGGCTATGAATTCTGGTGTATAAGGTTTCTGCACCGCAAGTAGTAAGGGCCAGTGTCTTACCACTGGACTATCCTTCTCTCCAGTCCTTTTCTGCTAGGTACAAGTGGATATTATTGGAATTGTGAGGAATCCCCCCCCATCTAGATTCATAATGATTTATTCTTTCATATGGCACTTTGTTAACTGATCAACATTTCTCCCAAATCCAGCCCCATATCATGAAACTACTGGTATTTTTTTTTTGTATTTTTTGTATTTTTTTGCTATTTTTTTTATTGGAGTTCAATTTACCAACATATGGTATAACACCCAGTGCTCATCCCATCAAGTGCCCCCTCAGTGCCTGTCACCCAGTCACCCCATCCCCCCGCCCACCTCCCCTTCCACTACACCTTGTTCCCCAGAGTTAGGAGTCTCTCATGCTTTGTCTCCCTCTCTGATACTTCCCACTCATTTTCTCTCCTTTCCCCTATAATCCCCTTCACTATTTTTTATATTCCCCATATGAAGGGAACCGTATAATGTTTGTCCTTCTCTGATTGACTTACTTCACTCAGCATAATACCCTCCAGTTCTATCCACATTGAGGCAAATGGTGGATATTTGCTGACATGAAACTATTCTTTGGAGATATGAGAATGTGGCCAAACTCTTCTGTGGTTCCTAGTGATGATGCAGAGATCCTCTTTTATTTACATATGTGTTTGGTGAGGCTAAGAGCTAAAATAAGACGTAGATAGGTAAATGTATGTACTTCAGCTGCCATCTTTGCTGAAATGTCCCCTATCACCAGTAACAGGGAACCGGGTTTGAACAGTTTGTGAATTAAGTGCAAGGGCAAACCTGCACGTCTGTGCTCACAGTGTCCAGTCATTTTGCCCTCCCCAGGCACACAGGTGCAGGTGACAGTCACAGCACCTTACTGAGTGGGGGAGCCAGGGACTAGTTCTGGCCAGTGGCATGTGGACTAGTTCTGGCCAGTGGCATGTGAACATTAGTCACAGGTGTCACTTCTGGGCAGATGCAGTAAAAACAGCCCTAGAGAGCTGCCTCCTTTCTAGAGTGGACTTTGCTTGTGTAAGACATAAACTTTTGTTGTGCAAGTCTGAGGTCTGGTGTTGTTGCTTACCACAGCATAATCCAGGCTTTCCCAAGTTTATTCTCAAAGCTTTCATGTTTCCTGCTCTTCTCTTTGCTTTGAAATGAGGATAAAACAGGCGGGAGAACTGGAAATGAAGAGGTGGTCTATACCTGAGAAATTATAATTAGCTAGTATTATATACCCTAAGAGGGAACAGAGGTAATACAGTGTTTCCAAGTGGGGTTTCAGCAGCCACCGTTCCCAAGCATCTGGAACCTGGCCCAGATTCCCTTTGTGGGGTGAAGTTAAAGTGTTTTAAAGCTGTTCTAACACTATGTTATATCTTGATACTAAAACTATGCTAACAATAATTAACAGCAGCTAGAAATTAGTGGGAAGAGGACCTAATTTTAATTAGGTCTCTGAAGTCAGTTGGGTCTGTTTCAGGGAATCAGGCTTGTGGGATGGGGGTGAGATCTAAACCTGATCTAAGCCCACCAGAGTCCCTGGAGGAAAGCTCACCTCATCACTAGGCTGGATACTAGGAAGCACTAAGTAGATTTGAGGCTATTACTTTTCCAAAATGAGATCTTGGAGCTCTCTTCATGCATTAAACACTATAAGCCAAGGCTAGCAAGGTCCTCTAATATTGGTGTTGGGGGGTCACAAGAAGGAGTAATAGAAGTTGCCCACGAGACTGAATTACAGACCTGGTCTTACCAATAATCACCTTAGGACTTTGGGCAAACCTTAATTTTCCTGTCTTAGCTTCAGTGTTCTTGCTGAAAATCCACTGTAGCTGACAAACTCTAAGTATTCTGGGATGGGTTTCTCTGTAGTGACAGTTTGACTTGTAGCCACCACATACACACTGGAGTCCAACAGCAAACCCCCAGTTACGAACTTGGTTTCATGGCTATTTGTTTATTTAATTTATTTGCACGTGGAGTGTACAGCACAACCTGAACAACAACCTGGAAGGCAACGTACATGCCAAGTCAGGGAGGCAGCGTTTTCATGAAGAGAGGCTGATTGTTGTTGCCTGCAGCCTGCCAGGCCCACTCTGGCTGCGTCGTGTCAGCTCTCTCTTTTCACTCAATATATTCTTAGGTTTCCAGTTTTCAAGCCTGTAGTAATTTATCTTGTACACAGAAAGGGTATATAATGGGAACTAATTAAACTAGACCTACTCAATTAATGAGAAGCTAATAGAGGAAACCACTGTAGTTTAGAGGTTTTACAGCCACTGCATCAATAAACACACTTCTTTTCTCACATGACCCACATTCACTGAATGGGTTTCATTCCACTAATTATTTATTCCGTATGTAACCACTGCAGGCCAAAGAGAGTGTTGCAGAATTTATACACCATGCTTTTTATCCTTAAACTGAAGGTCTGAGGATCCTTCCATTCAATGTGAGGGCTCATTCCAATTTTATTCATATCTGGAGGCAGTTTTATAGTAAGGGAATGGTTACAAAAGGACTTGGTAGGGTAACAAGGGTAGGATTTGAAACTGAGGAATGAGATGCAGAATTTCCTTGAAAATCCCCAAAAGGACATTTTGAGGGTATTCTTTGAAAGATTTCTTTTCCAAATGTATGCCATATGAATAAAAAAAAACATGCTATTTGAGTAAAAGCACCACTGTGCCCATCTGAGATTGGCATTCTAGAAACTGCAGGCAAATACACAGACACACTAACACAAATGGGAAGTACACTGGCCAGTAACACAAGAGATGGAGGGCACAACACATAAGCAGAGCTTGGGCCTCCATAGCTGCGACAAAGCTTTGCTTCATTCAAACTCTGGCATTTACTTTCAAGATGCTATGAGTTGCTTGATTTCTCCGCATCTCAGTTTTTTCAACTCTAAAAAGGGGTGAATGACACATTTTTTCCTAAGAGTTGTTATAAGGATTAAACAAATTGCTACGTGCACATGCCTGGCACATATACATGCTGTTTTGACCAGGGCAACTGTCTTTGAAGAAAGTCACCCAGTTGAGAGCAGGATATGATGGTCCATAAAAGTGGCCCACAAAAATAGAGGAGAAATGGTATTTTTGCCATTTATTGAGTTATTTTATATTTTATTAGAAATAGCCACATGTGAAGTCAACTCTTTGTCTTGTTCCTTGGAAGGGTGTCACTGTGAGATCATTAACAGAAGAGGAGTTTGCGTCTTACACAGTAAATTAGATTGGGAATGAGTGCCAAGAGGCATAAGGAACCTCTGCAGACCTTGCAAATATCTTTGCAGGTAAATGACCCAGAGATGCTCAGGTGTGAGGCCAGGAGGGAAGTTGAAGTCATGGTGCCCCGAGGGACACAGGGAGTAAGAAAATTTCAGAGGCCTGAACCCTAAAACTACCACAATGCTCAAGAGACAAAGAGAAGTTGACATTAGACCCGTTCATTCCTTTTCCTTTTTGAATATAAAGAATCCAGCTTGGATCCAGGAGTGTGATGCCATTCTAATCTGATCTTCATTGGCTAAAGAATCTAAATGGAATAAGGAGCTTTAGAAAGTGGGCTTTCCAGGGGCGAGTCTCCACTGTTCTCACCAATGTTATCAAAGATATGGTCTTCAGCAGGATGAAATGACCTCTTATGGACATTGGTTCCTACCTCTACCGCGGTAGTTTAATGCCAACCAGAGAACATAAGCAGCCTTCATTAGAGAAGGCTTAACCAATATGGATCTCTGGTTGTCAGGCTTTTACTTTAGATATTGAGAAAAATTCATTCAATGTTTCCTTTACCCATCTCTTCTCTTCTCTCTTTATAGGAGCTCTGCTGGACATAGAGATTACAGACATATCCTCTGTTCTTCAATATGCGACAGCTAACAGAGGTGTACACCAAGAGTAGAACAAAGAGGAAAGTGGCAATGTCAGCAGCTAGTGTCAGTGATTACTTTCCACTAGAATGTAAGCTCTGATTACAGGGCGCACACGCCCTACATACTCCGTTACCAGTACTTAGCAGCCTGTCAGGCTCTGGCAGCAGTTCTTCCCTGCCTACCTCCCCCATCCCTCCCTTCCTTTCCCTTTCCCTTCCCTACAACTTACTCCTCTCTTTCCTTACCTGTCTCTTCCTCCTCCCGCCTCTTATTCTTCATGTTCCTCTCTCTTTTCTGCCTTTCTTTTCTTTGTGCCTCTCATATTTTGGTAAACAACCACTTACATTCAAACTTTCTACTCTCAGGAGCATTTTAAAAGAAATACTATTTTTTTTTAAATTTTTATTTAAATTAAACTTGCCAACATATATTATAAGACCCAGTGCTCATCCCATCAAGTGTAATCCTCAGTGCCCATCACCCAGTTACCCAAACTCCCCACCCACCTCCCCTTCTGCAACCCCCCCTTCTGTTTGTTTCCCAGAGTTAGTAGTCTCTCATGATTTGTCTCCCTCTCTAATTTTTCCCACTCAGTTTCCTTCCTTTCCCTTATAATCCCTTCCACTATTTCTTACATTTCACGTTTGAGGGAAATCACATGGTGATTGTCCTTCTATTGACTTACTTCACTCAGGATAATACCTGCCAGTCCCATCCAAGTTGAATCAAATGGTGGATATTCATTCTTTCTGATGGCTGAGTAATATTCCATTGTAAATATGTATATATATTTATTTATTTATAAAGACTATGTGGATATACATATATATATATACATGTGAAATCTCTCTCTCTCTCTCTCTCTCTCTCTATATATATATATATATATATATATATATACACACACACACACACACACCACATCTTTATAAATAAATGCTACTAAAGAAACATCTTGATTTAGTAAGCAATTGCAGAGGTTTAGTCCTCTTTTCCTTCCTCCTCCCCCTCTCCCTCCTTCCCTCCTTCCCTCCTTGCTCCCTCCTTCCTCCCTCCTCTTCCTCCTTCTCCTCCTCCTCCTTCTCCTTCTTCCCCTTCTTATTTCTCTCTCTCTCTCTCTCTCTCTCTTTTCTCTCTCTCTCTCTCATCATTGGAACAAGGCTGGCATTCTTTCTCACTTCCTTTAGCCAAGAACATTATGATAACATTAGGCATCTCTTTGGCATTAAGGTCCATTAGAGGTAAGCTGCCCACTAGCTTCCACAATGGCATAAAATCAAGTCCCCACCTGTAATATATTATTTATTTCACATCGCTTCTAGTGGTTCTCCTTCTCAGGTTGAGCTTTGACTGGTGTCATTTATATCCATTTACCTCTACAAAGAATCAGAGGGGTATTGCCGATAAAGAACTGTTTATTTACTGCAAAGTTTAAAATATACATAATGTATGTGAAGATCTAAACCGATGCCTAGTGTATAGTAAGTCCTCAATAACTGCAGCTACAGCTTTGTCATTAGGAACCTGGATTAAATCCTTCTAGGGGTTTCCACATGGGCAGAAATACTTCATAGTTTTTGGAACCTGAAAGCAAGACTGAAGACTCTGCACAATTCCCATGATGAGGAGTTTAATTATGAACAATGGGAAGGATAATGCATCTGGGTTGTTTACAAATATCTAATGACCTGACATGCTAAATATACTCCCTAACTGAAAGTTCAGTCTGCCTTGGAAACAGATTGGAGCCCTCACTTATGGATGATGTTGATGAGAACAGCTGGAGCAAATGTTCTCCTCCTTGCCATGGAATGATAAATCACACCTGTCAATGAATAAAACATTCAGTCTCAGTAACGGAGTAATGGATTTTTAAGGAGCCTTCCCATTTATCAGTTTAGCTATTGATTACTTGTGAAAGGTCATTGCATCAGAAGGATAATAAATGGAATAATTGAGCCCCTTTGTAAGGTTGCCTCTAAGAACTTAATCAGATAAAATTGCCCCGAAGTATTAAAGGATATATAGATACAGATACCTCTATCTCTGTCTCTGTCTCTGTCTGTATCTCTATCTATCTCTATCATCTATATCTCTATCTCTATCTATCTATCTATCATCTATATCTATCTATATCATCTATATCTATCTATCTATCTATCTATCTATCTATCTATCTATCTATCATCATCTATCACTTGCTATTGGATTCTGATGACCAGAACAGATGTATATAGCAAAAACAGACAAATATGATTAAAGGAAACAAGGCCGTTGCCTACACTCAAGTACTCCCCAGAGTTCTAGGACACAAGATACTATTTTTCATGTTAATAATAAGCAGGTGAGCTCAGCAGTTATGAGTTCATATCTAGGGTGTCCCCTAAATCCAAGACCAACCTGATATCATTTTGCTCAAGTTCTCTTCCTCTTCTTTTTGTGTTTGAAAACATGATTTTACTCAAATGGCCTGCTCAAGAAGGGGTGTTCTAGTAAATGTTTAATAACAGGCCCTCAGAAAAAAAAGAGCCCTTTTTTTTGTAGTGTTTTCCAATGTCTGTGGTGTCAATACTTTCACTACTGATGACTTCAAGCTGTCAGTGTGACACCACTGGACACAGAGTTGAGAAGAAATCCTAGTAATCAGTCCTGGTGAGTCATTATTAGCCAACCTTGAGCACACCACAGTGTGCAACCTAGAACCCACCAGTATACCATCTTGTCTGTGCTATCTCTATTCGTGTCCTGGAAGTTGTTCTTACCTCTAAATTAGAAAGTGAGCGACGTGGATTCCCACATTTCATGAACTTCACATTTATACCATACCTTCCACCAAGAGATCTTATTATATGTCTTACTTGTATCAGAGATTTAGAAAGCAACATCAAAATTAAATTTAAATAAATTAAAATTAAATTAATTGCCTAAGCGAAGAAGGTGTGAACTATGAAAATGGTGATGTACAAAACTTACCTAGGCATTCTAAGATCAAGTGAAATAATAGTAGTCAAAGGAGGTGTGTATGTTTGACAATGGTCAGTCATCCTTTTGTGTTCACGTTATGATGACTTCTTTATTAACCAAAATCCAGATTACTCACATCTGTCTTCTCTGGAAATAGCAACCCAGGATTTCCATTTTTTCCATTGAGCATCTTAGAATGCTCTAAGATAGTGTTCTAACTTATCTCTATTATTTTTAATATAGAAATGAGTACTAATGTGCAGTAAATAAAGAAGTAATATAGCAAAGTAGTCATAAGTGTGGACTGTATAGTCAGACTTGAGTCTAAATAATAAACTCGTTATCAGTTTTGGGGCAATTAGTTAATTTCCCCAGTTTTCTTATCTATGAAATGGAGACTATTTTAGTAGTTGCATGTAGCAGATAATGTCTGTGAGCTAACCTGACATTCAAAATTCCTATTCTTCCTTATTACAACCAACCCCACTATATTCTATCATCTGAGAAAAAAAATGCATATTTTGACAACCCTTCTCGCTGAAAGGGATAATCCTATAACACAGTTTTGGCTACAGCCTGGATAGATGTGGATGTGGAAGTTTCTTGGTATTTTCTCAAAACGGTTTTACTTTGTCTAAAAAACAAAACAAAACAAAAAAAAACACAGATGTAGCAGATAACAGTTATTTCTTCCAGTCTTGGATCAACCATAATGCCTGGAGAAACATTAGCCATCATGTTACCATGGGATGACAAGACCAAAAGAAGCACAAAGACCCATGAAACCAAGGACAGTAATACTCTCATCTTCCGATTTCCTGAGTAAAGGATGAAAAAATCTCTATTTTTTTAGGCTGTTCTGTATCAAAGTCTTCTCTTTCCTGATGCTGATAGCATTTCCAATAATAGACTATGTAGAAGGAGTGTTATGGAGATTATATTGAAATAATGCTTGTTGAGTGGTGTGCTCGTGCATTGCCTGGCCAATAGGAAACACTTCAAAATATGCATTATTATTATTATTATTATTATTATTATTACTATTTACTATGTGGGATTAATGCCTTCTGCTGCATCCCTGACACCATTTAGCATTGGCCAAATGCATCAAGGTTCCTAGATAAAGATCATCATTTGATGCTACAATCCATGCCTTAGAGGAGCTTTTGAGTTTTTTTTTTTTAAGATTTTATTTATTTATTAATGAGAGAGGGAGAGAGAGCACGGCAGAAGGAGAAGCAGGCTCCATGCAGGGAGCCCAACGTGGGACTCGATCCCAGGTCCCCAGGATCAGGCCCTGGGCTGAAGGTGGTGCTAAACCGCTGAGCTACCCAGGCTGCCCATCTTTCAGATTTTGTTTTGTTTTGTTTTTTAATTTTTTTAGTTCAATTTGACAACATATAGCATAACACCCAGTGCTCATCCAGCCAAGTGCCCCCCTCAGTACCCATCACCCAGTCACCCCAACCCCCCCCCCACCTTCCTTTCCACTACCCCTTGTTCATTTCCCAGAGTTAGGTGTCTCTCATGTTTTGTCACCCTCACTGATATTTTCACTCATTTTCTTTCCTTTCCCTTTATTCCCTTTCACTATATTTTATATTCTCCAAATGAATGAGACCATATAATGTTTGTCCTTCTCCGATTGACTTATTTCACTCAGCATAATACCCTCTGGGTCCATCCACATCGAAGCAAATGGTGGGTATTTGTCATTTCTAATGGCTGAGGAATATTCCATTGTATACATAGACCACATCTTCTTTATCCATCATCTTTCGATGGACACCGAGGCTCCTTCCACAGTTTGGCTATTGGGGACATTGCTGCTAGAAACATCGGGGTGCAGGTGTCCCAGCATTTCACTGCATCTGAATCTTTGGGGTAAATCCCCAACAGTGCAATTGCTGGGTCGTAGGGCAGGTCTATTTTTAACTCTTTGAGGAACCTCCACACAGTTTTCCAGAGTGGCTGCACCAGGTCACATTCCCACCAACAGTGCAGGAGGGTTCCCTTACTCCACACCCTCTCCAACATTTGTGGTTTCCTGCCTTGTTAATGTTCCCCATTCTCACTGGTGTGAGGTGGTATCTCATTGTGGTTTTGATTTGTATTTCCCTGACCGCCAGTGAAGTTTTAATAAGGATACAATTATATACATCTGAAAGTATTTATAGGCAATTATTAAAAACAAAGATTTGGTTCAGAGAAGTAGTATAGGATTTCTGAAAAAGAGAGGTACATGTGAGTTGGAGTAGTCTAGGGAAAGTCCATGAGGGAGGTTGGTCTTAAGATGGATGGGCTCTGAAGGATGATGATGGAGTGGGCTGTAGGCATTGAAAATACACAGTAATTGGAAATGTTCATAGAACTGTAATGATGTATGCCTTAGGAGATGCTGTTGGATCCTGCTGATTCCCTTTCCCCTACTAATACCTCTATCCCCACTCTCCTGCCTGTTGGCTGTTAATAGCTCACAGCTGTCCTTTCTCTAGATCATCCCCTTTGGCTGATAGAAGCTGTGTGGTTGAGAGGTTAAGGCCCCTCCCCTATATATGGATCACAGCTAATCACTGTTAAAAGTCTGGCTCCTAGCCTAATTGGATTCTGTGGTAAAATGCCTATTCCAGAGCTCCTTGTGAGATCAGGCTGACATTAAACTCTACCTGAGACCACATCTTTGTTTAACTCCTTGCCCTGCTCTATCCTTCTTCCTCGTGAGATCACTCAGTGTATCATTTGCATGCAGGTCTCTGCCTCAGGCTTTCCTTCTAGGGACACTTATCCAGTAGTTCATGATAAATATTAAAAAAAAAAGACATTGAGTAAGTTATTGATTGAGGCCATAGAAGCTTCACTTTCTCATTTGATTATTCACTTGTGTGTTTTTTTCCTATTTTTAATAAACCCATGTTGAGTATCTGTTGCAGGTGCACTGCACAGGCATATTTGATGTGGGACAAAGACATAATCAATGTCTTCAATAGACACCATCAGATACAGATACTGCATGTTATGGAAAAACAGGATGGGACTAAAGGCATCGGAGCAGATGCACACAGACTTGGGATGTCTGGTTTATTGCTAGCAATGTTACCTTGAACAAGTCATTTAACTTCTTTGACCCTCTTTTTATTCCTCTGAAATATAGAACTAAACTTTTTGCTGGATGATTAATGGAATTAAATGAGAAAATGAATATAATTCCCCCAGGTCATAGTTGGGATCCAATATATGCTAGATGCCAGTGTCATTATGAGTACTAAGATCATATGTCTTTACCTTAGGGCACAAGAGGAAGAAAGTTGTATACATTGGAAAGGGACAATAACTAGAAAAGATGTGTTTCTCTTTTTCTTTTTAAAATGTTTTGAAGCTTACACCTCCAACAATGGATGTTATGGAAATTCAACCCGAATCTTTCTGTCCCTATTCAGTTTTTACCTCCATGCTAAATCTCCCAATGTAGATAGGTTTATAGGAAGAAGAAAGAAAGAAGGGAGATGAGAAGGGGCTCGGGGTGGGGGGGGGAGAGAAGAAACAAAAATGAAAGAGAAAGAGAATAAAGACAAATATTGTTATCTAACCCTGAGTCTGTGTCTGCTGATTTATCAAAATTTCCTGGCAAGAATGACTGTTTAGAACAGCCTCTGGAATCATTCGTCTCCTGGGGGAAATGGGGATTCAGTGAGCCCAGTAGCAGCTGCAGTACATAATAAAATGAGAAATTATCCTAACTAGCTTATTTGCTGGAAAAGTACAGATTTGGAGCCACCCCGTGTTACGTGAGATATTTTTCATCTACATCTCGGTTTCCAAATATCCTGGAAAGAATGCAACAAGCAGGCTACGTGTCTTGGATATCTAGCACAGAGATTGGTGATCTAATCATTCTTGAACCTGAAATTTATCTAATGCGAAAATTGGTAACTTAGCCTTACAAAATGCTATTAGCTTTTCTCATAACTGCCAAAAACAATAGCATTTAATGCAAATAAAAAGGCCAGTTTTCTGGAATCACCTGAGAGTGTGCTTAATTTTTTGCAAGGTATTATATCCCTTGTAGCAATTACCATGCCCATTTGTGATCTGTCACAGAACCTGACAAAACATGGACATCCAGTGTGAGAGTCCCAGAATGCTAATTTGTAAACCTGTCAGATTTGTCACAGTGGTGAGAAATGGTGTTAAAATTGCCTTCAACATCTTAATTAGCGGTAGCCTTCCAGAGAAATGAAATACCTTCCGTTCACTTTTCTAAAAAAAAAAAAAAAATTTCTTGATTTGTTTTTCAACAAGAAGATTATTAAAATTTAAATTATGGTGATCATGAGAAAACAGTGTACAATTTGAGAATTCTAATGCAAATGTGTCGGGGCAGAGAGGAGCTTTCAGTTGGATGGGGAGGGGTCAATTTGTGTGCCTTATACTTATATCCAACCTTTGGGCCTTGGGCTGAGAATCCCCTCTGGAGGAACCGTAGAAGCTTCTGGTGTGGTAAAGCACCTCTGACACAGTGTGGAAAACCATGTTCAGAGATGCCAGCATATAATGAGACTCTGATAGTTACTGTTTACTGGGCACTAACTGTGCACCAGACTCTCTGCCATAATAGATGGCATCTCTTCTTGTCTAATCCTCCAATCACCCGACAAACTAGACACCATTAACATCCAGATGTTACAGAGAAAAGAACAGAGAGCATGACTAGATGTGTTCGCACAGCCAAGAACTCATTCCATTGCTGAAGTGTGCACTGGCACCTGCTGCTTCATCTGACCCTTTGTGGAAAGGTTCTGCACGTCTTCATCAGAAAAACAGACCATGACAGCAGAATTCCTTGTGTCATACAGACCATGGTCTTTTGACTCTGAGCCACAGGTGGCTGGCACCCACTTGCCTGGGCCACTGACTTTCTGTGGGTGCCCCCATTATCTTGTTCAGGGGACTTGCAGCAGGTGCTCTCACAGACGCCCTTCCCTGCACCTGGTATTTCCCTTCAAAAATAAGCCCAGAACTTTCCTGGATTCTCCATACCTAGTGTATAGATATCTTTTAGGACCTCTATAACTTGCCTCTATGTTCTATGTTGAACACATAAACCTTATTTCTCTATTCTTTTTCTTATCCCACAGAATTTTCTGAAGAGTTCATTGAGAAAGAAAGAAAATTAGTTTCAGTATTATTCACTTTCTCCCCCTGAGGTTGGAACATTGTGCCATAATATACATTTAATGAGGGAGGGATGTCTGAGGATCAGCTTTTTCTAAATTTCTGCCTAGCAGCTGCTTTTTCTCTGTAGTGTTCTCCCAATATAGAAGAAAAACACACAAGGAAAACAAACATTGAAAATAACTAGAAAAGAAGAGTCTCCTGTAGCCCCTCTTTGGGACTAGAGTTAATTTATCCCTATGTTTGAAATAGTTCATCCCAAGAAATGATGCCAGAGGTGCTGAAGTTTCTGCTTACCATGACCCCTCTCCTTCTTTACCCTGTTCCCACCTCTCACTGCACAGTGCACACTCTGAGCCTGCATCCAGAACGTGTGTTTCAGTGGTTTGAGGCAGGCTCCACGCGGCAGTGTTTGAAGGTCCTCCTCCCGTGTGCAGCATTATCTATATATGTGCATTTTGGCTTTTAAATATTTTGTTAACTTTATAAGAGATAATTGGTTCATTGTACTTCATCTGGGGTTGAAAAAAGGTACCACCTAAATCTAGCGATTAAAAAGTTTTGAATACGTGGTGTCAAACAGCTGCTTGCAGTGGTATTTCAAAGAACCATGACTCCAGAGACATAGGAAGTTAATGAGGTTATGTTCATAACCAATCTAGCAACAATTATTGTTTGTTAATTTACATTTCCCAAAAGATTCATGGATTTTAGCACTATCTCACAAGTTTATGGCCCTTATCTTCTGTTGTCAAGGGCTTGTTTTAGTCTTCTACCCATTGGAGGTGTATAATATTTATTTTGGACAAATGCCTTTTGTTAGATATATCCGTTGTATATAGTCTCTGCTCTAAGCACTGGCCTTTTAACTCTTAACAATGTCTTCTAATAAATCTAAGTTATTAATTTTAATGTGCTCATAGTTAGCAACTCTTTCTTTAAAAAAAAACTTTCCTTCCCTATTTGAGAAATATTTGCCTACAGAATGTATATATATTTTATATTATTCTTAAAGTTTTTTATTTATATGAACAATCCATGAAATTGATTTTTTTGTGTAAACTGGGAAGTATAGTCAAAATTCATTATATTTTCCGTATGATAACCAATTAATTCAATAAAATGTATTTATATTCTGCATCAGAGTATCACGTTTTCTATACAGTAGATGACTGTATGTGTGTGTCTCTGAACTCTCCATTTTCCCACCTAACTTGTTTGTCTATTCTTGCACTACTATGACAAAATATTATTTATTGTATTTTTATGTCTCAGTATCTGCTATTGCAAGTCCTTCAGAATAGTCTTCTGCCCTTGAATGCCATTCCAGTTATCCTTGGTTCTTTGAATGCCCCTAGACATTTTAGAATTACTGTGTCTATTTCCTGAAAACCACCAGCTAGGATTTTGACTGAGATTGCGTTGCATAGAACAATTTTTGGGGAAAAAAATGGCATCTTTGCAATATCAAGTCCTTCAGACCACAAACATGTTATATCCCTCCATGTGTATCATTCATCTTCCCCCATGTATATTATTAACATTTAATTTATAGTTAATAATATTATATAGTCTTTAGTGTAGAGGTGTTGACATCTTTCATGACACTTATTCCTAATTATTTCATTTTTAATTGAAATTTTGAGATAATTGTAGAATTATGTGCAACTGCAAGAAATGATAATAAGAGTGATCCTGTCTGTAATTATTAAAATTCCATCAAAAGTAACATTTTACAAAATTATTGTATCACAACTAAGATACAGTCTACTAATCTTATTAGTATTTCCCCAGTTTTCCTTGTACTCTTTGGTGTGGATGTGTGTACCGAGTTCTAAACAATTCTATCATAATTACGGGTTTGTGTATCTACTACCAGAGTATATATCAGTTCCATCACCACAAGGATCCCTTGTGTTGCCTATTTATAAACAAATCCACCTTTCTTCATGACTATTTTCCTCCCTGTCCCTAATCCCTGGCATTAACAAAATCTGCTCTTCATTTCTAAACTAATGTCATTTCAAAATCTTGCCATTTGTGATGATGTGGATGGAGCTAGAGAGTATTATGCTAAGCAAAATAAGTCAGTCAGAGAAAACAAATACCATATGATTTCACTCGCATGTAGGATTTAATAAATAAAACAATCATAGGGAGGAAAGAAAGAGAGAGGTAAACCAAGAAACAGGCTATTAAGTATTAAGAACAAACTGATGATTACCAGAGGGGAGGTGGGTGGGGGATTAGTCAAATAAATGATGGAGATTAAAGAGGCACTTGTCATGAGCACCAAGTGTCGTATGAAGTGTTGAATAACTATATCGTACACTTGAAACAAATTATTACACTGTGTGTTAACTAACTGAAATTTAAATAAAAACAAAAAATTACTTGGCCATTAGTAACAATGAATACCCACCACTTGCTTTGACATGGATGGAACTAGAGAATATTATGCTCAGTGAAGTAAGTCAATTGGAGAAGGACAATTGATTTTACTCATACAGGGAAAAATAAAAAATAGTGAAAAGAATTATGGGGGAAAGGAGAGACAATGAGTGGGAAAAATCAGAGAGGGTGACAGAACATGAGAGACTCCTAACTTTGAGAAATGAACAAGGGGTAGTGGAAGGAGAGGTGGGCGGTGGGATGGGGTGACTGGGTAACAGGCACTGAGCGAGGCACTTAATGGGATGAGCACTGGGTGTTATACTATATATTGGCAAACCGAACTCCAATAAAAAAAATATACATATTAAAAATGTATTTTTTTAAAAAAATTTCCAATTTTGAAAATGGAATCACACAGTATACAACATTTTTAAATTAACCTTCTTTTTTACCCAGCAAAATTCCATGGAAGATCATCTAATTGTTGCCTCTATCAAGAGCCAAATCCTTTTTATTGCCGGGCAGTATTTAATGGTGTGCATGTAACATATTTTGTTTAACTATTCAACCATTTGAAGACATCTTGACTGTTTGCAGTCATTGGCTATTATGGCTAAAACTCCTAGGGATATTATTTTTGTTTAAACTCATTTTCATTTCAGTTTATTGCATTTCTAAGGGTGCAACACAGGGTTACATGATAATTACATGTTTGATTTTATGAGAAATTGAGCAACAATTTTCTAGAGTGACTGGGACATATTGTATCCCAATAGTAATGTGAGAGGATTAGTTGCTTCCCATTCTCACCATTTTTTGGACACTGCCACAGTTTTTTTTTGTTTTGTTTTGTTTTTATTTTTTTTATTTCTTTAAATATTTTACTTTATGTTTTACCATCATAATTTGACAAAGAGATGAATCAAATGACATAATATTTAGAATAAAATTATGGAGTACATCATTATGCCACATGACATGTGTAGAATATTGTACTTATGTTAATGGGAACCATCTTCTAAATAAGCCTTCCCTGACACATTTGAATCACATTTTTCTTATTGATGCATCTTTCAAAAACATGTCCAGTAAGCTGTATTTAAACATATTTCTTCCACATGGGGATTTAGGATAAAATACAAAGAATAGTAATTGTGCAAACAAAGCCAAATTATTAACATTGAAAACTGCATGAGACCACATAAGAAGAGTTTACAAACTGCATTCACCCAATGAAGAGCCAGGACTGGTTCTGTCTTCGAAGAGACAAGAAGGGCCTGTGTTGATGAAATAAACCACATTACTTAACACTGTTTCATTTATACTGTAAATGTGGGTAGATAATGTAGACTAGAAACACTATTTCATCCATGGGGCATATGGTAATTATATCCACGTTAAAGCACTTTTGCTAATCAAACGCGTACACATCTTTGTTGTTGATGGGGTACAGCTGACACCAAGGGATACCTCATAGATTTCAGGTCATCATCACATTTTTCTCTGTGTGTATCTCCCTAAGGGGCACTTCAGCTCTTCTCAAATATCTCCTCTTCCCTAGGATTTTGATGTAATCTTGTCGCACATTTAGATCTCTCATCCATTTTGAGTTTATCTTTGTGTCTGGTGCAAGAGAGTGGTCTAGTTTCATTCTTCTGCATGTGGATGTCCAATTTTCCCAGCACCATTTATTGAAGAGACTGTCTTTCTTCCAGTGGAGAGTCTTTCGTCCTTTATCTAATATTAGTTGACCATAAAGTTCAGGGTCCACTTCTGGGTTCTCTATTCTGTTCCATTGATCTATGTGTCTGTTTTTGTGCCAGTACCACACTGTCTTGATGACCACAGCTTTGTAGTACAACCTGAAATCTGGCATTGTGATGCCCCCAGCTATGGTTTTCTTTTTTAAAATTCCCCTGGCTATTTGGGGTCTTTTCTGATTCCACACAAATCTATTTTTTATCTTTTATCTTTATCTGCTTATTCCTAGGTATCTGATGCTTTTGGGTGCAATTGTAAATGGAATTGACTCCTGAATTTCTCTTTCTTCAGTCTCATTGTTAGTGTATAGAAATGCCACTAACTTCTGGGCATTGATTTTGTATCCTGCCACACTGTCAAATTGTTGTATGAGTTCTAGCAATCTTGGGGTGGAGAACACAGGCAACACCCTTTTTGAACTCGGCCACAGTAACTTCTTGCAAGATACATCCATGAAGGCAAAAGAAACAAAAGCAAAAATGAACTATTGGGACTTCATCAAGATAAGAAGCTTTTGCACAGCAAAAGAAACAGTCAAAAAAAAAAAAAAAGAAACAGTCAACAAAACTCAAAGACAACCTACAGAATGGGAGAAGATATTTGCAAATGACGTATCAGATAAAGGGCTAGTTTCCAAGATCTATAAAGAACTTATTAAATTCAACACCGAAAAACAAAGAATCCAATCATGAAATGGGCAAAAGACATGAAGAGAAATCTCACAGAGGAAGACATGGACATGGCCAACATGCACATGAGAAAATGCTCCGCATCACTTGCCATCAGGGAAATACAAATCAAAACCACAATGAGATGCCACCTCACACCAGTGAGAATGGGGAACATTAACAAGGCAGGAAACCACAAATGTTGGAGAGGATGTGGAGAAAAGGGAACCCTCTTGTACTGTTGGTGAGAATGTGAACTGCTGCAGCCACTCTGGAAAACTGTGTGGAGGTTCCTCAAAGAGCTAAAAATAGACCTGCCCTACGACCCAGCATTTGCACTGTTGGGGATTTACCCCAAAGATACAGATGCAATGAAACGCCGGGACCCCTGCACCCCGATGTTTCTAGCAGCAATGTCCACAATCGCCAAACTGTGGAAGGAGCCTCGGTGTCCATCTAAAGATGATGGATAAAGAAGATGTGGTCTATGGATACAATGGAATATTCCTCAGCCATTAGAAACGACAAATACCCACCGTTTGCTTCAACGTGGATGGAACTGGAGGGTATTATGCTGAATGAAGTAAGTCAATCGGAGAAGGACAAACATTGTATGTTCTCATTCATTTGGGGAATATGAATAATAGTGAAAGGGAATATAAGGGAAGGGAGAAGAAACGTGTGGGAAATATCAGAAAGGGAGACAGAACATGAAGACTCCTAACTCTGGGAAATGAACTAGGGGTGGTGGAAGGGGAGGAGGGCGGGGGGTGGGGGTGACTGGGTGACAGGCACTGAGGGGGGCACTTGATGGGATGAGCACTGGGTGTTATTCTGTATGTTGGCAAATTGAACACCAATAAAAAATAAACTTATTATTAAAAAAAAAATCTCCTCTTCCCCCACTCAGGACGCAAAGATCACAACATAAACACAGCACTTGAACAGAAGTTTATAGTTTCAGGAGAGGCAGCGAGTCCAGCAGTTTTTATCAACTATTGTTTTCGCTCAGCTTAGTCTGAAGCAGGCAATCTGTGTATTGAGCTGGATGGCCAATGACAAAAAATTTTCTATCTCTACAGAATGTGTGGCCCAAATGCAAACAAATGACAGGCCTTGGTGATCCCTGGGTGGCTCGGCGGTTCATGAGAGCCACACACACACACACACACACACACACAGAGAGAGAGAGAGAGAGAGAGAGAGAGAGAGAGAAGCGGACTCCATGCAGGGAGCCCAATGTGGGACTTGATCCCAAGACTTCAGGACCATGCCCTGGGCCGAAGGCAGGTATTTTTTTTTTTTTAACTATTAACCTCTGTGATATGTTTGTACTGATATCTCATGGTGATTTTAATTTGCATTTCCTCTGTGGCTAATTAAGCTGAACATAATTTCGTACACTTATTTCCCATCTGTATAACCTCCCTGGTGAAATTTCTAAGCATGTCTTCTGCCAACTTTCTAATTTTTTTTAACCTGTTAATTTTTTGGAGTTCATTATATAATCTAGATATGAGTCTTTTTATAAAAGATTTTATTTATTTATTCATGAGAGACACAGGCAGAGAGAAAGAAGCAGGCTCCCTGTGGGGAACCCAATGTGGGACTGGATCCTGGGACTCTAGGATCACGCCCTGAGCCAAAGGCAGAAGACGCTCAACCACTGAGCCACCCAGACATCCCCAGATATAAGTTTTTTGTTAGATATGTAGTTTGCAAATGTTTTCATCCACTCAGTGGTTGGTCTTTCATTTTTTATACAGACTTTTGCAGAGCACAATTTTTTGAGGTTTTTATATTGATAATGTCCAGTACACCAAATTGTTCTTTAATATTTTCTAGAAACTTTGCTATTTTATATGTACTATTTAATCAATTTCTATTTAACATTAATATGGCTATGTTTGGTCTTCTGTCATCTTACTATTCATCTTCTATATTATCCAGATTTTTGTGTCCCCTTTTGTTTATCTTTTCTTTGATTAATTAGGCATTTTTTTATTCTTTCTTTTTCTAAAAACTTACTACTCACCCATTCTTCCATTTTTCTTTCAGAATTTATCCTATGTATTCTATTTTTTAATAAATTTATTTTTATTGGTGTTCAATTTACCAACATATAGAATAACACCCAGTGCTCATCCCATCAAGTGCCCCCCTCAGTGCCCATCGCCCAGTCACCCCCACCCCCTGCCCACCTCCCCTTCCACCACCCCTAGTTCGTTTCCCAGAGTTAGGTGTCTCTCATGTTCTGTCTCCCTTTCTGATATTTCCCACTCATTTTTTCTCCTTTCCCCTTTATTCCCTTTCACTATTTTTTATATTCCCCAAATGAATGAGACCATATAATGTTTGTCCTTCTCCGACTGACTTACTGCACTCAGCATAATACCCTCCAGTTCCATCCACACTGAAGCAAATGGTGGGTATTTGTCGTTTCTCATGGCTGAGGAATATCCCATTGTATACATAGACCACATCTTCTTTATCCATCATCTTTCGATGGACATTGAGGCTCCTTCCACAGTTTGGCTATTGTGGACATTGCTGCTAGAAACATCGGGGTGCAGGTGTCCTGGTGTTTCACTGCATCTGTATCTTTGGGGAAAATCCCCAGCAGTGCAATTGCTGGGTCATATGTCCTATGTTTTCTAAATTAATATAAATATAAATGACTTATTGTTAATTAAAATTATTCATTTTATTTTTCTCCAATAATTCTGAAACCTGAAAACACTTTACTTACATTTACCAGCCCCTATTTTCTGCTGTTGCTCTCAAGAATTTTAATTCGCGTGTATTATAAACTCATACTACATCACCATTGTTGTTTGCACAGCCAATATACCACAACACAATATCAATATACATCAGTATTTTCATATGTAGCTATAGATAGATATAGATACAGATATTCTTCTTCTATTGCTCTTTTTACTTTTTTCCTATAATTCTTGTGGGGTCATTACTCTTGTGCTTAAAAAAAAAAACCTTCATTTGAACTTTTTTCTTTTCTTTTTTTTTTTTTTTTGACCAGGTCTGTTAGCGTGAAATTCTCTGTGTTTAATATATTTTAATTGATAGAATAGTTTCTCTCATAATGGAGCCAATTAATTTTTAGCTATCACTCTACTTTCAGCATGTATGTAAGAAATATTGGAATTAAAAGTTAGATTATTTTAGAAAATGAGTCAATTGACCTAAATGAAATGTTGTGCTTTACTGACTAACATGCAAACATTCCTTCTTCAAATACAGTAGTTAATACATCATCTTTGAGTGTAGCCTTCTTAATATAATCATTAATATTTGAAATAGGTATTGATGCATCTTCTGTTGCCTTTGTATTCTGTTTTTTATGTGGTCATTAATAATACTATGACCCTAATGATTGTTATGTCAGGACTTTGTGCATGTGTGAGACATTCACAAACATGCACAGACATTCTTGAGAAATTAATTTCACTACTTACTTTGTCTTTAAACATTTTTTTAAATGTTTCGAGCTCATTGTTCCTGAAAGGGTTCTTGCTCCTAAATTCTTTTCTGAAAGTATTACCAAGCAATATAATTAAGAAGTAGATTTAGAAAATGCAAAAAAAAAAAAAATAGTGAGTCTTCAGACCACTGTCTACATCCTCAATGGCAAGGCTCATCAGTGTCTATTATTTTTCATCATAGTAGAGTTGCATTCAATGTATTGTTACATCTGTTTCCACAGAGCCTACTGACTAGCAAATGTGGAGGTTTTTGCACTTCCCAGGATATTAAACACTGTGACACATCTAACAGACTGGATGAAGAAGCCCCTTTAAATGCCTCTCCTACCACCATAGAGACTGAAAAAAAGTAACAGTCTCTTGCCAACTCAATTCATGTTGTCAGCAAGCTTTCTGCATACTGTCCTCAATAAGGGAGGTATTAGTTATGGCCTGGAAAGGGTGAACAAAAACAGGCACAGGTTGTTGCCATTATTTTTAGTTTTAATCACATATTCTATTGGAAACTTTTACTACATATAATTTGCATAAATACATTTCATAGATGTTCATATGAAAGAAACCATGGCAGAAATAGTAATTACAAAGTTTAGATTTACTGAACAGCTATTTTAATGCAACCATTAATTAATAATAGGGGCTATTAAAATCTAAACTCTGTTAGAATATAAATTCTATCCAGATAAAATGCCAAGACAATGGCAGTGAACATTTGTGGTCACCAAGGACTCATAGAAGAGTTTCAGCAGAATGGGATAAATACATGGAATAGAATGCCCAGGTAGGTGTAAAGAGATAATTGTCATAGTGATACGGTGATCAAGGATCACCGCTGAATGTCAAGTGGAAGGAACTCTAAGTTTCTCTTAATTACCCAAATGTCTGATACTTAGTTTGCTGCATATCACTATTTGAATTAACTGTACAATTGTTAATGTTTAAAAGGTTAAGTCATTATCAACTAATATTCTTAATCCAAGAGCCCATTTATCAGCTATTGTTATAAATAAGCACTTATGTATCTTTGATGATGAGCAGGATCAAAATCAGATGAGGACAATTGTCCATGGAGTGTTGAAATTTCAGGATCTGCTACATATTACATTAGCAAAGACAATGAGACAGGAATATTACATGTTTGGTCATAGATCACAGTTTTCATTTCTGAAGTAATAGAATATCTGAATGAAACAGATGATGGGGTATCAAGTTAGGAAGTTGAGTTAAGGGCAGCCTGGGTGGCTCAGTGGTTTAGCGCCGCCTTCAGCCCAGGGTGTGATCCTGAAGACCCAGGATGGAGTCCCACGTCGGGCTCCCTGCATGGAGCCTACTTTGCCCTCTGCCTCTGTCTCTGCCTCTCTCTCTGTCTCTCATGAATAAATAAATAAAATATTAAAAAAAAAGAAAGAAAGTTGAGTTGACCAAATTAGAAGTGAAAAGATTAGAATATTGATCCTTAGGCACAGTGAGCTGTTGAAATATTGGGAGGGGGACACCTGAAGGGCTCAGCAGTTGAGGTCTGTCTTCAGCTCAGGTTGTGATCCTGGAGTCCTGGGATGGAGTCCTGCATTCAAATTTGGAATGAGACACAAACTTACAGGTCAAAAACTTGAGCACACCCCAAGTGAGATAAACTCAGAGAAATTCATGACTATATACATCATATTTAAACTTCTGAAAACAAAAGAAATTATCCTAAAAGCTACCAGAAAGGAACAACATATTCCTTATAGGGGCACCAGTTCAAATAATGACAGACTTCACATCTGATAATACGGAAGACAAAAGAAAGTGGTTATCTCATTTTCCTCTGCTGAAGGACATGGCTCTTAAATGGTAATACCATATTTTTAAGACTTTTTGATGAAAATTTACTTTAGTTATATTCATTCTTATTTAATAATAAGAGTATCCCTGGACTTGAATTATTTTGTAAATATAGCTTTGAATTTGATATGTAATGATTCCTTTTTTTTTCTTTTTACCATTATCTAAGTAACCTACACCTTATGTTTTTTATTTGTTCTTCATCTAAAAGTTTTTAAAAATATCCTTAAATATGATTTAGTATTTAATTTATAGTCTTATTTTTATTTATTGTAGCTTACATTATTTTCAAGTCTACAATCAATTTCCTTATAATTGATACATTATTGAAAACTCTGTATATACTCTATGGATAAGTAAAACTGATATATTCCTATAGTAAAATACCTGTTAGATAATCAATTTGTGCTCTTTCAGCTTATTTGGCTACCTCTGGAAGGATGAGCCACTATAGAGAAATAGTGTTATAGTAAGTAATGGTTCTCCTTGGTCTAAAGTACCAGGAATATTTGGAGTTGGTCGAACTCTATTATTAAGGAATTATTAAGTGCATTATGGCTCAAGAGGTTTCAGCTCTAAGATGTAAATATATACAAAAAAGCATATCACTTTTACTCTTACCACAAGAAACAAGCTGAACAAAGTGTAAATTAATGACTTTTGCAGCAGAGAACTGAGTTCACAGGGCAGATAGTTAACCTAAGATCTACAAAGAGAGAAATAGTACTCTGCAAGGAGACAAAGTCAGATAACCTTCCTGGGACTGAAGCTGTAGAATGCTACACATGCCAGTAAGTGAAATAAGTCAATCAGAGAAAGTTATCATATGGTTTCACACATATGTGGAATATAAAAAATGGCACAGATGATCATAGGGGGAGGGAAAACTGAATGGGAAGTCATGAGAGAGGAAGACAAACCATGGGAGACTCTTTTTTTTTTTTTTAAAGATTTTATTTATTCTTGAGAGACACACAGAGAGAAGCAGAGACGCAAGCAGAGGGAGAAGCAGGCTCCATGGGAGAGCCTGACGTGGGACTCGATTCGGGTCTCCAGGATCACACCCCAGGCCGAAGGCGGTGCTAAACCGCTGGGCCACTGGGGCTGCCCTGGAGACTCTTAACTATAGGAAACAAACTAAGGGTTGCTGCAGGGTGGGTAAGTGTGGGGATTTGGGGTAATTGGGTGATGAGCACTAAGGAGGGCGTGTAATGTGATGAGCACTGGGTGTTATATGCACCTGAAGAATTATTGAATTCTACATCTGAAACTAATGATGTATATATTTTCTATTGAATTTACATTAAAAAAATAAAAATAGGGATCCCTGGGTGGCGCAGCGGTTTAGCGCCTGCCTTTGGCCCAGGGCGCGATCCTGGAGATCCGGGATCGAATCCCACGTCGGGCTCCCTGCATGGAGCCTGCTTCTCCCTCTGCCTGTGTCTCTGCCTCTCTCTCTCTCTCTGTGACTATCATAAATAAATAAAAATTTAAAAAAAAATAAACTTTAAAAAAAAAAATAAAAATAAAAATAAAAATAAAGGAAAATGAAGGTAGAAAAATTTAACCACTTTCTAAAGGCTAATTGTGGGCTAGTGTGAGTTTAAAAGACTCTAGGGCCTGAGATGACAGGGACTGTAATATCCTCTTGAGGGCTGTTTCTCCCGGAGCTCCTCAGGCTCCATCCAGCTGTGATGACTGTGAAGGCCCCAGAGAAGGCTTTCCCTGTGGTCTGGTTGAAGAAGGGGAATAGAAACCACAGTTAATTCTGCCCAAACCCATCACAACTATGGACAAAGAAGCTTAAACTTCAGTGGAAAAATAATCAAACTGTAGCCTAGGGATACTCACACCAACTCACTTCAACTGGGAAGGGTAAGGAGGCTAGGAGAAAGGAACACAGCTCTTCCACTGGGCGAAGAGCAGGAGTGCATGCTGCCACAATTGATTTGCTGAGGGAAAGATCACTTGTAAAGGCCACACCTCAAAACAAGATTACACTGCCTGCTTAAGGGAAAAGAAATGTTGGGAAATATCAGGAAGGGAGACAGAACATAAAGACTCCTAACTTGGGGAAATGAACTAGGGGTGGTGGAAGGGGAGGAGGGCGGGTGTTGGAGGGGAATGGGTGACAGGCAATGAGGTGGACACTTGATGGGATGAGCACTGGGTGTTTTTCTGTATGTTGGTAAATTGAACACCAATAAAAATTAATTAAAAAAAAAAAGACTGAGACTTAAGGAAATCATCAAAACATACTTACTCGTTCACTCTCCACCAGCATGTTAACAAGTGCTGAGTTAAAATAACAATTAGAAAAGCTGAGAGAGGAAGGCAGTGTGGGGAAATATAGCAAGACGACCCTAATCTAAGAAACAAATGTGGGAGATCAAATGATTTGAAACTTCAGTGCACTAAGAGTAACAATAAACTTTAAACCCAGCCTCCCAACTGGCTCTAAATTTGATTAACATATACATATACACCGAAGGCCTAACTGAAGAGAAGTTGCACTCATCAATAAGTAAAAGTAAAATAAAAAAATAATAAAATAAAATAAAATAAATAAAATAAAAAATGACTTCAGTATATACTCTCCTGTACAAGTGTACAAGTCTGAATTTCAACAAAAAATGAGGAAGGATGCAAAGTAGCAATGATTGGAGCCAGACTCTGATATGACACAGATGCTCCAAGACAGGTATCTAAAGTAACTATGATTACGTGGAAAAGGTGGAAAACCTGCAAGATTAGAAAAGCAGTATCAGCAACAGATGGCAATTATGAAAATAACTTAGAAATGTGAGCAGTCAGAAGCACTGATGATTTCTATCTTTTTAAAATTATTTTTTATTTAAATTCAATTTAATTAACATATAGTGTCTTATTAGTTTCAGAGGTAAAAATTATGATTCATCAGTTGCATATAACACCCACTGCTTATTACATAAAGTGCTATCCTTAATGTCCATCACCCAGTAACCGTATCCCTCCACCCTCCTCCCGTTCAAAAATCCTGTTTTTTTTCCCTATAGTTAAAAGTCTGGGGCAGCCTGGGTGGCTCAGCGGTTTAGCGCTGCCTTCGGCGGGGGGCGTGATCCTGAAGACCCGGATAGAGTCCCCATGAGGGGCTCCCTGCATGGAGCCTGCTTCTCCCTCTGCCAGTGTCTCTGCCTCTCTCTCTCTCTCTCTCTGTGTCTCTCAAGAATAAATAAATAAAATCTTAAAAAAAAAAAAGAGTCTCTTATGGTTTGCTTCCCTCTGTTTTTATCTTATTTTAGTTTTCCTTCCCTTCCCCTATATTCATCTGTTTTGTTTCTTAAATTCCACATATGAGTGAAATCATGTGATATTTGTCTTTTTCTGACTAATTTCACTTAGCATAATACTCTCTAGTTCCAACCACGCCATCACAAATGGCAAGATCTCATCCTCTTTGATGGCTGGGTAATATTCCATTGTATATGTACACCACATCTTCTTGATCAATTCATCTGTTGATGAACATCTGGGCTCTTTCCATATTTTGGCTATTGTGTTCATTGCTGCTATAAACTTTGGGGTGCAAGTGCTCCTTCGATTCACTGTGTTTGTATCCTTTGGAAAAATACCTCATCATGCAATTGCTGGGTCTAAGGGTAATTCTATTTTCCACTTTTTGAAGAACTTCCATACTGTCTTCCACAGTGGCTGCAGCAGTTTGCATTCCACCAATTCTCCTTTCTCTGCATTCTTGTCAACATCTGTCATTTCCTGAGTTGTTAATTTTAGCCATTCTGACTGGTGTGAGGTGGTATCTCATTGTGGTTTTGATTTGTATTTCCCTGATGCCAAGTGATGTTGCACATTTTTTTCATCTATCTGTTGGCTATCTGTATGTCTTTTTTGGGGAAATGTCTGTTCACATCTTCTGTCCACTTCTTGACTGGATTTTTTTATTTTTGGGGGGTTAAGCTCGATAAGTTCTTTTTAGATTTTAGATACCAGCCCTTAATCTGATAAGAGATTTGCAAATATCTTCAATTGTATAGGTTACCTTTCAGTTTTTTTGACTGTTTCCTTTGCTGTGCAAAAGTGTTTTGCCTTGACAAAGTCCCAATAGTTCATTTTTACTTTTGTTTCCCTTCTCTTTGAAGATGTGTCTAGCAAGAAGTTGCTGAAAGCCAAGGTCCAAGAGGTTGTTGCATGTGTACTCCTCTAGGATTTTGATAGATTCCTGTCTCACGTTTAGGTCTTACATCCATTTTGTGTTTATTTTTGGGTATGGTGTAAGAATGTAATCTAATTGCATTCTTCTGCATGTGACTGTCCAATTTTCTCAACACCATTTGTTGAGGAGACTGTTTTCAATTGGATATTCTTTCCTGCTTTGCTGAAGATTAATTGATTATACAGTTGAGAGTCCATTTATGGATTCTCTATTGTGTTCCATTGATCTGTGTATCGGTTTTTGTGCCAGTACCATACTGTCTTGATGATCACAGCGTTGCAATATAGCTTGAAGTCTGGAATTGTAATGCTCCAGCTTTGTTTGTTTTTAACATTCCTTTAGCTATTTGAGGTATTCTCTGGTTCCATACAAATTTTAGGATTGTTTGTTCTAGCTCTATGAAAAATGATATAGGGATTACATTGAATTTGTAGATTGTGTAGCAGAGATATTTTAACAATATTTGTTCTTCCAATCCATGAACATAGAATATTTTTCCATTTCTTTACATCTCCTTCAATTTCTTTCATAAGTGTCTTATAGTTTTTGGAATACGGGTCCTCTACCTTTTTGGTTAGGTTATTCTCAGTATCTTATGGGTGTTGGTGCAATTGTAAATGGGATCAGTTCCCTGATTTCTCTTTCTTCTCCCTCATTGTTACTATAGAAATGCAGCTGATTTCTGTTCATTGATTTTATATCCTGTGACAATCAAATTCCTATATAAGTTCTTATAATATTTTTGAATGGTCTTTTGGGTTTCCTACATAGAGTATAATGTCATCAGAAGCACAGCTGAGGGATGCCTGGGTGGCTCAGCAGTTGGGCATCTGCCTTTGGCTCTGGGATTGAGTCCCACATCGGGCTCCCTGCATGGAGCCTGCTTCTCCCTCTGCCTATGTCTCTGCCTCTGTGTGTGTGTGTGTGTGTGTGTGTGTGTGTGTGTGTGTGTGTGTCTCATGAATAAATAAATAGAATCTTTTAAAAAAAGAAGCATAGATGATTTCTATGAAGAATGTGTTCAGTGGTCTGACTCAGTAGGAGGTTTGATATATTTTAAAAAGCAATCAGAGAACTTGAAGACAGTTGATGACAGGCCAGGCCAATAGAAATTGCCCAAATTGAAGTACAAAGAGGAAAACAGTGAAAAGAAAAGTGGGACAGAACACTCAAGAGCTGTAGGATTAATCAAATTGGTCTTACACAATTAGAATCCTCAAAAAAAAAAAGAGAATGAGTCTGAAGATATATTTGGGGAAAATGCTCTAAAATTAGTGACATACACTAAAGAATCGGTCCCTGAAGACCAGAAGTCAGAATTGATAGTTTTAAAAAACCTGATAAATAATTAAAACAACAACAACAACAAAAAAAAAAAAAAAACACCTGACCACAGGAATAACATATTTAATACCTCTGAAAACCAAAGATGAAGGGGAACTTTGAAGGCATCCAGTGATTCAATAGGTAAATGTCAGAAGCCCCATTTCCCATTCTTACCAATACTTAGAATAACATGTGCAAAGGCCTTTATGTTTCAATAGTTGACAACTCTCTAGAAGGCATTCTAGGGGGTGAGGAACCTAGACAAAGGCTATTTAAAATCCTTAGAGAGGCTCCAGAGCTCCAGGGAGAAGAGTTGTGTGTGACTTTGAGTCCACTGGGAAAGGATCTCTGAGTGCATCCTAGACACCTACTCTCTGAGATGTCTGAGACCACACATCCCACACTATCTTTTTTCAATAATAAAACATTTAATATCCTTTGTACTTACTGTTTTTCATTTCTTTTCTTTTTATTGACACATATTCTTAACTTGGAATTTAATACCCAAGAAAATTGTGTAAGTTTTAAGGCTTACAGTACTATGTTCATAAAGTGAACACTCCCACTTAACCAATATAGAAAACAGTATCACTAGCATTCCAGAAGCCCTTTTCTTGCTACATCACTAACCCCTTCATCCTATCAATGGTAAACACTGTCCTGATCAAACACCATATATTAGCTATCCTAATCTTGAATTTTATATATATGACATAATCCAGTATTTACTCTTTTATGTTTTTTGCTTTCAGGGAATGTTGTCTGTGAAACTCTCCTGTATTATAGGAGGTAGTTTTATTTTGTTCATTTTCCTTAACAAATAGTATTCCATTGTATAAAAATACTACAATTTATTCCTTTTTCTAGGGTTGTTTATACTTTGGGAGACTTTTTAAAAGATTTTATTTATTTATTTATTTATTTATTTATTTATTTATTTATCTATCTATTTATTTGAGGGAGAGAGATAAAGAACAGAAGCAGGAAGGAGCAGAGGGAGAGGAAGAAGGAGAAGCAGACTCCCACTGAGCAGGGAGTCTGACTCAGGGCTCAGTCCCAGAACCCTGGGATCATGACCTGAGGTGAAGGTAAACACTTAACCCATTGAGCCACCCAGGAGCCCCAGCACATGTTTGAAAATATATTTTAGTGACAAAATTATCCACTTCTGCTGAGTACATTTTAAGAGTGAAATTTCTGTGTCATATGGTATGCACTTAGCTTTAATGCAGAGTGCCAAACAGTTTTCCAATTTGACTATGTCATTTTTAGTTCCAATCAGCAATGAATACATTTTCCACTTTTTCTGAAAATATGATCCCATTTAAAAATTTTTAATTTCAGTCATTCTGATAGTTGTGCAGTGATGGCTCGTATGTTGTCATATTTTCCTGGTAACTAAAAGGTTGGAAAATTGTCCAGTATATGTGAAGGGTTTAAAGGATGTTTACCAAATGAATGATTAAAGAACATAATTGAATGAATTATAAGAAAAAGCATAGATTCTGTTAAAATTGTGCATTCACTGCATTGTGTCAGGAGAGTGTCTTCGATCATTGAGTCCCATGATCCCAGTGGCATGGAGATGGATTATTAATGGGGCTCAGCTCTGTCTGAACTCTCCATTAATCATTCAGAATCCCAACCATCAGTCCTTCTCCTTTCTGTGGGCGTGAGGACACCAGACCCCAGACTTCTTACATATTGTGAGTTCCTCATCTCTGTTCTGTGTTAGGCAGTTGTTTGGTTGATTGATAATGAAACATGACACAGGAACTAACTCTTTCCCCATCTGTGCAATGCAGCATGTGGGTTCTGAGTGAGCATTCTCCTGGAGGTCTACTGTATAACACCATGAATGTCCAATAGCGGCAACCAAGAGCAAAGAATGCCAGGGCGCAACTTAATAAACCAATATTTTAACTGGAGAACTCAGTGTGACTATGAGTTTCAAAGGGAAACTGAAATGAATATGGATAGTATGGAAGTCAACCATTCCAGGGATATTAGCACAACCATAGCCAGAGAACATTTGATATACTGGGTGCAGGTGGGAAGACAAGGGAGGGGAGAAGACTCCTTTGTGCTGCTATCCTCAGCAGGGTCTCACAATGGTGGGATTCATTGCCTCCCACTCATGGTCCCACTCACTGTATTTCATCTTTGTGCTCATGTCATCATGATAAGAGTGTCTTATGTGCCCCTCTTATTCTTGGTAAGGCTGATTATGAGTTCTATGATTTTCTTTGAGAAAGAAAAATTGTTTCTTCAGAAAATAATCACTAATATCAGAATAGTATAGGCAGTAACTAATCATTGTTGATATATATATGTGTCACTACCTTACACCTAAATGTTGCATTTCTTTATTCTTGCTCTAAATAGGCATATTGTAGATATCCAGGTAACAATTAATAAGTTAGGTAATCTAAATTATACTTAAGTGAAAGAAAAATGCTTATTTTTTAGTTTATAATTGTAATGACAACTACATGAAAGCCAGGATTCTCTTTTATTTCTTTTTTTTTCCTGTTTTTGTCCACACGAGACAGTTCAGTGATGGAAAAGATACAAACTCCAAAGTTAATTACACCTGGCCTAGAATATTTGCTCTGCTAACTACTAACTTTAGAATCTTGTTTAATTTAAGGCACTTATTAATTTCTTTATCTATTGATAGATATTATAATACCCATATTCTAATATTGAGGAATTAAATGAGATGTTAAAGCAACCAGCATAAAATTTAAAAGAGCACTTCTTTCTTCTCCTTTCTGCTTTGGGGCTTTATTTACATTTCCTGTTTTAGATTGAAAGATTCTTGATGAAACTTCTAAGGTGAAGAATGCACCCAGGATGAGGGCCCCAGGAGGAAATCCATCCAAAAAAATTATAACTGTTCATATTTTCAATGTAGTTTCTACCTCCCAGGAAAACTCAGCACCTTAGCAGTGTAATACAATTGGCAGGTGAAGGCCTTTACCACTGAGAGGGCTGATGATCCAATAGTAAAATTGTAGACACTTGCAGAGAACTTCTGGAGTCTAATCTGTTCATATCAGATGAGCCCCAGTCTTCAGATTTTTGTTCTATTACAAAACTTTTAGTCAGTAGTTAATTTTTTTAAAATGCAAGGTAAATTGAGTATCAGAGAAAAAGCAACTCCTTATTTCTGTAGCCTCACTCTTGGACAATTGTTACAGCTTCCAATGCATGGCTCTCCCTCAGACTTTCCCTCCATTCTGTCCTCACATCTCTACCATATTGATCATCCAATTTTACTGTTGTAGTTCCACTTCTTGCTACCAATATTTCTTTCTTTTTCTAATTAAATATTTTATTTATTTATTCATGAGAGAGAGAGAGAGAGAGAGAGAGATTGAGAGAGGCAGAGACACAGGTAGAGGGAGAAGCAGGCTCCATGCAGGGAGCTCAATGGACATGTTTTAAACCATTATACTTCAAATATATTTTCAAACCTAATTCTTTCTCCACTCTTTTTGGTACCCTAAGATACAAATAATAGGTCTTTAGTTTCACAGATACCTGAAGCTGTTTCGGTGGTTTTGATGTTGCTCTTGTTCTTTGTAGTCAATGTGCTCTCTTTGGTTGAGATTGAGTACATACTATTATCTGTTTCAAGTTCATAAATTCTGTATTCTGTCATATTCACTCTACTACTGAGTACTTCCAGAAGTTCTTTATTTTGGTTATTGTACTTTTCAGTTCTTTTTTTTAATAATAAATTTATTTTTTATTGGTGTTCAATTTGCCAACATACAGAATAACACCCAGTGCTCATCCCATCAAGTGCCCCCCTCAGTGCCCATCACCCATTCACCCCCAACCCCCACCCTCCTCCCCTGTACTTTTCAGTTCTATATTTCTATTTGTCTCCTTTATCATAACTTCGGTCTTTGCTGAGCACCTCTGTTGTTTGTTTGTTGTTTGTTTTAATTTCTCCCAAGAAGATTTGTAATTACTTGTTTAAGTGATTTTTATGATGGCTGCTCTAATATCTTTGTTAAACAAATCCAACTTCTCAAGTTCACCTCAATGTAGTGTCTTTTGATTGTCTTTTACATTTTAGCCATGATTTTCATGTTCTTGATATGATTAGTGATTTTTTATTTATTTATTTATTTATTTATTTATTTAATAAATTTTATTTATTTATTCGAGAGAGACACACAGAGAGAGAGGCAGAAACACAGGCAGAGGGAGAAACAGGCTCCACGCAGGGAGCCCGACATGGGACTCGATCCCAGGTCTCCAGGATCATGCCCTGAGTGGAAGGCGGCGCTAAACCTCTGAGCCACCGGGGCTTGATTAGTGATTTTTTATAAGATTTTACTTATTTACTTATGAGAGATGAGAGAGAGAGACAGACAGACAGACAGACAGACACATAAACAGAGGGAGAAGCAGGCTCCCCTGCAGGGAGCCTGATATGCAACTCGATCCCAAGACCCTGAAATGATGACCTGAGCTGAAGGCAGATGTTCAACCACTGAGACATCCAGGTGCCTCAATTAGTGATTTTTTTTATTATATTCTGAATATTTTACATATTATGAGTCTCTGGATCCTGTTTAAATCTTCTATTTTAGCAGGCAGTCACTTTGTGACAAGGGAGGCCCTCCCTTGTTCCGCTGATTTCTCCCTTTAGAGCAGATAAGACCAGCTGCAACACATGGGTGGGAGGCTGGGAAAAGCTTGGCCTGCCAGCTTCTGCTGGAAATGGTCTTGTGGACATATTAGCTGCCACTACCCCTAGGGATGAATTTTCCCACCACATTGCCACTGGGTTTTCCATTTGCTGGTCCCTTTGCCAAGAAATCAAGCTTTTCTTGTTGTCATTTCTTTTTTATTGCCCTGTCCATGGCTAGTGATTCTGGGGTGTAGAATCTTCTGTCACCCAACGTGGCTTATATGAGAAATAAAATTAAAGCCCAGTCGACTCATTGCAATGCCATTCTTCAAATCCTTAAATTGTTGGCATTTGACTTTCCTCTTCTCACTTATAAGATTCCTTTTGTAATTGCATTATTGCAATTATTTCCAGTGTATTTGTCTTGAGAGGAGAGAAGCAGGGTCTATATCATTTTGTCCATGAACTAGAGCACCACCGTCCTTTCTTCTCAACTGCAGACCTAGCTGATCAACTTTAGTGCCACACACAGACAACAGTAAAGACTTCACCAACACTAAAAATGAGGAAAGTTTAATCCCTAACTGAGTATTCCATTCATATAACTCATAGTCTTTCTGCTTCTTTGCTTTAAATCCTAACTGTAATAGAATTAAATTTCAGAGGATAGTAAAAAATTATGAATCTAATATAAACAATAATAAACTAATTCTTAAAACCTCAAATAACATTTTTAAAGAAAGAACATTTCTAAAATAATTAAGAAATATATTTTATATTCCATATTAAATAATTATCTTTATAAATATCTCATTTGATCATTAAAAAATAAAATAGATACATCCTATGATATGCAAACCATTCTATGGCATACAAATCATTGAAAACCCCCACCGCATTTTAATAACACAGCATAATAACCCAGACATCAAAACTAGAAAAAAATGATAGTCAAAAAATTTTGTAGACTAATACCTCATATTAATAGGTAAGCATTACAAACATTGTGTTGCAAACACTGTTACAGTACTAAATGCCAATGAATCGTGTATATATATATATATATATGTACAAAAAATATATGTATTATATGTATCATATATAATCTTCCTTTATGTATAGATAAAGAGATATATTTAAGGATTGGTTCACATGGTTATGGTGGCTGGCAAATCCCAAATCTGGAGAGTGGGCCAGCAGGCTGGAGAAGACAAAGGAGAATTGATACTACAGTTCCAGTCTGAAAGCCCTTTATTATAGAACCAGAATAAACCAATACTTCAAATAAAATTGAAATCCAGTTCTGCCAGACAATTCTGTCTTGCTCAAGGGAGGTCTTTTTTTTCTATTCAGGCCTTCAGCTAATTGGGTGAGCCCCACTCACATCTAAGGAGGGAAATCTGCCTCACTCAAAGTCTACCATTTTAAATGTTAATCTCACCCAAAAATGTTCTCACAAAAATGCCTAGAATAATGCTTGACCAGATCTCAGGCACCCAATAACCCAGCCAAGTTTGACACATAACCCCACAACTATCAATTCCAAAAATATTAGTAAAGAGACAAAGTTAAATGAATTTAAGAATACAAGCCTTAATAGCGTAGTTTTTTTTTTTTTTTTTTTTTTGGCGGGGGAGGAGTAATTTAAATCTTTATTTATATTTCCAGGGCAAGATACCTTGAAGGGAAAATCTAGATGTGGAATACATTAAACACAAAGGGAATTTCAAAGGCCATGGGTAACAGAATGTATTTCCTTCTTGAAAAAAGATGATTCAATTGCCAACAGCCCTTCTGGCATTTCCATCATGAGCACATCCCCGCCAGGGAAACAGGTTGTTTAGTGTTTTCAGCTTTGTATTGCTGCTTTTAAAAACTATAAAAGTTAGAATGTCACAAGGTGCTTAGAAAAGCAAGAATAAAATGTCCATAATCCCATAAAATGATCCAACTATAATTACAGTCTCTGTTTATCTTTTGCTAGTTTTCATTGTTATATTTTATAAACTTCTATTCATATTGTATGTACAATATGGTGCCATGCATTGTTTGCTTAAAACAAATATTTTGTTTCTTATCTTTTATAAATTATACCTTTAATGGCTGTGTAATATTCAATCAAGTCATCATACCATACATAAACCATTCCTCTCTATATGAACATTTGTTTTATCCAGTTTTGACCCATTTTGAGATCATTGTGTTTCTGTTGAAATAACAGACCAAACACTGAAATTCTATAGTACTATACCAGATTCTATAGTACTAAGCAATACATATATTCATACAATTCCAAGTTTATATTCAATACCTAATTATCACAGTAGGCACATTTAGGTTTGTTACCAGCCAAAATGTAATACTCGTTCTTGCTTCAATAGTTTTCATCCATGTTAAACACAGGGTTCAGCTAAGATTTTTCATACTGAAATCCAAACATAAGGCCCTCTTGTGAGTGTTTCTCTGGACCTTCATGTGCCAGCAAATGTACTAAGAGCAGTTCCTGTTCTCAAAGAGACCACATCCCATTGAGAATTTAGCAAAGTTTCATGTCTTTGTTTACATATTCATTTTCTTTTGGTCCTCAATAGAATATAAGTTCCTTGAAGGCAGGAACTCAATCTTGTTCACTCTAATAACTCAGCCCCTAAACTATGCCTTGCACATAGTAAACATTCAATAAATACGTGTTCATTGACTCGGACTGGTGGTTTTTCCTCTTACATGACCTCTCTGGAACATTTGTCACTGATGAACATTCTCCTCTTTGTGCTCCCCTCCTGGCTCTTGAGATAGCACCATTCCTGTTCTGTCTCCTTTGCATAGTAAGTTTTTAAATATGTATGCAAAATAACCACAATGATGACTGTAATGCTGTCAGCAACCAATGTCATCAGGATTCTGTTCCCATATTATATGTACACAGCACAGGGAGATGGATCAATGAAGTTGACCCACCTTTGTTTTCTAAGTTTTGACAATTCAGATGTGTTATCTATACAACAAAAACTAGAATAAAGGTGATTTTAATCACACACACACACAAAAAAAACCTTCCAAAGTATAATTGAGGCTTATTTAATCATGCATATTTGATCAATTATTTTGAGAAAAAAGTAAAAGTCTCACTTCACGTATACCATCATAAAGTTTTAGTACACTAGGGCACCTAGGTGCTCAGTTGGTTAAGCATCTGCCTTCGGCTCAGGTCATGATCCCAGGATCCTGGGATTAAGTCTCACATCAGGCTCCCTATTCAGTGGGAAGTCTGCTTCTCTCTCTACTCCCCTCCCTTGCTTGTGATCTTCCTCTTTCACACTCAAATAAATAAAATCTTTTTAAAAAAAGTTTTAGTAAATTAAAAAATTAAGTATAAAAAATTAAACTTAGAAACTACAAGATATAGAGACAAATTGCCATTCAATCCTGAGATGGAAAAATGACATTAGAAGCAGAAAAATAAGTAATTGTTAACAATCTAAACACTTGTATCATTTATTCTCTCTTAACTCATTGTTTCCAGAAAATCTGGATCGGGCAAAGGTCCCTATGCCTTTCCAAAGGATATTCATTTTGGGATAGTAGAGCAGGGGGAAGAGAGAAAAATGTTCTGGGATGCCCTTCAGTACTTAGCCAAGCACTCTTTTATAGACTCCTCAGCTGTACAAAGGGGAATGGTGGAATGCTGCTCACAGATCTCATTCTTCCCAAAGAGCCTGGTGCCTAGTTAGGTGAACATGATCTTTGATTACAAAATTTTGAAAAAAAAAAAAACACCTATAAATTCACTAGGGAATGGGTATAGATGGGGCACAAAATATTGAAAACTTATAATAAACCCCAAAAATAATTACTTTAGACTTCTAAGACAGATGGATACAGGGAAAATGGATAGGGAAGAACAGAACTCATGATGTACTCCATCAGTGTGAGGTTTGCAAAATGCCTTTTCTTCCAGTGGACTTAAGTTTTTTCAAGGGAAGCTAATAATCACATCAATCTTCAGTTCAATTACAGTTAATAGACTGCACATCTGTTGTGTGTTGGCTGCAATACCAGGTGCTGAGGTTACCAATGAAGAATGAAATTTCCACTGTGTTCAACTCCTTAGTCAGAAGGATACATATGTAAGCAAATATGCTTTATAGGACAAGTGACTTCAGAAAGAGAGAAAGAGGGATCCCTGGGTGGCGCAGCGGTTTGGCGCCTGCCTTTGGCCCAGGGCGCGATCCTGGAGACCCAGGATCGAATCCCACATCGGGCTCCCGGTGCATGGAGCCTGCTTCTCCCTCTGCCTGTGGCTCTGCCTCTCTCTCTCTCTCTCTCTCTCTGTGACTATCATAAATAAATAAAGATTTTTTTAAAAAATGTTAAAAAAAAAGAAAGAAAGAGAGAAAGACAGGAAGGGAAGAAAGGAGGGAAGAAGCAAGCAAGCAAGCAAAAGGAAGGAAAGGAGGAAAGGGAAGGGAAATAAAATGTGTTAAAGAAAGAAACATTTTTTTCTCTTTTTTTTTTTGTTTGCACTTTAAATTGTTGGGTACTTTGTTCACATAAAGAAGTCCAGAGTTGGCTGTCCAAGGCTGTGATACAGGCTCTAAGAAGTCACCAAAGACCTAGGCTCCTTCATTATTTATGCTTCAACATTTTGGTATGTACCTTCCTCAAGATCACAAGATGGTGGCTGGAGCTCTGACCTTATATTTGAGTTCCAGAAAAGGAGAAAGGGAAGATCAACAAGCAAAAAGATAGTTTTTTATGAGTACATTGACACTCTGTATAAAGCAGGAATTTGTTTCTAAGTGTATCAATCAGCATTCAGTCATAGAAGAAAAATCACTATAGGAATTACAAAGATAAACTGGAACTCACAAGCATGGTGTAATATCTGAGCAGTGACATCAGGTTTTTTCAACATCTATACTCTGCTATGCTTTCTAAGTTTCTTTGATTGGGTATTCTGGAGACAAACCCTGAAACCAAGTATTGCTTACAGAGGGTTCACTGGGGAAAGCTTTCAGGAGATACAACAATAAGAATATGAGAAAGGGAGGTCTGGCCAAAGGGAGAAGCTGAACACCAAACAGGTTCAACTAATGACTCAGTCAGTTCTACTGCAACTCTGGATCTGAGACACCCTTCAGAGTCATCCCAAATGGAGATATGTCAGGGGGACCTCTGTAACTTCACATCAGGCCATCATTGCCATTACTTTGCTATGGGGATGGGGGGCGGTTAATTCTGGGCAGACTGGTTCCCTAATTCAAGGGAAATTTCCTACAAGAGATGCAGTTATGTCTTCAGCTCTTATTCTCAGTAACTGGAGGACAATGTGTGGAACCCTCAAGAGGGGTTCCTGGTAGAAATCCTCAGAATTCATTATAGTGGGCAATGTTTTATCCTCATACATGTCATCTAATAGTCACAAGGTGGCTGCTGTGTTTCTTAGTCTCTTATCCTCTTCAAGCAAATTCTCAAGGTACAAATAGGTACAAATGGGTAGAGAAACATTTCTTAAACAAGGCTGGACTTTTTCATTCATGAATATACATGTGCCCTTCTAAAAGGTTTCTGCTGACATTTTATTTGTTGGCATTTTCACATACCATAGGGGAAGTTGGGAATTCAAAGCTAAGGATGTAGCCAAAGAACATGTATGACCATCATATTCCTTTGTAAAAGAAGAGGGAAGTAAAGAACACCTATTTGGAAGCTAACTATGAGGTCTGACACACTGCTTTAATGACATTAAAAGGAATTGAGTAAACCGTGTCCCCAATCATCTTAAATTCAGGTGTCGATTGGCAAATGTTCTAGGAAAAAGGAACCATCATCTACTATCAGCATGAAGAAACATTGGAACACAACTTTGGAGGATAAGTTGTAACTATTAATGTTAAAAATGTACATAATCTTCAGCCTAGAATTCCTCATCTAAGAATAAATTCTGGAGAACACTCTAGCACATGTGCAGGTAAAGGAGCCATATCTTTAAAACCTAAATGTCAAAGGTAGGGAAATTAATGAATAACATATGACAAGTTCATGAAATGCATGTATTCACTCCACAGATATTTCTTGAGATTCCATTAAATGTTAGTCCTTGGTCCTTTTTTCAGGGGCCTGAGGGATTGCCCAAGAATTTTTACAATTACTCCTATTGTCTCTTCCTAGTTCTGCTTTTGCTCAACAAGTCTCCTGCTTTTTCCTTTCTTAGCGTTGCACCAAAATTTTGATTTGACTCATTGCATCCTGTCCTGGAAGTGATTGCTAGTGGCGTATATCACAAGATACAGCAGGTAGAGTAAACAAAGCAGGTGTGGTCCTTAAAACATGGCTTCCCAATCATAGCTGGCAGACCCCTAGAGCTCACCTCAATACCTAGATCAGAGAGAGCACATTTCCAGCTCATTACAGTTAATTACTATTAACTATTAACTGGATTAATTGAAGCCAATTATTAGAGCAATGAGAATGACTGAGGGGTCTTGTACCATGGACATAAAATGGAACAGAACTGACAATATAATTGTCTCAAATTCTGACAGAAGTAATTTAATTCATCAATTTTATTATTTGTAGGCTTTTAAACTCAAAATCATTTGTTTTTTTAAATGGCATTCTTGTGTATTCAAAATTCTATAATCAACTTAATTATATCTGATTATAAATCACATAATGACATATTTATTCTATTATTTTTATAAATAAATGTTTAATAATAAATAACATATTCTGTATAAACTGTGAGTGTCCTCCCTTGTGATTTGTGGTCTTTTAAAATTCAGTTCATCCACGTTGAGTTCTTATTAAATACAGGGTACAATACACTGAATGCCATCTCACAGCTGAGGTATGAGCTGGCCTCCAACCAGAGACTGTAGGGGATAAGTGAGAATTGTCGCAACCACCCCCCCCCCCCGAGAAACACAAAACAAAACAAAACAAAACAAAACAAAACATCCACTGTGCAAAGAGACCTCATTTATCTCTGTAGAAAGAAGTGAGTAGGGGCAGTCCTGGTGGCTCAGCAGTTTAGCCCCGCCTTCAGCCCAGTCTTGGAGACCCAGGATCGAGTTCCACATCAGGCTCCCTGCATGGAACCTGCTTCTTCCTCTGCCTGCCTCTCTCTCTCTCTCTCTCTCTCTCTCTCTCTCTCTCTCGGTTTTGTGTGTGTGTGTGTGTGTGTGTGTGTGTGTGTGTGTGTGTCTCATGAATAAATAAATAAAATCTTAGAAAAAAAAAAGAAGTGAGTAAATGGAATAGGTAGAACTAGGCATCTGAGTCATCTACACCTGCTGTTTATCCTGAAGAGGTGTTCAAGCCTATGTCAGACTCTCTGTAATCTTGTTTTAGAAATAAATCTAACTGGTTAGGGGAGGAGTTAACCGATGCCATTTATCTTTACCTGGTGGGTTCTCCTGAATGACTCACTCCACCATGTTTCCAACAGCTTTCTCATGACCTCAGGAGAAATGTTTTCTCCTTAAAAATGTAAGCGAGAGCAAGGAGTTCATTCTCCATCTATCTGGCCAGGGGTCTTGAATACACCTTCAGGTGGAGAGGGTCACAAAGTGGGAGTGGGGAGTTCCTGAGTCCCTACACATACAGACTCTATGCTCCCTCCCTGCTATTTCCAATTCATACTTCAAGAACTACTCTAGAACCCTCTGTAGGAGGTTTTCATGAAAGTCCAGGTAGGTAAGATCTCCTTGTCCTTAGTGGAAGAACTATCCTTTTCCCTTAATGGCAGCAAAAAAAACCACGACCTTCATTTCATGTTCCCTCTCAAACAGGAAAGCCAAGACATCATGACTGGGTGTCTACAGAAGGAAAATATCAAAAACATTGTAAATGCTGGATTTCAAATCTTGTAACTTCAGTAGAATCCAATAGAGAGTAGTAAGCAGGACAACTTTCTTGATCTTCAGATACACAGTGAGAAGTGGATTCTATCAAGATGGACAGAGAGTGAGAGAGAAGACACAGGACTTACAGTGAGCCTCACACATCAGCTCACTGGAAGATTTGCTCAGAGTCACAGCCTCTTGCCAGAAGAGGTCATGGTGATTGAGTTGAACTGGAACCAAAGGTGCCAGACTTCTGTACATTTACAGGACAGAGAGTACAACCAGAAGTAATGTCTTTACAGCTGAATGAGTGGGTGGTCATGTGCCTGAGTGTGCATATGTGTCTCTGTGTGCATGCACACAGCTAGAGAGTCAGAAAGCAAAGGCATGATCTTGTTGGAGAAACATGAAATTGCAAATTAGTTTTTCTGATATGATATTGCCTCATGAATAATCAGGACACTTCTTAACCTCAGGGTGTGATTTGAATTGGAACATGGCCATATGACATTATTATGCAGCAGTACCTCTATCAACGGTAGCTCCAGGAGTAGAATTATTTTCTAAAGAAGTCAACCATATTAAAGTTTGTTTGTTTGTTAAATCCAAAATACTGCTAGGTACATCCATGAGCTATGGCTCAATGGGATAAAATTCTTTGGCACAAACAACATAGACTAGGAATTCCACTCAGTTAATGACAAATCACTTTTGCATTGGGTGACTTCTCACTTTTGCATTATTTTCCCTACCTTTTTTACTCACTTTTCACATGTTAATTGCTCTTCCATTCCTACCACCTTCTCCCAAGTTAGTAAAGAATTTTGCATGCATTAATGAATAAGACAATTAACACCCACCTGTAATTCTGACTTGAGGTTTGTAGACCATCTAATCTGAACACAAGAGGGGATCCCTGGATGGTTCAGTGGTTTGGCACCTGCCTTTGGCCCAAGGCACCATCCTGGAGTCCCGGGATCGAGTCCGCATCAGGCCCCTTGCATGGAGCCTGCTTCTCCCTCTGCCTGTGTCTCTGCCTCTCTCTCTCTCTCTCTCTCTCTCTCTCTCTCTCTCTCTGTCTATCATGAATAAATAAATAAAACCTTTAAAAAATAATCTGAACACAAGAGCATGATTTTTCAGTCTGCAAGTATTTGGAAACACACACAGGCAATAGTAATGAGGCCATCACCACCCCCAATTTGGCCATCCCTAGTTAGGTTTCTGTCCTGTAAGTATACATGGTCCTGGCACCCTTGATTCCAAGAGACCTTCCCAAATTTCCCTCAGGAGAGGAGTCCAAGGCTGTGAATTGAACATCTCAATCAAGAGTCTCTACTACCAAACAATGTGCAACCTGGGACAGGACACTTACGTATTTGGAGCTTGATTCCTGATATTGTGTCAGCACCCCTTTCACTTTCACTTCTATGAACAAATAGAATATCGCCCTTTTCACACTAGGTTATCTTGCATCTGGCTCATTTGTGTCTTATGAAACTCTCATAGGAGAGGCAGATACAAGATATTTGACTTTAAGGAGATGATGTGTGTATGCTTTGTATCCTTACCTTTCTTTTTGGCACAGTCTGCTCCAACCCTCCTGAATCATTCATAGGGAGAGTGGGGTACTCTAGGGCATGAAATAATTCTCTTCCAATGATCTACTGAACACCAAAAAGAGATTGTATGGTCTCCAACACTGTAGTTACTCTCCCTCCTAGATTCTTCATCAAGGACGAAAATCCACTTCTACTTCAATATGTTACACTTAAGTCTCATTACCATACCTTGGAAACTACAGAAGCAAAATATATGTCGTAACTAACCATTTTTTTGGCCAGACATTAATTTTATTGAAGTTGAATTTATATACAATAAAATTAGCGAGTTTTAAGTGTATAATTTCATGAATTTAAAAATGCATACTTCTGTCTAATCTATATCCTGACCAAGGTATAGGACTTTTTTATAACCCCCAGAAAATTCTTGCATGCTCTTTTACAAGCAGTTCCCCCATGAGTCAATCACTAATCTGATTTCTTTAATCATATCTCAGTTTTGCCAATTCTAGAGCATTGTATAAATTGTGTTCTACAGTATATGCTATTTCACTGAATTTAATGTTTTTGAGATTCATATGTGTTGGTACATGTCTCAATAATTCCTACATTTTCATTATGGAATACTGTTTTATTGTATGTATATACCAGAATTTGGTTATGCATTCACCTGTTGATTGGCAAATAGATGATGGGATTTTTGACTATTTTTTTAATGAAGCAAACTTAAATGCATGAAGTGATAGAACAACGTGTCAGTTTATTCAGAATTCATATATGGTTTATTTAGAGCTCAAATACACACTACTAGCATAGTATGTTGGAAAGAATAAAGTATTTCAAGGAAAAGGGAGTGGGGAGTTTCCAGTGTCATTTCTGCAATTACTTGGAGATCTGGAAAAACTGACAATCTTTTTAATGTTGATCTTCTCCCATATCAAAAGATTATCGGCTTCTGAAAAGATAGAATATACACACATTTCCCTCCCACAAAGTACAAGTAAAAACTCTGGACATTTTATATAGAAATGAAACATAAGAAAATTTTGAAAAGTGGAGAGAATAATACAAATCAACTAGGAATTTTCAGGACCCAAGGAACAACACAGTAATGAGTTCCCTGGGTTCTTTTTGCATTATATATCCCAAAGTTGGAGCTGAAGAAGCCAACAACCCAGAAATGCAAGGAGGTACAAATAAAAATAAATAAAACAAAAACCAATAAACAAACAAACAAAATGAACACATATACACACCCACAAACCTTGCTCACTCTACTCAAAGCACCAAGAAAGGGGTACAGCCTAGCAAGAAAGAAAATTTTCATATCATAACTACTCTACTCAAGTCAAACACAAAAGAAAAAAGAAGTGACCCCACCTCAACTCAGGCTAGCAAAGGTCAAGGGAGACTCTAAATGTCCATCCTTGCCAGCTATACTGAGGCACCAGACAGCCTCTTCTGGTGCCATGCTAGTATCAGGCAAGACTATGTAGGGGGTCAAGATTTGGTCCCCATTGAACAGTGATGAGCCTTCTCCTCCTGCCATGAGGGCAGTGGAGAACAAGGTAGAGATTGGACTTCTATCACCACCCAGAAGCTAGGAGATTCTACTTCCCCACCATCACCTCTACTGGGTTAGTCAAAGGAGGCCTGAGAAAGGGTCAAGACTCTCACAATCACTCAATGGTAAGAAGGCCACACACCTTCCCAGTGACACTGAGGGCAACGTGAGGAAGAGTAAACCAGAATTTCTACCTCTGCTTGCCCAAGGATATATCAATGGAGGCCTGCAGGAAGTCCAGACTCCCATCCTCTCTCACCTATAACCATGAGTCTTCCCACTTCAGGTGTCAGTGGGGACCAAGTGGAGACCCTGGACTTCTACTCCAACCTGGCAGTAATGAGATGACATACCCATATTTACCCAGCACAGTGGTATCAGAGGAGACCAGCTAAAACAAAAGGCTTATATAAGATCCAGAGTCTCATAAATTATAGCCTAAAATGCTCAGATTTCAATCAAGAACCACTCATCATACTAAGAGCCAGGAAGATCTCAAAGTGAAAAGAGACTATCAATAAATAACATCAAGAAAACAGATGTTAGAAATACCTGAAAAATATTTTAAAGAAACCATGATAAAAATGCTTCAAAGTTATCTAAATATTTGGGAAACAAGTGAAAAAATAAAGGAAGCCAAAGAAATAGAGACTTTCAGTAAATATATCAAAACCATAAAGAGAAAACAAATGGAAGCTATAAAATGAAAAACATGATAACCCAGATAAAAACCTCATTGGATGAAATCAATAGCAGAATGGAGGGGACAAAAGAAAGAGTCAGTCAATTAGAAAATAGAACATTACAGTCTGAGCAATAGAGAGAAAAAGGGCTGAAAAATTAAGATCCTAAGGAACTTGTAGGAGTGTAACAAAACATCTAATCATTTCACAGGAGTTGCAGAAGGAGAGAGGAAGAGGGTAAGGTTGAAAAAATAAACACACTGAGAAGTGTGGTTTATTCTAGAGATATGAGACATACAGTATTTGACAATCAATGTAATCCACAAATTAACATGCTAAAGAGAAAAACCAGATTACATTAATTGATGCAGAAAAACCATTTGGCAAAATTCAACAATAACTGATGTTATTCTCAGAAAATAGGAATAGAAGGAAACTTCCTCAACTGATTAACAGCATGTACAGATAATCTATAGCTAACATCATTCTTAATGGTAAAAGACTGAAGGTTTTTCCAACTGGATCAGTAACAAGGCAAGGGTGTCCACTCTTATCATTCTTATTTAATATATTGCTTCATGTCAGTGCAATAAAGCAATTATGAAAATAAACGGCCACCAGATTGCAAAGGCATACATGAAATCATCCCTACTTGCAATTGTCATGACTGTTTATGTAAGAAAATCCAAAAAAACCTGACAAAAAATATTTAGAATTAATAAGTAATTTGTGTGAAGTTGCAGTATACTGGTTAACAGAAAACAAAATATTATATATATAATATAAATTATGTTACAGAAACAAAATTATATATATATATACAACATACACAGCAACTTCTTGCAAGATACATCTATGAAGGCAAGAGAAACAAAAGCAAAAATGAACTATTGAGACTTAAGATAAAAAGCTTCTTCACAGCAAAGGATACAGTCAACAAAACTAAAAGACAACCTACAGAATGGGAGAAGATATTTGCAAATGACGTATCAGATAAAGGGCTAGTTTCCAAGATCTACAAAGAAGTTATTAAACTCAACAGCAAAGAAACACACAATCCGATCATGAAATGGACAAAAGACATGAAGAGAAATCTCACAGAGGAAGACACAGACATGGCCAACGAGCACATGAGAAAATGCTCTGCATCACTTGCCATCAGGGAAATACAAATCAAAACCACAATGAGATCCCACCTCACACCAGTGAGAATGGGGGACATTAACAAGGCAGGAAACCACAAATGTTGGAGAGGATGCGGAGAAAGGGGAAGCCTCCTGTACTGTTGGTGGGAATGTGAACTGGTGCAGCCACTCTGGGAAACTGTGTGGAGGTTCCTCAAAGAGTTAAAAATAGACCTGCCCTATGACCCAGCATTTGCACTGCTGGGGATTTACCCCAAAGATTCAGATGCAGTGAAACGGCAGGACACCTGCACCCTAATATTCATAGCAGCAATGTCCACAATAGCCAAACTGGAAGGAGCCTGTGTCCATTGAAAGATGATGGATAAAGAAGATGTGGTCTATGTATACAATGGAATATTCCTCAGCCATTAGAAATGATAAATACTGGCCATTTGCTTCAATGTGGATGTAACTAGAGGCTATTATGCTGAGTGAAATAGGTCAGTCAGAGAAGGACAAACATTATATGGTCTCATTCATTTGGGGATTATAAGAAATAGTGAAAGGGGAAAGGAGAGAAAATGAATGGGAAATATCAGTGAGGGTGACAGAACATGAAAGACACCTAACTCTGGGAAACGAACAAGGGGTGGTGGAAGGGGAAGTGGGTGAGGGGATGGGGTGACTGGGTGACAGGCACTGAGGCAGGCACATGGCGGATGAGCACTGGGTGTTATGGTATATGTTGGCAAATTGAACACCAATTAAAAAAATGTCAATCCTCTCCAGATACACAAGTTAAAGACAATGTCTTATCAAAACCTACTAAGAGTTTTTTTGTAGATATAGACAAGACTATTCTAGAATTAATATTGAATGGTGAAAGGATGAAAGTAGCTGAAAGAATTTTGAAAAATAAAAGTAGAAAGAATCAATCTACCTGATATCATGCTTTCTTATATAATTTGACATACAGTGCCAAAACTATGTGATATTGACAGAGGGACAGGCACAGAGATTATTATTTGATCTACATGTGATTTAGAAGCATTCCTTTAGTTTTCTAATATTTTCACCACTTTCAATTTTTAGTTATTGATTTCTAGCTTAATTCCATTGTGACCTGAGTCACTTTTCTTTCTACTTTTTAAAAATGTGTTATTATATGGTATGGGTGAGATGTACCTGAGTGGATGTTTCACATCAACTTTATAAATGTCAATTATATTGCACTGATTAGCCATGCTATTCAGGTTCATTTTTTTTCTTTGATTAACATAGAGGAAAAAGAAATTCAATAGAGAAAAAATGGCCTTTCAACAAATGTAGTCAAAGCAACAGGGCATCATATGCAAAGAAAAATGAAGCTCAATCTAAACTTCACATCTTATATGAAATTTAGTTAAATATATCACATACTTAAATATTAAATTTTAATTTATGAATATATTATATATAGATATTACAATACATTACATAGAGATACATCTCTCTATATTTATATCTCTATCTATATCCATGTATATCTCCCCACCAAAATCAAATTGAAAGAAATAATCCAATCCAATAATCTTTCTAAAGATGGACAAAAATCATGAAAAGATATTTTATCACAGAGGATATACAGATGTAAAATAAACCAATTAAAAGATATCGACCATCATTAGGAATCAGGAAAATAAAAATTAAAAGCACAATATAAAATCATTACATATCTATCAGAATGTTTAAAAATTTATAGTAACAACACCAAATATTGGCAAGACTGGATCATTTACATAGTGTTGGTAGGAATATAAAGTGGTGAAGTCAGTTGAAAAATGTTTGGGAGTTTCCTATAAACAATTCAATGTTGTAACTATCATATAACCCAGAAAATTCACTGTTGGGCACAGATTCCAGGAAAATGAAGACTTGTGCTTATATAACAATCTGTGGTAGGAGGAAAGATGTGAAAAAGCTGAAAAATAACTTAGAACCAGGTTAATATTTTTGAATATGACTTCAGAATGGAGGCTGTGAATAAGCAGGAGGCTAAAGGGTAAGTTCTTAGGAAGTGTCCTAAAATAGTTAAAAGTGGAGAGAAAATAGCAAAGATCAACAATGTAATACATTCTCAACAATATTCTCGGTAGGAGTGGTTATATTCCTGAAGACTTATGAAACTTTAAAAACTTGCTATATCTCTCTTCATTTCTGCCCTAGAGTCAGGATATGACCCTGAGCAGATGATTTAAGCTCATCGCCTACACATTCTCCTTCACCAATCTGAAGCACCAGCCTCACTAATGATTCTCCTTGAAAGAGTGACTACAATTTGAGAACTCTTGTGCTCAAAGATGCCAAAAGGCACATGTTATCATTATCAAGATGAAATACAAAAGGATTTCTTTAAAAAAAAAAAAGACCTTTCCTCTCTTACAAAAGCATGGGTGACAGGAACTGTGTGATGAAGGTCCCATGGTTGCTGCAAAAAGGAGGTACTGAAGGACTGTAGACTGAGGGAAGAAAAGAGTAAAGTTTGAAAGTGCCTTATTATTTAATTATTAAAAGTGAGAGAGAAAGCAAGGAGACAGATCAGAGTGGTGTGATTAAAAGGATCCTAGGAAGGAGAGAGAGCCAGAGCTGCCTATTTAAGAGTTGCCTATTATTTAAAAATGGAAAGGAAAGAGAAATATTGAAAGAAGTAATCATCTTCAATATGTGCATCAAACTCTGCTCTTTTCAAATTCCTTTTGCAAGCACCATTCATTATACCTGAAATTGCCTGGGAAGTGAGATGGATATCCAGAGAGTTTAGATTCCTGAAAGAACTTTCACAGTTGATGATGGAACAGTCATTAAACCAAAGTATTGGGAAAGGTAAAAGCAGATTGAGACCTCCAGAGATCCACCAGAATGATTGGAGGGAAAAAAGAATAAGTGTGAATAAGCTGTTGTCTTCATCACTAATTGCAGAGCAACCACAGACTGGAGTAAAGATGAAATCCTTTACAGATTATAGAATGGCAATAAATTACCACTTTTTTCCTGTTAGCTTTTTTCTCTCCTTAACATAAGAAGAATGTCTTTGAATCTTATCTCCTTTGGTGAAAGCAATGAACAACAGTGTCCCACTTAATGTTTGACTCAATACTATTTTCAGTATAAGTTCATTTATATATGTTATATATTATGTCATTATGTAACATATTTTTAATTTTTATATATCATATATAATATGCATATTTATATACATATATTTCAGCTAATCCCATTGGGTAATATCTGGAATACTGTTTAAATAAACATTAACTAAAACTAATGTTGGCTTGTGGCATCTATATTCATGTTTTTTGTTGTCTTTCACTTTTCCATGTTGCTGGAATTTTCACCCAAAGGATAAAGTCATTAATCTGTAAAACAAAGCAATAAGATAAACACAGTTAAAAAAAAAAAAAGACAAGACAGGAATAATGCCAAATTATAGAGAGCAAGTAAGAATTTTTTTTAAATGTCATTTTAACAAAAGGAAGTGATAAAAGCACGAAAAACAACTAAAATCATTGCATATGGTAGCAGTAAAATAAGCAGAGGGGATACATTAAATCATAGAATTATAAAATAAAGCTTACTAATTGAACTGCCTTTACAAAGACATAGAAACTTGTATTAATTTCCAAAAAAAATACAGTAAGAGTAGAACAAAGGAAAAGGATACAAGAAAGTTTGTAAGAAAGTAACAAATTTATTGACAAATAGAAGCAAAAAGGCAGGTTTTTTTTCAATATTACTATCAGAGAATGTGTTTAGAGCCAAATGTCACCAAGAAGATATAAGCCATTGATCTTATTACCTGAAAATGAAGTTCAAAACATTTATATTATAAACAAACTACTGGATATAAATATTGCAAAGATAAAGTACATGTAATTGCCTTTATATTTTAAAGTACAAACAAAAAACCTAAAGTCTATATAAAGCAAACATAAGAACACTCTGAGAAGTATGGAGTAGAAGGACAACTTGTTAGATACATCAAGATCTAAAGACTATCAAGGGGTGGTGCCAATGGAAACTGAGCAGAGAACTGGAATTTCTATCCCATATAACTGTAACAAGGAAGCAACTCCTTTGCCTGAAGGAGCTGTGTTAGAGGGACCTGCTAATATATAAGATTTAAAAAATATCCATGGACTTATACATCCAAAATGCAGATTATATTGAAAATCACTCATCATACCAAGAAACAAGATCTCAAACTGCATCAACAAATGCCAACGTTAAGAGAGCACAGCTGTTAGAATTATTTGACAAAAATTAGTACCCATTATTTAAAAAAATGCTTGTTAGCAATTGAGAACATACATGGAACAAATAAAAAATATAAATCCTCAGAAATAAAATACAGAACCTCAGTAAATAAATACAAGATATGAAGGAGAACTAAATTCAATCTGTGGAATTGAAATATGCTATAGATGAAATAAAATCTTACAGGAGGAGGGCACAGCAACAATAAGAAAATACAAGAGAAACTTGTACAAAATAATAGAAATTACCCAATCTAAAGACTCACTTAAAAATAGCCTGCATAAAATGAATAGAACTTCTGGGGCTTGTAAGGATATAACAAAATATCTTACTTTTTATCATTAGAGTCCCAGAAAGAAAGAACAAAGAGAATAAAACTGAAAGGTATTTGAATAAATAATGGCTAAAGATGTCCTAAATTTGACAAAAATATAATCGTACAAATTCAAGACTCTGAATACACTTCAAAGAAATCTCCACTAAGACATATTCTATTAAAACATCTGAAAACTGAAGACAAGAAAAAGTCTTGAAAGCAGAAAAAAAAACAAAACAAACCCACAAACATTCCCTGGAAAGGAAAACCAATTCAAGTGACAGTACATTTATCATTAGAAACCACAGAAAAAGTTTCATCTGGATGGCCCAGTAGTTGAGCATCTGCTTTTGGCTCAGGTTGTGGTCCCTGGGTCCTGGGATCGAGTCCTGCATCAGGCTCCCCATAGGGAGCCTGCCTATCCTTCTGCCTATGTCTCTGCCTCTCATAAATAAATAAAATCTTTTTAAAAAAACACAGAAATGGCACATTTTTAAAGTACTAAAACAAAACTATCAGGGTTCCTGGGTGGCTCAGTTAGTTAAGCATCTATTTACCTTCAGCTCAGGTCATGATCCTGGAGTTCCAGGATTCATTCCCACATTGAGCTCCCTGCATAGCAGAAAGTCTGCTTCTCCCTCTCCCTCTACTCCTCTCCCAACTTGTGCTCTCTCTCTCTCTCATTCACTCTCTTTCTCTCAAATAAATAAAATCTTCAAAACAAGAAAGAAATTGTCAATCTAGATACCTATATTCAGTAAAAATTTGCTTCAGGAATGAAAGGGAAATCAAGACATTATGAGATGAAGGGAAACTAAGAAATTTTTTCATGAAAAGACCTTCTTTAAAAGAAAGAATGGCTAAAGAAAGTTCTCTAAACAGAAAGGAAGGAAGTAATTAAAACAAGAATTTGAGAATACCAAAAAGAAGATAGTAAGGATAAAGATAGGGATGAATACAATAGACTTCCTCTTTTTTTTTTCTTTTTCAATTTTCTTCTTAAGTTTTGTAAAATGTGCTAGATGGTCAAAGAAAAATTTTAACATCATCTGATAGGGTTCTAAATATATGTACAGGGAATATTTAATATGTTTATATTATATTATAATGGGGGAGGTTTAAAAGCAATATAAATTTACTCTAATCCATTTGAGCTGATAAAATGTCAATACTAGTGGACTCTGACAAGTATGTATAGTAATACAATATGAATATATATACATTTATAAAAAATAAATCTATAAGGACACACACTTAAACCTCTTAAAACCACTATATATAAATAAAAATTGTATTTAAAATAATATTTTACTAAACTAGAAAAGCAAAAAAAGAAATAAGTCTCAATAAAAGAAAACAGAACAAAAATATTAACAAACAAAAGGAAAAAATGATATATGCCTTAAAATACCAAAAGTTACAATAAATATAAATGGCCTACATATAGTAATTAAAAGACAGAGATTTCAAGAAGAACAAAAATATGTCTTATTTATATGTTATCTACAAGACATTCACTTCAAATTTAGTGAAATCCATAGGTTGAAAGAATGGAAAACTTACCATACAAACATTAACCAAAGTAGGAGAGATAATATATAAATTTGATTTCAGAGCAAAAACAAAGAAAAAAACAAAAACAGAAACCATGCACAGAAAGTGACATCACCTACTGATGAAAATCAATACACTAAGAAGATATATATACCTAAAAGTGCATACAACAAACAATGAAGATGAAAATTTTGCAGAGAAAAATCTGAGAAGTAAAAAAAGAAATAGTCAAATTCACAATTACAATTTGAGACTTCAACATCTCCCTTTCAACAATTGAGAGAAAATCTACAAGCAAATAACTCAGTAACACCATCAACCAAAAGGAACTAATCAACATTTATTGAACATTATGTCCCCAACAGCAGAAAAAACTCTTTTAAATAATACACTATTTAATAAATATGTACTATATATTTGGCCATAAAAAAAAACTCCATTGTATACAAATACCACATCTTCTTTATCCATTCATCTTTGAATGGACACCAAGGCTCCTTCCACAGTTTAGCTTATTGCAGACGTTGCTGCTATAAACATTGAGGTGGAATATTACTCAGCCATTAGAAACGACAAATACCCACCATTTTCTTCAACGTAGATGGCCTGGAGGGTATTATGCTGAGTGTAGTAAGTCAATCAGAGAAGGACAAACATTATATGGTCTCATTCATTTGGGGAATATAAAAAGTATTGAAAGGGAATAAAGGGGAAAGGAGAGAAAAAATGAGTGGGAAATGTCAGTGAGGGTGACAGAACATGAGAGATTCCTAACTCTGGGAAACAAACAAGGGGTGGTGGAAAGGGAGGTGGGCACGTGGGGTGACTGGATGACAGGCACTGAGGGGGGAACTTGATGGGATGAGCACTGGGTATTATGCTATATGTTGGCAAATTGAGCTCCAATAAAAAAATTTTTAAAAGACTTGAATACACAAACTACATGTCAATACAAATCAATAAAAACTATCAATATCATTATGAAAAAAATAAAACAAAACTGAATAAATTAAAAAAAATTGAAATCATAGTTTTTAACCATAAATCTAGAAATCAATAATAGAATAATAACTGAAAAAATCTTCAAATAATTAAAAACTGAAAACCACACTTTTAGATAATTCATGGTTCATAGAGAGAATATCAAGAGAAATAAAAAATACATTGAGCTAAATGAAAACAAAAAGATAACATGAAAATTTGAAGATCACAGATAAAGCAGTGCTAAGAGAGAAACGTATAGAGCTGAATCTCTACTTTTTTGTTTTTTATATGCCAGGCCCAAGGCTTGCCAGTGGCTTGATCAAATGGCCAGGCCATTAGCTGTAGTTAGTTGTAGCCCATGAGTCAGGTTTATACTAGTAGCAATTTCTGTTAATGCTTGGGAGTAGTCTAAGACAGGTACACATAGACAATACCACAATACCAATGAATTCAGGAGTAGGGCCATAGAAGAGGTTTATAGGCACTAAATAACCTACCGATAATCAGGCTAGGTCAAAGATTCTGGTTTTGGTGGCCTCAGACCAGAGATCTGTTTTCCCCTCACCATGGTGCAGGGGTTTGTGTTACATGAAGTGCAAATTTCCCATCCCCCCATGGACTTCTAACCTTGGCATATGATCTCTGGTGTCTCCTGAGGACAGAAGGACTTCCACTTATCAACCACTAGTCTTGTTTATTTCTGAGCACTGTGAGGTCTGAGCGAAAGAAAATGAGTCCTTCCAACCTATCTTCAGACCCACACAGAGAGGCAGAGAACACAGTCTTTTATCAATCCTAGGGGCTGCCAAAGTATAAACTTCAGTAAGGTCACCTCATAGGATTTTGCCATGACTTTTCTGGGGTAGGGGTGGGAGTGGAGAGCCAAGCAGAGCACCAAGATGGATAGACAGCTGTTTTCTAGCCAGGACTCCAAGGGAAGGCAGATGGTGTGCTTATTGCATTCCACTCTCCTTTACTAATTATCTCTGAAGAACATTTAATTAAGTCTCTAAGGTCTCCTCAGGGTAACTGGACAAACTGATCCTAGATCAGACGAGATCGGGCGCGTTCAGGGTGGTATGGCCGTAGACGACAAACTGATCCTAAAAGGTTCTACATTTTTCTTCTAAAATTTCAACAATCTGCTGTCTTTCGGGGAGCTGATTAGTGCCAGAGACCTGCTTAGAATTACTAGACCTATTTATTATATAGCCCATCAACTATGTCTGGTCCCATCATCAGAGTGCTGCAAGCACTTGCTTCCCTAGTTTTCCCTGAACTCCTCTATGGTATCTCTAAATCAGCCCACTGGGGGAATAGCCAGGGAACTGGGGCTAAAGAGAAGTACCAAAATTCCCCTCAACACCAAATAATTACATAACAGTCCCTTAGTATACTCCAAAAACATCCTGTGGCTTTTGCTGGAACTCCTCAAGATCCATTGGCATGACTAACAAAGTACTCCATAGGATCCTCTAGAACCTTCCATGAACTAGGGGAAAAATGCCCTTCAGGACCTTCATACTCTTCAAATGATCTGTAAAGCACCCATCTGGAATGTCTCGTGTTCTCTGCTAGCACCTCCTAAAGATGACTTATGGATTTTGAGGTGTTTTGCTCTTCCAGAATAGCATTATGCTTAAATGGCTACCCTGATTAATGCACCAATTAATCAGGAGCTCGGCTGAGCTTGAGAGAACCAACTTGCAAGTGTTAAAGAAATCAGTTAAGATAATAAACCCAAATTAAAATAGTAGTCAAGTTTTTTTTAAATGCTTACTGCAATAGTATAAGTAAGAGACTAAGCCAGAGAAAGCACTGGCTACTCCTTGTTTCATTTCCCACTATGGGACAGCACCCATGGGGGATCAGGGAGACCAGATGTAGGGATCGTTTCACTGCTAAGGGAGTCCTGAACAAAAGGCTTCTGCATTTTACAAAACCAGAGGGCCTAGAGAGATTGAGGGAGACTTAGGGGTGGAAAAGTATTAAGTTCTCCAGAAAGGAGAAATGTGCCTTCAAAATTATTTCTCTCCTTCCCCTCATAAAGAGGTTTCACTTGAGGAAGTGGTCCTTGAGGAAAACATTGGCTAAAGATCAAGAAGCCTCTGAGTGGAGGTGCCTGCAGGCTAGGACTATTACTGTGCGTAACAGCACAGCCACCTAGGGGGCCTGCAACTCCCTTTGGGGACTGCATTGCACCGGCTGTGCACCAAATCTGTTGTGGGGAGATCAGGTAAAGCCTTTTTAGTTACAGGTGGTTGGACAAATCACAGGTAGTTTAGCAACAAGGAGCTGGTCTCCTTAGACACTAGAAAAAAAAAAGAACAAAGCAAATCTAAAACAAGAAGAAAGGAAATGATAAAGATCACATCAATTAAAATTAAAGCAGGCAGGGAGCAGCTCGGAAGCGGCTCAGGTGGCGGATCTGCACGGAGGGGCCTGCGCTGCGGGGAGCGCAATTCCAGCAGCACAGGCCTGGGAGCCCAGGGAGCTGGGACACAGCCCAAGATCCGAAGCACCCCCCGGGACAGGCAGAAGCCAGGAGGGCACAGGACAGCGAGGACCTCCGGCCCCCAGGTGGCCCCAAGCTGAACAGATCAGCGGCCCCACCACCGGAGCATCCAGGCCCCTACATACTGAGAGTTCCTTAGTTACTGCAGGAGCTGATCCAAGGCTCCAGAGCTGGCCTCTGCCACTGTTGTTGTTCCTCCTGGGGCCTCACGGGATAACCAAGCCTCACAGTGGCCTCACCGGATAAACAGCTTAAACATCTTTCCCTGAGCCCTGCACCAGGCAGGGGGCTGAGCAGCTCCCCCAAGTGCTAACACCTGAGAATCAGCACAGCAGGCCCCTCCCCCAGAAGACCACCTGGACGGACAGCGGAAAAACAAATTATCGACCAAGCAGCACTGGAAAGTTCGAGGGGAAGTCGAGGGATTTATAGTATACAGAATCAGAGGATACTCCCCTTGTTTTTTGTTTTATGATTTCTGTTTGCTCCCCCCCTTTTTTCCCTTTTTCTCCTTTTTTTCTTTTATTCTCTTTTTTCTTCTTTTTCTTTGTTTCTGTTTTTATTTTTCTTTTCTTCATTCTCTTCTCTCTTTTTCTCCTTTTCCCAAGACAACTTCTTTCTGGCCACTCTGCACTGAGCAAAATGACTAGAAGGAAAACCTCACCTCAAAAGAAAGAATCAGAAACAGTCCTCTCTCCCATTGAGTTACATAATTTGGATTACAATTCAATGTCAGAAAGCCAATTCAGAAGCACTATTATACAGCTACTGGTGGCTCTAGAAAAACGCATAAAGGACTAAAGAGACTTCACGACTTCAGAATTTAGATCTATTCAGGCAGAAATTAAAAATCAATTCAATGAGATGCAATCCAAACTAGAAGTCCTAATGATGAGGGTTAATGAGGTGGAAGAACAAGTGAGTGACATAGAAGACAAGTTGATGGCAAAGAGGGAAACTGAGGAAAAAAGAGACAAACAATTAAAAGACCATGAGGATAGATTAAGGGAAATAAGTGACAGCCTGAGGAAGAAAAATCTAGGTTTAATTGGGGTTACTGAGGGTGCCAAAAGGAACAGATGTCCAGAATATGTATTTGAACAAATCATAGTTGAAAACTTTCCTAATCTGGGAAGAGAAACAAGCATTCAGATGTAAGACATAGAGAGATCCGCCCCCCAAAATCAATAAAAACTGCTCAACACCTCGACATTTAATAGTGAAGCTTGCAAATTCCAAAGATAAAGAGAAGATCCTTTAAGCAGCAAGAGACAAGACATCCCTAACTTATATGGGGAGAAATATCAGATTAACAGCAGACCTCTCCACAGAGACCAGGCAGGCCAGAAAGGGCTAGCGGGATATATTCAGGGTCCTAAATGAGAAGAACATGCAACCAAGAATACTTTATCCAGCAAGGCTCTCATTCAGAATGGAAGGAGAGATAAAGAGCTTCCAAGACAGGCAGGAACTGAAAGAATATGTGACCTCCAAACCAGCTCTGCAAGAAATTTTAAGGGGGACTCTTAAAATTCCCCTTTAAGAAGAAGTTCAGTGGAACAATCCACAAAAACAAGGACTGAATAGGTATCATGATGACACTAAATTCATATCTTTCAATAGTAACTCTGAACGTGAACAGGCTTAATGAGCCCATCAAAAGGCACAGGGTTTCAGACTGGATAAAAAAGCAGGACCCATCTATTTGCTGTCTACAAGAGACTCATTTTAGACATAAGGACACCTACAGCCTGAAAATAAAAGGTTGGAGAACAATTTACCATTCAATGGCCATTAAAGAAAGCAGGGGTAGCCATCCTTATATCAGATGAAGTAAAATTTATGCTGAAAACTGTCGTGAGAGATGAAGAGGGACACTATATCATACTTAAAGGATCTATCCAACAAGAGGACTTAACAATCCTCAATATATATGCCCCGAATGTGGGAACTGCCAAATATTTAAATCAATTAATAACCAAAGTGAAGAAATACTTAGATAATAATACACTTATACTTGGTGACTTCAATCTAGCGCTTCCTACACTTGATAGGTCTTCTAAGCAAAACATCTGCAAAGAAACAAGAGCTTTAAATGATACACTGGACCAGATGGATTTCACAGATATCTACAGAACTTTACATCCAAATGCAATTGAATACAGATTCTTCTCAAGAATCTGTACATGGAACTTTCTCCAGAATAGACCACATACTGGGTCACAAATCGGGTCTGAACCGATACCAAAAGATCCGGATAGTCCCCTGTATATTCTCAGACCATAATGCCTTGAAATTAGAACTAAATCACAAGAAGTTTGTAAGGATTTCAAACGCGTGGAGGTTAAGGAGCATCCTGCTAAAAGATGAAAGGGTCATCAAGTAAATCAGGGAAGAATTGGAAAGATTCATGGAAACTAATGAGAATGAAGATACAACCATTCAAAATCTTTGGGATGCAGCAAAAGCAATCCTGAGAGGGAAATACATCACAATACAAGAATCCATCCAAAAACTGGAAAGAAGTCAAATACAAAAGCTAACCTTACACCTAAAAGAGCTACAGAAAAAAATAGCAAATAGACCCTACACCCAGCAGAAGAAGAGAGTTCATAAAGATTCAAGCCTAACTCAAAGAAAAAGACACCAGAAGAACTGTGGAACAGATAAACAAAACCAGGAGTTGGTTTTTGAAAAAATTAATATGACAGATAAACCATTAGCCAGCCTTACTAAAAAGAAGAGAGAAAAGACTAAATTTAGTAAAATTATGAATGATAAAGGAGAGATCACTACCAACACCAAGGAAATACAAATGATTTTAAAAAACATATTATGAACAGCTATACAACAATAAATTAGGCAATCTAGAAAACAAATGGACGCATTTCTGGAAAATCACAAACTACCAAAACTGGATCAGGAAAAAATAGAAAACCTTAACAGGCCAATAACCAGGGAGGAAATTGAAGCAGTCACCAAAACCTTCCAAGACACAAATGCCCAGGGCCAGATGGCTTCCCAGGGGAATTCTATCAAACGTTTAAAGACGAAACCATACCTATTCTCCTAAAGCTGTTTGGAAAGATAGAAAGAGATGGAGTACTTCCAAATTCGTTCTATGAGGCCAGCATCACCTTAATTCCAAAACCAAAGACCCCACCAAAAAGGAGAATTATAGACCAATATCCCTGATGAACATGGATGCAAAAATTCTCAACAAGATACTAGCCAAAAGGAAACAATACATTTAGACGATTATTCACCATGACCACGTGGGATTTATCCCCGGGACACAAGGCTGGTTCAACACTCGTAAAACAATCAATGTGATTCATCATATCAGCAGGAGAAAAACCAAGAACCATATGATCCTCTCATTAGATGTAGTGAAAGCATTTGACAAAACACAGCATCCATTCCTGATCAAAACTCTTCCGAGTGTAGGGATAGAGGGAACATTCCTCAGCATCTTAAAAGCCATCTACAAAAAGCCCACAGCAAATATAATTCTCAATGGGGAAGCACTGGGAGCCTTTCCCCTAAGATCAGGAACAAGACAGGGATGTCCACTCTCACCACTGCTATTCAACATAGTAATGGAACCTCGCCTCAGCAATCAGACAACAAAAAGACATTAAAGGCATTCAAATTGGCAAAGGAGAAGTCAATCTCTCCCTCTTTGCAGATGACATGACACTGTACATAGAAAACCCAAAAGACTCCACACCAAGATGGCTAGAACACATACAGCCATTTGGCAGTGTGGCAGGATACAAAATCAATGCCCAGAAATCAATGGCATTTCTATACACTAACAATGAGACTGAAGAAAGAGAAATTAAGGATTCAATCCCATTTACAATTGCACCCAAAAGGAATAAACCCAACCAAAGAGGTAAAGGATCTATACCCTAAAAACTATAGAATGCTTCTGAAAGAAATTGAGGAAGACCACAAAGAGATGGAAAAATATTCCATGCTCATGGATTGGCAGAATTAATATTGTGAAAATGTCAATGTTGCCCAGGGCAATTTACACATTTAATGCAATCCCTATCAAAATATCATGGACTTTCCTCAGAGAGTTAGAACAAATTATTTTAAGGTTTGTGTGGAATCAGAAAAGACCCTGAATAGCCAAGGGAATTTTAAAAAAGAAAACCATAGCTGGGGGCATCACAATGCCAGATTTCAGGTTGTACTACAAAGCGGTGGTCATCAAGCCAGTGTGGTACTGGTACAAAACAGACACATAGATCAATGGAACAGAATAGAGAACCTAGAAGTGGACCCTGAACTTTATGGTGACCTAATATTCAATAAAGGAGGAAAGACTATCCACTGGAAGAAAGACAGTCTCTTCAAAAAATGGTGCTGGGAAAATTGGACATCCACATGCAGAGGAATGAAACTAGACCACTCTCTTGCACCATACACAAAGATAAACTCAAAATGGATGAAAGATCTAAATGTGAGACAAGATTCCATCAAAATCCTAGAGGAGAACACAGGCAACACCCTTTTTGAACTCGGCCACAGTAACTTCTTGCAAGATACATCCATGAAGGCAAAAGAAACAAAAGCAAAAAATGAACTACTAGGACTTCAACATAAGAAGCTTTTGCACAGCAAAGGATACAGTCAACAAAACTAAGAGACAACCTACAGAATGGGAGAAGATATTTGCAAATGACATATCAGATAAAGGGCTATTTTCCAAGATCTATAAAGAACTGATTAAACTCAACAGCAAAGAAACAAACAATCCCATCATGAAATGGGCAAAAGACATGAAGAAAAATCTCACAGAGGAAGACATGGACATGGCCAACATGCGCATGAGAAAATGCTGCGCATCACTTGCCATCAGGGAAATACAAATCAAAACCACAATGAGATCCCACCTCACACCAGTGAGAATTGGGAAAAGTAACAAGGCAGGAAACCACAAATGTTGGAGAGGATGTGGAGAAAGGGGGACCCTCCTGCACTGTTGGTGGGAATGTGAACTGGTGCAGCCACTCTGGAAAACTGTGTGGAGGTTCCTCAAAGAGTTAAAAATAGACCTGCCCTATGACCCAGCAATTGCACTGCTGGGGATTTACCCCAAAGATACAGATGTAGTGAAACTCCGGGACACCTGCACCCTGATGTTTATGGCAGTAATGGCCACAATAGCCAAACTGGAAGGAGCCTCGGTGTCCATCGAAAGATGATGGATAAAGAAGATGTGGTCTATGTATACAATGGAATATTCCTCAGCCATTAGAAACGACAAATACCCATCATTTGTTTCAACGTGGATGGAACTGGAGGGTATTATGCTGAGTGAAGTAAGTCAATCGGAGACGGACAAACAGTGTATGTTCTCATTCATTTGGGGAATAAAGATAATAGTGAAAGGGAATAGAAGGGAAGGTAGAAGAAATGGGTAGGAAATATCAGAAAGGGAGACAGAACATGAAGACTCCTACGTCGGGGAAACAAACTAGGGGTGGTGGAAGGGGAGGAGGGCAAGGGGGTGTGGGAGAATGGGTTATGGGCACTGAGGGGGGCACTTGACGGGTTGAGCACTGGGTGTTATTCTGTATGTTGGCAAATTGAACACCAATATAAAATAAATTTATTATTAAAAAAACGGAAGCAGCATAGGAAGAAAAAAAGAGAAAGTAAGCTGAGGAAAAAAGAGAAAAACAATTAAACAACCATGAGGAAAGGTTAAGGGAAATAAATGACAGCCTCAGATGGAAAAATCTACATTTAATTGGGGTTCCAGAGAATGCTCAGAGGGACAGAGGTCCAGAAAGCATATTTGAACAAATCATAGTTGAAAACTTTCCTAATCTGAGACGAGAAACAAGCGTTCAGATGTAGGACATGGAGAGATACCCCCCCAAAATCAATAAAAACTGCTCAACACCTCGACATTTAATAGTGAAGCTTGCAAATTCCAAAGATAAAGAGAAGATCCTTTAAGCAGCAAGAGACAAGAAATCCCTAACTTATATGGGGAGAAATATCAGATTAACAGCAGACCTCTCCACAGAGACCAGGCAGGCCAGAAAGGGCTGGCGGGATATATTCAGGGTCCTAAAGGAGAAGAACATGCAACCAAGAATACTTTATCCGGCAAGGCTCTCATTCAGAATAGAAGGAGAGATAAAGAGCTTCCAAGACAGGCAGGAACTGAAAGAATATGTGACCACCAAACCAGCTCTGCAAGAAATTTTAAGGGGGACTGTTAAAATTCCCCTTTAAGAAGAAGTTCAGTGGAACAATCCGCAAAAACAAGGACTGAATAGGTATCCTGATGACACTAAATTCATATCTTTCAATAGTAACTCTGAACATGAACAGGTTTAATGACCCCATTAAAAGGCACAGGGTTTCAGACTGGATAAAAAAGCAGGACCCATCTATTTGCTGTCTACAAGAGACTCATTTTAGACATAAGGACACCCACAACCTGAAAATAAAAGGTTGGAGAACAATTTACCATTCAATGGGCATGAAAGAAAGCAGGGGTAGCCATCCTTATATCAGATGAACTAAAATTTACCCCGAAGACTGTAGTGAGAGATGAAGAGGGACACTATATCATACTTAAAGGACCTATCCAACAAGAGGACTTAACAATCCTCAATATATATGCCCTGAATGTGGGAACTACCAAATATTTAAATCAATTAATAACCAAAGTGAAGAAATACTTAGATAATAATACACTTATACTTGGTGACTTCAATCTAGTGCTTCCTACACTTGATAGGTCTTCTAAGCAAAACATCTGCAAAGAAACAAGAGCTTTAAATGATACACTGGACCAGATGGATTTCACAGATATCTACAGAACTTTACATCCAAATGCAACTGCATACAGATTCTTCTCAAGTGTACATGGAACTTTCTCCAGAATAGACCACATACTGGGTTACAAATCGGGTCTGCACCGATACCAAAAGATCAGGATAGTCCCCTGTATATTCTCAGACCATAATGCCTTGAAATTAGAACTAAATCACAAGAAGTTTGTAAGGATTTCAAACACGTGGAGGTTAAGGAGCATCCTGCTAAAAGATGAAAGGGTCATCAAGTAAATCAGGGAAGAATTGGAAAGATTCATGGAAACTAATGAGAATGAAGATACAACCATTCAAAATCTTTGGGATGCAGCAAAAGCAGTCCTGAGAGGAAAATACATCACAATACAAGAATCCATCCAAAAACTGGAAAGAACTCAAATACAAAAGCTAACCTTACACATAAAGGAGCTAGAGAGAAAACAGCAAATAGATCCTACACCCAGCAGAAGAAGAGAGTTCATAAAGATTCGAGCAGAACTCAACGAAATCGAGACCAGAAGAACTGTGGAACAGATCAACAAAACCAGGTGTTGGTTCTTTGAAAGAATTAATAATATAGATAAATCATTAGCCAGCCTTATTAAAAAGAAGAGAGAGAAGACTCAAATTAGTAAAATCAGGAATGAGAAAGGAGAGATCACTACCAACACCAAGGAAATACAAACGATTTTAAAAACATATTATGAACAGCTATACACCAATAAATTAGGCAATCTAGAAAACAAATGGACGCATTTCTGGAAAATCACAAACTACCAAAACTGGATCAGGAAGAAATAGAAAACCTTAACAGGCCAATAACCAGGGAGGAGACTGAAGCAGTCACCAAAACCTCCCAAGACACAAGAGTCCAGGGCCAGATGGCTTCCCAGGGGAATTCTATCAAACGTTTAAAGAAGAAACCAAACCTATTCTCCTAAAGCTGTTTGGAAAGATAGAAAGAGATGGAGTACTTCCAAATTCGTTCTATGAGGCCAGCATCACCTTAATTCCAAAACCAAAGACCCCACCAAAAAGGAGAATTATAGACCAATATCCCTGATGAACATGGATGCAAAAATTCTCAACAAGATACTAGCCAATAGGATCCAACAGTACATTAAGAAAATTATTCACCATGACCAAGTAGGATTTATCCCTGGGACACAAGGCTGGTTCAACACTCGTAAAACAATCAATGTGATTCATCATATCAGCAAGAGAAAAACCAAGAACCATATGATCCTCTCATTAGATGCAGAGAAAGCATTTGACAAAATACAGCATCCATTTCCGATCAAAACGCTTCAGAGTGTAGGGATAGAGTGAACATTCCTCAGCATCTTAAAAGCCATCTACGAAAAGCCCACAGCAAATATAATTCTCAATGGGGAAGCACTGGGAGCCTTTCCCCTAAGATCAGGAACAAGACAGGGATGTCCACTCTCACCACTGCTATTCAACATAGTACTGGAAGTCCTAGCCTCAGCAATCAGACAACAAAAAGACATTAAAGGCATTCAAATTGGCAAAGAAGAAGTCAAACTCTCCCTTGTCACTGATGACATGATACTCTACATAGAAAACCCAAAACACTCCACCCCAAGATTGCTACAACTCATACAGCCATTTGGCAGCGTGGCAGGATACAAAATCAATGCCCAGAAGTCAGTGGCATTTCTATACACTAACAAGAAGAATGAAGAAAGAGAAATTAAGGAGTCAATCCCATTTACAATTGCACCCAAAAGCATAAGATACCTAGGAATAAACCCAACCAAAGAGGTAAAGGATCTATACCCTAAAAACTATAGAACACTTCTGAAAGAAATTGAGGAAGACACAAAGAGATGGAAAAATATTCCATGCTCATGGATTGGCAGAATTAATATTGTGAAAATGTCAATGTTACCCAGGGCAATGTACACGTTTAATGCAATCCCTATCAAAATACCATGGACTTCCCTCAGAGAGTTAGAACAAATTATTTTAAGGTTTGTGTGGAATCAGAAAAGACCCCGAATAGCCAGGGGAATTTTAAAAAAGAAAACCATAGCTGGGGGCATCACAATGGCAGATTTCAGGTTGTACTACAAAGCTGTGGTCATCAAGACAGTGTGGTACTGGCACAAAAACAGACACATAGATCAATGGAACAGAATAGAGAACCCAGAAGTGGACCCTGAACTTTATGGTCAACTAATATTCGACAAAGGAGGAAAGACTATGCACTGGAAGAAAGACAGTCTATTCAATAGATGGTGCTGGGAAAACTGGACATCCACATGCAGAAGAATGAAACTAGACCCCTCTCTTGCACCAGACACAAAGATAAACTCAAAATGGATGAAATATCTAAATGTGAGACAAGATTCCATCAAAATCCTAGAGGAGAACACAGGCAACACCCTTTTTGAACTCGGCCACAGTAACTTCTTGCAAGATACATCCACGAAGGCAAGAGAAACAAAAGCAAAAATGAACTATTGGGACTTCATCAAGATAAGAAGCTTTTGCACAGCAAAGGATACAGTCAACAAAACGCAAAGACAACCTACAGAATGGGAGAAGAGATTTGCAAATGACAGATCAGATAAAGGGCTAGTTTCCAAGATCTATGAAGAACTTATTAAACTCAACACCAAAGAAACAAACAATCCAATCATGAAATGGGCAAAAGACATGAAGAGAAATCTCACAGAGGAAGACATGGACATGGCCAACATGCACATGAGCAAATGCTCTGCATCACTTGCCATCAGGGAAATACAAATCAAAACCACAGTGAGATCCCACCTCACACCAGTGAGAATGGGAAAAATTAACAAGGCAGGAAACCACAAATGTTGGAGAGGATGTGGAGAAAGGGGAACCCTCCTGCACTGTTGGTGGGAATGTGAACTCGTGCAGCCTCTCTGGAAAACTGTGTGGAGGTTCCTCAAAGAGTTAAAAATAGACCTGCCCTACGACCCAGCAATTGCATTGCTGGGGATTTACCCCAAAGATACAGATGCAGTGAAATGCTGAGACACCTGCACCCAGATGTTTCTAGCAGCAATGGCCACAATAGCCAAACTGGAAGGAGCCTCGGTGTCCATCGAAAGATGATGGATAAAGAAGATGTGGTCTATGTATACAATGGAATATTCCTCAGCCATTAGAAAAGACAAATACCCACCATTTGCTTCAACGTGGATGGACCTGGAGGGTATTATGCTGAGTGAAGTAAGTCAATCGGAGAAGGACAAACAGTGTATGTTCTCATTCATTTGGGGAATAAAGATAATAGTGAAAGGGAATAGAAGGGAAGGTAGAAGAAATGGGTAGGAAATATCAGAAAGGGAGACAGAACATGAAGACTCCTAACTCGGGGAAACGAACTAGGGGTGGTGGAAGGGGAGGAGGGCAAGGGGGTGGGGGAGAATGGGTTATGAGCACTGAGGGGGGCACTTGATGGGATGAGCACTGGGTGTTATTCTGTATGTTGGCAAATTGAACACCAATAAAAAATAAATTTATTATTAAAAAAAAGGAAGCAGCTTAGGAAGAAAAAAAAAGAAAGTAAGCTGAGGAAAAAAGAGAAAAACATTTAAACGACCATGAGGAAAGGTTAAGGGAAATAAATGACAGCCTCAGATGGAAAAATCTACATTTAATTGAGGTTCCAGAGAATGCTGAGAGGGACAGAGGTCCAGAAAGCATATTTGAACAAATCATAGCTGAGAACGTCCCTAAATTGTGGAGGGAAACAGTCATTCAGATCCAGGAGATAGAGAGATCCCTCCCTAAAATCAATAAAAACTGTTCAACACGTTGACATTTAATAGTGAAACTTGCTATTTCCAAAGATAAAGAGAAAATCCTTAAAGCATCGAGAGGCAGGAGATTCCTAACTTATATGGGGAGAAATATTAGATTAACATCAGACCTCTCCACAGAGACCTGGCAGACCAGAAAGGGCTGGCAGGATATATTCAGGGTCCTAAACGAGAAATAAGATCACAATGACATATCAATAAACATCTATTAGAGCAGTTAAAATAAAACATAGGGGTGATACCAAATAGTGGTGAGGCTGTGAAGAAACTATTTCTCAAAACTGCTGGTTGGAGTGTGAAATTTTATAGCAACTCTGGAAGAGATTATGGTTAGACAGAATCTTAAAAAAACTAAACCTAAACAACTGACCTACTTGGCATTTATCCTAGAGATACAAATATCCACACATGTTGTATACTAATGAGCCTGACTCTATGATGACAGCCTCCAAATGGTGCTGCTTCTTCACTTTTGCCTTCTGCCCTACATCTGATGAGAACTGGTGAGAAAACCTGGGGTTCCTCTCTTAGGTCCTGCCGGGAAAGTCAGAACCTGTAAGCTTTCTTAAAGGAATTCCCAGGGGTAAACAAGAAGACCAAAATTAAAATAACCAAAACACAATAGGAATTAATGAAAAATTTAAAAGTAAACAAGCATAATTTAATAAAGTAAGAAATAAATAATAGAAAAATAATACTATTTTATCAATAAAGCCAAAATCCGGTTCTGTGAAGATCAAGAAAATGAAATTAGAAATTGTGGTCCAATGAAAATTGAGAAGAAAGACTAAATTTAAAAATTGGTATTGAGAAAGGAGGCAAAGAACATAAATTGAGGCAATAAATGATAGAGATATACAATATCAGGTATGACTTTATATATACATTTGAAAACCTACAGAAAATGGAAGTTCTCCCTGCAGAGGTGGCATGGGGTGGGAGGAGAATTATTCAAAACAGCTCAAAGAGAAATAGAAAACTTGAAGAGACTTATTAAACTTTAATACCCACCATTTGCTTCAACGTGGATGGAACTGGAGGGTATGATGCTGAGTGAAGTAAGTCAGTCGGAGAAGGACAAACAGTGCATGTTCTCATTCATTTGGAGAATATAAATAATAGTGAAAGGGAATATAAGGGAAGGGAGAAGAAATGTGTGGGAAATATCAGGAAGGGAGACAGAACATAGACTCCTAACTCTGGGAAACGAACTAGGGGTGGTAGAAGGGGAGGAGGGCGGGGGTGGGGGGGAATGGGTGACGGGCACTGAGGGGGACACTAGATGGGATGAGCACTGGGTGTTTTTCTGTATGTTGGTAAATTGAACACCAATAAAAATTAATTTATAAAAAAAATAAAGATATTGTAAAGATTGCTAAAACTAGTAAAACAGTTCAGCAAATTAAAAAGAGAAGATGCTCACTGACCACAGCGCTAGCTCTCCAGATTGCTGTTTTCATCACAAGCTGAGCCAGACCACATAGAAGCAACTATGTGTAAAGGACCAACAGTTGGCATTGATCTTGGCACCACCTACTCATGTGGGTGTTTTCCAGCACAGGAAAGTGAAAATATGCCAATAATTAGGAAAACTGAACCACCTCAAGCTATGTCTCCTTTAAGTGACACTGAACAATTCATTGATTGGTTATGATGCAAAGAATAAGTTGTGATGAACCCCACCAACAGTCACGGTGGTGAGTGATTATGGCAGGCCCAAGGTTCAAGTAGAATACAAGGAAACAAGTCTCTATCCAGAGTAAGTGTCCTCTTTGGTTTTGACAAAGATGAAGGAAATTGCAGAAGCTTATCTCAGAAAGACTGTTACCAATGCAGTTGTCACAGTACATGCTTACTTTAATGATTCTCAGCATTAAGGTACCAAAGATGCTGGAATTATTGCTGTCTTAATATACTTAGAATCATTAATGAGCCAACTGCTGGTGCTATTGATTATGACCTAGACCGAAAGGTTGGAGCTGAAAGGAACCTGCTGACCTTTGACTTAGGAGGTGGTACTCTTGACGGGTCAATCTTCAATATTAAAGATGGGTTCTTTGAGGTGAAATCTACCCCTGGAGACACCAACTTAGGTGAAGACTTTGATGAGTTAATGGTCAACCATTTTATTGCAAGTTCAAATGCAACTTTAAAAAAGTACATTGGAGAGAACAAGAAAGCAATCCATTATCTGCTTGCAAACATGCTAAGCGTACACTTTCTTCCAGAACCCAGGCAAGTATTGATATTGATTCTCTGTATGAAGGAATCAATTCCTTCATTATTCATGCCCAAATTGAAGAATTAAATGCTGACCTCTCCCATGGTACCCTGCACCCTATAGAGAAAGCCCTTTAGGATGCAAAGCTATACAACTGTCAGATCCACAATATTGTGCTGGTGGGTGGTCCTACTCATATTTTCATAAACTTCTATAAGACTTCTTCAGTGGAAAGGAACTGAATAAGAGCATCAACCCTGATGATACTATTGCTAATGATGCAGGTATCCAGGCACCATCCTTTATGGAGACAAATCTGAAAATGTTTAAGATTTTCTGCTTTTGGATGTCACTCCTTTTTCTCTTGGCTTTGAAACTGCTGGAGGATTTATGACTGTCCTCAAGTACAATACTACCATTCCTACCAAACTGATGCAAACATTCACTACCTACTTTTTCAATCAGCCTGGTGTGCTCATTCAGATTTATGAAAGTGAACATGCTATGACCAAGGATAACAACCTACTTGGCAAGGCATTCCTCAGATTGAAGTCAGTTTTTTATATTGATATTAATTGTATTCCAATGTCTCTGCTGCCAATAGGAGTACAGAAAAAGAGCACAAGATTACCATCACTAATGAGAAGGGCCATTTAAGTAAGGAAGACATTGAATGCATGTTGGAGGAAACTGAGAAATACAAAGCTGAAAATAAGAAACAGCATAACAAGGTGTCTTCCAAGAATTCCCTTGAATCTTATGCATTCCACATGAAAACAAATGTTGGAAATGAAAAACTTCGGAGCAAAATCAATGATGAAGACAAACAAAATATTCCTTAAAAAATGATTTTATTTATGTATTCGTGAGAAACAGACAGGCAGAGACATAAGCAGAGGGATAAGTAAGCAGTCTCTCTGTGAGCTCTCCAATGTGGGACTTGATCTTAGGACTCTGGGATCACCACCGGAGCCAAAGGCAGACATTCAACCACTGAGCCACCCACGTGCTCCCAAACGAAACATTCTTGACAAGTATAATGAAATCATAAACTATCTTGATAAGAATCAGACTCAGAGAAGGAAGAATTTGAACATAAGCAGAAAGAGCTGGAGAAAGTCTGCAGCTCCATCGTTACCAAGCTCTACCAGCATACAGAAGGCATGTCAGGAGGAATGCCTCGAGCCTTCTCTGGTGGTGGATCCCCTCCATCTGGTGGTGCCTCCTCTGAGCCCACCATTGAAGAGGTTGCATAAGCCAACCTTGAAAGAGGTTTTGCATTCTTCCACACACAACATTTGAAGGACCCAAATTTGTAGCAAATTCCATGGCAGTCTTAAAGTCAAGCTTCTATAGTAAATAAACTGATATTCTTGATATTTTAATATAGAATATGTGCACAGGAAAGGGAAATAAACATTGCATTTTATAGGCATTGTATTGTAAGTGGAAATGCAATGTCTTAAATAAAGCTGTATTAATATTTAAAAAAAATAAAAAGAGAAAACACAGGCATGTGACAGAAGATGAAAATAACTACCGAAATTCAACCTGCATTTCAGGACAGGAAGAACAATAGACCTGAAAATACAGGTAAGCCAGGAATAAACTGATAAACATTTTCTCCAAGAAATCTAAGGAAACATGATAATTAGTGACAAAATACCAGGGCATCCCTATGAGACAGTTTTAAGATAAGAATTTATTCTTCGACTCATTCATTCATTGCTACTAATTATTATTGTGCTGAAAGGTCTTGCTAATGTTTCCAGCCAACTAACCAAAATTTAATATTAGAAAGGAAAAATAAAAACTGTCTTTTTTTGCAGAAAGTAAGGTAGTTTATTGGAAACATACAGAGTATTCAGTTGAAAAATTGATGAATTAACATGAGTCAATTAAAGAGGTTAGATCAAAATTAACAAAAACTAATAATGATTGTCCTTCTCCGATTGACTTTTTTCACTCAGCATCATCCCCTCCAGTTCCATCCACATTGAAGCAGATGGTGGGTATTTGTCGTTTCAAATGGCTGAGGAATATTCCATTGTATACATAGACCACAGCTTCTTTATCCATCACCTTTCGATGGACACCGAGGCTCCTTCCACAGTTTGGCTACTGTGGACATTGCTGCTAGAAACATTGGGGTGCAGGTGTCCCGGCGTTTCACTGCATCTGAATCTTTGGGGTAAATCCCCAGCAGTGCAATTGCTGGGTCGTAGGGCAGGTCTATTTTTAACTCTTTGAGGAACCTCCACACAGTTACCAGAGTGGCTGCACCAGGTCACATTCCCACCAACAGTGTAAGAGGGTTCCCCTTTCTCCACATTCTCTCCAACACTTGTGGTTTCCTGCTTTGCTAATTTTCCCCATTCTCACTGGTGTGAAGTGGTATCTCATTGTGGTTTTGTTTTGTATTTCCCTGATGGCCAGTGATGCAGAGCATTTCCTCATGTGCATGTTGGCCATGTCCATGTCTTCCTCTGTGAGATTTCTCTTCATGTCTTTTGCCCATTTCATGATTGGATTGTTTGTTTCTTTGCTGTTCAGTTTAATAAGTTCTTTATAGATCTTGGAAACTAGCCCTTGATGTGATACATCATTTGCTCTCTCAAATCTTTTAAAAATGAACATGGAAGACATTTGAGAAATATTTATAATCTCTGCAGAGGTGCTTTTATATGTGTAATGGGTTCATAAATGAACTTTTTAAAATTTTCATTTCTGTAGAATAAATTACCAGGAGTGTGACACTGAACCATGTGTTAATTGTATGCAAAATCTTATATGGTCTCATTCATTTGGGGAATATAAAAAATAGTGAAAGGGAATAAAGGGAAATGGAGAAAAAATCAGTGGGAAATATCAGAAAGGGAGACAGAACATGGAAGACTCCTACCTCTGGGAAACAAACTAGGGGTGGTGGAAGGGGAGGGGGGTCGGAGGTGGGGGTGACTGGGTGGCGGGCACTGAGGTGAGCACTTGACGAGATGAGCATTGGGTGTTATTCTGTATGTTGGCAAATTGAACACCAATACAAAATCAATTTATTATTTTAAAAAAACTAATAATGAAACTTCCTATGTAGCAGGATGAACCAATGATAAAATTCTCTAGAAAAAAATATTCTCCATTCACATTAGTGAAGACAAAGACATGTGAAAAAAATCTCATACATATATCAAGATAATAAAAAAAATTTGAACCAAAGGTCAAAAAAATCTAGAGCCAACAGAAAGCCATAGTATACTTTTGACTGTGAAAGCCCTACATTATGAAAATATTGTTTCTTCTCCACTTAACTTCATTCAGAAAGTCCCAATCAGACTTTTAATTTCAAATAGTGGACTTAGCACATGCATTTATGTATTCTCCCCCTCAAGATTTCATTTAAATGATACCAAAACAAGAAGATACAAGAAGACACTGACCAAAAAGAATTTAAGATCAAGACAGAATGAAGATAGAAGAATATTCGTTCACTGTCCAGCGGAGACTTGGAACTGCTGAATGGTGCCAATCTGCCCTACTCAACCCTGAAGGATCTTGCATTTGGTGCCTATAGGGCTAATGGGGGGGGAAAACAGAGAATTAAGTTCTGTGTGTGGAGCAGAGGCTTTCATCACCACATCCTTACTCACAAACAATAAAGACCCACAAGAGTCTCAGTAGCCAGACTTGTTCTCTCCAGGCAGAAAGGTGAGAAGTCATAAAGATTTTGAATAATCTGGGAGAGGGATGCCAGGGTGGCTCACAGGTTAATCATCTGCCTTCAGCTCAGGGTGTGATCCTGGAGTCTCAGGATCAAGTCCCACATCTGGCTCCCTGCTTGGAGCCTGCTTCTCCTTCTGCCTGTGTCTCTGCTTTCTTTCTTTCTTTCTTTCTTTCTTTCTTTCTTTCTTTCTTTCTTTTTCTTTCTTTCTTTCTTTCTTTCTTTCTTTTTCCCTTTTTTCTTTCTTTCTTTCTTTCTTTCTTCTTCTTTCTTTCTCTTTCTTTCTTTCTTTCTTTCTTTCACCCTCTCTCTTTCTCTCTTTTTAAAAAAAATCTGGAGGAGAACTAGACCGCCTGATGAGGCTGTTAGGAGGTTTGAGAAAAGCATGCAATGATATGGCCCTGCTCCCTCCTTCACTGAATAAAGCTGGCTGGACCCCAACCTGCCCATCTCAAAGTAAAGGCCTTCAGTGGACAATCCCTATCTACATGCACATGCCAATCATGCTTACCTTTCTTCATTCTTAAATATGAAATGAAACATGACAACCAAGGAAACCAGACACTTAAGGAAAGATCATTAATGTACACCAATGGGCATAAAATCATGATTACACACACACAAAAATGTTCAATGAATATTTGTGGAATAAGTGACTGGCCAAAAGAAAAGTAACAAACACTGACAGTGGAGGAAATGTAATTAAGGAAATGGAAAATAAATTAACATATAAAACAAGAAGTCTAGTATCTTTGGTGAAGTTTGGAATTATATTCCTCCCATAAAATAGCAACAGGCTATTAAATAAGTAAGATAGACAAAAAGATGGAAGGAAGGAAGGAAGGAAGGAAAGAAGGAAGGAAGGAAGGAAGGAAGGAAGGAAGGAAGGAAGGAAGGAAAAGACTGATGGAAAGGAAGGGAGGAGAGTAAACTAGAGAGAGAGAGAGAGAGAAAGAGACAGAGAGAGAGAAAGGCAGACAGAAAGAAAGTATGGAGAAAGAGGAAGGAAGGGAGGGAAGGAAGGAAGGAAGAAATTCCTAAGATTTTTTTAAATGAAGTTTCCCACCCCCTCCCAAAAAGGTTGAAAGATAAAACAAAGGAAAGTAAACAAAATGTTTTAAAAAAATAAGAGATAAAATACATAAGAAAAGGTCAATTTTGAGGATGCATGGTGGGCACATAGCTAACTGTTCTAGAGTTCTGGAGCTATAGGGGAGTGTACTCTACAATATGCCCAGATCTAGAGAGTATATGTGTATATGAACACACAGCACATGTGCACATGTACATATGCACATACATGTATACATGTTTGTATGTGCACATATGTACCCATACCCATACGCATGCATGCACAGACATGTTGGCCCCCATGCACACATGCACTTGCATTGCTAACACCCCTTCCCCAGATGGATGTTTTCATCTGTCCCTACTTTAGAGTAGCAATTAAACTACTCCATGATCCCAAATCCTACCTGGAAGGACAGATGGGGCAGAGTGTGTAGCAGAGCACCTTAATTTGGGAGCAGAGGCACCATGAGTGGGCAAGAGTAAGAACATGTAGATGTGCCCAGACACATGCTTCAAGTGGTTCCTAATATGGCACCAATGTTCTGCCAGCGTTTTAAAAATAATTTTGATTTCTACATCCACCATTTAGTTAAATTTCAGTGGATATTCTGATTGAAATTGAGATCTAGCACCCCTGATTCTTTTTTTTTAATTTTTTTTTAATTTTTTAATTTTTTATTTACGATAGGCACACAGTGAGAGAGAGAGGCAGAGACATAGGCAGAGGGAGAAGCAGGCTCCATGCACCGGGAGCCTGGCATGGGATTCGATCCCAGGTCCCCAGGATCGTGCCCTGGGCCAAAGGCAGGCGCCAAACCACTGCGCCCCTAATTCACTCCCACTCTCCCTCTAAGCCCTTCTGTATTTCCACCATGCACAAGGTCACCCAACCTGGCTAAATGAGCACCACAGAAATGACACATTTTTTAAGTACTAAAAGAAAACTGCTAGGACACCTGGATGGCACAGTCAGTGAAGCATCTCCTTTTGGCTCAGGCTATCCACCTCCCTGCTCAGCAGGGCAGTATGCTTTTCCCTCTCCCTCTGCCCCTCCCCCCAACTTGAGCAAACTCCCTCTCTCAAATAAATAAAAAATCTTGAAGTAAAGAATACATAAAAATATACAACAATCAATGAAAACATACAACTGAATACAAAAATTAACAAAGAAATTAAACACTTCACATAAGGAAATATCTGTAAGGCTAATAAACATATGATTAGATGTTCACATGAATGAATTATTAGAGAAATGAAAAAAAAGCAGAGCAAAACAAACAAACAAAAACCCACATTGTGGTTTATCACTACACACTCACTGGAATGGCCAAAATTAAAAATACAGATAATCCAAATTTGGGGAATGGGTCAAATGAACCTCTCATACAATGCTTTTCAGGCTGTAAAATGTGTAATAACATTGGGAAACTGGCAGTTTTGAATAAAGATTAACCAATTCCACTTCTACTTGAATACCTATATTAGTTTTCTAGGGCTTCCAAAACAAAAGTGTGATTAATTAGATAGCAGAAACAGAAATGCATTGTTTCAGAGTCCCAGAGGCTAGAAGTCTCAGATCAAGCTATCAGCAGGTCCAGCCTCCCTCTGAAGAGAGGAGAATGGAAGGAGACAAGAGTCCATCAAAATCCTAGAGGAGAACACAGGCAACACCCTTTTTGAACTTGGCCACAGTAACTTCTTGCAAGATCCATCCATGAAAGCAAAAGAAACAAAAGCAAAAATGAACTATTGGGACTTCATCAAGATAAGAAGCTTTTGCACAGCAAAGGATACAGTCAACAAAACTCAAAGACAACCTACAGATGGGAGAAGATATTTGCAAATGACGTATCAGATAAAGGGCTAGTTTCCAAGATCTATAAAGAACTTATTAAACTGAACAGCAAAGAAACAAACAATCCAATCATGAAATGGGCAAGAGACATGAACAGAAATCTCACAGAGGAGGACATAGACATGGCCAACATGCACATGAGAAAATGCTCCACATCACTTGCCATCAGGGAAATACAAATCAAAACCACAATGAGATACCACCTCACACCAGAGAGAATGGGGAAAATTAACAAGGCAGGAAACCACAAATGTTGGAGAGGATGTGGAGAAAGGGGAACCCTCCTGCACTGTTGGTGGGAATGTGAACTGGTGCAGCCACTCTGGTAACTGTGTGGAGGTTCCTCAAAGAGTTAAAAATAGACCTGCCCTACGACCCAGCAATTGCACTGCTGGGGATTTACCCCAAAGATACAGATGCAGTGAAACGCCGGGACACCTGCACCCCAATGTTTCTAGCAGCAATGGCCACAATAGCCAAACTGTGGAAGGAGCCTCGGTGTCCATCGAAAGATGATGGATAAAGAAGATGTGGTCTATGTGTACAATGGAATATTCCTCAGTCATTAGAAACGACAAATACCCACCATTTGCTTCAACGTGGATGGACCTGGAGGGTATTATCCTGAGTGAAGTAAGTCAATCGGAGAAGGACAAACAGTGTATGTTCTCATTCATTTAGGGAATATAAATAATAGTGAAAGGGAATATAAGGGAAGGGAGAAGAAATGGGTAGGAAATATCAGGAAGGGAGACAGAGCATGAAGACTCCTAACTCTGGGAAACGAACTAGAGGTGGTGGAAGGGGAGGAGGGCGGGGGGGTGGGGGTGAATAGGTGATGGGCACTGAGGGGGACACTTGACGGGATGAGCACTGGGTGTTATTCTGTATGTTGGTAAATTGAACACCAATAAAAAATTAATTTATTAAAAAATAGATAAATAAAATAAAATAAAATAAATTATAAATGCAGCAACCCTATTTCCAAATAAGATCACATTCTGAAATACTAGGGGTTAGGACTTCAACAATATGAATTTTGGAAAATATAATTCAAGACCTAACAATACCGAACAGAAGTGAATGTATATGTTCACCACAAGTCACATATAAGCCCATTCATAGCAGTTTTATCCATAATAGTCCAAAGTGAAAATAAACCAAATATCTAGGGATGCCTGGGTGGCTCAGCGGTTGAGCACCTGTCCCTGGCTCAGGGCATGATCCGCCGTCTCAGGGTCGAGTCCCACATCAGGCTTCCTGCCTGGAGCCTGCTTCTCCCTCTGCCTACGTCTCTGCCTTTCTCTCTCTGTGTCTTTCATGGGTAGGAAATATCAGAAAGGGAGACAGAACATGGAAGACTCCTAACTCTGGGAAACGAACTAGGGGTGGTGGAAGGAGAGGAGGGTGGGGGGGTGGGGGTGACTGGTTGGCGGGCACTGAGGGGGGCACTTGACGGGATGAGCACTGGGTGTTATTCTGTATGCTGGCAAATTGAACACCAATAAAAAATAAATTTATTATTAAAAAAAGAAATAATTAGAATTAAGCCTATAAAATAAATAAATAAATAAATAAATAAATAATAAAATCTTTAAAAATAAACCAAATATCTAATAATAGACCAATAATAATAATAATAGACCAATAAAATGTCATACATTTATACAATGGAATATCAAATGATGATTAAAAAAGCAAAACAAAATGATTATTATTATTTAACAATAGGGTAGACTCTCAGAGACATTATATGTAGCCTCCTTATCCATGGAGGAATTTTCCTAAGACAAAGACCTCCTATGGATGCCTGCAACTGCTGATAGTACCAAATCCTGTATATACCATATCTTTTCCTATATGCATACCTATTTTAAAGTTTAATTTATAGATTAGAAACTGTAACAAAAGTTACATGAATGTGGTCTCTGTGTGTGTGTCATAATATTTTATTGTCTTATAGTCACCCTTCTTCTTGTGATTATGTAAGATTATGTAAATGCCTGTGTGATGAGATGAAGTGAGGTGAATTACACAGACATTGTAATGTCTGGTGAAGCCACTATTGACCTTCTGACATCACTTTAGAGAGGATCCTCTGCTTCTAGACCATGGTTGACCTCAAGTAACTAAAGTCATGGAAAGCAAAACCATGGATAAGTGGGGACTACTGTATAAAGAAAAATACGCCAGACCCAAGAGGTGATACACATTGATTATTTTTACATAAAGTATGTATGAACTATAAACTTTTATATCAACAAGCATAGAGTGATAAAAGCTGGGAAGTAATAACCCATACCATGGAGGTAGTGTGGCGGCGAGTAGGCATGAGGGAACTTTCTGGGAAGAGGAAGCATTCTGCCTTCATCTAGGAACCGATTAATCCCTCCAGAGCACATACAAAATTAATCAAGATGTGATTGAAATGTATTTTACTCCATATATCATATCTAGGAAATACTTTAAGAAAAAATAGCAAAAACTATACAGAAGGACAGGTATGCTTTTATTCAGTCTGCTATATTGATACAATTTTGCTAAATCATTGATTAAAAATAGTTCATTTGGAGAATGCCTAATAAAATCTATCTAGCAGGGGCCTCCAGGTCTAGACAACATAAACCTGGGAACACTTACTCTTATGTGCCAATGTTGCTGGCTCTGAACCTCAAGAATCTAGTGATTGGATAATTGTGTCATTTCATGAGTGTCCACTTTTACTTCATGCTTCTGAATAGTATAAGTAAGAATAGGAGAGAGGGTGAAGAGGGAGAAGGTAAGGGGGAAGAAGAGGGAGGAAGAGGAAATTAAAAAGAAAGATATAGATGTAATTATTTTTCCAACATACTCTAGAAGACACATTGATGATAACGTAAGAGATAGCCCACTGCCTGGAGAGGGAGGCAAGAAAGCAGAGAACCAGGTCACAGTAGTTGGTTTTTCAGGAAAGCAGTTTCAGGGCTTTTGCCTGAAACAAAACCACCTGCAAAAGCCAAATCTGACATTGGAAAATCTGACATCTGGAAAATCTGGCAAAAGCCACTTGAACCCACCTGCAGCATTTACAGAAGAGTGAAATAGTTAACCTTAATATTGATGATGCTTAAATCCCCAATCTTCTGTGTTTCTTGTTTGAGAAATGAATGTGGTTATATATCTTTAAAGAGTACTTTTGTGCCACACATAGAGACATTTTTCATAAGCAATTAAATGTAAAATAAAACACACAACCTGATGGCAAGTGATGCAGAGCATTTTCTCATGTGCATGTTGGCCATGTCCATGTCTTCCTCTGTGAGATTTCTCTTCATGTCTTTTGCCCATTTCATGATTGGATTGTTTGTTTCTTTGGTGTTGAGTTTAATAAGTTCTTTATAGATTTTGGAAACTAGCCCTTTATCTGATATGTCATTTGCAAATATCTTCTCCCATTCTGTAGGTTGTCTTTTAGTTTTGTTGACTGTATCCTTTGCTGTGCAAAAGCTTCTTATCTTGATGAAGTCCCAATAGTTCATTTTTGCTTTTGTTTCTTTTGCCTTCGTGGATGTATCTTGCAAGAAGTTACTGTGGCCAAGTTCAAAAAGGGTGTTGCCTGTGTTCTCCTCTAGGATTTTGATGGAATCTTGTCTCACATTTAGATCTCTCATCCATTTTGAGTTTATCTTTGTGTATGGTGAAAGAGAGTGGTCTAGTTTCATTCTTCTGCATGTGGATGTCCAATTTTCCCAGCACCATTTATTGAAGAGACTGTCTTTCTTCCAATGGATAGTCTGCTTCAACGTGGATGGAACTGGAGGGTATTATGCTGAGTGAAATAAGTCAATCGGAGAAGGACAAACAGTGTATGTTCTCATTCATTTGGGGAATATGAATAATAGTGAAAGGGAATATAAAGGAAGGGAAAAGAAATGTTGGGAAATATCAGGAAGGGAGACAGAACATAAAGACTCCTAACTCGGGGAAACGAACTAGGGGTGGTGGAAGGGGAGGAGGGCGGGTGTTGGAGGGGAATGGGTGACGGGCACTGAGGTGGACACTTGACGGGATGAGCACTGGGTGTTTTTCTGTATGTTGGTAAATTAAACACCAATAAAAGTTAATTAAAAAAAAAAAAAACACACAACCAGTGAAACCCATGGCTTGAGATGTGTATATGCTTTTCTACATGAATGATGCACAACTGCTCTCTGAAATGTGGAGGCAAATAAAAAAAAAAAAGGGCAGGGGTTACCTAATCTTTTTTTTATTTTTTTTATTTGCCTTTCCTCACTCCAGACCCAATCTTCAACCCATGCTGCCTATCTACATCTCTGGAGGCTGATAATACAGAGACTTATATTAATTATTATTATTATTTATTAGCCTCTATAAAAGCATTTTCCTGATCTCTCCACTTGTTCAGTGTCTTCCTTAATTTGAAGGTAGGCTCCACATAACAAGGATTATGCTTATTTCATTTTGTACTATGTGTCCAAGACCTAGAAGAGCAATGCATAGGATGCAGTAAAAACTCAACAATTTTTGAATAAATAAAAGAATGGGTAAATAAATGAGGGTGTAAGTGAATAAGGCAGGAAAATAAATTTGGGGGCCAATTCTACTAGTGGCACAGGAAATAAATCTACTTCTTTATACTCGAATTATAGTTACATGCAAAGCCAATTTAAAATGCAAGACACACACACAAAAAAAATGCAAGACAGACATAATAAATGCAAAAGCAGTGAGGGAAATAGAAAATTACCATTAGAACAGCACAGTAATAATTGTTCCAGGCAATTGATGAATGCTAAAATTAGTGGGTGCTACATTAAGGAGAAACAAGAGTTAGCATAGCCTCAAAGGATCTCCTGCAAAATATTTAATTACTGTGCTGGCTTTCACATACATTTATAAATTCTTTGATCCTACTCCCACAAGGTAAAATTCATTTCACTTCCTGTTGAGTATGGGCCAAAAGTAGTTTGTTGGTGCTAATGGGTAGAACAGGGTCTCTCAGCCTTCACTCTTCTCTGTTGCAGGGGCTACTCGGTACAAGATATTCAGAAGCATCTCTCACTTTTACCCACTAGATGCCAGTAGTACAGTCTCCTCCATCTCTAACAACCAAATATGTCTCCACATGTTAACTGAGTATTTCTTGGGGCACGGAACCACTCCTGGTTGAGAACCATTGAAGTAGAGTACGGAAAGGGGAAAATCTGGCAAAAGCCACTTGAACCCAGCAATCAACATTAATATCACTAGTGACAAATTGTGTTGACATCAGATATTCTCTGATATGATGAGAAAGGCAAACAGTCAAATATTACAAAGTATCAGAACGACCTAAATTGAGATAGCTTCTGCAAATGTATCTGACAAATACTCTTCAAAAGTGGCAAGGCCATGAAAAACAAGAAAGAATGAGGGATAAAAATCACAGGTTGGAGGAAACTTAGGAGACATAATGATTAAATGTAACACGGTGCCTTAGATTGGTTTGCATAGCAGAAAAATATATATTAGTGTAAAAACCGATAAAATCTAAATAAGTCTGTAGTTCAGCTTATAGTGTTATACTGATATCAATTTATTAGTTTTGATGAATGTACCACAGTTACATAAGATGCTAATGTAAGGGAAGAAAGGGAATACAGGAACTGTATAAATTACCTTCACAAATCCAAAATTATTATAAAATAAGGTTAATAATGAAAAAAAGTAAGGTAGCGAGCACTAATTTCAAATGAGTGATAAAGAAAGAACACTATTAGATCTTTCTTTCTCTCAATATGCTCTTTACCTCAATATCTTTTCCCTGGCCCTATATTTCTGGCACCCTTTGCCAGTCCAAAATCATGATTCAGCTTATACGTCGAGGGGCTTCTGGGTTGTATATTTTATTCCAGTTCCATGACAACCTCACTCAGTAGGTAAACAAGATGATAAAATTTTCAGGCTTCGGGCTGAGACAAATAGCTTGGGCAAAGTTCCCTCTAACTCAAGTACAATTGATGGAAATCCCTTGGAAGCAAATTACTTACATTTATCCCAACTTCCACTCTCTTTCCAGATGCCTAGCTGATGTTGCAGGCACTCTTGAGAATGGGGTCTCATTTGGTAGAAAGGCTCACGTTGCTCTGAATTTTTTCCTTAGTGATACCATTTTTGGACAGGCTGAACAATGACATCTTCTGAATTGTGAACGGCACTAAGCTCGTCTAGCTGAAGAGCTATCTGTCCCATAACGGGAAGTTCAGGAAGTCTCACCAAGGCCAGGTAAGGGCTGGGGAAAAGCAATATAGCTTTAGTAAGGGCAATGGATTCACGTACATCTTGATGGAAAAAATGCTAGTCATGATTCCAAATCCTCCACTTGGTTTCCCAAGAATTGTGCCCATAGGGGTGCCTTGACTGGTCTTCCCTAGTGCTCTGGATTGGACCATACCTACAGCCTATGGAACCTTAAATTCAACATCAAGTCTCTGATAGAGGAAGATTTGAATAATGTGTTCATGAATTGTCTGTGCTCCCTAGTACACAGTCCCTGTCAGCAAGAGAAGAAAAGCATAGATATTTTTGTTCCACAGTTTGTTATATCTCCTTGGAGATAACAATGTCTACCTGAGGTTAGGTAACCCCTGCCCTTTCTCATAGGAGCCATGTGGAGGAAGGATAGGTGTCTAACCAGCATTTTGTGCCTGGAAATCTTCAACAAAAAGGGCTCATGAAGTCATCAGTCCAATGGATGGGTGATTTATTGGTGTAAGAGATCTGTGATTTAAGTCCGTTGAATCTGGGCTTGTGAATGTTGAAATTATGGATTTTTCTAGCTATAAAGTAATACTGACATTTTTTGAGAAAAGGAAAAGATAAAATTAAAATTAACTACAATCTCAAAAGTCTGAGCATGAAACAGACTTTCACCAGAAGCCATTGAGGAAAAAGGCTTTCACAATTATTTCATCAATATTTCACAAATATTAAGAATTTGGGTACTGTCAAAGGCATCATATAAATTGTTTAGCAACAACGTGGGGAAAATAGTGAAAATTTATGTGACGAACAAAGAATTAATATTCATAGTGTGTAGGGAGTGCCTACATATCAATAAAAAATTAATAGAAGATTTGGTAGTTAAAAAAAAAAAAAAAAAAGATGTCGGGCTCCCGGCATGGAGCCTGCTTCTCCCTCCTTCTGTGTCTCTGCCTCTCTTTCTCTCTCTCTCTCTCTCTCTCTGTGTCTATCATAAATAAATAAATAAATCTTTAAAAAAAAGAAGATTTGGTAATAGCTGTGAATGAGCAATTTACATATTAAAAATGCAATAAATGTTCAATAAACATCTTAAAAAATACAGCTTCATAAATAATCAAATAAAATTTAGGTAATAAGAATATTTAAATAAAAATTTCAACTGCAATGGAAATTTTTTTCTTGACCCAAAAGACAAAAACTAAAATGAATACTGATATCAACTTAATATTGGCAGGAAAATTGGAGCTATTACCTACTTTTGGAAGAAACACAGACCTGCTTAAATTTAAAGATATATACTCCGTACAAAAGTAAATTTGTGCAAATATCTTGAAGACGATTTGCCAAATTGATCAAAACTTAAAGTGTGCATGTCTTTTATACTCAGCATTTTTACCTACACCAAGGACCCTTACAGATATATTTACACAAATATATACAAATCATAATAAAACCAACACCAAAGAAAGCCATGAGACTTAAATAAATATATATAATAGCTGATATTTTATAAACATACTTTGCAAATTACTATTTTTGTTTTTACAAAGATGTTAATTTTAGTATTATACTATTCAACAAAAATAAAATCTATTTTTCATAAGAGAATGGTTAAATCATACTATATCCATATTGGCACCTGGTTGCTGATTTGTATATAGGTATTTGTTGAACAAATGAGCATTTCTGGTTGTCTTTGGAGATTTGGCTTCATAGTGCGGTTTCATGCAAATGTTGGATGATTCTTGAATATCTGTTGGTCGTTGCATTAGAGCAGCCTTGTTTACTTGCCAGTTCCCTCTGTCACATGCTATCTTAGGACATTGCTTGGGAGGCACATACAGTCTGCACATGGGCAGCCAGAAGGCCCATAATACCTCCGTGTTCTGTGGGGCAATTGTGGTGGTGCCCCGATGCTCTACAGAAGATGCCAGTTACCAAGCTAGCCACTCTCAGGGTCGTGTGTCCTCCTCCTTCTCTTCCTTATATGGTCTTGACTCTAAGACAAATCTCGATCATTTATGTGGCAGTTACTCAGTGTTCACATGTTCCTATGAATGCCATATATAGGATCCTATTTGTTTCCTACTTTTCATGTCTTGTTTGCCACAGCATGTTTTTTGTTTTCCCGAACTATCGCTGATTACAACTCCTGGGGGAAAAAAGGAAGGTAGGCCTTCTTAGGAATGGTTGAAGAGCATCTGTGGAATGTAGGTCTGGCCTTTGGGCAGTTTCACATCTATTTATTATCCTATCCCTGGCGGTATCTATTCATTATTAAAGTTTGGTCTAGGAAACATTAAGGTCCCCTGAATCCTTTCAATAGATCCATGAATTCAAAGTGATTTTTATGATAATCCCAAAGAGGTATTTTTAAATATGTATATATTTTTTTACCGCCATTCTTTCACAACTGTACAGTACAGTCTTCTAGAGGCTATATGTCATGTGCTATCAGCATATATTGCATGCAGAACAAGTAAAATTCAGCTGTCTTCTAGTAAGCCATGCATTGAAGAGATCTGCAAAACAGTGAATCAGTACCAATTTTCTCACTACATTCTTTTGAAGAGATTTTAGTTAATTTTTGTAAAACTTAGAATTTCTTTTACTATCAAATCGGTTTATTATTTTGAATAAATAATATGCTAATACATGTCAGGCATAATTTCTAATACAGAAAATATGGATAGACAAGATCTTCAGTGTGCTCAAGAATTTTGAAAGAGTGAAGGGAACCTGAGACTAAAGGTTTTAGAGTTGCTTCTCTTGAGAATGGCTTTAATTCTTCCTTGAAAATGAGCTGGCAGTATTTGTTCCTAAGTGCAGAGAAGTTACCATTTACCCAGTCCAAGTACTGCATCCCACAGCTTGGTTCTGCCCTGTTAGCTGATGTCTGCCCACCATGTCCCACTGTCTGCGTGTCCCTGATGGACACAGTCTGCCTACCGCCTCACAGGCATGCTACACTAGCACACTGCTCTTCTCTGATTTACACTCCCTCTCCTTCCCGAGAATCTTTTTTCCCAGTGAAGCTTCTGTGGTTTTAGTGCTTTGCTATTTATCTCTGCTTGGAGCGCAGAAAGGTCAATATAATGCAGCCAACTACATAATTGATTTTAGGAATACTGTAAAGTCTCATGTCCACACACATTCCTTATGTGTTATCATATCTTTTGATGATGCTTTTTAATTATTTTTCATAAAGAGTATTACATTATTTATAGTATATAAATAACTATGTATTTTAATTTAGAAATTATGGGATAATAAAATAATAATTTTGAAACAATACACACTTCTATAATTATAGATAATTTGTATAAAATCTTAGTCATTATTTTAAAAACACATTTAGTGGTTTTATTTTTTTAAGATTTCATTTATATATTCATGATAGACATAAGGAGGGAGAGAGAGAGAGAGAGAGAGAGAGAGAGAGAGGCAGACACACAGGCAGAGGGAGAAGCAGGCTCTACGCAGGGAGCCCTACACGGCACTCGATCCCGGGACTCCAGGATCACGCACTGGGCCAAAGGCAGCCACTAAACCACTGAGCCACTCAGGAATCCCCCATTTAGTGGTTTTAATTTTATAAAACAAGTAACACATTTTCACAGTATGAAAACCTTTTTAGAAACATTTTTGCTTCATAATATATAATTTCAGAAGTTACATATTGGCTCTTAGTATGGACATTTTTATTGCTTCTATTGTTTCCTATTATGAATCATGCTGTACTAAAAATCTTTGTATCTTAACCTTTTTTCAAAATCATTTCAAAAAATGATTATTTTCCAAGTATACATTCCTAGAAATTGAAATATTAGACGATAAAGCACAAAAAAATGTTAAAGTTCAATTTTTAAATGTGTAAATTCCCTGGGTAACATTGACATTTTCACAATATTATTCTTCCAATCTATGAGTGTGGAATATTTTTCCATCTTTGGTGTCTTCCTCAATTTCTTTCAGAAGTGTTCTATAGGTTTTAGGGTATAGGTCCTTCACCTCTTTGGTTAGGTATATCCCTAGGTATCTTATGCTTTTGGGTGCAATTGTAAATGGGATTGACCCCTTAATTTCTCTTTCTTCAGTCTCATTGTGTATAGAAATGCCACTGATTTCAGGGCATTGACTTTTTTTTATAATAAATTTATTTTTTATTGTTGTTCAATTTACCAACATACAGAATAATACCCAATGCTCATCCTCTCCAGTGCCCCCTCAGTGCCCGTCACCCATTCATCCCCCCCCTGCCCTCCTCCCCTTCCACCACCCCTAGTTCGTTTCCCAGAGTTAGGAGTCTTCATGTTCTGTCTCCCTTTCTGATATTTCCTACCCATTTCTTCCCCCTTCCCTTCTATTCCCTTTCACTATTATTTATATTCCCCAAATGAATGAGAACATATAATGTTTGTCCTTCTCCGATTGACTCATTTCACTCAGCATAATACCCTCCAGTTCCATCCAAATTGAAGCAAATGGTGGGTATTTGTCATTTCTAATGGATGAGTAATATTCCATTGTATATATAAATCACATTTTCTTTATCCATTCATCTTTCGATGGACACCGAGGCTCCTTCCACAGTTTGGGTATTGTGGACATTGCTGCTATAAACATCGCTTTTTGTATCCTGCCACACTGCCAAATTGCTGTATGAGTTCTAGCAATCTTGGGGTGGAGGCTTGGGTTTTCTATGTAGAGTATCATGTCCTCGGCGAAGAGGGAGAGTTTGACTTCTTCTTTGCCAATTTGAATGCCTTTAATGTCTGTTTGTTGTCTGATTGCTGAGGCTAGGACCTCTAGTACTATGTTGAATAGCAGTGGTGAGAGTGGACATCCCTGTCATGTTCCTGACCTTAGGGGAAAGGCTCCCAGTGTTTCCCCATTGAGAATGATATTTGCTGTGGGCTTTTCGTAGGTGGCTTTTAAGATGTCGAGGAATGTTCCCTCTATCCCTACACTCTGAAGGGTTTTGATCAGGAATGGATGCTGCATTTTGTCAAATGCTTTCTCTGCATCTATTGAGAGGATCATATGGTTCTTGTTTTTCTCTTGCTGATATGATGAATCACATTGATTGTTTTACGAGTGTTGAACCAGCCTTGCATCACAGGGATAAACCCTACTTGGTCATGGTGAATAATCTTCTTAATGTACTGTAGGATCCTGTTGGCTAGTATGTTATTGAGATTTTTTGCATCTGTGTTCATCAGGGATATTGGTCTATAATTCTCCTTTTTGATGGGGTCTTTGTCCGATTTTTGGAGTTAAGGTGATGCTGGCCTCATAGAACGAGTTTGGAAGTACTCCATCTCTTTCTATCTTTCCAAACAGCTTTAGTAGAATAGGTTTGGTTTCTTCTTTAAAAGTTTGATAGAATTCCCCTGGGAAGCCATCTGGCCCTGGACTTGTGTGTCTTGCAAGGTTTTTGATGACTGCTTCAAATTCCTCCCTGACTATTGAGCTGTTCGGGTTTTCTATTTCTTCCAGTTCCAGTTTTGGTAGTTTGTGGTTTTCCACGACTGCGTCCATTTCTTCTAGATTGCCTAATTTTTTGGCATATAGTTGCTCACAAGAAGTTTTTAAAATCGTTTGTATTTCCTTGCTATTGGTGGTGATCTCTCCTTTCTCATTCATGATTTTATCAATTTGAGTCTTTTCTCTTTTGTTTTTAATAAGGCTGGCTAATGGTTTATCTGGCTTATTAATTCTTTCAAAGAATCAGCTCCTGGTTTTGTTGATCTGTTCCACAGTTCTTCTGGTCTCTAATTCATTGAGTTTACACATTTAATGCAATCCCTATCAAAATACAGTGGACTTTCTTCAGAGAGTTGGAACAAATCATCTTAAGATTTCTGTGGAATCAGGAAAAGACCCCGAATAAGTAGGGGAATATTAAAAAGAAAACCTGAGCTGGGTGCATCACAGTGCCAGGTTTCAGATTGTACTACAAAGCTGTGGTAATTAAGACAGTTGGGTACTGGCACAAAAACACACATACATTAATGGAACGGAATAGACAATCCAGAAGTGGACCCTCAACTCTATGGCCAACTAATATTTGACAAAGCAGGAAAGACTATCCACTGGAAAAAAGACAGTGTCTTCAGTAAATGGTCCTGGAAAATTGGACAGCCACATGCAGAAAAATGAAACTAGACTATTCTCTTACACTGTATACAAAGATAAACTCAAAATGGAAGAAAGATCTAAATGTGAGACAAAAAATCCATCAAAATCCTAGAGTACAACACAGGGAACACCCTTTTTGAACTTGACCACAGTAACTTCTTGCAAGATACATCCATGAAGGCAAGAGAAACAAAAGCAAAAATGAACTATTGGGACTTCAAGATAAGAAGCTTTTGCACAGCAAAGGATACTGTCAACAAAACTTAAAGACAACCTACAGAATGGGAGAAGATATTTGCAAATGATGTATCAGATAAAGGGCTAGTTTCCAAGATCTATAAAGAACTTACTCAACTCAACACCAAAGAAACAAACAATCCAATCATGAAATGGGCAAAAGACATGAAGATAAATCTCACAGAGGAAGACACAGACATGGCCAACAAGCACATGAGAAAATGCTCCGCATCAGTGGCCATCAGGGAAATACAAATCTAAACCACAATGAGATACCAGCTCACACCAGTGAGAATGGGGAAAATTATCAAAACAGGAATCAACAAATGAGGATGTTGGAGAGGATGTGGAGAAAGGGGAACCCTCCTGCACTGTTGGTGGGAATGTGAACTGGTGCAGCCACTCTGGAAAACTGTGTGGAGGTTCCTCAGAGAGTTAAAAATAGACCTGCCCTATGACCCAGCCATTGCACTGCTGGGGATTTACCCCAAAGATACAGATGCAGTGAGGCGCCGGAACACCTGCACCCCGATGTTTATAGCAGCAATGTCCACAATAGTCAAACTGGAAGGAGCCTCAGTGTCCATCGAAAGATGATGGATAAAGAAGATGTGGTCTATGTATACAATGGAATATTCCTCAGCCATTAGAAACAACAAATACTGACCTTTTGCTTCAACGTGGATGGAACTGGAGGGTATTATGCTGAGTGAAATAAGTCAATCGGAGTACGACAAACATTATATGGTCTCATTCATTTGGGGAATATAAAAAAATAGTTAAAGGAAATAAAGGGGAAAGGAGAAAAAATGAGTGGGAAATATCAGAGAGGGAGACAGAACATGAGACAGACCTGACGATAGACATCTCCTTTGCTGGCCAAAGTGCAAACCTCTGCCTTCCAGTTAATAAAACGTCAGTTACTTTTAGTTTCTCACCACTTAATGTTGAGTGCAACATGTTAATTTATACAATCCAACTGACTGTCTAATTTTTCTTAATACAAATGTTCAGTCTCCCAGCTCCTGAGTTTATAAGGCAGGGAACTTCTTCATCTTCATGGTGATATGAGGAAGGGGAGGGAATAAATGGTTTCTAGGTGATATGCCTTGATCTCTTGTTTCACTCTAATGAAGCCAGTTATAGCTGGGTGGACTTGTGGACCATATCCCTGCCAAGACAGTGCTTCTAGACGGTCTCCCTGGCTGTTTTGGCTCCATCTGGGAGTTCTCCAGCTATAGACTTCAACTTCTCACCAGCCCCTTCTTCCAGTTTGCTGCCTCAGTGAACTACTCTCTAGCTTCTGCTGCAGGGTCAATTCCTCAGCTTTACAGAATCCCAAAGCAAGACAAGGTTGTATCTCAAAAACAGATCTACAGCAAATTCAGAGGACACATGGTAAGGCCATGGTGCACTCCCTTTCTGTAGCTGTACCCCAGATTTGCAAAGGGCAGCTAAAAGCGTTTCAGAGCTTAAAGATTCATCCAAGATACTCTTCTCATGTTTTAACACACCTCATTCTCTCTAGGAACTAATTAGATTTTCAAGTATCAGGAAAGGGGGTATGCAGCTGACTACAACCTATGTGAATACTAGCAAAATGCTGTTTCTAATTCTCATTTATTAATATAGAATGAACCATGTAAAGCCTTTTTGACTTCCTCTGGTAGAGGCTGAAATATCACAAATAAGGTTCTGTCCTGGATCTGGCTCCTTAGTTAGGAAGACTCAATAAAGGCTTAAGAATGAATAGAATATCTTCTACCAGATGTTCTTCGTTAGGGCCACCCCATGAGTTTTAGTGCTCCCCACCATATGAGATAGAGGAAAGATGGGATGAGATTAAGTTCCACACTGAGATGCAAACATCCAGAGATTGGTAATATTGGGTACAGGCCCACTGGTGGAGGTATGAACAAGTTACTGGAGCAGGATTTGCTCCAAACCCACCTCCACCAAAGAAATGTTTGTATATTGAAGCTGAATCTTCTTAAGTTCTTCTTTTAAAAAAAAAAAAGTGTTACTTCATTGAAAGTTTTGGAAATCTAATGTGCTAGATGGTCATCATTTCTTCCATTTTTCAGACTCCATTATTGTGATAATCTATCCTCTTATCCTTGTAACCCCTTCCTTCTAATTCCAGTTTTCTCAACCCAGAAGAATATATTTAAACAGATTCTTGGTGATCTACCTACCTCCCATCATTATACAAGGTTTTACTTGGATATCCTGAGGCTAAAGTTAGGCATAGAGATTGAATAATCTTTCTAGATGTCAGAGAAAGAGGGACCAAGACAAGTTCCTGATTCTTAATTGACATTTGTCATCCTACCAAGCTGCCATTCTGACAATGTCTACCATGCTTTCATTCTGTGTCCCCTTTTTTAACAGCTTCTCCAGTAACTAGGGCATTCTTATATTATCATTTCCAGAATATTAATGTGCTTTCCATCAAAAGCTTTATGATAATTAAATTGAAGAAAGGGAAGAATGAATAAAGTTTGTCATTTAAAATAACGATCCAATGAATTGATTGTATCATGTAGACCAATTACAGCATTGCCAAAGATCAAAGTCACCTGAAATTACTGTTTCTACCTATTGGCAGTGATTTTTGCTTAAAGTAAACTTGATGTTAAAAACCAATATATTGGAATAATAGTTCAATAAAGATAAGTTACTATTGTGAAAAAGTTAATGCAACAGTCACATGGAGTGTTATGGACAATAACACATGGAGATAAAACACTGTCTAATTTTGTAAGATGGAACAGTCCTCAAATCCTCAAAACCTCATGGCAGAAAGACATCCAAAATAGTAGTACAAAAACTCAGGGAAAACTGCTCCCCAGAGAGGCACCTTTTAGGCCAATAAAAATTAGGAAAGACAATCATTTGAAGCATGTGAAAACTGATCAAAGGGCTTACAGCCAACTGAGAAACATCTATTCAAAAAAAAAAAAAAAACCATGGCAAAGGTCATAAAAATGGATGGTTGTGGCATTAGTGGTAAAGACTACATGCACCTCCTTCTCCAGCTCTTCCATGGCAATGAGTTGTGACAGTGGGCTTTGCAGACAAGTAGCAGTTCTTTTCTGCCTCCCAGCTTTCTAGATTCCAGTGAGCATCAAGAGATCATATTTTCCACAGCTCCATGCTGCAAAAGACCTACACTGAGTATATGGTAGCAGTTAGGTGGTAATGATCATTTATCCACCCCCAAATCTCACTAAGTAGGGAGGATCTGGACAGGGCAATTTGTGAAGAATTCAGTCACTTTTCCATATAGCTTTATATTATGGAAAGACTTCTTTAGCTGAGTTGACAGAAAAATGGCAAATATCTTTGTCCCAACTTCCTCAAATGAAAAAGCTATTCTGGATAGATTAGAAAGCTGAAGAACCACCAAATCTTATCCTCCATGGTTCTGAATTGCAGAACATCCATAACGGGTAGTAGTCAGTGCTGACACCTGTTTCCATCTCCCCTTGGCACACATACACTATAACTCTTTATTCATAAGGAGAATACAGGTGGGGCAGCCAGTGGAGAGCAACTCCCTCTACCAGTGCCTGCCCTATACAAGTTACACCTGGGGTTCTACTCAGAAAAATGTCAAGACTGTCAACAGCCCACTTCTATTAAGAGGCCTGACTTAATTGGATCAACTATGGAGCACACTGTATCCCAGGGTATTACTAAAGCCAGCTAGCAATTAGTGGAGCCTAAGAGCTACAGGCAATACCAATAGAGGTTTATCTGGGAGATCAGGGAAAGAGAGTCAGAAAACCCCCAAATTACTCATCCCTACTGGAAAAGGCTGTGTATATTCAAAGATCTTTCATCTCAGGAGTGGCTGAGAGGAAACTTTTGAGAAAAATCTCTCTAGGAGAATTTGTAGAAAACTCATAACTCCTTCAACAATAGAATAAATCTTGAACTCGGTTGCAGATCTAACATTAAAGGGAGGGGGAAACCTTGCTAATTCAAAGGGGTTAAACAGAATCTCTGACAGATCAATGTCTGGCAACTAAACTGTATTAACCAAGTGATAGACCCTAGGACTCTAGGCTTAAAATTCAAAAAGGAGCAAAACTTTGAGCAGAACATCAGAATCAGTACACTTGAGAGAAAAATAGGCTTCACAGAACTACTATACCCAAATTATTACCATATAAGGAAGCACAATATATTAATAAGCTGGGGGGAAGAGAAGCACAATATATTAATAAGCTGGGGGAAGAGATCAGTATCTAGACTTGCTACAGTATATGTCTTAAAAGTTTTGTTTTCTACAAAAACAGTACATTCAAAAGAAGAAGAAAATGTGGCCCCTACACAGGATGAAAAAAAAACTTGCTAGAGGATTTAAAAGTAGTGTAATTATACTCAGAGAATTAAAGAAAATAATGTATAATTAATTAAAGGAAATTATGACAGTGTCTTATCAAGTAAAGGATATCAATAGAGACAAATAATTAAAGAAAAAATAGAAATTCTGCAGTTGAGAAATATAATAACAAGAATTTCACTAGAGAGTTTCAAAATTAGACTTGAGCTGGCAGAAAAGAACTAAAATAAATGAACAGATACTCAGCAAAAAATTGACATTAAGCATAGCAATATACAAATAATGGACTACTAGCATACAAAAGAGAATTAAAAATGTTCAAAGAAATAATTTCTGAGAGCATGACAAATTCAATTAATTAACACATTCAAAAATTCAACACAAAGAAATCTACATAAGACCCAGGAAAGTCAGACATCTTGAAAGCAGCAAAAAAAAAAAATGACTTATTATGAACAAAAAATCCCAGTAAGATTAACAGTTAATTTCAAATCAGAAACAATGGAGGTCAGAAATAAGTATAATGATATATTCAAAGTGCAAAAAGCAAAATAAAGCAAAACACAGGCAACTTTCAACCAAAATTTTTATACCATGAAAACTACATTTTAAAATGATATCAGGGGGCACCTGGGTGGATCAGTGGTTGAGCATCTGCCTTTGGCTTGGATCGTGATACCAGGGTCCTGGAACCAAGTCCATATTAGGCTCCCTACAGGGAGCCTTCTTCTCCCTCTGCTTGTGTCTCTGCCTCTCTCTGTGTGTCTCTATGAATAAATGAATAAATAAAATCTCAAAAAATAAATATCAATAAAATAAAATTATGTCAAAATAAAGACATTCTATATATTCTATATCTAGAATAGAATGATATTCTATCATTCTTCTATATTCTATAACCTGAATGTTTGTATTCTCTCAAAATTCATATGCTGAAGCCCCGACAGCCTGTGAATGTATTTACAATACCATTTATGGAGATAATTAAGGTTAAATGAGGCCATAAGGGTTGGGCCCTAATTCTACAAGATTAGTGTCTTTATAAGAAGAGACACCAGAAACATCTTTCTCTGCCATGTGAGAACATGGGGGACAATGTGACCATCTGCAAGCCAGAAAATTCTCACCAGAATCCAACACTGCTGGAATTTAATCCAGGACTTGTAGGCTACAGACAGGTAAGAAAATAAATTGCTATTGCTTTAGCCACCCACTCTGTGGTATTTTGTTATGGCAGAGCAAGCTGGCTACTACCTTAGGTAAACAAATTCCAAGAGAATTTGTTGCTAGCATACCTGCCTTACAGGAAATAAAGAGAAAATTCTTCAGGCTGAAAGCAAGTGATACAAAGGAGTGATTTGAATCTACAGAAAACAAAAACAAAAAAAAAAGAATGTAATTTAATATTATTATGAAGAAACACTTAAAATTCATTATAGTTGGGATCCCTGGTGGCGCAGAGGTTTGGCGCCTGCCTTAGGCCCAGGGCGTGATCCTGGAGACCCGGGATCGAATCCCACGTCGGGCTCTCGGTGCATGGAGCCTGCTTCTCCCTCTGCCTATGTCTCTGCCTCTCTCTCTCTCTGTGTGTGACGATCATAAATAAATTAAAAAATTTAAAAAAATTCATTATACCTTCATATTTCTCCTGTTTCTTAATATCTAAAAAAAACCTTATAAAGCAACATGTATATTATTGTAGTATGTATCTACATCATATAGAAATACAATATGTTAGATGATAAAAACACAAAAGGGACCAAACATGTATTGGAGGAAGAAAAAGACAGGAGAAGGTAACACAAATCCTAGTTAAGAAATGAAAAGAAGAGGAGGGGCAGGATGGGGGAAGAGTAGGGTCCCCAGTCACCTGTCCCCACCAAATGACCTAGATAACCTGCAATTCATCCTGAAAATCTACGAATTCGGCCTGAGATTTAAAGAGAGACCAGCTGGAACGCTACAGTGAGAAGAGTTCGCGCTTCTATCAGGTAGGAAGACGGGGAAAAAGAAATAAAGACACAAAAGACACCCAAGGGGGAGGGGCCACCGAGGAGCCGGGCTGAGGTCGGGGCGAGTGTCCCCAGGACAGGAGAGCCCCGTCCCGGAGGAGCAGGAGCTGCACCAACCTTCCCGGGCGGAAAGGGGCCCGCAGGGAGATAGAGCAGGACCCAGGAGGGCGGGGATGCCCTCGGGCTCCCGGGGACACTAACAGGCACCTGCGCCCCGGGAGATGCGCCGAGCTCCCTAAGGGCTGCAGCGCTCGGCGGGACCCGGAGCAGCTCGGAGGGGCTCGGGCGGCGGCTCCGCGGAGGGGGCTGCGGGGCGGGAGCGCGAATCCAACAGCGCAGGCCCCGGAGCACAGGGCGCCGGGACACAGCCCAGGATCCGGCCTCCCCCAGGGGGAGGCCGGGAGGGCCCAGGACAGCGAGGACGCTCCTGCCCCAGCTGAGCAGATCAGCGGCCCCGCCGGAGCCCCCAGGCCCTGCAGACGGAGAGCCCCGGAGCTACTGCGGGAGCTGACTCCAGGGCTGCAGAGCTGCCCCCGCCACTGCGGCTGTTCCTCCTGGGGCCTCACGGGGTGAACAACCCCCACTGAGCCCTGCACCAGGCAGGGGCAGAGCAGCTCCCCCAAGTGCTAACACCTGAGAATCAGCACAGCAGGCCCCTCCCCCAGAAGACCAGCGACACGGACCAGTTCCAGGGGAAGTCAAGGGACGTAAAGTATACAGAATCGGAAGATACTGCCCCGTGTGTTTTTGTTTGTTTATTTGTTTGTTTTGTTTTTGTTTTTTGTTGTTGTTGGTTTTTTTCCGTTTGATTTCTGTTTGCTTCCCCACCCTTTTCTTTTTCCTTTCTATCTTTGTCTTTCTCTTTTTCTTTTTTTCCTTTTTTTCTTCCTTCCTTTTCTTTTCTTTTTTTCTTTTCTTTCCTTCTTTCTCTCCTCTCTTTTTCTCCTATTCCCAATACAACTTGTTTTTGGCCACTCTGCCCTTAGCAAAATGACTAGAAGGAAAACCTCACCTCAAAAGAAAGAATCAGAAACTACTCTCTCCCACAGAGTTACAAAATCTGGATTACAATTCAACGTCAGAAAGCAAATTCAGAAGCACTATTATACAGCTACTAGTGGCTCTAGAAAAAAGCATAAATGACTCAAGAGACTTCATGACTGCAAAATTTAGATCTAATCAGGCAAAAATTAAAAATCAATTGAATGAGATGCAATCCAAACTAGAAGTCCTAACGACCAGGGTTAACGAGGTGGAAGAATGAGTGAGGATATACAAGATAAGTTGATGGCAAAGAGGGAAACTGAGGAAAAAAGAGACAAACAATTAAAAGACCATGAGGATAGATTAAGGGAAATAAATGACAGCCTGAGGAAGAAAAACCTACATTTTATTAGGGCTCCCAAAGGCTCCGAAAGGGCCAAAGGGCCAGAATATGTATTTGAACAAATCATAGCTGAAAACTTTCCTAATCTGGGAAGGGAAACAGGCATTCAGATCCAGGAAATAGAGAGATCCCCCCCCACCCCGGCTAAAATCAATAAAAACCGTTCAACACCTTGACATTTAATAGTGAAGTTTGCAAATTCCAAAGATAAAGAGAAGATCCTCAAAGCAGCAAGAGACAAGAAATCCCTGACTTTTATGGGGAGTAGTATTAGGGTAACAGCAGACCTCTCCACAGAGACCTGGCAGGCCAGGAAGGGCTGACAGGATATATTCAGGGTCCTAAATGAGAAGAACATGCAACCAAGGATACTTTATCCAGCAAGGCTCTCATTCAAAATGGAAGGAAAGATAAAGAGCTTCCAAGACAGTCAGGAACTGAAAGAATATGTGACCTCCAAACCAGCTCTGCAAGAAATTTTAAGGGGGACTCTTAAAATTCCCCTTTAAGAAGAAGTCCAGGGGAACAATCCACAAAAACAAGGACTGAATAGATAACATGATGACCCTAAATTCATATCTTTCAATAGTAACTCTGAACGTGAACGGGATTAATGACCCCATCAAAGGCACAGGGTCTCGGACTGGATAAAAAAGCAGGACCCTCTGTTTGCTGTCTAGAAGAGACTCATTTTAGACAGAAGGACACCTACAGCCTGAAAATAAAAGGCTGTAGAACCATTTACCATTCAAATGGTTCAAAAGAAAGCAGGGGTAGCCATCCTTATATCAGATAAACTAAAATTTACCCCGAAGACTGTAGTGAGAGATGAAGAGGGACACTATATCATACATAAAGGATCTATCCAACCAGAGGACTTAACAATCCTCAATATATATGCCCCGAATGTGGGAGCTGCCAAATATATCAATCAATTAATAACCAAAGTTAAGGCATACTTAGATAATAATACCCTTATAGTTGGTGACTTCAATCTAGCACTTCCTACCCTCAATAGGTCTCCTAATCACAACATCTCCAAAGAAACAGGAGCTTTAAATGATACACTGGACCAGATGGATTTCACAGATATCTACAGAACTTTACATCCAAACTCAACTGAATACACATTCTTCTCAAGTGCACATGGAACTTTCTCCAGAATAGACCACATACTGGGTCACAAATCGGGTCTGAACAGATACCAAAAGATTGGGATCGTCCCCTGCATATTCTCAGACCATAATGCCTTGAAATTAGAACTAAATCACAACAAGAAGTTTGGAAGGACCGCAAACATGTGGAGATTAAGGACCATCCTGCTAAAAGATAAAAGGGTCATCAAGCAAATTAGAGAAGAATTAAAAAGATCATGGAAACTAATGAAAATGAAGATACAACCATTCAAAATCTTTGGGATGCAGCAAAAGCAGTCCTGAGGGGGAAATACATTGCAATACAGGCATCCATCCAAAAACTGGAAAGAACTCAAATACAAAAGCTCACCTTACACTTAAAGGGGCTAGAGAAAAAAACAGCAAATAGACCCTACACCCAGCAGAAGAAGAGAGTTAATAAAGATTCCAGCAGAACTCAACGAAATCGAGACCAGAAGAACTGTGGAACAGATCAACAAAACCAGGTGTTGGTTCTTTGAAAGAATTAATAATATAGATAAATCATTAGCCAGTCTTATTAAAAAGAAGAGACAGAAGACTCAAATTAGTAAAATCATGAATGAGAAAGGAGAGATCACCACCAACACCAAGGAAATACAAACGACTTTAAAAACATATTATGAACAGCTATATGCCAATAAATTAGGCAATGTAGAAGAAATGGACACATTTCTGGAAAGCTGCAAACTACCAAAACTGGAACAGGAAGAATTAGAAAACCTGAATAGGCCAATAGTCAGGGAGGAAATTGAAGCAGTCATCAAACACCTCCCAAGACACAAAAGTCCAGAGCCAGATGGCTTCCCAGGGGAATTCTATCAAACGTTTAAAGAAGAAACCATACCTATTCTACTACAGCTGTTTGGAAAGATAGAAAGAGATGGAGTACTTCCAAATTCGTTCTATGAGGCCAGCATCACCTTAATTCCAAAACCAGACTTCATCAAGATAAGAAGCTTTTGCACAGCAAAGGATACAGTCAACAAAACTCAAAGACAACCTACAGAATGGGAGAAGATGTTTGCAATGACGTATCAGATAAAGGGCTAGTTTCCAAGATCTATAAAGAACTTATTCAACTCAACACCAAAGAAACAAACAATCCAATCCTGAAATGGGCAAAAGACATGAACAGAAATCTCACAGAGGAAGACATAGACATGGCCAACATGCACATGAGAAAATGCTCCGCATCACTTGCCATCAGGGAAATACAAATCAAAACCACAATGAGATCCCACCTCACACCAGTGAGAATGGGGAAAATTAACAAGGCAGGAAACCACAAATGTTGGAAAGGATATGGAGAAAGGGGAACCCTCTTGCTCTGTTGGTGGGAATGGGAACTGGGACAGCTACCCTGGAAAACTGTGTGGAGGTTCCTCAGAGAGTTAAAAATAGACCTGTTCTATGACCCAGCAATTGCACTGCTGGGGATTTACCCCAAAGATCCAGATGCAGTGAAACGTCGGGACACCTGCACCCCGATGTTTCTAGCAGCAATGTCCACAATAGCCAAACTGTGGAAGGAGCCTCGGTGTCCATCAAAAGATGACGGATAAAGAAGATGTGGTTCATGTATACAATGGAATATTATTCACCCATTAGAAACAACAAATACCCTCCATTTGCTTCGACGTGGATGGAACTGGAGGGTATTATACCGAGTGAAATAAGTCAATCGGAGTAGGACAAACATTATATGGTCTCATTCATTTGGGGAATATAAAAAATAGTTAAAGGGATTAAGGGGAAAGAAGAGAAAATTAGTGTAAATACCAGTTAGGGTGACAAAACATGAGAGACACCTAACTCTGGGAAACGAACATGGGGTGGTGGAATGGGAGGTGGGCAGAGTGTTGGGGTACTGGGTGACAGGCAGTGAGGGGGCACATGGTTGGATGAGAACTGGGTGTTATGCTAAATGTTCGCAAATTTAACTCCAATACTAAATAAATAAATAAATAAATAAATAAATAAATAAATAAACGATAAAATAAAATAAAACAAAATAATAAAATAAAATAATAAAATAAAATAAATAAATAAAACAAAACTTAATCATTATTTCAGCTGTGTTGGTTTTGTGAATCCAAGACATCTATATTTTTAATTAATTCTTTCATAAATGTGATTTTGTGATGTCACGTGATCACTGTTGAAACCAACACCTTTTCTTTGAAAGGATAGTGATTCAGTGTCCCCAGGCTTGGACAGTCACACAAGGAAGTCCTGGCAATTGCATTAACAGTGTTATCAAGAGGCCTCCAGATCCAAATGATATTCCTTTCTGTAAGTTAAATAATTATATGAAAACAAATACACCAGTTTCAGCAAGGAAGTACAAGTGTAACAGTGAGAATTTCCTGTCACAACATTTCAAATCCCTGTTATCAAAAAACCTACTTAACAGAGCCTGATAAAATAGTCACCCTCGAGAATAAGTCAAAAGGCATCCCAGAGTGTCTCCTGGTTTTGCCAGGATAAAAAGTACAAGATCCCATGGAAACCAAAGCTAAGTCTGAGGAGAGCATGAAAAGGTACAAACTTGGTTCTGTGGAAGGCCTTTGAAACCTCTGGCTTCTAAATTCTCTTATTTAGAATAAATTCTAAATTCTCATCATACCCCATGGTTAATGTAGTTAAATTTAAGTAGTTCTTGTTTTTTACCCTACGGATTCATCATGAGAAAAAAAAACACATTATGGTTTTGAGTATATGAAGAGCTGATTATAAAAATTTGAGTCTTCTCAGGGACTGGTCTGCACTGCCTCTTAGCCCTCTTCTTGCTGGTCATATGGGATCCAAGACCACCCATCAACAGCTCATAAGCTAGTGATTGTGCCTTTAGCTCCTTGCAAACCACACTATCTTGATGGGGAGAGAGAAGCATGTTCTAGATAGTGACTTCGGTGGTAAAGTCCATTCTTTTTCTTAAATGAGGGGTTTTCTTCTTTACCTTCTAATCATTATCCCTAATTGTTTCTAATTAATGATGATTAATAAGGAAAAGTCTATGCAAACTGACATTAGGTGAAGTTTCCTCTTTTGGTCGCCTTTCCATGTCAGAGTATGTAACTCATTATCACTGCTATTAAATCCCTCTTAACAGTGTTAGAAATGTTGCTAAAGATGATCAAATCTAATTAAGGATTAGGAGTAATTTATCCACTTCCCCCTATGAATTATGGGATGTGTTTAAAATTCAAGCATTAAAAGCACAACAGGAGATTTGTTTTTGAGAACTGATATATTTATTCTCAACAAACATTAAAAAAAATTTTTTTTGGCTGTATGGTGGTGTAAAGTGCACATTTGTAAATCCTGAACAAAGATAAACCCAAAATTTACACCACAAATCCTAGTTATTATCTGCTGAATACAGCACATTTTGGCAAAATTGGAAGAGCTTTGGTGGCTTTCAAACAATCCCTTATTCGAAAAGCTGGCAGTGTATTTAAGAAACAAAGCCCGAGAAATTCCGAGACTCCCATAAGTGTTCCCAAATTTAAAAGGAAGTCTCTGGAGACATGAGAATGGGTTAGACGGTCCAAGGGCATGCATCTCTTAGCGGTCTTTGCCCCAGTGTATGATGTCATCATGGCTTCATTTCTGGGGTGGGAGGGCAGTCATTCTCAACAGATAGGGCAGGACAGCAGAACCGTACCTGAGGAGAAACATCCCCTCCCTGGGGCCAGACCACGTCTAAAGCAAAGGCTCCTGTTCTACCAATACCCGGGAAAGCCTGTAATGCCCACCCTTTTCCTGCAGACACCCAAAATGCAAGTTCCTCTGGTAGAATCTGGGTTTTATAGTATGAAGACTGTACTGAAGGTCAAAATAAGGCTTTCTTCATCTTCACTCCAAATCTAAAAGTTGCCTTAGCCAGTCGTCCCCTAATCAATCCCTGCCCTATTATGTACAATCCCCCAGGGTAGGGAGGCCCCGCCACAGCTGAACATACTACACTGGAGCGAATCAAAGGTTTTTGAGAGGTCTCCTCTAGAACTCATAGTCCCTTTTCACATTCATAAATCGTGGTCCTGTGAATCCAGTTCTCTACTCTTCAATACTTAGGAGTAGAGCTTGTAAGGAGGGCATGGCCAGAGGTGTAGCCACAGGAAAAGAAGTACCTCCTCTGTTTTATCCTTCCAGGTCACAAGTTAAGTGGCAGTTGGAACTGTGGAAACAACCCTGCCTTAGCACACATCTTGGATTCCTTGTATTTATTCTGTTTCTCCTTCACAGTCAGGGGTTTTGTATGTTCATTCATTCATTCATTCATTTATCTTTCCATAGGGAACCAACATTCCTCCTTCAGAGGCCCCACCCTCCTTGCAAGACAATGAATCTTTTTTTTTAATTTTTATTTATTTATTTATGATAGAGAGAGAGAGAGAGAGGCAGAGACACAGGCAGAGGGAGAGGCAGGCTCCATGCACTGGGAGCCCAATGTGGGACTCAATCCCGGGTCTCCAGGATCATGCCCTGGGCCAAAGGCAGGCGCCAAACCGCTGCGCCACCCAGGGATCCCCCAAGACAATGAATCTTATGTCATGTGTTCATTGTAGGATAACCTGATCCCAAGTAGCTGTAATTGTAAGAGCAAAATGTGTGTCATAGGGAGAAAGAGTCCATATATTTTATAAAATTAATGAATTCTACACAATCTTTACTCAAAACTCAGCCACTGATACCAACATTCCTCTTTTTAGGTAACTGATGAAATGTAATGTGAAACAAAAATATTCCTTAAAATTGAAACCTGGTGGTGGTAGGGGTGGGTGCTTGGGTGGCTCAGTTGGTTAAGCATCTGCCTTCGGCTCAAGTCATGATTCTGGAGTCCAAGGATCAAGCCTGACATCTGGTTCCTGGGAGCCTTATGGGGATTCTGCTTCTCTGTCTCCTTCTGCTCCTCCTTTGGCTCATGCTCTTTCTCTCCCTCTCTCTCTTTCTCTCTCTCACTCACTCTCTCTCTCAAATAAATAAATAAAATCTTGAAATAGAAATAACAGGCCAATTTCATTTAAAATGCATGTTTTTTTCAGGATGGCATCGTAAAAGAATGACTTATTCATGTATACTTAATTAATTTTTTTCATAAAAACAAATAGAAGTAAATGCATGGTAGAACCAACATTGCTTGGAAATAGTCATTCAGTGTCCACTTCCAGAATAATACAGTGGTAGAATTAACGCTTGTCATCGTTTATAGACTGTGTCTTTTTTTTTTTTCACTTTTCATTTTTGTGGCTACACATGTATAAGTTCTTTTCTTGTGAAACGATAAATAGTAGACATTATCCATACAATGTCAATAGAAAATCAGCTCCCCAAGTGATGAGGACGCAGCTACTGCCACAATTATGAATTTTTATTAAGAATCATTTTTAAATGACAGGGAGAACCAGAATGTGAGAGCTGTTCAAAACAAGGAGGAAGAAGGGAGACCAAATTAAAACAGATCTAGAGGAGCACCTAGGTGGCTCAGTCAGTTAAGCATCAGACTCTTGGTTTCGGCTCAGATGGTGATCTCAGGGTCCTGGGATCGGGAGCTCTGTGTCAGCTCCACAGTCAGCATGGAGTCTCTCTCCCTCTCTGTCTACCCCTCCCCTTCATGGCCTATTTCTTTCTGTCCCTATCTCAGTCTGTCTAAAATAAATAAATATATGTTATAAAAAATAGATGTAGAACAAGAGTTGTTTTAAACAAGATGCTTGGGCAGCCCTGGTGGCGCAGCAGTTTAGCGCTGCCTGCAGCCCAGGGTATGATTCTGGAGACCCAGGATTGAGTCCCATATCGGGCTCCCTGAGTGGAGCTTGCTTCTCCCTCTGCCTGTCTCTCTCTCTCTCTCTCTCTCTCTCTCTCTGTCTCTCATGAATAAATAAATAGAATCTTTAAAATAAGTAAATAAATAAAAAATAAACAAGATGCTCTATAGTAAGCAATACAGTCTTTTAATGAATAAATAAATAAATAAAATTAAAATAAATTAGTGTATCAACTCAATGATATAGTAGTAACCTTTGAAATTAGCTCTTTTCAGTTAACATCACTCCTTCAAGTTCATGCAAGTAGTTGCATATCAATAATTTATTTTTTGTGTGGCTGAGAAGCATCCCATGGTGTTGACTACTGCAATCTGTTTCACCGTGTATCCAATAATGGACTTCTAAGTTGTTTACAGTTTTGGCTTCGGTAAACAAAGCTGTCATGTATTTTGTTTATCTTTTTCGGACTTTCTATTTGACCCAAGGGTTACTTAGAAAGAAGTATGCTATTTAAATTCCATGTGTTTGAAGATATCTCTCTTGTCTTTCTTCAATAGACTACCTGTTTGTTTCCATTCTGATTATAAAACATACTGTATATGATTTCCATTCTGTTAAATTAGTTAAGGTTTGTTTTATAACTCAAGATATATTATTAATAAAATTTATAAGAACATTTGTGTAAAGTTTTTATATGAAAATAAATTTTTCTTTTTCTGGGTACAATCTCATGATCTATAAGCACTTGAATAGAATGTAGATTCTGCTACTGTTACTTAGAAGATTCTGTAAATATAGGTTAGACTCTTTTGTGCAATGTTGTTGCAATATTCTGATTTTTTCTCTTAGTTCTCTAGATTGCAGAGAGAGTAGCATTTAATTACCCAGCTATGAGTGTGCAGTAGTTAATTTCTTCTTTCAGCAGTCAGTTTTTGCTTTCATGTATTGTAGAGCCTTGTTGTTTGGTGCATACACATTTATTGTTCTTCTAAGCCCTTTGACTACTCTGCTCTTACCCTGCATTTTTGGCCAGAGAGAATAGATTTTTTTAGTTGTTTGTTACACATGCTAGAATTCCAGCCTTTAAAATTAGCCAGGATAGATAGACCAGAACCAACACTTATATTTAAACATATTTATTTCATTTTTGTTAATATACCCAACACTGTATATTTCAGCGATTAAAGTGTTATAATCTCAGGTAGTAATCAAAACTTCTGACCACATTCCAAAAGAAGACCTTTCCTCAATTCCCTCCATATGGGCCAGTTGTATGTAGTCATCCTCCCTTCCTAAGGTGAGGTGTGGTCTGATCTATGTCTAGCTCCTCTCCCCTTCTACTTATCTCTCTACCCACCATCTTGCTAAGAAAGGGGCTTTAGCAGAAGGGGAGCTAAAGGAGACACAAAAGTTCCTTTATAATTTTCATGGTGTAGATTAGCCTTATGCTCTTGGCTCAGAAGATATTTAAACTAATTCCTTCCCCTGATACTTCATCCTGACAGTACTCCTACCCCAACTGCTGAGGTCTCTTACCTGTGATTTCTTTGATCCATATGACACCCCCTGCATAACCCACATTCAAGTGTTTTCATTCATCTGTTTCTTCATCCTAGGCTCTTACTAAGGTGCATCTCAAGTGTTTTTATTGAGACCTAGTTTTCCCTGCTCCCAGGTGATGCTATTAGACAAAGTCAAACAAGACCTGATTCTCTTTGTAGCTTCTTCATCTATATGGAGAATGAGAGTCACATGCTCCAAGTGCTCTTTCCAAATAAATCCCATACTAAAGTTCCTTCTAATCCCCAACCACATAACCATTTATATTCCAGCTGTGGGTGAGTGGTTTCAAGAGTCATGTAACCAGCTTTCTTTACAAATCCTGCACATGTTCTGGCAGCTCCTTTGGAATGTTTTCATCTATTCTTTCATACTGTTTCAGTAGAAATTTACAGTTCAACAGGCTATATCACATGTAGCTGACCCTCTGTGGTGCTATGTAGGCATAGTGCTTGGTCTAGAGATACATATATGCATTAAGTTGTCTCCCTATTCACAAGGAATATGTAGTCTGAAGACAAAAAGGAAATTCATAAATCACCATATGGGGGATGATAGAGTGCAGTGACACCAACCCAAACATAGACACCACCTGGTCAGAACATAAATCCTGGAGATAGGATCTTAAATTTACATAGTAATAGTTTTTATTTCTCAACCTTCCCTACAATGTCATTCCTGACCTGCAGTATCCACAAAACATCCCCACCAATAAAGACTAATGCAAACAATAGGTCCTTGCTTCTCAGCAAGTCTCTAGTGAAGGAATTAGAGCCCACATTTCTCTGCCTTCCAGGCATTCCTAATCTCCTGACCCATTTGGGGAGGGGAAGAGCATATCCTTCTCTTCCCTTGGGGAGTGGAAGAAGTCAAAATATTGACTTTCTCATTTTATTTATGGATGTTATGTTGTTATGTTATTTGTAAAAAAAAAAAACTAAGTAGTAATACTTAGCTTTGAATATTAAAACTGAGAGTGGCCATAAGAAATCTCACTAACAAAGAGTGACAGGAAAATCTTTATCATCATAGCAGTGGAGGAAATAGCTCCATTGCATAAATATGAAGGGGAAGTAGGAGATAAAAATCATGTTACATTTTGATTACAACTCAAAGGTTTTGCTAAACCCCACATGTTCTGCCATGTCCTGAGGGCCTTCCATGCACTAGATAGCATATTGGGAACTTTAGGTATAAAATGCCAATCCTCCTAGGAACTCCTGTCAGTGTTATTGTCCTCACTCATACAGGAGTCAACAAGCTCCACCATATGTAATTTGTCTAATATTTTATAGGTTGAAAGTGATGAAGTGATAGATTCAGGTCTGTCTCCAAAGCTTGTGATCTTTCTGTTATGGTAAACATTTATTCAACAAGTAACTATTGGATATCTGCTATTTGCCATTTTAAGAGAAACCACAATAAGCATAATCCCACATCATCCATCTTTTTATGGAGCCTGTAGAATAGTGGATGAGACATGAATAAAATACAAATACTTAAGACAAATAAATGCCTGTTGACCAAGTAAAATAAGTGCTTTAGAGGAAATGAAGTTGTTTCTAGGTAAACATCCTAATGGGAGGATAAGAAGATAACTGGATGGGAGAAGGAAAGGAAGGGCGTGCATTCCAGGCAGTGGAAATGCTACACATGAAATTCCCAGGAGGGGAGGAAACTCAAGACCCTGCAGTTCAGGGACTGGAGTGGTGAGAAGGCCCAGGAGGCTGGAGCATAGCAAAGGAGGGGAAAGAGTGGGTTCATGAAAGGAAGCTGGAGAGTACTGCAGGGGCCATGCTTAGGGCCCTATTGTCCATGGCAAAAAGTTTAGTTTTCATCCTAAAAGCCACGTGCTTTCTTCCCATCCTGTAACTGAGACCTTAGATCTACTGCTCATTAGATTACTTTTCTGGTAGGTGTGAGGTCAGAGCAGGGACCCTAAATTGTGCCAAACAGACCTGGCTATGCCATTTGTTAACCATGAGACTTTGGGCATATAGAATTATCTCTTGACCTTCAGCTCCCTAAATATGAGAACAATAATAGCTAATAATAGACTTATTAGCTATGGTTCCTACATTGTCCTCAAGGAGGCCATGTCTTTTTGAGATGTTATACCCACAAGGGACTCTCCTCTCTTTTGGCTTCTGGGAAACTAATGTATGACTCTTTCAAACCACTGGGGGTGCAACAGTTAAATTTTGGGATAGGAAGAACCCTTTTTGCCTTACTAATCAGAGAATAAATTTCTGAGCACTTTCATCTGCCTCTATCCTCATTAGGTAAGACACAAACTTTCCTCTAGGCCATTCTGTCTCACAGCATAATGAGCACAAGAAAATAAAAGTAGGTTCATTAAGAACACATAGGGATGCCAAATCAGGAAAAAGATATACGTCCCCTTGTTCAGGATAAAAGCCCATGCACAACCTGTGTCAAGAAATGGTTGGGAATAGATTAAGGAATGAAGTGACCTATTAACAAAAGGTAGAGAGCTGTAGTATTTTGTCACTGTGATATAGGTAAAAATGAGGAGATGTGTGAGGAGACTTTTTCAAAAAATTCTGAATATTAGGATTAAGACCAAAAGAGTAAAAGGAATTGGGGAGGACCAAGTTAGGGAGAACTTGAGAGTGAGATTTATGGGTATAATTACATTTTTCCAGCCAACTAGATTCATGAATATTATTGCTAAAACTTGCATTGATTAAGTCCCTGTTGTGTTTTAGGACCTGTGCTTTATGCTTTAGACTTCAATATATGACAGAAAGACAGGCTTTTGTAGATCATGGAAATATCTTGTTTTTCACCTAAATGTTCACAAACACTCAAGAGAATGACATTGAAGTGGTCTTTAAATTTTTTGAGCATCAATTTTTTAGGTACATCAATAATAATAATACCCAATAAGATTATTGTGGAGGGAAATAGATGGCCATCAGATCAGATTCCAATATTATATGAATGCAAACCCAATAGGCATTGGCTGGGCTGTCCTGGGTACCATGAGCATTGCTTAAAATAGGGCTAAGTAAAGATTCTGAAGATGATACCCAGGGCTACATAGAGCACCTTTCCTCAGCATGGTCATGCCCCTATCACTATGTCCTCCATACCAACCTGGAATGTCTGGGTAACCTGTCTCTTTTTCACATCAAGGACTGTGATGAATTCCTCAACCACCAGTATTGTCATATAGAGCACAGGATAAAGCATTTCTATCAAAATTAAATGCAGTCACCAATATGAAATTCCAGAGCCATTACTTTCTAGCCATGGCAACTGGAGATGATCTCAGACATTCACAACAACAGAAAAGTATCAAGAAGGACAACCCAAGCATGGCTTTGGTAGCCAATGGGAAACCACTGGTGGCAGTTATATCAGCAGATGTGTGCATGCTCTTTAGTTAATGCTACTTCCTTTAAACTGCTCATAGACTTCTAGCCAGATGAAGTAACAGAGACTGGATTTACCCTCCTGCATAAAGAAATCTAACAAAAACAGTAAAAATAGACAAAGCATGAAGTAGTATCTTTAAGAAACCATATATCTGGCAATGAAACCTGGATCATACAGCAGATGCATATTTAAAATTTTAAGAAACTGCTAAACTATTTTCCATGATGATTGTACCATTTTCCTTCTTTCTTTTTTGTTTTTTGTTTTGTTTTGTTTTGTTTTCTTACATTTCTATCAGTGGCATATTTGGATTCTAGTTCCTCTACATGTTCCCTAGCACTTGGTATAAACAGGCTTTTAAATTTCGTCATAATAATGGGTCTGTAGTAACTTCTAATTATGGTTTTGATTTTAATTTCCCTGATATATTGTGTTTTTGGTCTCATTACTAAAAAGTGCCTTGCCTAATCGAAGGTCACAATTTTTTTTTCTCCTTTGTTATCTTCTGAAAGTTTCATGGTGTAGGTATTACATTAGCTCTATGAACCACTTTGAGTTAAATAAAATGTGAGGTGTGGATTCTTTTACTATATTCTTGGGTCCCCTTTGATGAAACTTTGTTTGAAATTTTGACTCTATGAAAGAGATCAGTTTGTAGCATTCCTGTTTTCAAAGCAGAAATTTTTAATATGGTAGAAAAAAAATAGTCTCTTGGGGATCCCTGGATGGCTCAGTTGTTTAGTGCCTGCCTTCGGCCCAGGGCATGGCCCTGGAGTCTCGGGATCAAGTCCCACATCCGGCTCCCTGCATGGAGCCTGCTTCTCCCTCTGCCTGTGTCTCTGCCTCTCTCCCTCTCTCTCTGTCTGTCTCTCTCTCTCTCTCTCTGTCTCTCTCTTTCTGAATGAATAAATAAATAAAATCTTTAAAAAAAGAAGTCTCTTTTCTTTTTTTTCTTTTTTTAAATAATAAATGTATTTTTAATCGGTGTTCAATTTGCCAACATACAGAATAACACCCAGTGCTTATCCCGTCAAGTGCCCCCCTCAGTGCCCATCACCCATTCACCCCCACCCCCTGCCCTCCTCCCCTTCCACCACCCCTAGTTCGTTTCCCAGAATTAGGAGTCTTCATGTTCTGTCTCCCTTTCTGATATTTCCTACCCATTTCTTCTCCCTTCCCTTCTATTCCCTTTAACTATTATTTATATTCCCCAAATGAATGAGACCATAAAAAAAAAAAAAACACTAAAAAAAAGAAGTCTCTTTTCTGTATCCAATTTCCTTTTATATTTTTTTTTTTGCAGGGTTGAGATAGCTTGTTTAATGTTATATTGGAGCAATGGGTTCTTTACAGTTGTTAGAGAACTTAGAAGTCCTACAGTAAAATCAATTTTTTAAAAAGATATTAACTGTAGGAGTTTGGTTTTAGAATTTTACATATGATTCTTAAAATTAAGGTGTAGTTTGCATACAATATTATATTAGTTTCAGATGTACAACAGAATGATTCAACATTTATGTACATTAAAAAGTAATCACCAAAATCAATCTAGCTACCACCCATCACTACAGAATCGTTGCAATATCATTAATTATATTCTCTATGTTGTACATTGCATCTTTAGTCTTATTTATTTTATAATTGGAAGTTTGTACCTTTTAATCCCCTTCCCTCTTTCACCTATACCCCTACTACCTTCCCCTCTGGTAACTACCAGATTATTATTTATTTTTTAAGATTTTACTTATTTATTCATGCGAGACACACACACACACACAGAGAGAGAGAGAGAGAGAGAGAGAGAGAGAGGCAGAGACACAGGTAGAGGGAGAAGCAGGTTCCACACAGGGAGCCTGATGTGGGACTCGATCCTGGGTCTCCAGGATCAGGCCCTGGGCAGAAGGCAGCGCTAAACCGCTGAGCCACCAGGGCTGCCCCCAGATTATTTTGTGTAAATATAAGTCTGTTTTTGTTTTGTTTGCTTGCTTTTTTTTTTCCTTTGGATTACACATTTAAGTGAAATCATATGGTTTTTGCTTTCTCTGACTTATTTTATTTGGTATACTCCCCTCTAGATCCATTCATGTCATTACAAATGGCAATATCTCATCCTTTTTAATGGCTGAATAATATTACATTGTATACATACTCCGTCTTCTTTATCCATTTATCTATAAATGGACACTTAGGCTACTTCCATATCTTGGCCATTGGAAATACTGGTGAAATAAACGTAGGTGTGTATGCATTACATTGAATTAGTATTTTCATTTTCTTTGAATAAATACCCAAGACTGGAATTGCTGAATCATACAGTAGTTTCATTTTTAAGTTTTCTGAGGAAACTCCACTGATGAGTAATAATGTTGCACATCTTCTCGTGTGACTCTTGGCCTTTTTGAAGAAATACCTATTCAGGACCTTTGCCCATTTTTTAATTGGATCTTTTAATATTGAGTTGTGTGAGTTCTTTATATGTTTTGGATATTAACCACTTATTAAATATATCTTTTGCAAATTTCCTCTCCCATTTAGTAGGGATCCTTTTCATTTATTGATGGTTTCCTTTGCTGTGAGAAAGCTTTTTAGTTTGATGTAGTCCCATTTGTTTTGTTTTGTTTTGCTTTGGTTTGTTTTGCTTTTGTTGCTTTCACCTGAGAGGACAGATCCAAAATAATATTGCTAAGACTGATGTCCAAGAATTTACGGCCTGTTTTCTTCAAGGAGTTTTATGGATTCTAGTTTTACATGTAAGTCTTTACTCCACATTGAGTTTACTTTTGTGTATGGTGTAATAAAGTGGTACAGTTCCTTTCTTTTGCATGTAGTTCTCCAGTGCATCCAGTTTCTTGAGTATAATAGTTTAAAATATAACCATTTGTCAATATATATGTGTGTGTGTGTGTGTATGTGTGTGTGTGTGTGTGTGTGTGTGTGTATAATTTATTTACGCTGGAAATAAATAAATCAACCTTCCTTCCTTGAGAATAGCATGAAAAATGCCTTTGCTTTAGTGGAAACCTTGTAATAGCAGTCTTGGCTTTTCGCCATCAGCAGATGTTTTATAAGCTAAGGTCTCAGACACAGATGAATTGATTATTTTTTTCTTACTTCAAAGCCTCACAAAAGATAGTGTTCCTGAGAATTCGCTAGAAAAACAGGATTTGTCATTGTTTCTATAGTTTTATTATTTAATGTCAAACAATTTAAAGCCATAGGTAATTGTTTTTTATGTTACATCTACTGCCTTTGATTACCATGCTAATTATATTGTAAACAGACTCCAAGATTCTCAGAAGTAGAAGTAAACTTTAATGTTATTTCGGGGTAAAGGATCTGTTCAGAGATCATCAGAACAGGACTCACTCCATTCTCCTATGCATGAAAAAGTAAACCAAGCCTTCGAGGGAAACCCTCGCAAACAAATTTCAGTTTCACAATATATTATTGTGCATGCTCGCAACATTAAGAACCAGAGGGGTTCCATCTTTAGAGGGCCAAAGCAGGGAGTAGTGTGCTCACATGTGTGAGTAGGTGTGATGAGGGGAGGTGCCAGGTCTTGAGAGACTCCTCTGAAGGCTATGTGAGTCCATTTACTCCCACCTTGGAAGGCATATAGCAGAGTCCATGCTGCTGCCATACCCATAAGGACTCCCTTGGGCTCCTACAGCACTTCTAAGGTCTCACAAATGAGACAAAATAGGTCTCTAATTAGAAAAAAAGTCATGCTTCATTATGGAGATATCACAGGGTCCAACAAATCAGAAGATAAGAGAACAGCCCCTGACCTCTTATTCTCACTCTCAGGTTTGGGGGCTGGGTTTATATTTCATTACGGACTCTCTGCTCTATGATTTCATGTAACTGGTTTACTTTCATATTTGCTTCTTGTTGCTTCCCTCCTGATTCACTCCAAGAGAGAAAAAGCATGGAACTAGGCTGTTCTCAAAGGTATGCAGTGGCTCTTCATTCTTGTCAACTAGTCCCATGAAAACCAAGGTCATAAGTATGGAAAAGAGCATCTTTCTCTGCGGCTGGAGGCTTATTGTATAATAGAGTTCAGTTTTTTTTTTCCTTTCTGTAAGGTGAGCAGATATCACCCATATTTGTACCACAGGTCAATCTAAGGGATCCATAGAACTCTTTTTCCTTTGATCCTTGGTGGAATAGAGAGGATCTCAGGGCCTTGGAAACTGTGGCAGGGACAGAAAAGATCCCAAGTATCATTGCCCCCCTCTAATGATGGGTAACTGTGGCAGGTCTGCCTGGCCAAGCACTGACCTCCCAACTGTCTGCACCTAGGTGCAATCATATCCTGGTTCTTACTGATGTAAAGCCAGTAGAAATCCTGTGAACCATTCTCAGGCTGCAGTTGGTAAGTTTGAGTGAAAGATTCTCCATCCCATCCTGGTTTCCTCATTCAGCAGCTGGATGGTGCCAAGAGAACTGAAATCACAAAATAGCAAGTCCTCAGAGGAGGCAGCCTGAAGCAGGGCTTTTCTCTCTAGGAGCACTCACAGAGGACTTTGCATGAGTGAGAAAGCAACTTTCTTATATTAATAATGGAGATGTATAGGCTGCTAGTTATGACAGCTGTGTCAATAAAGGTGGTGAATACATAGTCAGACTGATCTGAATTGGAATCTAGATTCTTCCATATTATCTTTGATCCTAGGCAAGCTACTTACCACCTATGAGCCTATACAACCAGGATTACAATAAGTATTTGTGAACATAATATATAAGTAGACAAAGGATACACATTAATTAAATTTAGCTGAAAAGGGGAGGCATTGGTTCATAGAAGCATCAACAAGGAAGCCATGAAAATAGCAGGGAGGGCTTTCCACTGGGAGACGACAAGCCCGGGGTCTCAGTGTAGGACCAATATTACTACATTCCAGTTGTAACTCTCCTCTTTGCTGTCTGTGGATGCCATCCTAATTACCATTCACTTGATATCACCTTTCTCCACATGGCCAAAAATATAAAAACAGAATTGCTAACAACACCTAGGTTGTATTTCACAACTTCCACCCAGGGAAGGATTGATCTGGCGTTCAGGTTCTCAAGTCCAAAGTGCCAAGACAGAGATCTGTTGTCAGGTACTTGTGTTTGAAGCAATTGGCTACAACAGGCAGGGGTGGAGGCAAGAGGGCGTAGGGCAGCATGGAACAGGAAATGCCATAGAATCTCAGCTTTCATGGAACCCAGGTGCATGGGCTAAGAGCTAAGCTGTCAGTGTCCACCATGCAATACCAACCACAAAGGGTATTATCAACTACTCAAGGAAATGGGCACAAGCCTGAATAGCTCTGAAATAATTTCTACAATATCAATTCTTCAAATGCCTAACAAACTTCACTACAATCTGTTTAAAGTTGATTTTTGGTGGCTCTAACCTCACTTGGGAGAAGCCCCACTTCTCAGGCACCAAAGCTGAAAAACAGATGTAGGTATACCTTTCCCATCTCTAGTCCCAGTCCCAGTCTTATTCTCAAGACTGTAAATACTCACAAAAGCCCCTGGAGTTTCCCCACAGGCTCAGCAGTGAGCCCTCTCTGGGCTCAGTTCAGGTCTTCTCCCCACCGAATGCCCATCCTGCACCCCTCCTCAACTCTCTCTCATTTTCCCCTCTACAATCAGCTCAGCAAAAAGGCTCCAAGAAGCCATGGCTCTTCTAGGTGCCCTGGGGTCTGGCCCAATTTACACCCATCTTATACATTAATCACACCCACCTGTCTACTTCTCCCACTGGACTGTTCCTCCCTAAAATTGACTGGACTATCATCTTATGTCTGTATTTTATCATCGACATCTAGCACAGTACCTGGCATGTGGCTAATGACTTAAAAACATCTGTTAAGTTGAATTAAGTACTACAGAAAGAACATATAATGCATCTAAAGCATCTGCTTTAGTGCCTCCTCCAAATGCTTCCTTTTAGCAATCCTGGTCAAAATATTCTTTGTGGCTCAGTCAAAATGATCCTCCCCACACAGCCTCTATGTTCTCCACACCCACAGGTACTTCACTTTCTGGATCCTGAGGCATTTAGTAACTTTGTGGTTTCACTCATCTCTCTGGAATACACCTGGCTTAAGCATGTCCACACAGCACATAAAGGGCCTGGGAGTAGATGCAAACCAGACCTAATTTTCACCAGGTGAACTGAAAGTAACTTATTTGTACAAAAACAATTCTTATATTATACTCTATTACAACATAGTGTAATAGTAAAAAGCATGAGTTTAGAGGAATTTTTATCAGAAATCTTTCCCTTTTCAGCTGAGTGACTTTGAGGGAATCACTGGCCCACTCTGACAGCAACTGTCACATCTGTCAGACAGAGCTAAGAATAGGATCTAGGGAGCTGTGAGATCAAGTGGGATCATGACTAGGGATGCAGCACCAGAACCACAGCACAGAGCACCTCCACCAACTGCTACTTGTCATCATAATTTTCCCCAAAATGATTTCTCTTAGTTAATAAGTAATACTAATTAATGTTCCATAGTAGATGAGCAGAGAGCCCAACTCAGGGTTTGATCCCAGGGCCCTGAGATCATGACCTGAGCCAAAAGCAGACACTCAACTGACTTAGCCATCCAGGTGCCCTGATTTTATAACATTTTGTAACATGCAATTGTAAAGAATAATACTAATAGCTAACACATATGCCAGATCCATTCTAAACACTACACATAAATTAAATAGCTTAATCCTCATAACAGTCCTAGAAGTAGGACTACTAGTATTTTTATCTACAAGGATAAAAAAACTGAGACCTACAGAAATTAAGTGACTTACCCGCAGTGACCCAGCTTTGACAGGCAGAGGTGGAATTCAAACCAAACCATGGAGCTCATGACTATGTTCTCCAAAGACTGTATTATGGACTAAATATTTGTGTGACCCCCAAAATTCATTTGATGAAGGCTTAACCCCCAATATGGCTGTCTTTAGGCATTGGACTCTAAGGAATAATTAGGATGAGGTCATAAGGGTGGAGCCTTTGTTTCTTTATAAGAAGAGACACTAGAGATCCTGTTCTGTCTCGTTTCACCATTTGAGGATACAATGAAAAGCCAAGAAGAGAGCACTCACCAGAAGCTGTCAGTATCTTGATCCTAGACTTCCCAGCCTACAGAACTAACAAACAAATTTCTGTTGTTTAAGTCACTTAGTTTATGGTATTTTGTTATAGCAGCCAGAGCTGACCAATACAAAGTGGAAGGCCAAGAGTTACCCTTCTCATAAGCAGAAATAGCAATTATATCATTGAAAACTAGCAACAATTCATATCACAAAAAATAACTGTAGGTAAGGAAATAGTGCAAAGCTTCATGTCTAAGAAGAGACGTATCATAAAGAGGGCAATGATGTCAGGTGCTAGCAGGAGGTTGGAGCCAGAAGAGAGGAGAGCCCTAACTACCAGTCCATGCTAGCATTACACCCATCGTGTGCCTGTCACTCGGATGAGAGCTGGGTCAGAAGTGAGGGAGAAGTACACATTTCCACCACAGATTTAGAAAGAAACTGAAAGGGGGCACATGTTCTGCAGCATTATGCTTCTTGGCAATGTGGACACCAAGGGTGTCCTTTGATGACCCTGACTTGGTGACAATACACTGGACTTCTGTGTGCTCTTCTCTTCTCGTGCAAGATGTAAGCATCTGTGTGCGTCTGGTCTTTGGACTTCACTGTGCTTGTGGGGATTTACCCATTATACTACACATCATTCTGCTTATCTGCACCTGCTTTTAAGAAGCATGGTGCCATCTTTTATCCTTCTATCTACAAGTTGAGCAAAATTTACTTTCCCATTATATAGGCTAAATAAAATCCTTCTTTGTCTCCACTTAATAGAAAATGTTTTCATATAATGTTAAGAGTTTAATGAAAATATGTCATCCACTCACACCTCCCTGGACCAAGTGTCTAGCTTTGCCTTACAGAACACAGGCAGAGTCCATAATCGGGTCACTGGAGTGTTATGGGAAAGAATGGAACTTCATAGTGGGCAAGCTCTGCCCCAACTTTGCTGTGTGACCTTTATTGGCTGGGTGACCATAGGCAAGACATTTTGTGTTTTCAAATATCAGCCTTTTCAGTTCTAAAATAGAACTAGAATCACTTGCCCTATGAGCTGTTATAATAAATAATTGCAAATGTGTCACAGGCTTACCCCATATGTATAATTCCATACATATACACCAGTTTAGGCATCATCCTTGCACATTGCTTCAGTGTCCGCAGTGGAGAGCATAGAGTGCTGACAGGGCCATTGAGGTATGTTCACTCTCAGAAGACCACCTGAGGCTGTGAGGCATCACAGGGCAGCACTGCTTCTTCAACATGCATGAAGAAACAGGTATTTGTTTACAAGGTGAGTGTAGCCCCTTGAGTGCAGAGGGAGGCACTGGGCTGCTGTGAATGATGGAAATATTCTCATTCAACCACACGAGTGGCGGAGTCTATTCTCAACCAGTTCTGAAGTTAACTGTTATGCTTTCCCCTGAGTCAATCATTCTTGATTTTTTTCCCTCTGTGTTCTCACTCATCCACCCTTGCAGATGACTCAGACACTTGGAGGCAGATTAAAAGATGGGTGAGGTGAGATATGTGAGGACAGAGGCCTGGCTTCCCAAGGGTCTATTCAAACCTGCTACTCTCTTGAAATGCCTTCTTTGGCATGTAGGTTCAGGGAATAGCGGGATTTAAAAAATATTTCCCACAATCAGTTATCATTCTTCTGAGTGCACAGGCTTGGACCAGCTCACATCATGCCCCAAACCATTTTAACCACCCACATGACTAGGGTTAGCATGAACAAGCTAAACCATCCACAGACCCCAGAGGCAGAACTTGTGGTAAAGACTGCAATGTTATACTGTGGTTCTACTCTGTATTCTAATTTTTAGTTCAGGAAAAAAAAGTAATAAGTGGTGCAGGGTATAGTGGGGGGTGTGATATCTCAGAGAAATAAACTTTATAAAATTTGCACATAGATGACACATAGCATTACATTAGTTTCAGGCGTATAACAGTGATTTGGCAATTTATACATCATGCTATGTTCATCACAAGTGTAGCTACCATTTGTTCCATTATATTGCTATCATAATATTCACTGACTATATTCTTTATAAGTCTTTTATTCCTATGACTTATTCATTCCATAACGGGAAGCTTACAACTCCAACTCCCTTTCACCCATTTTGCCTAACCCCCTCCCCATCTAGCCACCATCAATTTTTTATCTGTGTTTACAGGTCTGATTCTGCTTTTCATTTGTTTATTCATTTGTGTTTTTTTTTAGGTTCCACTTATAAGTGGAATCATATGATATTTGTCTTTCTCAGTCTGACTTAGTTCACTTAGTTCACATACCCTCTAAGGGGTATGTCTCAAATGGCACTGCTTTTTAAAGTACTAGAATTTTTTAAACCTCCTGTTTACAACAGCAGCAGAGAAGGGATTCAATGTTCCCCACCAATGCTCTGAGCTTCACAGCTTGCACAACCAGCCTTCTGGAGACAGGGCTAAGTCTGTCCTGTCTGGCTCAATGTTCCCTAGGGTATGCTGTACAGAGCACAAGAAGGTATCAGTTGTCAAGATGCTAGGTGGGTACCACCTAGCGCAGAGAACTGGCTGTCTGCAGAGAAAGCAGCCTAAACACAGAAAGGGACAACTCTGAGTGTTGATTTGGGGACAAAGAAAAAAGGGGTATGGGCCTAAAGTTCCGACCCACTGAGAGAGCTCAAAAAGGTCTATAGCTGAATGCACCACTCTCCTCCTCCCTGACAAAGAATCTTTCTTTTTCCTGACAAAGAATCTGAAGGCATTTTACAAACTGAAGCTTTCATTAGAAGAAAAGGGATCTTTGACATGACCCAAAAGGGAGCTATTCTAAGAATATTACTGTGGGAAATATATTTTCATTATTAATTCATTCATTAATCTATTTATCTGCATTTATTGGGCCTCTGTTCTGCGCCAGGTTCTATATTAGAAATGAGGATAAAATGAGAAGTCAGATGTGGTCTCCATGTAGAGTCTAGTAAGGGAGATAAAAGTACAAACAAAGAATTGTGATATGATTGAATTTTATAGGAACTTTCATCACCACTGACAAGTTTTGCACCAGACCCTTGGCTACAAACACAAGGAGGGCCTAGTGGCTGCTTCCTCAGTAAGGCCTGGCCATGTCCTAGAGATTATATTGAGGGTGAATCCTGAAGGCTCTCAGAACTTGGGGAGGCAGCTGTCGAACTTAGAAAGGGGGCCATGGGCTCAGCTTGTTGAGGAAGCTGACATGTTTGCCAGATCTTAAAAAAAAGAGTAGAAAGTTATGAACTGGAGGTATGGCAGGGAAGGGCATTTTTGACAGGAATATCCACTCTGCTAAGGTGCAGATGCATGCTTAAGGCGTGCTGGGAAACTTGCCTGCCTTCCAGTAGGTCTGTGATGAGTTGGGTGCATTAACCCTTTCTCATCCTAGAGTCACTGGTTCCTAGACTCACCTGACCTGTCTCTGTAGGTAGGGCCTCAGGATGGTAGAGTGTCTTCTAAGACAAGTGGTAGAGAAGGTTCAGAAGGGATGATAGATCTGGACTCCCCACCCCCTATTCCAATGTCTCTCCTCTTCTGTGACATAACCAGGTGAGTACATCTGCATCTGCACTAGTTGCTGAGCCCCAGTAGAGATATATCCTATTCATCTTCAAATCCGGCTTTGTCAACATGTCTGCTTCAGATTCTGAGCTTTGTAGAAGTTTGTTGATTATGAACTGAAAATAGGTCAACTTTCCATTCTCACTGAGGAACAGACTCTTTAACAACTTTTAAGTCACTTTAAGGGAACAAAATAAATTCCTGGAACAAAATTTCCCCATGCAAATCAAATGTGTGGGGAAAGGCTGCCTGGAACTTAGACTCTGAGGATTTGGAAAAGACCTGGCTTGTGTTATCAGGGGTCTTTGTTCTAGCAATACTTGTTTGTTGAAAAGTTAAACTTGGCAGAAAATGAAGCAAGATCTTCCAAGTTTTCAATCAGTTGAAGCCATTCTTCAAAGTCATCAAGTGGCTGACATCTCACTGCTGTGGAATTAAACAAATGTAATTTGTAGATGCAATACAAGGTGCAGTAATGAAATGTAACTTCACAGTATCCAGAAAGATCCCGCCATTTCTGCATAGACTAAATTATATAAAAGCATTTTAGATGTCTCAATTTTTATCTACTAGAGAGACAAAATTTCCTTTGAGATGTCTGAAATAATTCGGTTAGTGCCATTTGCTTCTTGGCTGCCCCCTTGTGCATTCTAAGAGTAGGTTTTATTCTGCATTGTGTTTTAGATTGCTCAGATTTAATTTAAGATATGGATGTGTTTTAGACACATGAGACTATTATGTGCCACAGGGAAGTAAAACAAGAAATTAAATTTAACTAGGGTCCTATAGTCATACTGAAGTATAGGACTCAAGGGGGAGGTGAGGCAAGTGGTCCTTTTTGGCTTCCCAACCTGTCAGTCACATTTCTAGTCCTTCACAGGCAGAATTTGGGTTCTGGCTAAATTTCAAAGGCCATCAATTACTTTGGCTCTCAACTACATAGTTGTTTATTCCAGAATGTATTTGGAGCATTATGTCTGGAGAAGCAGTGTGGTCTATCAAATTTAGATTTAGAGGTCCGGCAGGTTTCAGCTTCTCCTCCTGATGATTGTGGTTGATTAAATGGCCTCCTCATATCTACATGTTTATTCATATAACTTTATAGGCTCCTGCTTAGAATTGGCATAATTGGTGACTTGCTTTTATAAAAGGATCAGTAACAAGACTGACACAAGAAAAGTCTTGACAAAACATTTGTGTATTTCACTTCTCTCTTATTTCTCTATCCTGGCTTTTAAGCAAGCGAACAAACAAAAACAATAACAAAATCCCACCCACGCTAGCCTTATGAAGGGCGATGAGAGACATGTACATGTGAGAGGCCTATGGAGATCCTAGTGGTACCAGTTGAGACCATTCTAGACCAGCCTGCAGTCAACTGATCCACAGATGCATGAGAAAGCCCAACCTACAACTGAATGCACACCTGAGAGGCCAGAAGAACCACCCAGCCAATTTGTAAACCTGTTAGAGACTTAACTATTTTATCTGAGTTTTGAGGTGGTTTATTATTCATTAGTAGATAATGATATGGTAGCTCTGAGAATTTGAGCAAATTATATCACATCTCTGAGCTCCTACACACAGATACACACACACACACACACACACACACACACGGCACAGCACATCTCTTTGCATTGTTATGAGTGCTAAGATAACATATCTCGTATTGATTAGATAGAATAATTTAATTCTATTCAACAAATAGAATTCACTCCACCTGGCACCCTGCAGCTGCATATTTGTAGGTATTTCTTATCCTTCCCTATACTATATACAATAGTCTATTTGCTATTTGATAAAGTTCACATGCACTTATGTGTGTCAAAAGATTATGCCCCATATCTATTTCTCTGTTTTATTTCCTCTAAAGTTGTGAACTTTATTCCAAGAACATTGATCTCTGATGGAGAGAAGTGACACTGAATATATATGCATTTGAGCATGCATATATGGCACATTTTCCAAGTATGGTCCTGGATGCTTTCAATACGTAATCTCGCTTAACCCATTCTCTGGATTGGTATGATCATGTCTCTTTGCAGGTAAATATACTGAGGCTTGATAAGATTAAGCGGTTCACTACCAAAATTACACAATTTATAGCTAAACTGGGGTGTGAGCTCACACTTGTCTGACATTAAAACCAATGTTTTCCTGATATTTCTAGTAACTCCTGAAGATTAGGTGCACTGGACCAATTTAAAACACTGAGGAAGATGGCAGATGAAATTTCAGTCAGGATCCTGTGGACAATGAAAGTGAAATATTAAGCAACTAAAAACACAATCCTCAAAATGTCAGAACTTACTGCTTGGAGATAGTGTGTCAAGGGGTTGGGTGGGGACATGTATAAAATTGATATTAAGGCAAGTATTTGAATATCACGTTATATTCTGAGGAATTTCATTAATTGAGAAGACAGGTGAAATGAGTGGATAAGGATCTGTGTCTTCTGACTTGGATCATGGGGATTCAAAAGGGAGAGTTTTAGCAGACAGGTTTAAAATGTGAGAGTAGATCAATGTCGGAGCTTGGCTCTACTCCTTGTGTTCTTAGCCATTGTAATGAGGAACACAATACACAGACCTTTCTCTTGTAAATAATACAAGTTTCTCTACTATGAAACTATTTGAATTAGAGTGTGTAGGAAAGTAGCCAAAGTTGAGAACTATTCACAGCAATTACCTTTTTCACTTTAAAAAAATATATTTTTTAGTTTTGAAATAAGTATAGTTTTACAGGAAAGTGCAAAAGAATGTACAGAGAGACTTTGTGCAACCTTCACAGAGGTTCTCCCAAAATGACATCATACAAAAATATAGTAAAATATCAAACCAGGAAACTGATATTGGTGCAATCCAGAGTTTATGCAGATTTGACCATGTTCCTGTGTGTATGTGCGTGTGTCAATGTAATTTTATCACACATGTCGCCTTGTGTAATCACCACCACAATCAACATCCTGAACTGCCAAATCATGAAATATTACGTCATTCACCCTCTCTAGTCGCACACTTTCCTGCTCTATCCTTAACCGCTGACAATCACTATTGTATTGTTCATATCTATAACAATGGTTATTCCACAAATGTCCTATATAAGAAATCCTGCAATATGTCTTATCTCGATTTTTTTCTCACTTAACAGAACTTCTGTGAGATTTATTCACATAGTTTGTGTATTGATAGTTTATTCCTTTTAATTGATGAGGAGTATTTCATGGTACAAATGAGCCAGTTTATTTAATCATTCATCCACATTTCCAGTTTGGGGCTATTCTAAAGAGAGCTACTTTAAATATTTGTTCATAAGTTTCTTCCTGGAAATAACTTTTCATTTCTTTAGGATATATACCCAAGAAAGAAATTGCTGGGTTGTAAGAAAAGTTTATTTTTTACTTTCTAAATAAATTGTCAAAGTATTTTCCAGAATGGTTGTACTCATCCCCACAGCAATGTACAGGAGATTGAGTGTTTCTGTATCTTCAGTACTTAGGTGTGTAGTATCTCTTGTTGTTGTTTTAATTTGTGTTTATCTAATAGCTAATGATATTGAACATCATTTCATTTATGTGAGATTTATATAACTCCTTCAGTACATTATCTATGCATTTCTTTGCCCAATTTCTTTTTATTTACCTGCATTTTACTGCTAGCTTTTGAGGGTTTTTGGAAATTTTATTTTTTGAAGATTTCATTTATTTATTCAAGAGAGACACAAAGAGATGCAGAGACACAGGCAGAGGGAGAAGTAGGCTCCTTGTGGGGAGCCCGTGTGGGACTCAGTCCTGGGACCCTGGGTTCATGACCTGAGCCAAAGGCAGATGCTCAACCACTGAGCCACCCAGGCATCCCCTTTCTTTGCATATTTTAGATGAGTCCTTTGTTACATACATAATTGGCAAATACTTTCTGTGCCTGCAATCTCTATTTTAATCCTATATTTTATATATAAGAATGATGATTCATTTTGAGTTAATTTTCATATGAGAAATGAGGTTTAGGTCAAAAATCAGTTTTTTGTTTCAGGACCATTTATTGAAAAAGCCATTTCTCTTCAGTTGGGTTGCTTTTGCTCCTTTGGTGAGAATTAATGAGGTATATTTGTATGGATCTATTTCTATTGATTTGTGTCTATCCTTCTGCCAATACCACAAAGTCTTGATTACTGTAGCTAGAGAGCAAGTTTTAACATAGGGAAGAGTGATTTCTTCCACTTAATACTTTTCAGCCTTGTCTTGGCTATTCTAGACTGGTTGCTTTTTCTCTAAATTTTACAACACATTTGTCTACATCTACAAAAACCTTGATGAAATTTTGATAGGGGGATCCCTGGGTGGCGCAGTGGTTTGGCGCTTGCCTTTGGCCCAGGGCGCGATCCTGGAGACCCGGGATCGAATCCCACATCGGGCTCCCGGTGCATGGAGCCTGCTTCTCCCTCTGCCTATGTCTCTGCCTCTCTCTCTCTCTCTCTCTCTGTGACTATCATAAATAAATAAAAATTAAAAAAAAAAAAAAAAAAAAAATTTTGATAGGAATGTTGTTAAATTTACATATCAATTTAGAAAGAATTGACGCCTTTGTTAAGTCTTCCAACTCTGGTATACTACCTTTCCTGAAGCATTTAGGTCTGCTCTGATTTTTTTTTTCCATTAGCATTTTGTAATTTGCATCATACATGTCCTGCACCTGTTTTATTATATTTATATATAAAAATTCATTTACTCAGCAATATTACAAGTTTAGATGAGTTTCTACTTGTTCATCATTATCATGGAGACATAATTGATTTTTGCATGTTTATCCTACTATATCTTATGACTTAACTCACTTAGTTCCATGAGGTTTTTGTTGTTGTTTCTATAAATGCCTTGGCATCTTCTAGGTACATAGTCATATTGTCCTGCAAATAGAGGAAATTTTGTTTCTTTTCCATTTTGCATACTGTTTATTTCTCATGCCTAACTGTGGTTAGTAGAAACTTTCAGAAATTATTTAATGGATATGATGAGACAGGATACACTTGCCTTCTTCCTAATACCAGAGGTAAGGTGGTCAGTCTTTTACTCTTCTGATGTTAGCTGTAAACTTCTAAAATTCTTCTGAGTTTAAAGAAAGTCCCTTTATTCCTACTATAATTAGAGTTTGAATAATAACAGGGTAATTCTGCACTTACAAAACAAGCTTCACAAGTCCCTTCACTTTTCTGCAATAGGTTGTGTAAAATGTTAATTATTTTTAAGATTTTATTTACTTTTTCATGAGAGACAGAGAGAGAGACACAGACAGAGACATGCACAGGGAGAAGCAGGCTCCATGCAGGGAGCCTGATGTGGGACTTGACCCAGGACCCCAGGATCACACCCTGAGCCAAAGGCAGACACTCAACCACTGAGCCACCCAGGCACCCAAATCTTTTCCTTTTGTTATACTAAAATTATTTTTTATTGGTGTTCATTTTACCAACATACAGAATAATACCCAGTGCTCATCTCGTCAAGTGCCCCCCTCAGTGCCCGTCACCCATTCACTCCCACCCCCCCACCCCCGCCCTCCTCCCCTTCCACCACCCCTAGTTATTTCCCAGAGTTAGGAGTCTTCATGGTCTGTCTCCCTTTCTGATATTACCACACATTTCTTCTCCCTTCCCTTACATTCCCTTTCACTGTTAATTATATTCCCCAAATGAATGAGAACATACACTGTTTGTCCTTCTCCAATTGACTTACTTCACTCAGCATAATACCCTCCAGGTCCATCCACGTTGAAGCAAATGGTGGGTATTTGTCGTTTCTAATGGCTGAGGAATATTCCATTGTATACATAGACCACAGCTTCTTTATCCATCATCTTTCAAAGGACACCGAGGCTCCTTCCACATTTGGCTATTGTGGACATTGCTGCTAGAAACAACGGGGTGCAGGTGTCCTGGCACTTCATTGCATCTGAATTTTTCAGGTAAATCCCCAACAGTGCAAATGCTGGGTCGTAGGGCAGGTCTATTTTTAACTATTTGAGGAACATCCACACAGTTTTCCAGAGTGGCTGCACCAGGTCACATTCCCACCAACAGTGCAGGAGGGTTCCCCTTTCTCCGCATCCTCTCCAACATTTGCGGTTTCCTGCCTTGTTAATTTTCCCCATTCTCACTGGTGTGAGGTGGGATCTCATTGTGGCTTTGATTTGTATTTCCCTGATGGCAAGTGATGCAGAGAATTTTCTCATGTGCATGTTGGCCATGTCTGTGTCTTCCTCTGTGAGATTTCTCCTCATGTCTTTTGCCCATTTCATGATTGGATTGTTTGTTTCTTTGCTGTTGAGTTTAATAAGTTCTTTATAGATCTTGGAAACTAGCCCTTTATCTGGTACGTCATTTGCAAATATCTTCTCCCATTCTGTAGGTTGTCTTTTAGTTTTGTTGACTGTATCCTTTGCTGTGCAAAAGCTTCTTATCTAGATGAAGTCTTAATAGTTCATTTTTGCTTCTGTTTCTTTTGCCTTTGTGGATGTATCTTGCAAGAAGTTACCGTGGCTGAGTACATTTAAAAGGGTGTTGCCTGTGTTCTCCTCTAGGATTTTGATGGAATCTTGTCTCACATTTAGATCTTTCATCCATTTTGAGTTTATCTTTGTGTCTGGTGCAAGAGAGTGGTCTAGTTTCATTCTTCTGCATGTGGATGTCCAATTTTCCCAGCACCATTTATTGAAGAGACTGTCTTTTCTCCAGTGGATAGTCTTTCCTCCTTTATCGAATATTAGTTGACCAGAAAGTTGAGGGACCACTTCTGGGTTCTATATTCTGTTCATTGATCTATGTGTCTGTTTTTGTGCCAGTACCACACTGTCTTGATGACCACAGCTTTGTAATACAACCTGAAATCTGGCATTGTGATGCCCCCAGCTATGGTTTTCTTTTTTAAAATTCCCCTGGCTATTCGGGGTCTTTTCTGATTCCACACAAATCTTAAAATAATTTGTTCTAACTCTCTGTAGAAAGTCCATGGTATTTTGATAGGGATTGCATTAAAAGTGTAAATTGCCCTGGGTAACATTGACATTTTCACAATATTAATTCTGCCAATCCATGGGCATGGAATATTTTTCCATCTCTTTGTGTCTTCCTCAACTTCTGTCAGAAGTGTTCAGTAGTTTTTAGGGTATAGATCCTTTACCTCTTTGCTTAGGTTTACTCGTAGGTATCTTATGATTTTAGGTGCAATTGTAAATGGGATTGACTCCTTAATTTCTCTTTCTTCATTCTTCTTGTTAGTGTATAGAAATGCCACTGATCTGGGCATTGATTTTGTATCCTGCCACGCTGCAAAATTGCTGCATGAGTTCTAACAATCTTGGGGTGGAGGCTTTTGGGTTTTCTACATAGAGTATTCTGTCATCGTCGAAGAGGGAGAGTTTGACTTCTCCTTTGCCAATTTGAATGCCTTTAATGTCTTTTTGTTGTCTGATTGCTGAGGCGAGGACTTCCAGTACTATGTTGAATAGCAGTGGTGAGAGTGGACATCCCTGTCTTGTTCCTGATCTTAGGGGAAAGGCTCCCAGTGCTTCCCCATGGAGAATTATATTTGCTGTGGGCTTTTTGTAGATGGCTTTTAAGATGTCGAGGAAAGTTCCCTCTATCCCCACACTCTGAAGAGTTTTGATCAGGAATGGATGCTGTATTTTGTCAAATGCTTTCTCTGCATCTAATGAGAGGATCACATGGTTCTTGGTTTTTCTCTTGCTGATATGATGAATCACATTGATTGTTTTACGAGTGTTGAACCAGCCTTGTGTCCCGGGGATAAATCCTACTTGGTCATGGTGAATAATTTTCTTAATGTATTGTTGGATCCTATTGGCTAGTATCCTGTTGAGAATTTTTGCATCCATGTTCATGAGGGATATTGGTCTGTAATTCTCCTTTTTGCTGGGGTCTTTGTCTGGTCTTGGAATTAAGGTGATGCTGGCCTCATAGACTGAGTTTGGAAGTACTCCATCTCTTTCTATCTTTCCAAACAGCTTTAGTAGAATAGGTATGTTTTCTTCTTTAAACGTTTGATAGAATTCCCCTCGGAAGCCATCTGGCCCTGGACTCTTGTGTCTTGGGAGGTTTTTGATGACTGCTTCAATTTCCTCCTTGGTTATTGGCCTGTTCAGGTTTTCTATTTCTTCCTGTTCCAGTTTTGGTAGTTTGTGGCTTTCCAGGAATGCGTCCATTTCTTCTAGCTTGCCTAATTTATTGGCGTACAGCTGTTCATAATATGTTTTTAAAATCATTTGTATTTCCTTGGTGTCGGTAGTGATCTCTCCTTTCTCATTCATGATTTTATTAATTTGAGTCTTCTCTCTCTTCTTTTTAATAAGGCTGGCTAATGGTTTATCTGTCTTATTAATTCTTTCAAAGAACCAACACCTGGTTTTGTTGATCTGTTCCCCAGTTCTTCTGGTCTCAATTTCATTGAGTTCTGCTCGAATCTTTATTAACTCTCTTCTTCTACTGGGTGTAGGATCTATTTGCTGTTTTTTTCTCTAGCTCCTTTATGTGTAAGGTTAGCTTTTGTATTTGAGTTATTTCCAGTCTTTGGATGGATGCTTGTATTGCAATGTATTTCCCCCTTAGGACTGCTTTTGCTGCATCCCAAAAATTTTGAAAGGTTGTATCTGCATTCTCATTAGTTTCCATGAATCATTTTAATTCTTCCTTAATTTCCTGGTTGACGCTGTCATCTTTTAGCTGGATGGTCCTTAACCTCCACGTGTTTGAGGTCCTTCCAAACTTCTTGTTGTGATTTAGTTCTAATTTCAAGGCATTATGGTCTGAGAATATGCAGGGGATGATCCCAATCTTTTGGTATCGGTTCAGACCCGATTTGTGACCCAGTATATGGTCTATTCTGGAGAAAGTTCCAAGTGCACTTGAGAAGAATGTGTATTCAGTTGAGTTTGGATGTAAAGTTCTGTAGATATCTGTGAAATCCATCTGGTCCAGTGTATCGTTTAAAACTCTTGTTTCTTTGGAGATGTTGTGCTTAGGAGACCTATCAAGTGTAGAAAGAGCTACATTGAAGTCACGATGTATAAGTGTATTATTATCCAAGTATGTCTTTAACTTTGGTTATTAGTTGATTTAAATATTTGGCAGCTGCCACATTCGGGGCATATATATTGAGGATTTTTAAATCCTCTTGTTGGATAGCTCCTTTGAGTATGATATAGTGTCCCTCTTCATCTCTCACTACAGTCTTCGGGGTAAATTTTAGTTTATCTGATATAAGGATGGCAACCCCTGCTTTCTTTTGAGGATCATTTGAATGGTAAACGGTTCTCCAACCTTTCATTTTCAGGCTGTAGGTGTCCTTATGTCTAAAATGAGTCTCCTGTAGACAGCAAATAGATTGGTCCTGCTTTTTTATCCAGTCTGACACCCTGCGCCTTTTGATGGGGTCGTTAAGCCCATTCACGTTCAGAGTTACTATTGAAAGATATGAGTTTAGTGTCATCATGATATCTATTCAGTCCTTGTTTTTGTGGATTGTTCCACTGAACTTCTTCTTAAAGGGGAATTTTAAGAGTCCCCCTTAAAATTTCTTGCAGAGCTGGTTTGGAGGTCACATATTCTTTCAGTTCCTGCCTGTCTTGGAAGCTCTTTATCTTTCCTTCCATTTTGAATGAGAGCCTTGCTGGATAAAGTATTCTTGGTTGCATGTTCTTCTCATTTAGGACCCTGAATATATCCTGCCAGCCCTTTCTGGCCTGCCAGGTCTCTGTGGAGAGGTCTGCTGTTAGCCTAATACTCCTCCCCATAAAAGTCAGGGATTTCTTGTCTCTTGCTGCTTTGAGGATCTTCTCTTTATCTTTGGAATTTGCAAGCTTCACCATTAAATGTCGAGGTGTTGCATGGTTTTTATTTTTATTTTATTTTTTTAAAGATTTATTTATTTATGAGAGAGAGAGAGACAGAGAGAGAGAAGCAGAGACACAGAAGGAGGGAGAAGCAGGCTCGATGCCAGAAGCCTGATCTGGGACTGGATCCCAGGACTCCAGGATCGCACCCTGGGCCAAAGACAGGCGCTAAACCGTTGAGACACCCAGGGATCCCCTGAGACACCTAGGGATCCCCTGAACTGTTTTTATTGATTTCAAGGGGGTATCTCTCTATTTCCTGGATCTGAATGCCTGTTTCCCTTCCCATATTAGGAAAGTTTTCAGCTATGATTTGTTCAAATACATATTCTGGCCCTCTGGCCCTTTCGGCACCCTTGGGAACCCCAATTAAACGTAGGTTTTTCTTCCTCAGGCTTTCGTTTATTTCCCTTAATCTATATTCATGATCTTTTAATTGTTTCTCTTTTTCCCTCAGTTTCCCTCTTTGCCATCAACTTGTCTTCTGTGTCACTCACTCGTTCTTTCACCTCATTAACCCTCATCGTTAGGACTTCTAGTTTGGATTGCATCTCATTCAATTGATTTTTAATTTCTGCCTGATTGGATCTAAATTCTGCAGTCTTGAAGTCTCTTGAGTCCTTTATGCTTTTTTCTAGAGGCACCAGTAGGTTTATAATAGTGCTTCTGAATTGGCTTTCTGCCATTGAATTGTAATCCAGATTTTGTAACTCTGTGGGAGAGAGGGCTGTTTCTGATTCTTTTTTTTGAGGTGAGGTTTTCCTTCTAGTCATTTTGCTCAGTGCAGAGTGGCCAAAAACAAGTTGTATTGGGAACAGGAGAAAAAGAGAGAGAAGGAAAGAAAAGAAAAAAAGAAAAAAGAGAAAGAAGAAAAAAAAGGAGGGGAAAAGAGAAGAAAAAGAGAAAGAAAAAGAAAGAAAGGAGAAAAAAGAAAAAAAAGGGTGGGGTGGGGTGGGGGAAGCAATCAGAAATCAAGAAGAAAGAAAGAAAAAAAAGCACAAAACAAAACAAAACAAAAGAAAAAAAAGAAAAAAACCACGGGGGAGTATCTTCCGATTCTGTATACTTTAAGTCCCTTGCCTTCCCCTGGAACGGGTCCGTCTCCTTGGTCTTTTGGTGGAGGGGCATGCTGTGCTGATTCTCAGCTGTGAGCACTTGGGGGAGCTGCTCTGCCCCTGCCTGGTGCAGGGCTCAGTGAGGGTGTTCACCCCGTGAGGCCCCAGGAGGAAGCCACAGTGGCGGGGCCAGCTCTGCAGCCCTGGAGTCAGGTCCCGCAGTAGCTCCGGGGCTCTCTGGGCTCCGGGCCTGGAGGCTCCGGGCGGGGCCGCTGATCTGCTCAGGTCCAGGCAGGAGCGTCCTCGCTGTCTTGGGCCCTCCCGGCCTCTGCCTGTCCCGGGGGAGGCCGGACCCTGACCCCCGCCCTCCTGGGTCCTGCTCTAACTCCCTGCGGACCCCTTCCCCGCCCCCCCAAGGTTGGTGCAGCTCCTGCTCCTCCGGGACGGGGCTCTCCTGTCCTGGGGACACTCGCCCCGGCCTCAGCCCGGCTCCTCGCGGGTCCCCTCCCCCTTGGAGGCCTTTTGTGTCTTTATTCCTTTTTCCCCGTCTTCCTACCTTGATAGAAGCGCGAACTCTTCTCACTGTAGCGTTCCAGCTGGTCTCTCTTTAAATCTCAGGCCGAATTCGTAGATTTTCAGGATGATTTGAAGGTTATCTAGGTAATTTGGTGGGGACAGGTGACCTGGGGACCCTCCTATTCCCCCATCTCGCCCCTCCTCCCAGATTCTTTTTCAATCATTTGATAACATTATTCATTGAAGTTATCTGGACATGATGACATAGAAAAAAGGATTTTAATTATAAATTAAATTTATTTGATGGTTATAGTGCTAGTCAGATTATCTTTTTATCTTGGCTGAGTTTAGGTAATTTGTGCAGGGCTTTTTTATGAATTGGTCTGTTTCTTTTAGGTTGTTAAATTTATGAGTTTAAATTTGTTGATAGCATTCTCTTATTACCCTTTGAATGTTTATAGAACATGTTGTGGTATATGTCTTGTTTTATTTGGTGATATGGTTTTTTGTCTTCTCCATTATCATTCTTATAAATATTGTTTTATATATATTTTTTAATTTGAGACAAAATTTTATGTCATCAATTTCTCTTGTTGTTTTCCTGCTTTCAATTGCATTCATTTCTGTTTGTCCTTATTACTTCCCTCCCCTTCCTTTGGGTGTATTTAGTTCTTCTTCTAATATTGAGACAGAAGCTTACATCACTGTTTTGTAGCTCTACAAATGTTGATTCAGGCTTGATGATTCAGTCCTTCTGTATTGCTGCTGTTCTATCTGGACATTCTACAGTTGCTGACAGTGCAGTACTGAAGTACCCAACTATGGGTGTGGATTTGCCCATGTCTCCTGAGGCTCTGTTGTTGGTACATATGCATTTAGCATTATTACATATTATTGGTGGATTGAACAGTTTTATTCTGCTGTAACACCCATCTTTCTCCGTAGCAACTTTTTTTCATCTTAAATCTTTTTCTGATGTAAGTACAGCCACACCTGCTTTTAGATTAATATTTGCATTACAGATCTTTTTCCATCCTTTTGCTTTCAAACTATCTATGGCATTGGTGTTAGAGTCTTAAATTTCTCATATACAGCATGTAGTTGGGTCGTGTTTTATTAATCCAAGCTATTTAAACTGTTTTTAGATCATTTACACTTGAAGTAATTATTGATATGTTAGACATACTCCTGCCACTTGATTATTTTTGTTTAATCCTCCTTTGCTCATACCTCTGTTTTTATCCTTGCTTCTGTTAATTGAGCATTTTAAGAATTTTATTTTGAGTTATTTGCAATGATTCTGAGTATAGTGCTTTATATAGTTTGTAATGTTTGCTTTAGATATTACCGTATAGAACTGTACAATATCACAGTCTACTGGTATCCATGTTTTACCACTTTGTGTGAAGTGTAGAAACTTAGCTTACATTAGGTTCCCTATTTCACCACTTATTAAATATAATTTCCTTGTCTTTTCTCTTCATTGAGTACCCCATCAAGTGATGTTTCATTTTTTTGCTTCAAACTTATATTAATAAAGAAACTCATAAGAATGAAGACAGTTTATTATGTTTACTTCTACTTTTACACATTTAATTATTCATGTTTTTCTTTGTGAATTCTCCAAGCCGCTACTTATATTGAGAAATCTTCCTTCCATCAATCTTTAAGGATCAGTCAGCTATCAACTTTTCTTCATAGTTATTTTTCTTCATTCCTAAAGTTTATTTTATTGGTATAGGATTCAAGAGTGATAGTTCTTTCTTTTAAACACTCGAAAAATGTTATGTTACTTTCTCTGAGCTTCATGGTTTAAGATGAGAAATTTTCTATCATTTAAATTGTTCTCACCTATAATAAAAGCATTTGCTTTTAGAATATTTTTCTTTGTCTTCAGTTTGCAGAAATTTAAATATTATGGCATGATTTTTTTAGTTTATCTTACTTTAAGTTCTCTCAGCATCTTGGATCTGTAGGTTTATGCTTGATGCCATGTTTGGCTAAGAGAGCTTCCATCTTGAAAGCTGCTTTTCACGTTTAATATTGGCCCAAGTTGGCTGGGTTGTATTAAATTGAATCTTCTATGGGCAAGACTATGGTTTACTTACCACACTCCAGACCATGCATGTACTACACTCTAGAAATCACATTTTTTCCTGAATATCCTAACACTTTGTTTTCACCAAATAATCCTTGACACTCTTCCCTGAAGGCACAGTAGTTGGGCCAGATGCTGAGGGGTCTGTTGTATTTGCAGATGCTTTTGATATTGTTCAGTGATTATTTAATTAATGCTTTTTCAGCCATGAATTTTTACTCCTTCTCCAACTCTGATGATACAAATATTAGATACTATTACTATTAATTATTGAATTATTTCACATGTTATTGGGGCTCTGTTCAATTTTTCTGGGTTGATTTTCTCTCTGTTGTTGAGATTAAATGGATATTATTTATCTAACTTCAAGCTTGCTGCTTTTTTGGTGTTACTTTGACTGTAGTCTAGCAAATTTTTTATTTAGTCATTTTATTTTGAGTTTTAGAATTTCCATTTTTAATAAAATCTATATATTTGCTGAGTTTCTCTATTTTAATTGATGGTTGAATTCATGGTTAAACTTATGGTTTTAACTGATGGTTGAAGCATATTTATGATGGCATCTTTAAAATCCTTGCCAAAGAAGCACCTGGGTGGCTCAGTGGTTGAGTATCTGCCTTTGGCTCAGGACATGATCCCAGGGTCCCAGGATCGAGTCCCACATCGGGCTCCCCACAGGGAGCCTACTTCTCCCTCTGCCTGTGTCTCTGTCTCTCTCTGTCTTTCTCTCTCTCTGTGTCTCTCATGAATTAATAAAATCTTTTTTTTCTTTTTTTTAATAAAATCTTTTTTTAAAAAATAAATAAAATAAAATACTTGCCAGATAATTTCAATGTCTGATTCTTTTTGAGATTGGCACTATTTGATTATCCTTTCTCATTCCACTTGTGGTTTCCCAGTTTTTTCTATGACGTGTATTTTATTGTATTCTATATCTATTGTTTATTACATTACGAGAAACTTGATCCTATTTACATTTTCTATCTTAGTAGATAGCTGTCCAGTTTGTTCCTTTCTGCATCGTTCTTCAACTGCTGCTGGTTCTCTAACCATTCCCTGCTAATACCATCTGCACTGGTGGAAGGCATGCACCTGGGCAACCTACTGTCACTGTGATATTCTGGGGAAAACAAAGGTCAGAAGCCACTGGACATGGGTTTCCTTATGCCCTCGAGTGTTGGATTTTCCTCATGCTGTCATTTTGGGTAGATTGATCCTCCTGCCAGTAAACTGGTTGTGTGGTATGGGCTGAGATGACCAGGACTTTGCTGATGCTGGTGTGGATTGGGACCTTGGGCCTAGGTTATCAAATGAGGGAAGATGACCAGGGAAGATCTGATTATGCACTGGTCCTCTTGTTATCCAGGGGTGCAGTTCCACATGTGATCCTGGTTGGGCTTCTCCTTCCCAAGCGCTGTGGGCAGAGAGAGCAGATTTTTCATTTGTCCTTTCTTAAGGATAGGGGGGAATGCTGGATTGTAGGCCTCTATGATGCCCAATCCAAGAGCATGTGGGGATAAAAAGGAAGCACTGGTAACTCACAGCACTATTGGTAGTAAAGCCCTAAAGCCCTCATCTTTTACCATGTCTCTAGCCTTCAGAACCATCTCATTGCTTTTTGTATAATTCCCAAGGTATTTAGTTGTATTTGTAGGGAAGAACAGACAAGACCAGCTTTCAGAAATAGTAAATCTGTACCATCTTGTTCTGGAACTGGGCAGGGATATCTTTTGTCTTTCATAATGTGAATAAAATGTGGCCTAAGGGAAGGAAATGAGTGACATTCCCATTTAGTCACTAGATTCAAATACAAACCCCATAAACTTTCTATTTCTTTAGAAAAGGCAAGAGGAAGTTTACCTATTTATAATAATAACCAAAATCTTTCTTCAATCCCCCCTTGCAATGTCTGAAATTAAATGATTTTTTTCCCTTGAACTGATGTCTGGGTCTTTTAAGTTATCCTTCCTTGTGGTGAGACATGTTTTCGACTTTTAGTTATTAACACTGTGGTGAAGATAGTTTATTTAGCCATGATAGTCACTGTCAGCTGGAGTATGGGAGGTTTAATGAAAAAGGAAAGAGCTAGTACTTCATGAGACCCCACACTGCATGTTCCTGGGAAACAAGAAGAGGCAAAATGAGGCCAGAAGTGCTAGAATGTGTGGCATGGGAGAGGGAAGGGTGTTGGAAGAAGACAATTGAGTCTGACGTTACAAGTGTCAGATCCAGGCTGCTACAAAGGACTGTGCACACCAACCTAGAGAATACTCCACTCGCCACCCTCTCCACATAGCCCAGGTTTTACCTCCTTGGTGGTGGTTCTTGTTATCTGGCACATGAATTGGTTTAGGTGTCTTTGCTCTGCTTTCCCTATTGGCACACAAGCCATTTGAGTACAAGGCCCTTGTCTGCCTGCTGCATCGTTAGCACACAGAAATGTGACCAAAGATTGAGTTCACACTGGTAATCAATGGCAAAGCAAACTCCATACAAATCAACACTTAGCTGCCATGGGCAGCATCCAGGTTCAGCTAAAATGTGAAACAGGGAGGAGAGATTTTCTCTCCTTTCCCATTCATTACCTTTCACTAATTTTTATATTCCCAAAAAGAATGAGACCGTATAATGTTTGTCTTCTCTGATTGATTTACTTCACTCAGCATAATACCCTCCAGGTCCATCCACATCGAAGCAAATGGTGGGTATTGCCGTTTCTAATGGCTGAGGAATATTCCATTGTATACATAGACCACATCTTCTTTATCCATTCATCTTTCAATGGACATCGAGGCTCCTTCTACAGTTTGGCTATTGTGGACATTGCTGCTAGAAACATCAGGGTGCAGGTGTCCCCACGTTTCATTGCATCTGTATCTTTGGGGGAAATCCCCAGCAGTGCAATTGCTGGGTCGTAGGGCAGGTCTATTTTTAACTCTTTGAGGAACCTCCACACAGTTTTCCAGAGTGGCTGCACCAGTTCACACTCCCACCAACAGTGTAAGAGGGTTCCCCTTTCTCCACATCGTCTCCAACATTTGTGGTTTCCTGCCTTGTTGATTTTCCTCATTCTCACTGGTGTGAGGTGGTATCTCATTGTGGTTTTGATTTGTATTTCCCTGATGGCAAGTGATGCAGAGCATTATCCCATGTGCTTCTTGGTCATGTCTATGTCTTCCTCCGTGAGATTTCTGTTCATGTCTTTTGCCAATTCCATGATTGGATTGTTTGTTTCTTTGCTGTTGAGTTTAATAAGTTCTTTGTAGATCTTGGATACTAGCCCTTTATCTTTTTTTTTTTTAATTAACTTTTATTGGTGTTTAATTTACCAACATACAGAAAAACACCCAGTGCTCATCCCGTCAAGTGTCCACCTCAGTGCCCGTCACCCATTCCCCTCCAACACCCGCCCTCCTCCCCTTCCACCACCCCTAGTTCGTTTCCCCGAGTTAGGAGTCTTTATGTTCTGTCTCCCTTCCTGATATTTCCCAACATTTCTTTTCCCTTCCTTTATACTCCCTTTCACTATTATTCATATTCCCCAAATGAATGAGAACATACACTGTTTGTCCTTCTCCGATTGACTTATTTCACTCAGCATAATACCCTCCAGTTCCATCCACGTTGAAGCAAATGGTGGGTATTTGTCGTTTCTAATTGCTGAGTAATATTCCATTGTATACATAAACCACATCTTCTTTATCCATTCATCTTTCGATGGACACCGAGGCTCCTTCCACAGTTTGGCTATTGTGGCCATTGCTGATAGAAACATCGGGGTGCAGGTGTCCCGACGTTTCATTGCATCTGAATCTTTGGGGTAAATCCCCAACAGTGCAATTGCTGGGTCGTAGGGCAGGTCTATTTTTAACTCTTTGAGGAACCTCCACACAGTTTTCCAGAGTGGCTGCACCAGTTCACATTCCCACCAACAGTGTAAGAGGGTTCCCTTTTCTCCGCATCCTCTCCAACATTTGTTGTTTCCTGCCTTGTTAATTTTCCCCATTCTCACTGGTGTGAGGTGGTCTCATTGTGGTTTTGATTTGTATAGCCCTTTATCTGATACATCATTTGCGAATATCTTCTCCCATTCTGTAGGTTGTATTTTAGTTTTGTTGACTGTTTCCTTTGCTGTGCAGAAGCTTTTTATCCTAAGTCCCAAAAATTGATTTTTGCTTTTGCTTCCCTTGCAATCATGGATGTATCTTGCAAGAAGTTGCTGTGGCCAAGTTCAAAAAGGGTGTTGCTTCTGTTCTCTAGGATTTTGATGGATTGTTGTCTCACATTTAGATCTTTCATCCATTTTGAGTTTATCTCTGTGTATGGTGTAAGAGAGTGGTCTAGTTTCATCTTCTGCATGTGGATGTCCAATTTTCCCAGCACCATTTATTGAAGAGACTGTTTTCCAGTGGATAGTCTTTCCTGCATTGTCGAATATTAGTTGATCATAAACTTGAGGAGCCACTTCTAGATTCTCTATTCTGTTCCATTGATCTATGTGTCTGGTTTTGTGCCAGTACCACACTGTCTTGATGACCACAGCTTTGTAGTACAACCTGGCACTGTGATGCCCCCAGCTCTGGTTTTCTTTTTTAATATTCCTCTGGCTATTCAGGGTCTTTTCTGGATCCACACAAATCTTACGATGATTTGTTCCAACTCTCTGAAGAAAGTACATGGTATTTTGATAGGGATTGCATTAGATGTGTAAATAGCCCTGGGTAACATTGACATTTTCACAGTATTAATTCTTCCAATCCATGAGCATGGAATATTTTTCCATCTCTTGGTGTCTTCCTCAACTTCTTACAGAAGTGTTCAGTAGTTTTTAGGGTATAGATCCTTTACCTCTTAGATTAGGTTTATTCCTAGGTATCTTATGCTTTTGGGTGCAATTGTAAATGGGATTGACTCCTTCATTTCTCTTTCTTCAGTCTCATTGTTAGTGTATAGAAATGCCACTGACTTCTGGGCATTGATTTTGTATCCTGCCACGCTGCCAAATTGCTGTATGGGTTCTAGCAATCTTGGGGTGGAGCCTTTTGTGTTTTCTATGTACAGTAACATGTCATCTGTCAAGAGGGAGAGTTTGAGTTCTTTGCCAATTTGAATGCCTTTTATTTCTTTTTGTTCTCTGATTGCTGAGATGAGCACTTCTGGTATTATGTTGAATAGCAGTGGTGAGAGTGGCATCCTGGTCCTGTTCCTGATCTTAGGGGAAAGGCTCCTAGTGTTTCCCCATTGAGATTGATATTTGCTGTGGGCTTTTTGTAGATGGCTTCTAAGATGCAGATGAATGTTACCTTAATACCCACACTCTGAAAAAAAAAATACCCACACTCTGAAGAGTTTTGATTACGAATGGATGCTGTATTTTGTCAAATTCTTTGTCTGCATCTATTGAGAGGATCATATGGTTCTTGTTTTTTCTTTTGTTGATATGATCAATCACATTGATTGCTTTACAAGTGTTGAACCAGCGTTGCATCCTGGGGATAAATCTCAGTTGGTCATGGTGAATAATCTTCTTAATGAACTGTTGGATCCTATTGGCTAGCATCTTGGTGAGAATTTTCGCATCTGTGTTCATCAGAGATATTGGTCTATAATTCTCCTTTTTGGTGGGGTCTTTGTCTGGTTTTGGAATTAAGGTGATGCTGGCCTCATAGAAGGAGTTTGGAAGTATTCCATCTTTATCTTTCTGAACAGCTTTAGGAGAATAGGTATGGTTTCTTCTTTAAACATTTGATAGAATTCCCGTGGGAAGCCTTCTGGCCCTGGACTTTTGTGTCTTGGGAGGTTTTTGATGACTGCTTCAATTACCTCCCTGGTTATATTTCATCCTGTTCCAGTTTGGTAGTTTGTGGTTTTCCATAACTGCATCCATTTCTTCTAGATTGGCTAATTTATTGGCATATAGCTGCTCATAAGAAGTTTTTAAAATCGATTGTATTTCCTTGGTATTGGTGGTGATCTCTCCTTTTCATTCATGATTTTATTAACTGGAGTCTTTTCTCTCTTGTTTTTAATGATACTGGCTCATGGTTTATATATCTTATTAATTCTTTCAAAGAACCAACTCCTGGTTTTGTTGATCTGTTCCACAGTTCTTCTGGTCTCTATTTTATTGAGTTCTGCTCCAATCTTTATTAAGTCTCTTCTTCTGGGTGAAGTTTTCATTTGTTGCTCCTTCACCAGCTCCTTTAGGTGCAATGTTAGTTAGCTTTTGTATTTGAGTTCTTTCCAGTTTTTGGATAGATGCTTGTATTACAAAGTATTTCCCTTCAGGACTGCTTTTGCTGTATCTCAAAAGTTTTTAATGGTTGTATCTTCATTCTCATTAGTTTTCATGAATATTTTTAATTCTTCTCTAATTTCCTGGTTGACCCTTTCATCTTTTAGCAGGATGGTTTAACCTCTACTTGTTTGAAATCCTTCCAAATTTCTTCTTGTGATGTAGTTTAGTTTCAAAGCATTATGGTCTGATAATATGCAGGGTACAATCCCAATCTTTTGGTATCGGTTAAGACCTGATTTGTGACCCAGTATGTGGTCCATTCTGGAGAACGTTCCATGTGCACTTGAGAAGAATGTATATTAAATTGCATTTGGATGTAAAGTTCTGTGAATATCTGTGAAATTCATCTGGTCCAGTGTATTAGTTACAGCTCTTCTTTCTTTGGAGATGTTGTGCTTAGAAGATCTATCAATAGCAGAAAGTGCTGTGTTCTAGTTTCCCAGTGTTAGTGTATTATTATCTAAGTATGTCTTCACTTTGGTATTAATTGATTGATATCCTTGGCAGCTCCCACATTAGGGGCATAAATATTCATGATTATTAAGTCCTCTTGTTGGATAGATCCTTTAAGTATGATATAGTGTCCATCTTCATCTCTTACTACAGACTTTGGGATCAACTTTAATTTATCTGATATAAGGATGGCTACCCCTGCTTTCTTTTGAGGACCATTTGAATGGTAAATTGTTCTCCAACCTTTTATTTTAAGGCTGGAGATGTCCTTAGGTCTAAAATGAGTCTCTTTTAGACAGCAAATAGATGGGTCTTGCTTTTTTATCCAGTCTGAAACCCTGCATCTTTTGGTGGGATCATTAATCCCATTCATGTTCAGAATTACTATTGAAAGACATGCATTTAGTGTCACCATAATACCTATTCATTCCCTGTTTTTTGGATTGTTTCCTTGGACTTCCTATTTCTTTTACAGAGTCCTCCTTAATATTTCTTGCAGAGCTCACATATTCTTTCAGTTTCTGCCTATCTTGGAAGCCCTTTATCTCTCCTTCTTTTCTGAATGAGAGCCTTGCTGGATTCTTGGCAGCATGTTCTTCTCATTTAGGACCCTGAATATATCCTGCCAGTTCTTTCTGGCCTACCATGTCTCTGTGGAGAGGTTGCTCTTAACCTAATACTTCTCCCCTTAATGGTTAGAAATTTCTTGTCTCTTGCTGCTTTAAGGATCTTCTCTTTGTCTTTGGAATTTGCAAGGTTCACTATGAAATGTCGGGATGTTAAATGTTTTTTATTGGTTTTAGGGGGGTCTCTCTATCTCCTGGGTCTGAATGCCTGTTTCCCTCCTCAAGTTAGGGAAGTTATCTGCTATTATTTGTTCAAATATGGTTTCTGGCCCTCTGCCCCTCTCAGCATTCTCTGGAACCCCAATTAAATGTAGATTTTTTTCCTTCTGAAGCTGTCATTTATTTCCCTTAACCTTTCCTTGTGATCTTTTAGTTGTTTTTTTCTTGTTTCCTCAGCTTCCTTCCTTGCCATCAACTTGTCTTCTATGTCACTCACTCTCTTCTAACTCGTTAACCCTCATCATTAGTACCTCCAGTTTAGATTGCATCTCATTTAATTTATTTTTAATTTCTGCCTGATTAGATCTAAATTCTGCAGTCATGAAGTCTCTTGAGTCCTTTAGGCTTTTTTCCAGAGCCAGCAGTAGATTTATAATTGTGCTTCTGAATTGGGTTTCTGACATCGATTTGTAATCCAGATTCTGTAATTCTGTGGGAGAGTACTGTTTCTGATTTTTTGTTTTGTGGTGAGTTCTTCCTTCTAGTCATTTTGCTCAGTGCAGACTGGCTAAAAACAACTTGTACTGGAAAAAGGAAGGAAAGAGGAAGGAAAAAAAGGGGAAACAAACAAACAAAAATCAAAAAACAAGGAGGGGTATCCTCTGGTTCTATATACTGTAAGTCCCTTGACTTCCCCTGGAGCTTTTCAGTGCTGCTTGGTTAAGAACTGGCTCTTCCCCGTCCTTCCAGCTGGTCTTCTGGGGGAGGGGCTGCTGTGCTGATTTTAAGGTGTGTGCACCTGTGGGAGCTTAACCTGCCAGGTGCACGGTTCTGTGGGAGCTGTTTATCCTGTGAGGCCCCTGTACCCTGGTGGTCCTGCTCAATCGAGGCGCAAGGTGACACCAGGAGGAACAACAGTGGTGGCAGCCAGCTCTCCGGCCCTAGAGTCAGCTCCAGCAGTAACTACCCCAGTGTCCCAGTCCGCAGGGGCCTGGATGCTCGGGGGTGGGGGGAACCGATCTGCACCGCTCAGCGCCACCTGGCGGCAGGAGCGTCCTGGCTTTCCTGTGTCCTCCCGGCCTCTGCCTCTCCCAACAGGAGCACCGGATCCTGGGCTGTGTCCCCTTGAGCCTTGTGCCCTGAGGTCTGTGCTGCTGGAATCACACTCCTAGGACTGCGCAGCCCCGTCCATACAGAGCCACTGCCTGAGCTGCTCTCTGAGCCATACAGCCCTCTCCGTGGGGAGCTCCCACCTGAGCTGCTCTGGGGGCCCTCCTGGGCATGGGCTCCGGCCCTTTACAGCCCTTTTCAGAGCCCAACCCCTCAGTGTGTGGTGCACTCTCTCCTGGGGCGCACTTCATCTGTTAGTGACCCCAGAACCTGGGTGCTCCACTGCCCTCCTGGGATCCTGCCCAAAGTCCCTGCAAGCACCTTTCTGTCTGGGAAGATTGGTAAATTCCTGCTTCTCCAGGACTGAGCTTTCCTGTCCTAGAGGCACTCGCCACCCAGCCTTAGCCCGACTCCTCGTGGGGGCCCCTCCCCCTTGGATACTTTTTTATTTATTTATTTTTCCATTTACCTACCTTGATAGAAGCGCAAACTCCTCTCACTGTAGCATTTCAGCTCTTCTCTCTTTAAATCTCAGGCCAAATTCGTTGGTTTTCAGGATGATTTGAAAGTTATCTAGGTAAGTTGGTGGGGACAGGTGATTTGGGAATCCTACTCTTCTGCCATCTTGCCCTACCTCTGAAAGAGGAAAGAAAGATTGATAACGATGCAGTCCGGTGTGACTGAGCACAAGGACATGACTGCTACAAGAGTGGAATCAGAGCCCAGGGGCAGTGGGAAAAGCACCAACCATCCCAGCATTTCCATCAGCACTCTCCGTGATGCTAAGAGGAGTACTTGAAGGAAGAGGTAAGGGCCTGGGGGCTCTATGGATCTATTTCTTAGGGTATTAGGTCATACTTGATAAGCTAGACAACATCAATGATTGCAGATATGAGAATAAACAGCATTAGCATGTCTAAAATAAGTATGCTAGACACTGAAGTAGACTTCCCATTGTCATCAAATTCTCAATTATTAATGTTACCATTTTAGGACTGAGACAACTATATTATGGAGAGGCAAAGAAACTTCCCCAAGATCACTCCATCACCAAGAGGTGTTGACATGAGGATTTTGAACCAGGTCACCCTGATTTCAAAGTGGAGGCTCTGAGAACTAACTACACTTTCTCACCCTCCTTCCGTTCACACCTCAGAACCTATGCTCAAGGAAGAGGTATAACAATATATTGAAATTTAAATATATTTAAAAGTATTACAGAGGATAAAAGAATAACTATAGACCATAAGGAAAGGACAGTGTTTATTAAATAGGAATATTTGAACAAAAACTAAATAAAACTTTTAAAAACTAAAATTTTCTTTTTTTGTTTTTTGTTTTAAATACATACATATTTTCATTGAATTCAAAAGACAATAGTGGGATTAAGTATGGTAGTACCAGAAAAATCTGAAGATACCAGCCAGAATTTAGGGCAGAGTAGCAAAGACAAAAAATATTAAAAAGAAACAATGTTCATCTCTGACATGTAATGAGCTTGGAAATAAATAAATAAAATCAATCTTAAAAAAAAGAAAAAAGAAATGACATCAAAATCACAGAAATAATAGTGAATAATACTAATAATAGCAAATAATAGTGAAGAATACCTTTTATAGGTTCATCAGGAGACTCAGCACAAAGAATCAGTAAATTTTAAAAAGTCAATAGCAACTTTCCAACTTAATCATGGTGATAAAAAAGAATAAAAAATGAAAAACAAAAATAACCCTGAGAAATCCAAGAATTCTGGATGATGTTAAAAGGTGTAACATTCATGTAATTAAAATACCAGATGGAGAAGAGAGGGGAGGCCATAAGAAATACTTGAAATAACAATGACTAAGAATTTTCCAAAATTTTGACAGGCACCAAAACACATGTTAAGGAGTTCGGAGAATACTAACAACACAGAGAAAATCTTGAATGAAACCTAAAAATATTTAAGAATACTTTTATAGAAACAAGGGTAAAAATTACATCAGACTTCTAATAAGAAATTGCACAAGCAAGAAGAGAGTGGAATAAAATATAAAGAAGGACACTTGTGATGAGCACAGGGTGATGTATGGAAGTGTTGAATGACTATCTTGTATACCTGAAACTAATATTACACTATATGTTAACTAGCTGGAATTTAAATAAAAACCTTAAAATAAATAAATAAATAAATAAATAAATAAATAAATAAATAAATAAAATGTAGGTGGCAAAATGCAATCCTAGAATTCCAGTGAAATTATATTTCAAAAGTGCAGAAGTAAAGATTTTCTCAGCAAATGATAACAGAAAAAAAAATCATAGCAGATGTTGTCTGAAAAAAATGTTAAAATAAGCTTTTTAGGCAAAAGAAAAAAATTATATAGGCCAGTTATTTGGATCTATATAAAACAAAGTAGAGAATAACAAAAGGAATAAAGGAGGGTGTCTGCATGGTTCAGTGGTTGATCATCTGCCTTTGGCTTAAGGAATGATCCCTGGTCCTCTGGGATGGAGTCCTGCATGGGCCTCTTTGTGGGGAGCCTGCTTCTCCCTCTGCCTGCATCTCTGCCTCTCTCTGTGTGTCTCTCATGAATAAATGAATAAAATTCTTTTTAAAAAAGGAAATAATAAAAACTAGAAGGAATGTCAATACAGTTGGAAACAGAAAAACAATAGAGAAAAAAGCTGTCTTTAAAAAAAAAAATTTGAAAATCATCTTGCACATCTGACCAAGAGAAAATGACTTGAGATATAAGTTACTCATATCAGAATGAAAGAGAGTCAAAGACTATTGATCCTATAGACACAAAAGAGGCAAATGAATACTGTAACCAATTTTATGCCTCCAAATTTGACAACATAGATGAAATGGACCAATTTCTGGAAAGAACAAAATGGCCAAAACCCCCTCCTAGAGAAATAAATACCTTGAATAACTCTATATCTATTAAATAAATGGAATTAATAATTAAAAACTTTCAAGGTCCTTTGAAGAATGCTACCAAGTAATAGAAGAAAACAGTGTTAATTCTCCACCATCTCTTTCAGATAATAAAAGGAGAGGGAACACATTCCAATTCTTTTTTTTTTTTTTTTGAGAACAGAATTAATCCCAAAACAAACCAGCTAAACATGTTAAAAGAAAACAGCAGCTATTAATAAAATATTAACAAATCAAAATACATCATAACTAAGTGGTTCATCCCAGGAATATAAATTTAGCTCAATACTTGTAAGTCAGAAAACAGTCTAATCCATTATATTAGCAGACTGAATAAGACAGGAACATTTTATCACATTAATAGATGAGGAAAAGCCTTCAACATAACTCAACATGCATTACTAATAATAATACACTCTCAAGGTTTAGAAGGGCTTTTCCTGAAACTGACAAAATGAATATATGAAAACATATAGCTAACATCATACTTAAAAATGAGCAACTGAACACTTTTCTTCTTGAGAAAGGGAAAAGGCAAGAAAGTCTTCTCTTGCCACACCAATTCAATCCTGTCTTAGAGGTCCTACATAGGTATAAGCCAAGAAAAAAAAAATAAGGGGAACACGGTTTGAAAAGGAAGACATATCTGCATTTATTCCCTGATGACATCATCACCCATGTAGAAAACCACAAGGAATTTCCAAAAAAAAAAAAAAAAAAAACTCCCAGAAGTAATAAACAAGTATAGAAAAATTGTAGGATATAAGGTCAATATACAAAATTTAATAACTTTCCCACCTTTACCACATACCAGTATTAAACAACTGGAATTTGAAATAAAGCAAACTGTATCTTTTACAATAATGCAAAAAAATGATCAAGTATAAATCTAGTAAAATATGCATGGGATCTATATACAGAAAACTAGAAACACCAGTTAAATAAAAACTCTAAGAGCATGATCCATGAAATAATAATAGATTGTACTTTATTAAAATTAAAACCTAGTGCTCTGTAAAAAATGGTGCTGAAGAAAGACCAGAACTCCCTGGGAGAAAATGCTTAGAAAACACATATATCTGCATAGCATCATTGTATGAAACCATACAATGCAATTCTGTATGACTCTTCATGATACTGCCAAGATAATACATGACAATATACAATTGCTAAAACCCAGAAAAGCTACAGCATAGAGATTGAGCCTTGATGTATACAAATTTTTAAAAATCCTTTAGGAGGTTGGGGTGTCCCAGGAGAGATTTCAGACAATGACTAGAGAATTTAACTGTATTATGAATCTGTGATATATTCTCACTAAAGGAAGTTTAGGAAAAGGTGTTGGCATAAGCAACGTAGTAATAAATGGACACTCTAGTTGGTAAAGTTGATTCCCACTGGACTATAAGTTGACAATTCTGAAACCTCTAGCCATGTGTGATATTGTGATTTATGATAAGGAACATATTTGGTCTTTATGCCCATTTTTGGAACCAGCCATGTGATTAGAGAGTTTTACCTGTCCCATGCCCAATCTCTCAGGAAGGGAGGGAAGTTGGAGATTGAGTTCAATCATTAAAGCCCAATGATTTAATCAATCATGCATAGGTAATGAGATCTCCATACAAACTCAAAGGATAGTATTTGTAGAGCTTCTGTGTTGGTGAACATGTGAAGATTTTTCGAGAGTGTTAACTGGAGAGGGCATGTAAGCTCCACATCTTCCCACATACCTTGCTCTAGGCATCTCTCTCATTTGTATGTTCTCCAATCATTCTTTTAAAATAAATCAGCCACGTAGTAAATACAGTGTTTGAGTTCTGTGAGCTGCTGTAACAAATTACTCTAACCCAAGGAGGGGTTTGTTGGAACATCCAATCAATAGCTGGTGGGTCAGAAGCACAAGTGACAACCTGGACTTGCATTTGGTATCTGAAGTCAAAGAGGGGATAGTCTTGTAGGACTGACCCCTTAACCTGTGGGATCAGATGCTATCTCTGGGCAGATAAAATTAGGACTGAGATGAATTATAGGATACCTAGCTGGTGTCTACAGCATCCCTTAATAGTCTGGAGGAACACACACACACACACACACACACACACACACACACACACACTGGAAATAGAAAGAAGAACCATTTTAATGTATGTACTAGAATCAAAGTAAATGAGTGACAGAGGTGAGGGCTGGTTTTCTCATTGTTGGGGTGGAAGGTTACAAATAAGCTAGGAAGTAAAACGATCACTGTGGTACTTGACTGGAGTTGAATATTAGTATCAACCTATGTTTAGCTTGGTAAAGGTACATATGTGTACATATAGAAAAAATTGTAGATTTATTTATTCATATACATGAAATAGTATATGCACATATATCCCTTTACTGTATCAACTGAGAGAGCTAGAAGTAGCCATACCCCATTAGTATGAGTACATTCAGTATTTATATATTTACTGTACTACTATTTTCCTCTAAAAGAAACTGGGACTCTTCAGAAAAATGATTGATTTTAGGGCTTGAGCAGGGAATATACAAAATATGCCTGAAGCAACTTGTAATGCCAGAAGTAAAAAAGTACTCAATAAACAAACAAACAAACAAACAAACTCACATTGACGAGTATATGTCAAAAAGGCATCAGCACTCAACTGAAAGAACTCCCAATGGCCAAAGCTGGAATATTTGAGCAGCTCAATAAATAATGCAGTGTAAGATTTTAGTCCAAAGTATAAAATAAATATCCATGAACCCTTACCCATGTAAATAAGTTATTGAATAAATATGGAGGAGGAGAGAACAATATTCTGTGCAGAAAAATTCCAAAAAATGTGTATGTAGATCTTCCTCCCCAAGTATGTGCAGTATCATTCTCTAGTGTGATTATGAGGAAAGCATCAGACAAATTCCAATTGAAGCCTTTCTAAAAAGTATCCTACCAGTATTCCTTTTGAATATGAATAGGAAACATTTTGACAACTCAGTTGATGTACCTGATATAACAGACATACGTAAAGCCCATGAAGTCAGACAAACAGAAGGAAAGGAAAGCTAAAGTCACTGAAAAAAAAATGCGTTCCCCAAAATAAGAAAAAATAAAGGTAAAGACTTCATAAAAGATAGCTAGTTTAGTAGTCAAGGACCCACTCTGTGCAGACATTATTCTGCACTGTAGAAACAGCACAGAGTAAAGCACACGAGTACCTGCCCTCAAAATGTTGGCACACAGGGTAGGAAGACATCACTAAGTCAATAATGTGGTGGATCCATTGATGATAAGTACTATGGAGAAGAAGAAAGAAGGCAATAGAAGAGGCAAGGTTTCAAATCAAGTCTGTAGGGAAGGCCTCACTGAAATTAATATTTGAACAAAAGAAAGGTAGGAGGATCATCAGAAGTAAAATCTTCGATTAAAAGTGTGTTCGCAGTCTTTGAAGAGCAGCCTGGAGGCCTGAAAAACAGTCTGCAAATAAAGGCACCACTGAGACTGGTGTGGGGGGTATGAGGGGGATCCACCTGTTTAGAATACATTCAGCTTTAAATGAGAGGGCTGGACTGCATCAGAGATGATGAATATGTAACATTCTCCTCATCCCAGCACCCTTTAGGGACAGTGCTAATTAATCACATTTCCTTTTCCAAAAGTGCCCTCAAAATCCCACTGGCATCAAGTGCTGCAACACGCTGTGGCCCATTGGTCACATTGGTGACAGAGTTCTCTTCTAAAATGTGATGGGTTTTTCTAAAAGACTTTATTTATTTATTTATTCATGAGAGACACACACAGAGAGAGAGAGAGAGGCAGAGACATAGGCAGAAGGAGAAGCAGGCTCCCTGCAAGGAACCCGATGTGGGACTCCATCCCCAACCCTGGGATCATGCCCTGGGCCAAAGGTAGCCGCTCAACGGCTGAGCCACTCAGGCATCTCAATGTGATGGTTTTCTTGAAGGAAGTCAAAGATCTGTTATCCAGGAGCGCCTTGGGAAAATTGGAATTGGGGCTGAATTAGAATAGGGTGAGGGAGGAAGAATGCTGAGCGCCACGTATAACAGTCAGATGAGCAACTATGTGAGCAGAGTACCCCAACACACCCTGAGCCTTCCCAGGGTGACCTCTGGGATGTGAGAGGTTCCAGGAAAGCAGGTAGTGGATATCCTCTCCTCCAAATGTCTGCAAGCTCCAGGGCTGGAGCCACCCATTTAGCCTCCCATGTCACCATGTCTTCCTTCTGTTTTTACCCTTCTTGCATTTTCTTTAAAGTAACCATAGACTTATTGCAAGGCACCACTTTTATTTTTTTTTAATTTTTATTTATTTATTTATTTATTTATGACAGTCACACAGAGAGAGAGAGAGAGAGGCAGAGACACAGGCAGAGGGAGAAGCAGGCTCCATGCACCGGGAGCCCGACGTGGGACTCGATCCCGGGTCTCCAGGATCGCTCCCTGGGCCAAAGGCAGGCGCTAAACCGCTGCGCCACCCAGGGATCCCAAGGCACCACTTTTATTGAAGGAAAAACGTACTCTTCTTTTTTTGCATTCTGGACACTGACAAAATACAGTAATTATATCAACTGGTATCTCGAATGAGTCATATTTATAATTTCTGCCAGTTTGATTTGATCCAAGAATTAAAGAGATTGAAAATATTGTTAGCAGTATAAATTGGCAACTTAATTGGTGGTAAAATAAAATTCAGCATCAGATATTAAAAGGCTTTCCTATTGATGTTAAGTGCTTTTTCCCAGGGAAGATAAACAGGTACTATTCGATACCTAGAGGGAAAAGTAAGTTCCCTTCTTTACATAGCACAAAGCAACAGCCTTTATACGCATATTTAAAGAAAAATTAAGTAAAAAGTGCTGATTATGTCAAGGGCTAATGATAGTGGCCAAGATTGGCTGGGGTAGTTCAAATCTAGGGACTGTAAATACACCAGTGACTCATTCCTCCTACCTTGATCTAAGGCTCAGCTCACCAAAGGACTTTGGATTTCAAAATATCTCTGGCTTACACCCTGGGGTGTGTTTTATTTGTTTTTCACCTACATGGTAAATGTCTCTGATTGGTATTGGTCAGCATAGAGTGAAGGAGAGATGAACCATTTATTTAATAAATATATATGCCTACCTTATATGTGCCTGTGACTACACTATGTGCCAGGTACAGGAAGGCAAATACAAAAGTGTGATTCCCTGCTTTGTAAATATTAGAGCCTAGGAGATACCACCTATGAGAGACCTGTTTCTGAGATTCAGGCCACAAGCATGACCATCCGCCAAATGACACAAAATGGTGATCATGAGACAGACTCTGATTTCAAGTCATGATTTTTGGAGTCTTCTTGGGCTTTATTTTAAATTGAATTAAAATGCCAAAAATAGACAATTGATGTTTTTGATTGACAGCTCTATTCATATGCCAAAAATTCTCCATTTTAAACTGTACATTTGGGCAGCCCTGGTGGCTCAGTGGTTTAGCACCACCTTCAGCCCAGGGCATGATCCTGGAGACCCGGGATGGAGTCCCATGTCGGTTCCCTGCTTGGAGCCTGCTTCTCCCTCTGCCTCTCTCTCTCACTCTGTGTGTGTGTGTGTGTGTCTGTGTCTCTCATGAATAAATAAATAGAATATTAAAAATAAATAAATAAATTGTACATTTTTGTGGGTTTTAGCACGCTGAGTTGTGCAGTGTCACCACTCTTTAATAGTGAAGATAATTAAAAGACTCATCACCTTTTGAGGTAATAGAAACTCTGAACCTATCAGCAAATATCCTATAAATTCCTCTCTCTATAATCCAGGAAAACCACTAATCTACTTTTTTCTTTATGGATTTGCCTATAATAGAAAATCCATGTGAACAAAACCATACAGTATGTGTTCTATGGAGACTGGCTTCTTTCACTTATCATAATGTTTTCAAGATTCATCCATGTTGTAGCATTGTGAGGATTGTATTCCTTTCCCTTGTCAGATAATATTTCATTGTATGTATAATATTGTGATTTATAATACAAAAACATATATTTGGCTTTTGTGCCCATTTCTGGCACAGAGCTCCAAATCCTTGGAATTTCCCAAGTTATGAGAGCAATGGAGATGTCTTTTATTGTGTTACTCAGGGGATGTTTGGAAAGCATCTCAGGATGGTTGCTGGGAGAACCAACCATGCAATTGGAGGACTGAAATTTTGTCCCATCTCCCTGACCTCCAGGGAATGGAATAGGGCTAGAGAATAAGTAGGGCTGAAGTGGGGCTAGAGACTGAGTTAAACTGCCAATGATTTCATCAATCATGCCTATGTACTGAAGCCTCCATTTAAAAAAACATTTAAAAGGATTGGGTTCAGAGAGCTTCTAGGTTGGTGAACACATGGACATTTAGGGAAAGTACTGCATTCAGAGAGACCATGGAAATTTCATGCCCTTTCCAAAAGCCTTGCCCTATGCATCTCTTCCATCTGATTGCTTCTTAGTTATATACCTTTATAATAAAGGTAATAGTTTAGTAAGTAAAATGTTTCTCTGAATTCTGTGATCTCCTTTAGCAAATTAATTGAACCCAAGGAGGGGAACATTGAAATTTCCAATCTATAGCAGGTTGGTCAAAAGCACAGGTGACCATCTGAATCTGTAACTGGTATCTGAAGTGAAGGGCACTTGTAGGTCCTTGTAGGACCAAGGCCTTTACCTGTAGGATCTTATGCTACTTCTAAAGTGTTAGAATTGAGTAGAGTGGTAGGACACTCAGCTGGTGTAGGAGCATTGCTTTATGGTGTGGAAAATGAAAACTTTTGGTATGGATATGCCACATTTTATTTATCCATTAATCAATAGATGGATTTTCCCCCCATTTTGGGATATAACTGTATTACTATAAACACATGTATAGATTTTTTTGTGGGCATATGCTTTTATTTTCCTAGGGGAATATATATAGGAGTTGAGGGGTCATAAGGTAACTCAATCTAACATTTGGAGGAACTACAAACTGTGTTCCAAAATGAATGCACCATTTTAAATTCCCTAAAGCAATGCATGAGGGCTCCAATTTCTCCACATCCTTGTCAAAACTTGTTATAATCTTCCTTTTAGTTTTAGCCATCCTACCACATGTGAATAGAATCTCATTATGGTTTCAATTTGCATTTCTGTAGCAACTAATTATTATCTTTTCATATACTTATTGTCCATTTGTATACCTATTGTGGAGAAAGGTGTATTCAAATATTTGCCAAATTTTAAAATTTGTATATTTACAGCAAAATTAAATAAAAAGTGCTGATTATATATAAAAGGCTTAAGAAGTAGCCTACACTTGGCTGTGAAAACTCATCTAGGAAACATAAGTCCCTATAAACTCACCTATGTCTTACTCATCTTACCTTCATCTGAGCCATGCCAGGCTCACTGGAAGACTTGAGCACTCTCTGGCTTCCACTCCGTGGTTTCGTTTCACTCCTTCATAGAATATGTCTTGGTTTGCTACTAATGATTAGCAGCAAATTATCACTGAATTATGTTTCAGAAGTCTTTTATCAGGTATCATTTGTTGGTATTTTTTCCCATTCTTTTTATCTTTTCAAACCCTTCATTGTGTCCATTGAAGCATAAAAGTTTTTAGTTTTGATAAAATTTCATCTTATTTAATTTTTTTTGCCTTTTGCTTTGATGTTAATATATAAATTTAAATGTCATACCCAACTTCATGGATATTTAATTCTATATGTTATTCTACGAGTTTTGAGTTTAAGCTCTTAACATTAGGTTTATGATTAATTTGTGGTTGATTGTTCGTTTTTAGTGTGAGGTAGGGGTTCAAATTCATTCTATACATGTGGATTTCCAGTTTTCCCAGCACCATTTGTTAAGACTATTCTTTCCCCTATTCAGGTATATTTTCATTCTTGTCGAAAATCAATTGACAAGGAGGGGGCAAGATGGCAGAAGAGTAGGGTCCCCAAGTCACCTGTCCCCACCAAATTACCTAGATAACCTTCAAATCATCCTGAAAACCCACGAATTCAACCTGATATTTAAAGAGAGAACAGCTGCAATGCTACAGTGAGAAGAGTTCGCCCTTCTATCAAGGTAGGAAGATGAGGGAAAAAAAGAAATAAATAAAAAAGCATCCAGGGAGGAGGGGCCCCGTGAGGAACAGGGCCGAGGCTGCGTGGCCAGTGTCCCCAGGACAGGCAAGCCCCGTCCCGGAGAAGCAGGAGCTGCACCAACCTTCCCGGGGGAAAGGCCTCGCAGGGAGCTGGACCAGGACCCAGGAGGGCGGGGATGCCCTTGGGCTCCCGGGGATACTAACAGGCACCTGCGCCCCGGGAGAGCGCCCCGAGCTCCCTAAAGGGCTGAAGCTCCCTGCGGTGGGGCCGGGAGCAGCTCGGAGGTGGCTCTGCGCAGAGGGTCTGCGCTGCCCGGGAGCGCGATTCCAGCAGCGGGAGACCCGGAGCCCACAGTGCTGGGGAACACAACCAAAGATCCAGCTCTCCCCCGGGACAGGCAGAGGCCGGGAGGACACAGGACAGCGAAGATGCTCCTGCCGCCAGTAGGCCCGAGCTGTGCAGATCGGCGGCCCCTGCCCCCGGAGCATCCAGGCCCTTGCGGACTGGGAGCTGTGGAAGTTACTGCGGGAGCTGACTCCAGGGCCGCAGAGCTGGCCCCGCCACTGCGGTTGTTCCTCCTGGGGCCTCACGGGGTGAACATCCCCCACTGAGCTTCTCAGTGGCCTCACAGGATACACAGGATAAAAAACTCCCACTGAGCCTTGCACCAGGCAGGGGGCTGAGCAGCTCCCCCAGGTGCTCACACCTGAGAATCAGCACAGCAGGCCCCTCCCCGCAGAAGACCAGGTAGAAAAACATGGGAAAAGCAAGTTGTTGACCAAGCAGCACTGGAAATTTCCAGGGGAAGTCGAGGGATTTACAGTATATAGAATCAGAAGATACTCGCCCTTCTTTTTGTTTTCTGTTTGCTTCCGCTGTCTTTTTTTTTTTCTTTTCTTCTTCTTTTTTTCTTTTCGTCTTTTTCTTTTCTCTCTTCTCTCTTTTTCTCCTTTTTCCAATACAACTTGTTTTTGGCCACTCTGCACTGAGCAAAATGACTAGAAGGAAAACCTCACCTCAAGAGAAAGAATCAGAAACAGTCCTCTCTCCCACAGAGTTACAAAATCTGGATTACAATTCAGTGTCAGAAAGCCAATTCAGAAGCACTATTATACAGCCTCTGGTGGCTCTACAAAAAAGCATAAAGGATTCCAGAGACTTCATAACTGCAGAATTTAGATCTAATCAGGCGGAAATTAAAATCAATTAAATGAGATGCAATCCAGACTACAGGTCCTAACAATGAGGGTGAACGAACTAGAAGAACAAGTCAGTGACATAGAAGACAAGTTGATGGCAAGGAGGGAAACTGAGGAAAACAGAGGAAAACAATTAAAAGACCATGAGGATAGGTTAAGGGAAATAAATGACAGACTCAGAAGGAAAAAATCTACATTTAATTAGACTTCCCAAGGGCACCAAAAGGGACAGAGGTACAGAACATGTATTTGAACAAATCCTAGCTGAAAACTTTCCTAACCTGGGAAGGGAAACAGGCATTCAGATCCAGGACATAGAGAGATCCCCACCTAAAATCAATAAAAACTGCTCAACACCTCGACATTTAATAGTGAAAATTGCAAATTCCAGAGATAAAGAGAAGATCCTTCCTTAAAGCAGCAAGAGACAAGGAATCCCTAACTTTTATGGGGAGAAATATTAGATTAACAACAGACCTCTCCACAGAGACCTTGCAGGCCAGAAAGGGCTGGCAGGATATAGTCAGGGTCCTAAATGAGAAAAACATGCAGCCAAGAATACTTTATCCAGCAAGGCTCTCATTCAGAATAGAAGGAGAGATAAAGAGCTTCCAAGATAGGCAGAAACTGAAAGAATATGTGACCTCCAAACCAGCTCTGCAAGAAATACTAAGGGGGACTCTGTAATAGAAAGAGGAAGTTCAAGGGAACAATCCACAAAAACAGGAACTGAATAGGTATCATGATGACACTAAATTCATATCTTTCAATAGTAACTCTGAATGTGAATGGGCTTAATGACCCCATCAAAAGGCGCAGGGTTTCAGACTAAATAGAAAAGCAGGACCCATCTATTGGCTGCCTACAAGAGACTCATTTTAGACATAAGGACACCTACAGCCTGAAAAATAAAAGGTTGGAGAACCATTTACCATTTAAATGTTCCTCAAAAGAAAGCAGGGGTAGCCATCCTTATATCAGATAAACTAAAGTTTATACTGAAGTCTGTAATAAGAGATGAAGAGGGACACTATATCATTCTTAAAGGATCCATCCAACAAGAGGAACTAATAATCATCAATATTTATGCCCTGAATAGGATATCAATCAATTAATAACCAAAGTTAAGACACACTTAGATAGTAATACACTTATACTTGGTGACTTGAATGTAGCACTTTCTACAATCAACAGATCTTCTAAGCACAACATCTCCAAAGAAACAAGAGCTTTAAAAGATATACACTGGACTGGATGGGTTTCACAGATATTTACAGAACTTTACATTCAAATGCAACTGAATACACATTCTTCTCAAGTGCACATGGAATTTTCTCCAGAATAGACGACATACTGGGTCACAAATCAGGTCTTAATTCATACCAAAAGATTGGGATTGTCCCCTGCATATTTTCAGACCATAATGCCTTGAAATTAGAACTAAATCACAAGAAGTTTGGAAGGATTTCAAACACATGGAGGTTAAGGACCATCATGTTAAAAGATGAAGGGGTCAACCAGGAAATGAGAGAAGAATTTAAAAAATTCATGGAAACAAATGAGAATGAAGATACAACTGTTCAAAATCTTTGGAATACAGCAAAAGCAACCCTGAGGGGGAAATACATTGCAATACAAGCATCCATCCAAAGACTGGAAAGAACTCAAATACAAAAGCTAACCTTGCACCTAAAGGAGCTGGAGAAAAAACACCAAAAGATCCTACACCCAGCAGAAGAAGAGAGTTAATAAAGATTTGAGCAGAACTCAATGAAATAGAGACCAGAAGAACTGGGGAATAGATTAACAAAACCAGGAGTTGGTTCTTTGAAAGAATTAATAAGATAGATAAACCATTCACCAGCCTTATTAAAAAGAAGAGAGAAAAGACTTAAATTAATAAAATCATGAATGAGAAAGGAGAGATCACCACCAACACCAAGGAAATACAAACGATTTTAAAAACATATTATGAACAGCTGTACGCCAATAAATTAGGCAACCTAGAAGAAATGGATGCATTTCTGGAAACCACAAACTATCAAAACTGGAACAGGAAGAAATAGAAAACCTGAACAGGCCAATAACCAGGGAGGAAATAGAAGCAGTCATCAAAAACCTCCCAAGACACAAGAGTCCAGGGCCAGATGGCTTCCCAGGGGAATTCTATCAAACGTTTAAAGAAGAAACCAAACCTATTCTACTAAAGCTGTTCAGAAAGATGGAAAGAGATGGAGTACTTCCAAACTCGTTCTATGAGGCCAGCATCACCTTAATTCCAAAACCAAAGACACCATTGAAAAAGAGAACTACAGACCAATATCCCTGATGAACATGGATGCAAAAATTCTCAACAAAATACTAGCCAGTAGGATCCAAAAGTAAATTAAGAAGATTATTCACCATGACCAACTGGGATTTATCCCCGGGATGCAAGGCTGGTTCAACACTCGTAAAACAATCAGTGTTTTTGATCATATCAGGAAAAGAAAAAACAAGCACCATATGATCCTCTGAATAGATGTGGAGAAAGCATTTGACAAAATACAGCATCCATTCCTGATCACAGCTCTTCAGAGTGTAGGGATAGAGGGAACATTCCTCAGCATCTTAAAAGCCATCTACGAAAAGCCCACAGCAAATATCATTCTCAGTGGAGAAGCACTGGGAGCCTTTCCCCTAAGATCAGGAACAAGACAGGGATGTCCACTCTCACCACTGCTATTCAACATAGTACTGGAAGTCCTCGCCTCAGCAACCAGGCAACAAAAAGACATTAAAGGCATTCAAATTGGCAAAGAAGAAGTCAAACTCTCCCTCTTCTCAGATGACATGAATCCCTTCCTAATCATACAATTTGATTTTCTTTAATTTCCCAATGTGCTGTTTACTTCTGCAATCACTTTGTTTTTATATCTAATAACTACTTTTGAGATTGCTGCTTTTCATAACCATCTCCTGATGCCCCCATAAATTCTCCATGTTTTCCTGCTTCTCTCAAAATGAGTTAGCGTTTGGGTGGTTATTGTTGAAACAGTTTGTTTTTCCTTTTACGGGTCATTTCTCCTTCCTGAGGAAACTTTATTTGACAGGAAACCATTTGCTTGAAATGCTTACACTGGTGCTGTTCTTAGAGAACCATAGTGTTCCTGTTATCTGTTTCTGTTATCTTGTTCTTTGCAATCATTCACATGCTTCATTCGTAGTGAGAGTTACAGTGAGCTCTGTCAGAGATTTTATAGGTCAGTGTTCAATTTTTCATGGTTACTGACTGTGATATAGAATTTTGCCTTTTATATTAGTTGAGTTATCTTAGTGGGAAATTGGTAGAAGGCAATGTTTAAACATCACCACTTAGAATACCATCTTTATCCCGAAGGATCTCAGGTTTATTTCTTTTAAATATCATCTGAGAGGCAATTCTGTGTTGATGCACCTCTTATATAGTGGTAATAGTAAAAACTTTTGTTTTACATATTGTTTTAAGAAAAGACAAACAGGAAAGCAGCAGTCTTCATGTGGATGCTTGAATGTAGAGGCTACATTCCTGAGGCCCCTACACCTACTGCAGCCTGTTCCTACAAGATGGTCATCCGTCTGGTAAGTAGACACATCCACTATCCCCTGTTCTGATGAGCCTGAGGCAGAGGTTGCTCTAAAGCTGCCACAGGCCTTTTTATACATCAAAGGATCTCACGTCTGCCTATTCTGCCAAGTCCAGAATGGTCAAAGATTCTATATCTGAAAGACCTGCCCCAGCAAAGCTACTCATTGCTCCTGTGCAGTATCTATATTCTCAACATCATCTCTAGAAATTTTACCAGACTTACTTCCATCTGCCTTTACCATTCAATTTCCATCATTTGTCATTTATTCCTTAGCTTCTCTACTACGTTCAGGCTTTAAAAGGAAGGCGTGCTATTGTGGTTTTCCCCATGAGTCTCTCTGACGTCTTCATGTTACCTTCATTTGTTACAAATTTAGTCTCTTGAGGCTTGGCTCAGGGCCCATCCTTAGCCCCAACACACCTTCCAGGCCCCCCCGCCCCGTGCTGGCCCAGTTCCCCTCGGATAAGGGAGAGGCTATATAGGGTTTCCTCAGATTTGGTTCTAAAGGCTTCCAAGATGCTCCTGAGGCTCAGTGCAGAGACACCTGGGTTTTATCCTCTCCCTGTGCTGGCTGACCAAATAGCTCTCTACCCAACGGTGAGTCTCACTGCTCTCAAACTCATTGCTAATGAGCTTTAGCAGTTCTCTGACTTATTTTTTTTTTAGCAGTTCTCTTATACCTGCTCTTACCTTATTGTGCCACCATTCCATGCATATTCATTTTTGTCTCTTCAGTCAGAATGCAAATCCCTTGAGGTTGTCTTTTTCTTTCTTTCTTTTTCTTTCTTTTGTTCTTTCTTTCTTTCTTTCTTTTTCTTTCTTTCTTTCTTTTTCTTTCTTTCTTTCTTTCTTTCTTTCTTTCTTTCTTTCTTTCTTCTTTCTTTCTCTCTTTTTCTTTCTTTCTTTCTTTCCCCTTCCTTCCTTTCTTCCTTCCTTCCTTTCATAAATTACAGACGGGTATACAGCTTGAGCTTACAATGATTTGGGTTTTAATGTATTCCATGTGCCCTTTTCTGTGATACCCGGGCAAGATACTCAACCTTGTCCAACCTCTAATTTTTTGGCTGTCAAATGGTGATAATATTGATCAAGAAGGATTGTGTAACAACTAGAAATAATGCTTGTAAAATGTCTCAATATTCAGGAACAATTGTATTAAAAACTTTTTTTGTAGAATAAGACTATGCAAATAGGAGATACTCTCTGTACTTTCAATGAACAAACAAACCAGCCATTCTGCATGGAAGTAATGTTTCCAGTTTAAAGATGTGCAACTCATAATTGGTCTTTTCCACTTTCCCACCAAATTAATTTTTGCTACATGGAATTCTCAAAGTGATATGTCTCCCACTGCTTTTCAAAGTACAAAATTATTTTTATGGTTGGTTCCAAAGTCCCTCTTCCCCCAAGTAAAAAGTAAAATGTTCTGTTATCAGAAGCCAACGATTTATAAAACTTCCTGTAGAGAACCAACTAGACTATGTAACTTTTTAACAAGCTCTACCAATCTTGTCTCTGAAACATTGTGGCCTATATGAGATGCTCTGTCTCCTTGTTGAGGTTCACACTCCTGAGGACCATTCCAGACACCCGTGTCCCCACCCACCCCTGTTCTTCCCTGGACTTATTCTTCAGTGTTAATTTCTGACCACAGTTCCAGGACCCACAATTCCTTCCCTCTGGAACTCCAGCCTACCTATGCCCTCTAATCAGAGCTGACCCAGGACCATCCAGGAAGTATAGGAGCAGGTTTGTCTTCAAAGATCTCATGGACCCATGAATCACAATATGTACAAACTTATGAATATATAAGAATAAGTGTACAAATAAGTGTCCACATGCATACTAAAATCAGACTATTTACTTTGGGTACAAGAGTTAACCAAAGCTTGGAGGATGATAATGAGTACATAGGCAGGCCTGACCTGGACACAAAATGCCGCATGCTATTGTGTGCCCCCTTATGCACCCTCATTTGTGAAATGGGGTAATAATATCTACTCCTTCCTGTTGTTTTGAAGGGGAATTTGTAAGACAATTTTTACTTTATCCCACAAATAGTAGTCATTTAACTAGAATCACTATGCATTAAATCCTTGAAAATCCATTGAGGATGATCTAACTTATTCATTCATATAGTTGTCATTTCTCAGACATCTATCCTCTGCTGTTGGAACACAGTGATGAGGGAATAAAGTGTCTTTATTCTAACAGATGAGACAAACGACATGAAAACACACATCCCACTAGGAGAATGTGACAGGTTCTATAATTAGGTAATCAATGCCAAAGAAGAAGTAATTGTGAATTAAGGCACCTCCTTCTTTCACATCACCGTTTGTAAAAGGTGGTAGCGGCAGATTTCTAGTCCTGCATCAATCCTTCATTCTGTAGTCCAAGGAAAGGTTCTGCTTCCCAGGCCTAGATCCAATGCCAAGGTTATAATCAGCAACAATAAATTATAATGCAAAACTTAGCTACCCTCTGTGCCTGAATCTGACTATGAGCCAGGCACAGGAATGCAAGCAATACATAGTAAAGCATCCCTCTCTTCTTCCTTAGTCCTTCAGAACTGAAGAGGCTGATTTCAGGGTCTGATTTACAGATCCCAGAACACTTTGCCTCATCTCCTTGGTCAGCGTAGCTCCACACCCAGCACAGAAACCTGGAAGAGCTGCATTTGTATCACATGTACTTTTACACTTTTTAATGCCTGCACAGATGTCATCCAACTCAGTCCTAAGTGAAACTGGGGATTAGACGATGAAGAAGTGACACCTGCAGAGAGAATGTTCCAACTTTCCTGATGGTATTGATAACTGGCCCCAATGGGAGCATCTTCATACTTTGATTTGTGGCTAAGTGCACTCTGATCAATGCATATCTCTTGAATCCTATTTTGGTGACTTCACACACTATGAAGGGAAACAAATTGCCAGAATAAAAGAAAACATAGCTTGAATTTGATTATGAGTCACAAGAAAACATTTAAGCATCAAAGAAACATTCTAAGTGCTAGTAAATGAGAAAACCAGACCTTAACCTTCTCCTCTGATCTCATAGTCTGGGACTACTGAGTGAGAGAAGCCAGAGCCAGAATTCAATGATAGGGCCCTGGCAAGAGATTCAGGGAAAGCTTCCCACAAAGGCCAAGGGCTGACCAGGTTTAAGAAATGGATAACAGTGAGATGTGCAAGGAGAAGACAGAGCTGAGTTGGAGGGAGAGCCTCACATGGACCCACAGAAGCAGAAAGGGGATAAACAACTAATCTGTAATGAGGAGAGGGGCTGGAGATGAAGCTGAAAAGGTGGGCAGGGCCTGTGCTACTGGGACCTCAGGCACCAAAGTAAGGTTTGACGTGTGATGTCAGTATTCAGGTGTCATACACTGGGAAATGGCACCTTAGGGCTAAGACCCAGGATTTGTGTTCATGTAAAAACATCCCAAAAGCAGGAGGACCTATGGGGCAGAGGGCTGGTTCCCCAGACCCTTCTTGTCATAAAGCAATCCTAAGTATTGAGCTGCATCACCATACTACTGTATTGAAATCTTCCTGTGGCCAAAGGCCCTGTCCACCATCAGCTTCCCAGGACTCAGCTGGACCCTCCACCCTGCCTCCCAGGTGAGAGCTCTCCCTTTCAGCCCCATGGTTAGTCCTTGGCCTCTGCTGGTCCTTGATGCTTAGCAGTTGATTTACCATTGTCACCTCACTGCCAACCAGCTGGTGACATCACCCACAGCAGCCGCCAGCCCCGGAGGGAAGCCAGTCTCCTCTGGAATCAAATTCTGTCCAAATATATGCACCAAGAAGTCTGGCACTTTCCACTTGATTGATGCATGCAGAATTTCCTGTTACTAGATCTGATGGAATAAGTCTTTGCTCTGGTCTGCTTTCATTCCCATGGTTTAAAACACCTGTGCTCATCAACCGGATCCTATTTTTATTTCTTCCAAGCCTTTCTACTTGTCTTTACTAGACTCTGAGGCAGTAGCTTACAAAATGAAAGCGATCTTCTCTGGGACTGTGATCTTGCCAGCATGGTTTAGAGTGAAAATGTGGCATACACATGTAGACCTATGACAGCCCAATCGAAGGCAAGCACTGTACACTCACAAGTGCCTAGTGGCCAGTGCACTGCCTGCCTGTGTCACACTGCATGCCATGTTTTTCTCACATGACAGGACACAGATAGTTTGAGGGTGCTTTTTATTTTTTAGAATCTAGAATGAATAGTTCTACTGAATGGTGTCTGCTGGTGGATACCATGTGCAACTCGTGTGTGGAGCCCAGCCAGGCAGAGGAGCTGCTTCCTGGAATGACATGTTCAGAGCAGAATTTGTACTATCACAAGGAAGTGTTTCTCCAAATACATGCAAATGAAAATATGTTAGAGCTGTGGTTTTGATAACATGGATATAGCTCATGATAGTTACTGTCATGATTATGGACTATCCCAGACTTTTATGTCCCTATTGAAGAAATAAAGCCATAAATGCTTTGGTCATTGTTGTAGCCTTTATACGATGGTGATGGACAGAGCTCAGTGAAGACCCCTGCCTTAATCCATTATTTCCAAATTCCAATTTTAACAGTAAAAGCTACTATTTTCACCAGGACAGTGCAAGCAGTGCTGTCTGTCGAGTCCGGTTTGATCATAGGTTAAGGACACGGGAGACCTTTGTCACAAGTATCCTGCTAGCTTGGATATTTATGTGCCAAGGATAGATGCCTCAAACATTAGTGGAACATCTGTTGAAGTTGTGTAATCAGAAATTACAAAAATAACATGGGAGCCAGAAGAAACCAGAGCTGCATCTGCAGGTTGTCATAAAATTGCATAAACCTTGCAACGCATCATAGTAGGTATCAGAGAAAGTCTCCTTCAAGTGGTTACTTAAATCATCTTGGCTACCAGCAACTCTCAGGATTTTAAGGAGATAGCAAAAAATAATGAACTCTTGTGATCCCCCCAAAGCATCAAAAAGATTTGCTACACATGACCTCAAGAAAGAATCAAAGGACAAGAGGTGGTTCATTTAGAATCAATCATGTTCTGCAACATGAGAAAAATAAAGATTTGTTCTCTGTTTAAAGGAGTGCCTAATACTATCATCTTCATTTCCATATATTTACCAAAACGGATATCGCCTCCATGATTACAGGATGTTTTCTCTACTGGTGGAAGCACCACTAATGCCTTCGTTGGGCATGTTCCAAACCAGAGCCTCTCCCATGCTGGTGTGGTTCACTTGGTTTTGAGTGCTCTATATGCCTTATTATGGCCTTGGGCTTGTTAACATTATCTGACATTGCAATCATTTATTAATTTCTTTGTCTGCAAACAGGAATTTAGTTGATGGCTTTGGAAGTGGAGAGTTTATCAATTGCATTAAGCACATGGCCCACACACCCAGCCCCTCAATGACTTGTGGTGCATGTGGAGCAAAAGCAGGAATGGCCCAAAAAGCTATATGTTTTCTCAGGCCACTGCCTGTTGGGTGTAGCAGGGATATCCACTCAGACCACACATTAAGACTACCTGAGGAGTGCTTTAAAAACACAGATGCTGGAATTGGGGCCATCATACATGAGCAGATGAGTAAGCTCCCTCTCTTTGACTTTTTACTCTTCTCAACAGCTGACCTGCTTTGCTAATGTCAACATGTTCCTTGCAAGTAGAATTTAAAGTCATACATGTCCAGTTAGGGTCATGTTGAAAGAATGCTTTTTTTTCATATGGTTTCATTCTAGGATCTACAACCCTTCTGCTCTAAGCAGAAAGCCTCCAGATGGCCCAGCCATACTCTCCATAATTCACTGTGGGTGTTAGGCCACAGCCCAAAGCAAGGGTTCATTTGTTAACAGTTGTTCCCATCTATATGGGACCTGATTGGTGGATATAGCTAGACCAGGAAAAAAAGTGAATGTTTGGGGACCCATGCCTCTGAAAAAATGTGGTTGTTATCACAAACCATCTACAGCAACAGGACCAAACCAAGGGTAGGTTGGTGGAGTACCCCACTGTGAGTATAGGCAATAGTCAATGCATTGTCAGTAGTGAACAATATAACATATTTTAAAAATAGTGAAACACTGATAAAACTTACTCAAAGTTAATCTGCTTTTTATTATTACCAGTCTAAAGAATGTCAGTGATAATGTGCTTCTCCTCTAAAAATTCTTATGTTGGCATAAGTTCTAAACAATTTCTGTGATTACTGTTGTGTTTTAACAAGATAAATACTAGCCTCAAATTAACACATTTTTATGACATACTTAAATAAAGGTTGTACTCTACATAGAAGGCAATTCAGAAAACTCCCTTTATACAATATGCTCCAACACACGTCAACTCAACCAACTCAGCTATCTGTGTTTATTCAGTCATAAAATGGGAATTATTCAAACTTTCATCAAAATTTCATCTCTTTGGGTGTAGTTTGCAACTCCATCTCTTAAAGCACTCATATTCTTGTATTTAAACAGTACATTCAAAGTCGTCAGTGGTAGCATAAAAGCAAACACATAAAATTGGAGTCATTTCAACTCTGTAATTCTGTCTGACCCCATTGGGTTTTCATTTGTGTTGAAATTTTGAAACAGTGAAACAATAGAGATTACAAGGTATGATACCTTTTGTTTTGTAAGTGCAAAATGTATTTCCTACATGAAATACTTGTAATTAATTTAATAATATATTTAAAATTGAACCTACTCAAGAAAAAATATCACTGGCTATGACAGGATCATTAATGACGGTAATTTCGTTGAGCAAGGGAAGGAGAGAAATAGCATACCTCATGGGCCAGCTGTGCTGGATGTGCCCCTTACAGCCCAGTGTTGACAGGTGGCAGTTCATCTTTGCCCTCGGTCTTTGGGATTGCTACAGCCCAGCCAAAAGCCCTGCCTTAGGCCTCATGTAGCCTTGGGTACTCATCTAAACTCTCGTGATTTTTTTTTTTTGTTTGTTTGTTTGTTTTTTTGTTTTTTTTGTTTTTCATCACCAAAGCAAATTCAGAGAGAAGAGCACATTACAGAATGGAGACCCAATGTTCATTCTGAAACATATGGTGCAGTCACTACTCTGAGGTACTTGCCACACAGATAAAAAGATGAAACATGCAATTCACAAGAAGTTAATTATGTAAGATGTCAGCGCAAAATAAATCACAAAGGAGAAACTTGTAGATGAAAAGTAAATGGACCAAGCAATTCCTATTCTTAGAGCCTGTAAGGGGCTGAGGACACATTCTAAACACAAGGGGTCTTGGGGCAGCTTCTGGAAGAGCTTTATCTATTTTTATTTAATTTACAAGCCAAGTCTCATTTTGCTGGATCAATGCAGTCCTTTTGGGGCGAGGACCTTCAAGCCTCATTGACATAGTACAAAGCTGGAAGGAGCTCCTGGAGGCAGGCATAGCCTGCTCTGTACCTGCACCGAACCCTCAGGGGTCTATATGGTCATGGTGCATTGAGCTTCTTTCTTAACAGATGAACCGGTTGTAAACCCCATTTCCCCAGACACTGACACATTTCTCTCAATAGTACAGAAATCCTGTGTATGCTTTCCCATTATCCTAGGACCTAGTTCTTAAGGGTTTTATCTCACCTTTACCTCCTAGGATCCAAGATTACCACCCACCCTGTGCTCAGGTAGAGCAGCAGGAAGTGGCTGGACAGCATTTGGCAGTAGAGAAAACTTTGCGTTGGCCAAGAATGAGCATATGTCCTCAGAAATGCCGTGAATTTTCACACCAGAAAGCTGATTTGATTTTTTTCTCTTATACCCTAGAAACCAGATTTCTTCACATTCGGATTTACACTGTTGCTGCCAATCGGGACATGTGTAACTGTCCTCACTGTAATTCCTCTGGTTTATTTATGAGGCTGCTTTCTGTATTCTTGCTTCTCCAGATTCTCTGTTCCCCTGGGGGCAAAGGGAAACTAGGCTTCCCCAGATTTATTGCAGTTCAGTGTTCTCTGAAATGCAATTAAAATGTTAAGGAAGATGGGACAATCAATATTTCATAATATACCCCAAAAACCCCTTTCCTTAATGGGCTGGTGTGAGTTGCAATAATGAGTCCAAGGCTATGTCTGCAAAATGCCAAAGCAACTAGTTGCAAGTGAATAATTTCTATCTCATTGTCAGTCTCCTCTACCCAGTTCCCATCTTGGCCCTCCTCCCCATAAGTGGTTAACAGGACAATTTGTTTTGACATTGTGGGGAAGGCAAGGCCATGAAACTGGAGACCAAGATGTGAAGCAGGAGTGAATGCTGCTGGACAGAGCCTTTCTGGGACTTCCCTTCACTCTTTCCAGAAGAACCACAAAACATCACCATTCTGTGATTTTACAAAGGTGTTATTCTAGAGGTAAATGAACATGTAGGGGCTAAGCACACATATTACCACTCCATATTTCTCTATATCTCAAACTTGTCCCCAGAATCCTTTCCATGACCCCCCCCCACCTGTCCATGACCACCTAGCAGCAGAACCTGAAGGGAAAAGGATTTTTTTCATCTGAAATTATCTTTCATTTGTTGATATGTTTATCTGTTTAATAGATAATTTATCACTAGATTCCAAGCTCAATGGCTGTGGGATCTGGTTGTGTTTCCTTATGCATCTCCAGTTGCTAGAAGATTACCTGGCACATCGCAAACGCTCAAAGAATATTGGCTGAATGAATGAATGAACAGTTTGTAAAAATCCACATCATTTCCCATGGTGTATCTTTTAGCAAAGTTGGTTTTGCAGTTGTCTACCCAAGGGGAAAAAAAAAGAGTTGCCCATATGCTTTAAATGAACTCCAATTTTTCACTTAACAGTCATTAAACGGACATATACCAAGTATCAGTTATTGTACTGTGTTAAACCATGGAGAAGGGAGAATACAAAAGTGAATAAACTAGACTTTACCCTCTGGTAGCACACTAGATAATGAAGGAGAAAGTCATGATTACTGCACACTATGATATATTCACAATAGATGGAAGTATGAGGTGTTGTGGCACCAAAATGCCCAGGCGAGTTCGGAGAACTTCCCTTCTGCCTATGAAGTCTTTCATAATCTGGGTCTTGAAGGATGAGCAGAAGATCCAGTAATGATGAGGTGGAATTTCATCTTGGCTGAAATCAACAGCTTGGCAGATAGCAGAAAGGCATTGAAGAAGGAAAAGGATTTGCTGTCAGGGGCTCAGTGCGTCTCTTATGTCATGTCATTACATCCCAACCCCGCCCTGGGAGCTCAAAGAATAACAAAGCTCCCTATCATTTAAATATGGCAAATGGGGCACAGAGAACTGCCTAACAGCCTGTCATGTTTCTAGCTAGGAAGAAACAGAGTGAGTTTGTAGTCACTGTCTGCAAAGCCCCAGGCTCCTTCCACTGTCCGACATGCAGCTCACTCACCAAGCATCAAGTGAGCATTCACTGTGCTCCAAACACCATGTCAGACATCATGATATAAGTAAACCAAGGCAACCTTTCCTTTCAGAGCTCTCACACTGGGGATAATGGTTACCTCTGCTCATGAACAAGGTACTGTTCCTGCTTTGGGGTATAAGACAAGGCTTATACCTAAGGGAGTATGTTTTAAGCCTGGCATAGTCCCTGAGGTGAGGCTATAGGATGCCTATAGGATGTTGGCTGGTCACCCCCTGTGGTCTGGGGTGACTGAGGGTGGACGCATGCATGGACATGCAAGTTGGTGCCTGAGGAGGTTTCAGATAGGAGACTACGGCCGGCAGCCAAACAAACTAAAAAGCACAAAGCCAAGAGGTACCTGGAAGTGAGGTTAGAGGATAGGGGAAGGGCACAGAGAGAGACTTTCTGTCAGGAAGTAAGAGGCCTCAGGGCTGTGGGGTGAGCAGTCTGTGTGTGAGAGCTGTGTGCTGGCATTTTCAGTGCCTCCAACTGTGTGAGAAGAGAAGCCTGACTATAAACTGAGTGCCAAGGAAGAAGACAATGGTCTGGAGAGGTAAGAGACCCGCACAGGTCACACACATGCATGAAGCAAAGCAGGCATACCTACCCCAAAGCCTGTAGTCCCTACCCTAACACTGCAGGAGGAGGCTCAAGTGTCAGGCCCTGAGAATCCAAACTGGACCTGCACTGTGCCTTACACATGAGAAGTGGGGAAGCTATGAAGATGGAGTGTGTAGTTTATTTGTTTTTTATTTTTTTTATTATTTTTTAATAATAAATTTATTTCTTATTGGTGTTCTATCTGCCAACATACAGAATAACACCCAGTGCTCATCCCGTCAAGTGCCCCCCTCAGTACCCGCCACCCAGTCACCCCCAACCCCCGCCCTCCTCCCCTTCCACCACCACTAGTTCATTTCCCAGAGTTAGGAGTCTTGCATGTTCTGTCTCCCTTCCTGATATTTCCCACACATTTCTTCTCCCTTCCCCTCTATTCCCTTTCACTATTATTTATATTCCCCAAATGGATAAGACCATATAATGTTTGTCTTTCCCCGACTGACTTACTTCACTCAACATAATCCCCTCCAGTTCTATCCACATTGAAGGAAATGGTGGGTATTTGTCGTTTCTAATGGCTGAGGAATATTCCATTGTATACATAGACCACATCTTCTTTATCCATCATCTTTTGATGGACACCGAGGCTCCTTCCACAGTTTGGCTATTGTGGACATTGCTGATAGAAACATCGGGGTGCAGGGGCCCGGCGTTTCACTGCATCTGTATCTTTGGGGTAAATACCCAGCAGCACAATTGCTGGGTCGTAGGGCAGGTCTATTTTTAACTCTTTGAGGAACCTCCACACAGTTTTCCAGAGTGGCTGCACCATTTCACAAAAGACATGAAGAGAAATCTCACAGAGGAAGACACAGACATGGCCAACACGCACATGAGAAAATGCTCCGCATCACTTGCCATCAGGGAAATACAAATCAAAACCACAAAATGAGATCCCACCTCACACCAGTGAGAATGGGGAAAAGTAACAAGGCAGGAAACCACAGATGTTGGAGAGGATGCGGAGAAAGGGGAACCCTCCTGCACTGTTGGTGGGAATGTGAAATGGACTTTGTAGTTTAGACAAAAGAAATAACTGAATATTTTTAAGATATTTATTTATTTATTTATTTGAGAGAGAAAGAGAGAAAGTATGGGGCGGGGGGCAGAAGTAGAAGGATGAGGCAGGGACCAGGAAACTAGAAGCAGGAATGGGTACTGGAAGGAAGATGCCAGCCAGACTTCGTCAGTGTGCAGATGTCTCCATTAGCAGTGCACCAGAAGTGATGCTACTTTCTCGAAAGCACTTGGAAATGGAACTAAATTAATTAGATTATTTTAAGCAGGTAAAGCCAAGAGTGACTGCCCATGAAACCATGTCAATGTGAGGATTGAGTTTCTGGAAGCCATGAAGCCATGAAGCCAGCATTTGGGCACAGAGCAGGCCTAGTAGGCAAGACATAGGGCAGGCCTTCCTGCTTTCTGAAAGTAGTGGATGGAGGCAGACACAATGCCTGTAACACTGGCGTCCTTTGCCTCTCCCACCTCTGCCCTCACTGTATCATGAGATTCTGTGTCTCACTTGAACATGGAACACAGGCAAGGGAATGGGGCTGTCACCCAACTCTGCCCCCGCTCATATTGTGGCCCACTCTGGTGTTTGGCCCCTCTCTGAAAGGAGGAGGTCAGATAAGATTCTCTCTGAGTCTCTTTCTATGAATCCTTGAGTATTTCTGAAGATTCTCTCAGGACCAGACTCACAAATAGCAGAATATTGCCATGGCACCTGAAGACTTGCTAAGGAGATGATCAAATATCCAGGTGAGAAAGGAAGGTTGCAGCTGGAGGCTTTCCCTCCACAGAAGATAACCCAAGGGCTCTCAGCCAGGCACATCCAGATTTGAATCATGTCTATCACCGGCTGCTTGTGAGCCTTGATTAGAGAAGTTATAGAACAAAGCAGTATATAATGAAGCAATATGTTGAATTCTTCAGATAATAAATGCTACAAGGCTCAATATGGGATGATACAGTCCAGAAAGAGTTCTAGAAGGAGGTGAGGTTTGAAGTCTTGTGAGTATGTATGTAGGAATGGGCATGGGTGGGGAATGACACGCAGAAGGGCTCTGGGCGGGAATAACCAGCTGCTTTCCAAGAAACAGGGGCAGTGTGCTTTACAGAAACAGAAAGCAGGAGCGGTAGGTCAGGCAAAACTCTGTACAGAATCAGAGGGCCTAGGAGGGCTGCCTTGATGAGCTGTATCCACCTCTGGTTGAGACAAATGCATCTTCCTGGTGTCCCAATCCCACAACTTTCTAAGAGGGACAAGTAAGCACATCTTTCATCTGCTGCTGTGATCCTTCCCCCTGAGTAGACACCATGGGTCCAGAGCTACTGGGACATGTCAATATTCCTTAGCTCTAAGATAATTTTTGTTTAACTAATACAAGCATGTGGTAGAGAAAGCTTTATACAAAATGTTATCTTTACACACAAAATGTCAGAAAACGTTATTTGACGTGAATCCCTTGGGCTTTTTCGGAGGCTTGCCCCCAGCCTCCTCAGCCAGGAGAAAAGCTGGTCACTTGGCATTTTGTTTCCTCCCTTTACCCTCACCCTGACCCTGAGAGGCTCAAAGACAGTCAAAGGGCAGAGAATACATAACAAGTCAGAGGCTTCCCTTCTGCCTTCAAAGTGGATCCCATGAAGTCTAGGCAGCCAGCAGGTCCTCACTCTGCACCCAGATGAGGGTCTTTCCCACCCACCATCTGTCAACACTAAAGCTCTGTGCCCAGCACCTTTGTGCTCTCCTACAGTAATGTTCCAAATAACTGTCCTCAGGGTCCCGGTCAGTGGCCAGCACACCACTCCCCACTCCCATTTATGTTCAGTTCTGAATTGGTGTGTGTACCCCAAACATTAGCTTATTGAACAAAGCACTCAGGTGAGCCAAGAGTAGATACCCGTGTCCCAAGGCCAACCTCTTGCTGGAGGTGTCGAACCCTTCTAGGAGCCCCAGTCCTTATCTGATGATTTATCAAAAATTCTAGGGGTGCCTGGGTGGCTCAGCGATTGAGCGTCTGCCTTTGGCTCAGGGGGTGATCACAGAGTCCCCGGATCAAGTTCCCACATCAGTCTTCCCTGCATGGAGACTGCTTCTCCCTCTGCCTACGTCTCTGCCTCTATGTGTGTGTGTGTGTGTGTGTGTGTGTGTGTGTGTGTGTGTGTGTCTTATGAATAAATAAATAAAATCTTTTTAAAAAATCTAGAAAATAAACATATTTGCCTGGTTATGAATATGCTCCATATACCTTACGCTGAACAGAATGAAGTAAGAATAAGACAGTTTTCCAACTGAAAACACGGTATTCTATTAATTGTGTTTCTCTTACCTTAAGAAAGAATATGAACTCCTTGTGGCAGTTTCTCTTTTTTAAGAGAGGCATTTTCTCAGTTATTTCCCTGACAAGGAGGGCATATGTTCCGAAGAGTATGGGGATTATAATACCAAACATGTTCTGATAATTCACATCAGCAATGCACTCAGTGGGCTTCACTGATAAGGTTTTTAACCATGTGCCAACTCCAGATCCAGCAGTATTTTAAGGATCAGCACAGTCCCTTGCACACATGCAACTCATCTTTTATTATTATTATTATTATTATTATTATTATTATTATTATTAACTAGAAATATTTCTTATTAAGAGATAACCGGGCCATGGGCATCAAGGACCCAGTTAATTTAGGTTTCTTATCTAGACTGCCACAAGTAAACCTTCCAATGCTCTGGGGTAACCTGTATGGGTGTGCATCAGGCCCCAGAGGCAACTCACCCTCCTCAGTCACTGAGATCCAGCTTAGGAGATCTAGGTGAGCAGGTGAAGCTTCCTTTAGGAAATCCAGGGAGCTAGTGAGAATTGCCTCTTTCTTCCAGACAGCTACTAACAACTGCCTAAACAACCAACAGCTGGAGATGGTGTGGAGCCTGGAAGTCCAAGGGACTGGCCTCAAATCAGGCCGAAGCAGCTTGAAGGTGGACATTGGATTTGTCCTTGAAGCTTGAAGGATTTGCCATCAGTCTCAGAGACCTCTAGTTCTACAGAGCACTCTGCATGGCCATGGAGATGGGGGCTCCAAAACCCACCATGGCTCCCCACCACACACAGACATATGTAGACACACACTCTCCTTCTCTTTCTCTCTCTCTATGCTGCTACTCCAACCAGAACACATTTGTCCTCAACTGTTCTACCTGAGGCTGGAACTTAGAAAATGTCATTGCACCTCAAAATACTTTTCATTGGCTTAATGACAAAAGGATAGACTTTGGACACAGACTAACTTGTTTGAATCTCAACTCCCTCATCCATTTACGGTGTTGACTTGCATATAGCAAGCATACATCAAGTAGCCTCTCAGAACCTTATTCCTTTTACCTGGAAAATAAGGCAAATACTGGCTATCTTGCAGAGTTTTTGTGACAAATGAGAGAAAAATGCTTTTTCCATAGCACCTGGCACTGAGCAGATAATAAGTAAATATTAGTTATTATTTTAATTCATACTTTTATATGAGGCTTAAACTCAGCTATTCACTTTTTGATCCAAATACTAGTCACTGAACACCTTCTATGAGTCAAGAACTAGCTAACTTACAAATATTGGTTAAAAAAATATCGAAGTGGGGATCCCTGGGTGGCACGGGATCCCTGGGTGGCGCAGCGGTTTGGCGCCTGCCTTTGGCCCAGGGCGCGATCCTGGAGACCCGGGATCGAATCCCACGTCGGGCTCCCGGTGCATGGAGCCTGCTTCTCCCTCTGCCTGTGTCTCTGATCTCTCTCTCCCTCTCTCTATCATGAATGAATAAATAAAAATCTTTAAAAAAAAATCGAAGTGTTTATATCTTTACCACAAAAGAATCAATGCATGTACAAATATTGAATCATTACGTTGTATACCTGCAACTAACATAATGTAATATGGCAGTTATGCTTCAAAAACAAAAAAGAATTGATGCAGCAATATCACCAATAATGCATGTCTCTGTAGGTCTATAGTAGTTTCTGTGCACCTCATGCCTGTTCACTGGCACCTCAGCACACTCTTATTGGGTTTGGTGCACTGCCAAAATGGGATAGACACTGGAAGAGTGTAAAATCTGTGGAAATAAAATTGCAATAAATGGGGAGGGAAATACTACAGGACAAGCTGACACTGAGTAAGACGGAGGTTTCCCAGAAAAGGTAAAATTTGCATTGGGTCTGACAATGTCATCGGTAGTTATACAATTGCTTGAGTGAGTTCATGAAATCCAGCACTTCTCTTCCCTCCAGACACCCTAATTTTCCCATCAGTCCATTTCATTCACCACAGTGATTGGTCCTGGGGTGGGCACACATCCCAATCAGGGCCAGTGAGAACGATTCTTCACTGGAAATAGAGATCTTTTCTTTCTTCAGGATGTACACAGGGAGGATGTCAATCTGGAGTTCGGGAGCGGGGGAGGGGGGAGGTATGAGGATGCAAGAGAGTGCAGGAGAGTGATAATGGTGGGTAGAAGGTGGAGGGAGCACTCCCTGACCCATCACAGAACCCTACCCAGACACAACAACGTCTTCTTGGCTTTGGACTCTTCAGTTATTCTAGTGAATGAAGTCAATCCAATTTGAATAGGACTTTCTGAAAATGAATCTCTGAAAGAAAAAGTCACAGAGTGTGTTTTAACAAACATTTATCATCACTCCTCAGGGAAAAATTGGTGCAAGCCCTTAGCCAGGCATTTCTAAGGGGATAGAATCTGTCTGGATCTGTCCAGTTCTTCTTCCTCTTGTATCATCAGTTCTGTTGGACCCTATGGTTCCCTGTTGAGTTTTCATTTCCACTTTACATAGTTCTTGTAAGATATATAAATATATTTTTTGGCCTCCTGTCATAAATGTTATCTAACTTTAGAGTAATCGTCAAATGTATACGTACGTTGCCAAGATTTTAGTTCTTTTCAAACTCTTACAGAAATAAGGCTGACTTGCGCCCATCATCTACCACTCCTGAGAAACAACTCCTGAGCAAACAACTGGATGTTTGCCGCTTTTAGACTGTCCAGCCCTGATTCATCCTAGTGTTTCTGTCCTGAGTTTTCCTACTTCTGCATATACTTTTTTAAATAATAAATTTATTTTTTATTAGTGTTCAATTTTCCAACATACAGAATAACACCCTGTGCTCATCCCGTCAAGTGCCCACCTCAGTGCCCGCTGACCTCGTGCCCGCCACCCAGTCACCACCACCCCCACCCATCTCCCCTTTTACCACCCCTAGTTCATTTCCCAGAGTTAGGAGTCTTCCATATTCTGTCTCCCTTTCTGATATTTCCCACTTATTTTTTATCCTTTCCCCTTTATTCCCTTTCACTATTATTTATATTCCCCAAATGAATGAGACCATATAATGTTTGTCCCTCTCCGGTTGACTTATTTCACTCAGCATAATACCTATACTTTTGTCTTTCACGATGGCAAGCAGGTTTTTATCCTGGTCAGTTTTTACATTTAAAGGAACCCCCCTTATGGCTCTGAATTGAGAATCCACTTTATGATGGTAAGAAGAATAATGTGAGACTTCCTGTGTTGCACTATTAAACATGCCTCTTGACCTGACAACTTTGGGTTTTATGTGTAATGTTCCACACTTGTACTCACAAAGACTACATTGGTTATGTCTTTTCTTTTTTGTTTTAATAGTAAATTTGTTTTTGTTTTGTTTTGTTTTTATTTTTTTATTGGAGTTCAATTTGCCAACATATAGCATAACACCCAGTGCTCATCCCGCCAAGTGCCCCCCTCATTGCCCATCACCCAATCACCCCAATCCCCCGCCCACTTCCCCTTCCACTATCCCTTGTTCATTTCCCAGAGTTAGGAGTCTCTCATGTTTTGTCACCCTCACTGATATTTTCACTCATTTTCTCTCCTTTCCCTTTATTCCCTTTCACTTATTTTTGTATTCCCCAAATGAATGAGACCATATGTTTGTCATTTTCCAATTGACTTATTTCACTCAGCAGAATACCCTCCAGGTCCCTCCATGTTGAAACAAAGGTGAATATTTGTACTTTCTAAGGGCTGAGGAATATTCCATTGTATACATAGACCACAGCTTCTTTATCCATCATCTTTCGATGGACACCGAGGCTCCTTCCCCAGTTTGGCTATTGTGGACATTGCTGCTATAAACATCAGGGTGCAGGTGTCCCGGCGTTTCATTGCATCTGTATCTTTGGGGTAAATCCCCAGCAGTGCCATTGCTGGGTCGTAGGACAGGTCTATTTTTAACTCATTGAGGAACCTCCGAACAGTTACCAGAGTGGCTGCACCAGTTCACATTCCCACCAACAGTGCAAGAGGGTTCCCCTTTCTCCGCATCCTCTCCAACATTTGTGGTTTCCTGTTTTGATAATTTTCCCCATTCTCACTGGTGTGAGGTGGGATCTCATTGTGGTTTTGATTTGTATTTCCCTGATGGCAAGTGATGCAGAGCATTTTCTCATGTGCATGTTGGCCATGTCTATGTCTTCCTCTGTGAGATTTCTCTTCATGTCTTTTGCCCATTTCTTGATTGGATTGTTTGTTTCTTTGCTGTTGAGTTTAATAAGTTCTTTATAGATCTTGGAAACTAGCCCTTTATCTGTCATTTGCAAATATATTCTCCCATTCTGTAGGTTGTCTTTGAGTTTCGTTGACTGTATCCTTTGCTGTGCAAAAGCTTCTTATCTTGATGAAGTCCCAATAGTTCATTTTTGCTTTTGTTTCTTTTGTCTTCGTGGATGTATCTTGCAAGAAGTTACTGTGGCCGAGTTCAAAAATGGTGTTGCCTGTGTTCTCCTCTAGGATTTTGATGGAATCTTGCCTCACATTTAGATCTTTCATTCATTTTGAGTTTATCTTTGTGTGTGGTGCAAGAGAGTGGTCTAGTTTCATTCTTCTGCATGTGGATGTCCAATTTTCCCAGCACCATCTACTGAAGAGACTGTCTTTTTTCCAGTGGATAGTCTTTCCTGCTTTATCAAATATTAGTTGACCATAAAGTTCAGGGTCCACTTCTGGGTTCTCTATTCTGTTCCATTGATCTATGTGCCTTTTTTTGTCCCAGTACCACATTGTCTTGATGACCACAGCTTTGTAGTACAACCTGAAATCTGGCATTGTGATGCCCCCAGCTATGGTTTTCTTTTTTAAAATTCCCCTGGCTATTCGGGGTCTTTTTGATTCCACACAAATCTTAAAAGAATTATAGACCAATATCTCTGATGAACATGGATGACAAAATTCTCAACAAGATACTAGCCAATAGGATCCAACAGTACATTAAGAATATTATTCACCATGACCCAGTAGGATTTATCCCCGGAATACAAGGCTGGTTCAACACTCGTAAAACAATCAGTGTGATTCCTCATATCAGCAAGAGAAAAAAGGAACCATATGATCCTCTCAATATATGCAGAGAAAGAATCTGACAAAATACAGCATCCATTCCTGATCAAAACTCTTCAGAGTATAGGGAGAGAGGGAACATTCCTCAACATCTTAAAAGCCATCTACGAAAAGCCCACAGCAAATATCATTCTCAATGGGGAAGCACTGGGAGCCTTTCCCCTAAGATCAGGAGAAGACAGGGATGTCCACTCTCACCACTGCTATTCAACATAGTACTGGAAGTCCTCGCCTCAGCAATCAGACAAAAAAGACATTAAAGGCATTCAAATTGGCAAAGAAGAAGTCACACTCTCCCTCTTCGCCAATGACATTATACTCTACATAGAAAACCCAGAAGACTCCACCCCAAGATTGCTAGAACTCATACAGCAATTTGGCAGTGTGGCAGGATACAAAATCAATGCCCAGAAGTCAGTGGCATTTCTATACACTAACAATGAGACTGAAGAAAGAGAAATTAAAGAGTCAATCCCATTTACAATTGCACCCAAAAGCATAAGATACCTAGGAATAAACTTAACCAAAGAGGTAAAGGATCTATACCCTAAAAACTATAGAACACTTCTAAAAGAAATTGAGGAAGACACAAAGAGATGGAAAAAATATTCCATGCTCATGGATTGGCAGAATTTTTTTAATAATAAGTTTATTTTTTATTGGTGTTCAATTTGTAAACATACAGAATAACACCCAGTGCTCATCCCGTCAAGTGTCCCCCTCAGTGCTCGTCACCCAATCACCCCCACTCCCCGCCCTCCTCACCTTCCACCATGCCTAGAGTTCGTTTCCCAGAGTTAGGAGTCTTCATGTTCTGTCTCCCTTTCTGATATTTCCTACCCATTTCTTCTCCCTTCCCTTCTATTCCCTTTCACTATTATTTATATTCCCCAAATGAATGAGAACATACAATGTTTGTCCTTCTCCAATTGACTTATTTCACTCATCGTAGTACCCTCCAGTTCCATCCACGTCGAAGCAAATGGGGGGTATTTGCCATTTCTAATGGCTGAGGAATATTCCATTGTATACATAAACCACATCTTCTTTATCCATCATCTGTCAATGGACACCGAGGCTCCTTCCACAGTTTGGCTATTGTGGACATTGCTGCTAGAAACATCGGGGTGCAGGTGTCCCGGTGTTTCATTGCATCTGAGTCTTTGGGGTAAATCCCGAGCAGTGCAATTGCTGGGTCGTAGGGCAGGTCTATTTTTAAGTCTTTGAGGAACCTCCACACAGTTTCCCAGAGTGGCTGCCGTTTCACATTCCCACCAACAATATAAGAGGGTTCCCTTCTCTCTGCATCCTTTGCAACATTTGTGGTTTCCTGCCTTAATATTGTGAAAATGTCAATGTTACCCAGGGCAATTTACACGTTTAATGCAATCCCTATCAAAATACCATGGACTTTCTTCAGAGAGTTAGAACAAATAATGTTGACTGTGTCTTCTGCTGTGCACAAGCTTCTTATAATGATGAAGTCCCAATAATTCATTTTTGCTTTTGTTTCTCTTGCCTTTATGGATGTATCTTGCAAGAAGTTACTGTGGCCAAGTTCAAAAAGGGTGTTGCCTGTGTTCTTCTCCAGGATTTTGATGGAATCTTGTCTCACATTTAGATCTGTCCTTCCCTTTTCTGAATGCCCTCTAGTGTGACTCTTCTCCCACCATACTCCATGGCCTCCTCTTTCAGGGTTCGGATAAAATTATTTCTCCTTAATGCAGTCCTCTTTACCTATACTCTGAGGTAGTGATCCTGCCTCTGTCTTTGATACTACTTGTCCCTCCAACTGCCTTGTTGTTCCTGTGTTTCTCCTATACTAATTGATTAGATTGTTGAGAAAACAATTGCTGACTTTGTCTCCTGGGAAAATGTATGTGGTGAACAAATATGTGTTAAAATAAATTTAATTGAACTAAGCTTAGAGTAATTTAAAAAGGGGCAGTAGGGAAATAATTTAGTAAATTAATGTCTCTAGACAGGTATGGTCCTAGAGTTTACAGTGGGTAGTCAGCATTTAATGATTTGGTGCATTCTTTCAGATTGAGCTGTGCATAACCTTCATGAGCACTGTTTTTCATTTATTTATTTATTCATGAGAGACATAGAGAGAGAGAGAGAGAGAGAGAGGCAGAGACACAGGCAGAGGGTGAAGCAGGCTCCATGCAGAGAGCCAGATGTGGGACTTGATCCCCGGTCTCTAGGATCAGGCCCTGGATTTAAGGCGGTGCTAAACCGCTGAGCCACCCTGGGCTGACCATGAGTACTGTTAATGGCCTGAACAGCATTAATAATTCAGATGCTGGGGATCCCTGGGTTGCTCAGCAGTGTAGTGCCTGTCTTCGGCCCAGGGCATGATCCTGGAGTCCCAGGATCGAGTCCCACATTAGGCTCTCTGCATGGGGCCTGCTTATCCCTCTGCCTGTGTCTCTGCCCCTTTCTCTGTCTCTCTCTGTCTCTCATGAATAAATAAATAACATCTTTAAAAAATAATAATAATTCAGATGCTAAAATTTGTGAGGCTTGTGTAGTGCCAGAGCTAAAGGAAAAGGCAAAATGATTCAAGCCAAGAGAGGAGGAAGGTAAAATGTAGCTCTAATTTTGACTACTATTAAGAAATCTTCAGCTCTCAATTTTATATGCAGAGCATGTCAGACTCACAAATGAACCAGGTGAAATTTCTTCAATAGCAACCAAGGAAAGGATACAATTTATGTGTGGGATTGCGAGTAAAACATGAAAAAAATTACAATCCTTGATAAATAATTTGGAGAATTTTTTAAACATTTGAGACAGCAATTTTGAAGTGTGATTGGGTATATATTCATCCCTGAAGTGGTTTCCCCAAGGCTTTGTGTCCTCTTGGTGTAAAGAGCAGCATTTATGTGAAATGCCATAGTCATAATGAAGGCAGGGTACCTTGGGAAAAGAGAGCAGTTTATATGCAGAAATGGAGGAAAAGAAGAGGGAATGGATTGCACTAGCTTCTCAAATCAACAAATATTTGCTATAGCCACACTCCTAGGTACAGGCTGCTAACCTGGGAGCTGAGAAAATATAATAAGACCCAAGGTTTTTCCTCTCTTTGCTCCCCAAAATCTCACTGTGTGAAGCAGAAGACAAAGCAAGAACCTATGAAAAGGTAAATAGTGATTTAGTAACCCATAGGACACTGGTGAATGTGGAGAGGTAAAAAAGACTGTTCCCAATTTGAGCAGCTTACAGTATCCTTGGAAACCAGTTCACAAAGCCACATACAATTACATAATAGAAGCTTGCTAGTGACAAAGGACAGTAAGAAAAGGCATAGTTTGGGTATTACAGGTAGTAGTCACTAGATGAGATAAGAGAATGAAACAAGTGCCTTAGATCATAGCAATAGAAAAACTTTATCAAAGACATAGGATCTGAGCTAGAGAGTGAAGAGTTCATTGGTTGTAGACACAGAACAGAAGGGAAGTCTGAAAGAGATGTCTGTCTTTGGAAAAAGAGTACATGATGGCAAGGTGGAACTTAAAGCTAGCACTAATCCTCACAAGAAATTCTTTTTCTCTTCCACAGTCTCCATTTCTCCACCCTTAAGATAGACTATTAGAGGCTCAGATGAAATTCCAGTTCAACATTCTATGAAGTAGGTGATTGAAGAGTTGAGGTTTGTCAGGGATGGGAGAAAATAGAACAGAGACTAAATAAAAAAATTTGAACGGAAATTTGAACTCCATTTGGCCATAGATATTCAGAGAATAAAGAAGTCAGCTTGGTAATGGCTGTGATACTGTCAACCTGAACTAATTATGCTCAAATGTCTAGCATGGTGCCAAGGATTCTTATTGATATATCAAAAGCTTTTTTTTTTTTTTTGAAAAGCTAGCAAGTAAAAAAATAAATATTTAAATACAGGTTTTGGATAAATTATGATAGTCTTCCTTTTCTTTTTTTTTTAATTTTTATTTATTTATGTATGATAGTCACAGAGAGAGAGAGAGAGAGGCAGAGACACAGGCAGAGGGAGAAGCAGGCTCCATGCACCGGGAGCCCGACATGGGACTCGATCCCGGGTCTCCAGGATCGCGCCCTGGGCCAAAGGCAGGCGCTAAACCACTGCGCCACCCAGGGATCCCCTAAATTATGATAGTCTTCCAATGTTCAACTCAAGAATCTGAGATTTTGGAATTTGCTGGGTGGCTCAGAGGTTAAGCACCTGCCTTCAGCCCAGGGAGTGATCCTGGAGACCTGGGATCAAATCCCACATCAGGCTCCCTGCATGGAGCTTGCTTCTCCCTCTGCCTGTGTCTCTGCCTGTCTCTCTCTCTCTCATAAATAAGTAAATAAAATCTAAAAAAAAAAAAGAATCTGGGATTTTTCCTAACCAAAATAATTTCTGAGCTAAGCTGGTGGCAGGGATGACAGGAGATATAATTGCCATAATGATACTGGAGTAAACATATGAGATGTTCATTATTTCACTCACTTATAATATTTTAATCTTTAAACAATGTTTAAGTACAACTTGAATATATTAACTTAAGAGACAGTAAAATGATGGGAAAATATGTATGAGAGGAAAAAACATAAACTGAAAGAAAATGGCTTAACAAAACAGGTTTTAAAGCAAAAGGCAATTGTTATTGAGAAAAAAAATGAACTTGAATATTATTAAGAAAAACAAATTCACTAGAAAAATATAGAGTTCCAGAACCTGTAAGCAACTAATAAAATAGATTTGAAATGCATAAAGGTAAAAATGACAGAATTATAAGAAGAAATTGAAGAATATAAATATATAGATGGGATTTAACTCACCTCTCAAAATTTTAGAAAACAGTAATATAAAAAAATCAGTCAAAAAATGAATAAGGGACGCCTGGGTGGTTCAGTGGTTGAGTGTCTGCCTTTGGCTCAGGGCATAATCCTGGGGTCCTGGGACCAAGTCCCACATTGGGCTCTCTGCAGGGAGCCTGCTTCTCCCTCTGCCTATGTCTCTGCCTCTCTGTCTCTCTGTCTCTCATGAATAAATAAAATCTTTAAAAAATGAATAAAATGATGAGTGATAGAATAGTCATAAAGACAGCTGCAAACAATAATTAGAAATAGCTAGATTTTCAAAAATAGACCACATACAAAGCAAGGATAAATAGATGTCAAATTATATAGTATTTTTCTTGGTTATAATATATAAAACTAAAAAACAATAACAAAAAGGCAGCAAAAAGTACCTTTCATGTTTCTTTGGATACATATGAGATATCACCCACCAGAATGGCTAAAGTCAACAACAAAAGACAAACAGGTGTTGGCAAGGATGTGGAGAAAGAAGAATCCTCCCGCACTGTTTGTGGGAATGCACACTGCAGCAGCCACTCTAGGAAACAGTATGGAGTTTCCTCAAAAAGTGAAAAATATAATCACCCTACAATCCAGCAATTGCACTGCTAGGTATTTACACAAAGAATACAAAAACACTAATTTGAAGGGATACATGCACCCCATTATTTATAGCAGCATTATCTATAATAGCCAAATTATGGAAAGAGTCCAAGTGTCCTTTGACTGATTAATAATAAATAAGAAGATATAGTATATACACATACATTACTCAGCCGTAAAAATGAATGAAATCTTACATTTGTAAGATTTACATTTACAACATGGTTGGAGTTAGAGAGTATAATGTTAAGTGAAATAAATCAGTCAGAGAAAGACAAATAACATATGATTTCACTCATATGAGGAATTTAAGAAATGAGACAAATGAGCAAAGGGAGAAAAAAAAGAGAAGGAAAGGCAAACCAAGAAACAGATTATTAGCTATAGAGAACACATTGATGGTCACCAGAGGGGAGGTGGGTTCAGGATGGATGAATTAGGTGATGGGGTTTAAGAGAGCACTTATTGCAATGAGCACTGGTATTGTATGGAACTATTGAATCACTATATGGTTCTAAACTAAACCAAACTGAAACTAGTATTATGTTAACTAATAGTATGTTAGCTAACTGGAATTTAAATAAAAACTTTAAAAACCCAGTTATTATAACTGTGCTGCATAAGTTCAAAAAATAAGTTGAGAGAAAAGATACAATAAAAACCAAAATTAAACTTTCTGAAATGAAATCTACACTATTGGGGAATGAATAAATGAATGAATGAATGAATGAATGAATGAATAAATAAATAAATAAATAAATAAATAAATAATAACAGTGTGTCCCAGTTTCAGATCTGAAGTGAAAAGAACGTATAGGAACACCTGGATGGCTCAGCAGTTGAGCATCTGCCTTTGACTCAGTGTGTGATCTGGAGTGCTGGGATCAAGTCTCACATCGGACTGGGGACTGTTTCTCCTCTGCCTGTGTCTCTGCCTCTCTCTGTGTGTCTCTCATGAATAAATAAATAAATCTTTTTTAAAAAAGAAAAGAACTTATATTCTTACAACAAGAAAAAAAAGTGGAACAAATTGAAAATCAGTGAATTTTCTTGGACCCATCAGAGAACCAATATCACAGAGTAAACCAACACCACAAAATCTGGAAAGACAGATGAATGGGGAAATTCAGAACTGAAATCAGCTTACACTACTGGAGTCACAAACTTGTTGGAACACTTAAATCAAAATTTTGACTAGTTTCTGTAGGCTGAGTGTGGACTAACATGAAAGCATAAAACTTGTGGAATCTATTGTCTTAAGGAGAACCCCACACTTTTACACCTAGTAACCCCATCAGGTTCTCACTGTGAAGTGTCAAGGAAATCTCTTCTGTGTGTAGTAGTGAGAGGGAAAAATCAATCATTTTTATATACTCCAGTGCATTCTTTATAACAGCCTTAACCTTTATGAAAAAGATTTTATTTGAGCCTTATTCAAATAGAATAAGTATTTACAGAACTTGAGCCCCTTCTTGTCTTCTTGCCTAACATAATGGAGGAAGGAAAAAAGAATTAAGAAACACTTGTGTAGGCATCAACCCAGAGACACAGACTTACTAAAAGATGGAGATTCAACCATAAGTGTATTACAGAACACTTTCCCACCACAACTTTTTATTACCATATTAGTAAGTTTCCAGTATAGTAATATTGGCTGACAGATGAGAAAATGTCTCAGATCCTATTTAAGAAAGAATTCTTAGGGAAACCCAAAAGCAACAGGAAAGACAAAAACAAAGACATTAAGATAATTTAAAGGCCTACAACGACAGCAAACATTAAGAACAGCCTAACTCCTAATAGGATTAACATAAACCCTCATAGTAATGGCCTGTTTGCCTCAAATCCTTTTATCCTATATATCATGTCTGACTTTCAACAAAAATTACAGGCATTCTAAAATTTAAATAACAAAAATCACAATCAGAAGATATATTTCAGACATGAGAACCAACTCAGATATGACATAGATTTAGGAATGATCAGACAGAAAATACAAAATGATTATGATAGGAAAAGGGCCATATTTAAAAACAGTAAATACACAAAAATGGATACTATAAACAGAGAGATAGTTTTAAGAATAAGAAGCAAATATTATAAATCAAAAACACTATGGTAGGACTGCCTTCAGCCCAGGGCATGATCCAGGGGACCTGGGATCAAGTCCTGCATTGGGATCCCTGCCGGGAGCCTGCTTCTCCTTCTGCTTGTGTCTCTGCCTCTCTCCCTCTCTCTCTCTCTCTCTCTCTCTCTATGTCTCTCATAAATAAATAAATAAAATCTTTTTTTAAAAAAGCACTATAGTATAAACTGAAAAATGTCTTTGCGGTGCTAATTAATAGATTGGACTCAACCCAATAAAGAAGCAGTGCATTTGAAGAGATGGTATTATATGATTAGAAATTTCATGAACAAGTTCAAAGAGAGACAAGAAGAAAAAGAAGGAGACAGAGCACTTTTAAGGGAGAAGGGGAGGAGGAGGAGGAGGAGGAAGAGGAAAAGGAGGAGAAAGAGGAGAAGAAGAATGGAATATACAAGAATTATAAGATAATGTCAAAAGATGTAATGTATCTATAAGTGAATTACAAGAGATTAAAGAGAAGATAAAGGAGAAGAAATCTTTGATGTCAAAAGGACTGTGCTAAATTAATAGCAGATACCAAACCACAGATCCAGAAGCTCAGAGAATACTATGTAGGATAAATACTAAAAAACCTACACCTAAGTATATCCTATTCAAACCTGAGGTAGATCATTGTGAATAAGAGAGCCCATGGAGATGCTTACCTATGGAGAATAACAGTTAATAATTTCAATGAACTTGGAATACCTGGATGGCTCAGTCAGTTAAGCGTCTGACTCTTGATCTCAGCCCAGGTCTTGATCTCAGGGTCCTGAGTTCAAGCTTTCAATGCTGGGCTGTGTGGCCTACTTAAAAATAAAGAAACAAATACACAAGAAAAAAGAATGAATTATGGTGAACTTTTAAAACATAAACATAGATATTGAATATAAAGTTTAAAATATTTTTTAAAAACCTAGAATTCTATATTCAACAAAATCATTCTTCAAAAGCCAAGGAGAAATTAAAAATGCCCTCAAAAACACAAAATTTAGAGAATTTCTCACTAGAAAATTAGACCTGCAAAAGTGTTAAAATAAGTTCTTCAGGTGACAGAAAAATATATGTCATAATCTGCATAAGAAAGAAAAACTATCAGAGAGCAAATAACTAAGGACAAAATAAAATCTATTATTTTCTTTATACTTAATATTAGAGACAATGTAATTGCAATGTATTATCTGATTATGATATGTATTACTTTCCTAAGGCTGCTGTAATGAAGTACCACAAACTCTGTGGCGTAAACAACAGAAATGTATTTTCTTGCAGTTTTAGAAGCTAGAAGTCCAAAATCAAGATGTTGGCACGGCCATCTTCCTCTGAAATCTGTAGGGAAATCTCCCTCTAGCTTTTTTTGGTGGTTTGCCAGTCTTCGGTGTTCCTCTGCTTGCAACTGCAACACTCCAGTCTCTGCCTTTATCATCATATGGCATTCTTCCTGTGTGTTTCTGTCTTCACAAGGTCATATTCTTATAAAAAAAACACCAGTCATATTGGATTTAGGATCTCCCCTACGCCAATATGATTTCATCTTAACCAATTAAATCCACAATGACCTTATTTCCAAGTAAGGTCATATTGTGAGGCATTGGGAGTTAGGACTTCAACATATCTTTTTTTTTTTAATTAACTTTTATTGGTGTTCAATTTACCAACATACAGAAAAACACCCAGTGCTCATCCCGTCAAGTGTCCACCTCAGTGCCCGTCACCAATTCCCCTCCAACACCCATCCTCATCCCCTTCCACCACCCCTAGTTCGTTTCCCCGAGTTAGGAGTCTTTATGTTCTGTCTCCCTTCCTGATATTTCCCAACATTTCTTTTCCCTTCCTTTATATTCCCTTTCACTATTATTCAATTTCCCCAAATAAATGAGAACATACACTGTTTGTCCTTCTCCGACTGACTTACTTCACTCAGCATAATACCCTCCAGTTCCATCCACGTTGAAGCAAATGGTGGGTATTTGTCGTTTCTAATTGCTGAGTAATATTCCATTGTATACATAAACCACAGCTTCTTTATCCATCATCTTCCGATGGACACCGAGGCTCCTTCCACAGTTTGGCTATTGTGGACATTGCTGATAGAAACATCGGGGTGCAGGTGTCCCGACGTTTCATTGCATCTGAATCTTTGGGGTAAATCCCCGACAGTGCAATTGCTGGGTCGTAGGGCAGGTCTATTTTTAACTCTTTGAGGAACTTCCACACAGTTTTCGAGAGTGGCTGCACCAGTTCACATTCCCACCAACAGTGTAAGAGGGTTCCCTTTTCTCCGCATCCTCTCCAACATTTGTTGTTTCCTGCCTTGTTAATTTTCCCCATTCTCACTGGTGTGAGGTGGTATCTCATTGTGGTTTTGATTTGTATTTCCCTGATGTCAAGTGATGCAGAGCATTTTCTCATGTGCTTGTTGGCCATGTCCATGTCTTCCTCTGTGAGATTTCTGTTCATGTCTTTTGCCCATTTCATGATTGGATTGTTTGTTTCTTTGGTGTTGAGTTTAATAAGTTCTTTATAGATTTTGGAAACTAGCCCTTTATCTGATATGTCATTTGCAAATATCTTCTCCCATTCTGTAGGTTGTCTTTTAGTTTTGTTGACTGTATCCTTTGCTGTGCAAAAGCTTCTTATCTTGATGAAGTCCCAATAGTTCATTTTTGCTTTTGTTTCTTTTGCCTTTGTGGATGTATCTTGCAAGAAGTTACTGTGGCCAAGTTCAAAAAGGGTGTTGCCAGTGTTCTCCTCTAGGATTTTGATTGAATCTTGTCTCACATTTAGATCTCTCATCCATTTTGAGTTTATCTTTGTGTATGGTGAAAGAGAGTGGTCCAGTTTCATTCTTCTGCATGTGGATGTCCAATTTTCCCAACACCATTTATTGAAGAGACTGTCTTTCTTCCAATGGATAGTCTTTCCTCCTTTATCGAATATTAGATGACCGTACATTTCAGGGTCCACTTCTGGGTTCTCTATTCTGTTCCATTGATCTATGTGTCTGTTTCTGTGCCAGTACCACACTGTCTTGATGACCACAGCTTTGTAGTACAACCTGAAATCTGGCATTGTGATGCCCCCAGCTATGGTTTTCTTTTTTAAAATTCCCCTGGCTATGCGGGGACTTTTCTGATTCCACACAAATCTTAAAATAATTTGTTCTAACTCTCTGAAGAAAGTCCATGGTATTTTGATAGGGATTGCATTAAACGTGTAAATTGCCCTGGGTAACATTGACATTTTCACAATATTAATTCTGCCAATCCATGAGCATGGAATATTTTTCCATCTCTTTGTGTCTTCCTCAATTTCTTTCAGAAGTGTTCTATAGTTTTTAGGGTATAGATCTTTTACCTCTTTGGTTAGGTTTATTCCTAGGTATCTTATGCTTTTGGGTGCAATTGTAAATGGGATTGACTCCTTAATTTCTCTTTCTTCAGTCTCATTGTTAGTGTATAGAAATGCCATTGATTTCTGGGCATTGATTTTGTATCCTGCCACGCTACCAAATTGCTGTATGAGTTCTAGCAATCTTGGGGTGGAGGCTTTTGGGTTTTCTATGTAGAGTATCATGTCATCGGCGAAGAGGGAGAGTTTGACTTCTTCTTTTCCAATTTGAATGCCTTTAATGTCTTTTTGTTGTCTGATTGCTGAGGCGAGGACTTCCAGAACTATGTTGAACAGCAGTGGTGAGAGTGGACATCCCTGTCTTGTTCCTGATCTTAGGGGAAAGGCTCCCAGTGCTTCCCCATTGAGAATGATATTTGCTGTGGGCTTTTCATAGATGGCTTTTAAGATGTCGAGGAAAGTTCCCTCTATCCCAACACTCTGAAGGGTTTTGATCAGGAATGGATGCTGTATTTTGTCAAATGCTTTCTCTGCATCTAATGAGAGGATCATATGGTTCTTGGTTTTTCTCTTGCTGATATGATGAATCACATTGATGGTTTTACGAGTGTTGAACCAGCCTTGTGTCCCAGGGATAAATCCTACTTGGTCATGGTGAATAATTTTCTTAATGTGTTGTTGGATCCTATTGGCTAGTATTTTGTTGAGAATTTTTGCATCCATGTTCATCAGGGATATTGGTCTGTAATTCTCCTTTTTGGTGGGGTCTTTGTCTGGTTTCGGAATTAAGGTGATGCTGGCCTCATAGAACGAATTTGGAAGTACTCCATCTCTTTCTATCTTTCCAAACAGCTTTAGTAGAATAGGTATGATTTCTTCTTTAAACGTTTGATAGAATTCCCCTGGGAAGCCATCTGGCCCTGGACTCTTGTGTCTTGGGAGGTTTTTGATGACTGCTTCAATTTCCTCCCTGGTTATTGGCCTGTTCAGGTTTTCTATTTCTTCCTGCTCCAGTTTTGGTAGTTTGTGGCTTTCCTTGAATGCGTCCATTTCTTCTAGATTTCCTAATTTATTGGCGTACAGCTGTTCATAATATGTTTTTAAAATCGTTTGTATTTCCTTGGTGTTGGTAGTGATGTCCCCTTTCTCATTCATGATTTTATTAATTTGAGTCTTCTCTCTCTTCTTTTTAATAAGGTTGGCTAATGGTTTATCTATCTTATTAATTCTTTCAAAGAACCAACTCCTGGTTCTGTTGATCTGTTCCACAGTTCTTTTAGTCTCGATATCATTGAGTTCTGCTCGAATTTTAATTAACTCTCTTCTTCTGCTGGGGGTGGGGTCTATTTGTTGCTTTTTCTCTAGTTCCTTTATGTGTAAGGTGAGCTTTTGAATTTGAGATCTTTCCAGTTTTTGAATGTATGCTTGTATTGCGATGTATTTCCCCCTCAGGACTGCTTTTGCTGCATCCCAAAGATTTTGAACGGTTGTATCTTCATTCTCATTAGTTTCCATGAATCTTTTTAATTCTTCCTTAATTTCCTGGTTGACCTTTTCATCTTTTAGCAGGATGGTCCTTAACCTCCACGTGTTTGTGGTCCTTCCATACTTCTTGTTGTGATTAAGTTCTAATTTCAAGGCATTATGGTCTGAGAATATACAGGGGACTATCCCGATCTTTTGGTATTGGTTCAGACCCGATTTGTGACCCAGTATGTGGTCTATTCTGGAGAAAGTTCCATGTGCACTTGAGAAGAATGTGTATTCAGTTGAGTTTGGATGTAAAGTTCTGTAGATATCCGTGAAATCCATCTGGTCCAGTGTATCATTTAAAGCTCTCGTTTCTTTGGAGATGTTGTGCTTAGAAGACCTATCCAGGGTAGAAAGAGCTAGATTGAAGTCACCAAGTATAAGTGTATTATTATCAAGGTATTTCTTGAGTTTGGTTATTAATTGGTTTAAATATTTGGCAGCTCCCACATTCGGGGCATATATATTGAGGAGTGTTAAGTCCTCTTGTTGGATAGATCCTTTGAGTATGAGATAGTGTCCCTCTTCATCTCTCACTATAGTCTTCGGGGTAAATTTTAATTTATCTGATATAAGGATGGCAACCCCTGCTTTCTTTTGAGGACCATTTGAATGGTAAATGGTTCTCCAGCCTTTCATTTTCAGGGTGTAGATGTCCTTCTGTCTAAAATGAGTCTCTTGTAGACAGCAAATAGATGGGTCCTGCTTTTTTATCCAGTCTGAAACCCTGCGCCTTTTGATGGGGTCATTAAGCCCGTTCACATTCAGAGTTACTATTGATAGATATGAGTTTAGTGTCATCATATCTATTCAGTCCTTGTTTTTGTGGATTGTTCCACTGAACTTCTTCTTAAAGGGGAATTTTAAGAGTCCCCCTTAAAATTTCTTGCAGAGCTGGTTTGGAGGTTACATATTCTTTCAGTTCCTGCCTGTCTTGGAAGCTCTTTATCTCTCCTTCCATTTTGAATGAAAGCCTTGCTGGGTAAAGTATTCTTGGTTGCATGTTCTTTTCATTTAGGACCCTGAATATATCCTGCCAGCCCTTTCTGGCCTGCCAGGTCTCTGTGGAGAGGTCTGCTGTTACCCTAATATTCCTCCCCATAAAAGTCAGGGACTTTTTTTCTCTTGCTGCTTTAAGGATCTTCTCCTTATCTTTGGAATTTGCAAACTTCACTATTAAATGTCAAGGTGTTGAACGGTTTTTGTTGATTTTAGGGGGGGATCTCTCTATTTCCTGGATCTGAATGCCTGTTTCCCTTCCCAGATTCGGAAAGTTTTCAGCTAGGATTTGTTCAAATACATATTCTGGCCCTCTGGCCCTTTCGGCGCCCTCAGGAACCCCAATTAAACGTAGGTTTTTCTTCCTCAGGCTATCATTTATTTCCCTTAATCTATCCTCATGGTCTTTTAATTGCCTGTCTCTTTTTTCCTCAGTTTCCCTCTTTGTCATCAACTTGTCTTCTATGTCACTCACTCGTTCTTCCACCTCGTCAAGCCTCGTCGTTAGGACTTCTAGCTTGGATTGCATCTCATTTAATTGATTTTTAATTTCTGCCTGATTGGATCTAAATTCTGCAGTCATGAAGTCTCTTGAGTCCTTTATGGTTTTTTCTAGAGCCACCAGTAGCTTAAAATTGTGCTTCTGAATTGGCTTTCTGGACTTCAACGTATCTTTTTAGGGGAAACATAACTCATAACATTGCATATAGATAAATAAATACTAGAAATGTTGTAAGGGACAGGAATGAAAAATTAAGAATAATTTAAGATACCTACACTAACCATAAAACAGGATAATGTTATGGAAAGTAGACTTAGCTTAACTCTACATATATGTATTGCAAATTCTAAGGCAACCACTAAAACTATGTTTAAAGAAATATAATTTATATGCTAAGAGAAAAAGGAATCATATAAAACACTTGATTAAAAATCAGACAGGAAAGGAAAAGTTACAAACACAGTAGATATTAATCCAACCTAAATCAATATGTACTTTAAATATTAACATCTAACTATACAAATTAAAAGACAAAAATCGAAAGTCAGAGAAATTTTTTTAAACAACTATGTGTAGTCTACAAAAAGAAAACTGCTTTAGAAATAAAGACAGTTTAAAAGTAAGAGTGGAGAAATACATACCACACTCACACTAATAAAACATATATTAATTTAAGAAAAGCCAGACTTCCATACAAGGAGCATTATTAGTTTTAAAATGGAACATTACAGGGGATCCCTGGGTGGCTCAGTGGTTTAGCGCCTGCCTTTGGCCCATGGCATGATCCTGGAGTCCCGGGATCGAGTCCCACATCAGGCTCCCTGCATGGAGCCTACTTCTCCCTCTACCTGTGTCTCTGCCTCTCTCTCTCTCTCTCTCTCATGAAAAAATAAATAAAACCTTTAAAAATATTTTTTAAATAAAATAAAATGGAACATTACATATTAAAGGGTCAATTCTCCAAATCTAATAATCATTACCATGCATACACTTAAAAACAGAGTGTCAAAATATATGAGGCAAACATTGATAGAACTTCAAGCAGAAAGAGATAAATTGACTATTACAGCTGGAGATTTCAACACCCTTCTTTCAATAATTGATAACTGAAAAGGGGCAGAAAATCAGTAAAGATATACTTAACCTTAAAACATCAATTAGCTGCATCTAATTGAAATGTAGAACTATACCATTCAACAATAAAAGAATTCACATCCTTTTCAAGCTCACATTAAGCATACACCAAGATAGAGCACATTCAGTTATAAAACCCACTATAGCTACCTGTAAAGTCAACTTAGTTTTTTTTTTAATTTTTTTAAATTTTTTAATGTTAAATGGCTAGCATCATGTAAAAACCCATCTCTTTTTCTTCCTTATCTTCATGACCTCTAGGAAAACTGATAAAAAATATCATGTGATCCTTCTGGGGCCAGTGGGAGTTTTAAACTGTGAAAACCCTTTCCAACACGAGAACACTTACCATAGCTTTACCAGAGGAAACCCCAAACTGGATAAATACACGGAGAGAGAGAAAAATCTATGTCAAGAAATCTATAATAATTAAAATTCTGAAAGCTGGGATGCCTGGGTAAGCAGTTGAGCACCTGCTTTTGGCTCAGGGCGTTATCCTGGGATTCGGGATGGAGTCCAGTATCTGTCTCTTATGAATAAATAAATAAATAAATAAATAATAAATAATAATAAATCTTTTTTAAAAATTCTGAAAACTAAAGAATTTTAAAAATCATGGCAAGAGATATAATTAACCTGCTAGAGATAACACCAATTTGAATGACAGCAGAGAATTTTTTTTTTTGTCTGAAACCAAGGAGGCCAGAATAAGGTGGCAAGATATTTGTCAAGTGATTATGGCAAAGAACTGTTTACTCTGAATTCTATGTTCTCAAAAATATCTCTCAGGAATTGAGGAGCAAAAAAAAGATCTCCAACTAATGGCCTATGCTTCCATCTTAAGAAACTAAAAACTGAAGAGCAAACTAACCCAAAGGTAATCAGAAGGAAAGAAATAAAAATTAGAAGAGAAATAAGCAAATTAGTAAAAAAAGAAAGAAAGAAAAAAAAAGTAGAGAAATCAAAAATAGTTCTTTGAAAAAAATTAAGAAATTGATAAGCCCTGATTTTTTTTAAAAGATTTTATTCACCTATTCACGAGAGACAGAGAGAGTGAGAGGCAGAGACATAGGCAGAGGGAGATCAGGCTCCATGCAGGGAGCCCCGATGCTGGACTCGATCCGAGTCTCCAGGATCAGGCCTTGGGCTGAATGCAGCACTAAACCACTGAGCCACCCGAGCTGCCCAGCCCTGAATTTTTGAAGAAAAAGAAATATGCAAATTTCTATAATCAGAAATAAAGGGGGGAATATTACCAATCTTACAGAAATAAAAATTTTTTACAGAAATTACAAAAGAATAATATAAACAATTATATTACAACCACTTAGATAACTGGGATAAAACAGATAAATCTCTAGAAAGACACATACTGTCAAAAAATGATTCAGGGAGACATAGGAAATCTGAATAGATCTATAATAAACATAGATTATATTAGTAACAAAAAATTTTCTCACAAAGAAAAGCTCAAGACAAGATGACCTTACTGGAGAATTCTAACAAGCATTTAAAGGAGATAAATGAGATTAAGAGTACATTTATATTGATAATCACTGAGAAATGTATAGAATTATTGTCATTATATTGCACACTTGAAACTAATATAACACTATATATCAATATGTCAATTATACTTAAATAAAATAAATAAATATGCAATAAATTATTAAAGAATAATATAAAAAATTAACATCAATCTTTCACAAACTCTTCCAAAAATGAAAGAGAAGGAAGTACTTCCTAATGCAATTTATGATGTCAGTATTACTCTGATAACCAAACAAGCCTAAGATATCACTAGAAAATACAACTATAGACCAATAGCTATTATGAATATTGATACAAAATTCTTAAAAGACTATTATCAAATCAAATCTAGCAGCCAGCATATAAAAATATTGATACATCTTGATCAGTTAGTTAACTCCAGGAATGAAAGTTGGTACAATATACAAAAACCAATGCCACAGTAATAGAATAAAGAAAAATAACACAGGGTCATCTCAACAGACAAAGAAAAATTGTTTGACAAAATCCAGCATCCTTTCATAATAAAAATAAAAAATCATAAGTAGAGCAGAACTTTCTCAACCTGAAAAGGGGCATCTATGAAGAAAACACAACTAATATCATATGTAATGATGAGGGACCTGAAAACTTTCCCCCGAATTCAGGAAAAAGTAAATGATATCAACTGTGGCCACATCTGGGGGAGATATGCTAGTCAGTCCTAGTGAACAAGGAAAGAAAATAAAAGTTATGAAGAATATAAGGAGAAAGAAAAGTGAGACTATCTGTATTTATAATGACATGAAGGTATAGACAAAATCTTTTAAAGTATTCCCATGATATAAAGCAAAAAAGTGAACTTAATGAGATTACAAGACACAACATCAACATACAAAATAATTTTTATTTCCATGCATCAGCGAAAAATCCAAAAATTAAATTGGGAAGAAATATTTCATTTACAATATATTTTTAATCTGTCAATTAGGGACAGATGCAAAAAATTTTTTAAAAAAAGCAAAATTTGTACACCAAAAACTGAAAGACATTTCTGAATGATATTAACCTGGACCTAAAAAGATACAAAGATTTTTCTATGTACTTGACTAAAATACTTACTATTGTTAAGATAGTAATATTTCCCAAATTGATCAAGATCCGACACAATAGCTATCAAAATATCAACTACTATTTTTACAAAAACTCACAAGCTGATCCAAAAATTCATATAAGATTACAAGAGAATAGCAAAGTAGCTAAGGAAGGGCAAGGAAACAACCATAATAATTAAAACAATACTGAAAAAGAGAAACAAAGTTGGAGGAATCACACTTCCCAATTTCAAGACCTACTATAAAGCCACAGTTATACAGAAAATATGGTTATGGCCTAAGGATGGAAATATAGATCAATATAAAGTTATCAAGTGTCCACAGATAAATCCATGTAACTATTGTCAATTGATACCGACAAGTATGCCACAATTATTCAAAAGGAAAATAGTTTTTTCCTTGTGTAGTGCTGGCACAACTGAATATCCACAGGCTAAAGAATAAATTTGGACCACAACTCTAGCGAAATACACAGAAATTAACTCAGGATGTACAAAGACCTAGATGTAAGAGCTGAAACTATAAAATCACTCAAAACAAGGCACAAATCAATGTAATCTTAGTGACTGTAGCAGTTTCTAAGATATTAAAATTAAGGTACAAGTAAGAGGAAAATGGATGAATAGGGTTTCATCAATACTGAAAAAATTACACATCTAAAGTACCATCTAAAAATAATGATACAGGGACACCTGGGTGGCTCAATTGGTTAAGCATCTGCCTTCAGCTCAGGCGGTGATCCTGGGGTCCTAGGATTGAGCCCCACATTGGGCTCCCTGCTCAGAACATAAAGACTCCTAACTCTGGGAAATGAACTAGGGGTGGTGGAAGGGGAGGAGGGCGGGGTTGGGGGTGACTGGGTGACAGGCACTGAGGGGGGCACTTGACAGGTTGAGCACTGGGTGTTATTCTGTATGTTGGTAAACTGAACACCAATAAAAAATAAATTTTTTTAAAAAAAAGGATTCTGTTTCTCCTTATCTCTCTCTCTCTCTTCTCCTCCCCGTGCTCATTCTCTCGTGTGCTCTCTTTGTCTCTCACTCAAATAAATAAATAAAATCTAAATAAATAAATAAACAACGTTGCAACAATAAACACACAAAAATTAAAACAATTTCAATTAACATTTCTCTCTCTTTAACTTTTATACAGTAACAGTAAAGTAGCAGAAAGAAAAATTAAGAAAACCCCATTTACAATTGCACCAAAAATAACAAAATACCTAGGAATAAACTTAACCAAAAGGTAAAAAATCTATACCTCCAAAACTAAAAAACACTGATGGAAAAAATTGAAGATGACACAAACAAATGGAAAGATATTCTGTGAACATGGATTGGAAGAATGAATATATTTAAAATGCATGTACTACCCAAGGCAATATACCAGTTCAATGCAATACTTACCAAAATACCAACAGCATTTTTTCACAGAACTAGAACAAGCAATCCTAAAATTTGGATGGAAACACAAAAGACCCCAATAGTCATAGAAATATTTTAAAAGCAAATAAATCTGGAGGTATCACAATCTTTAATTTTTTTGTAGTAATAAAAATAGTATGGTACTGGCACAAAAATGGCCACAAAGATCCATGGAATAGACTAGAGAATTCAGAAATAAACCCAAATTTCCATAGTCAATTTATGACAAATGAGGCAAGAATATATGATGAGGAAAAGACAGTCTCTTCAACAAATGATGCTGGGAAAACTGAGCAGCCTCTTGCAAAAGAATTAAGTTAGACCACTTTCTTAAACCATACATAAAAAAAAACTGAAAGAAGATTAAAGACCTAAATGTGAGACCTGAAATTATAATATTTCCAAAAAATAATAATAATAAGCAGTAATTTCTTTAATGCAGCCATAGAAACAAAACAAAAAGGCAACCTCCTAATGGGAGAATATGCTTGCAAATGATATATTCAACAAGGAATTAACATAAAAATATACAAATAATATATACAACTGACACCAAAAAAATAATAATAATCCAATAAAAAATGGGAGAGGACTCAAATAAACAAAGAATACATATTGATGGCCAACAGACAGATAAAAAGATGTTCAACATTACTAATTATCAGAAAAATGTAAATTAAAATCACAATGAGATACCACCTCACATCTTTCAAAAGGGCTAAAATCAAAAAGACAAGAAATCACATGTATTGGTGAGAATGTGGAGAAAAAGGAACATTTGTGCACTGTTGGTGTGAAAGCAAAGTGGCCACTATGGAAAACGATATGGTGGAGAAGTCCTGAAAAAAATTAAAAATAGAAGTACTATATGATCCATTAATTACCCAGTAAGTATTTACTCAAAGAAAATGAAACCACAAATTCAAAAAGATACATGCACACCCATCTTTACTGCAGCATTATTTGCAATAGTCAAGATATGGAACTGTAGGTGAATGGATAAAGCTGTGATTTTATAACACACACACACACACACACACACACACACTATGCAACTATAAAAAAAAAGACTGAAATGTTGCCATTTGCAACAACATGGATTGACCTAGAGGGTGTAATGCTAAGTGAGAAAAAGTCAAAGAAAGACAAACAAAACAAATGAACAAACTAAGAAAAAAGAGAAAAAAAAACCAGACCCTTATAAATAGACAACATAGTGGTGGTTTCTGGAGGGAAGATAGGTAGGGGGATGGTTGAAATAGATAAATGGGATTAAATGTGCACGTATTGTGATGAACATTGAGTAATGTATAAAATGGTTAAATCATTATATTTTACACCAATAACTGATGTCATACTGTATGCTAACTATACTTCAATTAAAAACCCCAAAAATAATAAACATTTCCCAAAGAGGAATGTGCAAATAATCAATAAACACATGAAGAACATGTTCAACATCATTAGCTCTTAGAAATATGCAAATGGAAGCCATAAAATATCAGTTCTTATTCCTTAACATTTCTGTAATTTAAAAACAGAAATTAAAAATAATGAGTCTTGGTAAAAATACAGAGAAATTATAATCCTTATATATGGCAGACAGGACAGTAAAATGCATCAACTGCTACAGAAAATATTTTGGGCATTACTTAAAAAGTCAAATATAGAATTACCATATGACTTATTCATTACACTCTTAGATACAAACCTGAGAAAATTGAGAACATATATTAATGTAAAAACAAGATAGGATCATTATTTATAATAACCAAACAATACAAGCAATACATAGAAATGCCATTGATTTCTGGGCATTGATTTTGTATCCTGCCACCCTACCAAATTGCTGTATGAGTTCTAGCAATCTTGGGGTGGAGACTTTTGGGTTTTCTACATAGAGTATCATGTCATTGGTGAAGAGGGAGAGTTTGACTTCTTTGCCAATTTGAATGCCTTTAATGTCTTTTTGTTGTCTGATTGCTGAGGCTAGGACTTCCAGTACTATGTTGAATAGCAGTCAATGCCCAGAAATCAATGGCATTTCTATACACTAACAATGAGACTGAAGAAAGAGAAATTAAGGAGTCAATCCCATTTACAATTGCACCCAAAAGCATAAGATACCTAGGGATAAACCTAACCAAGGAAGTAAAGGATCTATACCCTAAAAACTATAGAACACTTCTGAAAGAAATTGAGGAAGACACAAAGAGATGGAAAAATATTCCATGCTCATGGATTGGCAGAATTAATATTGTGAAAATGTCAGTGTTACCCAGGACAATTTACACGTTTAATGCAATCCCTATCAAAATACCATGGACTTTCTTCAGAGAGTTAGAACAAATTATTTTAAGATTTGTGTGGAATCAGAAAGGACCCTGAATAGCCAGGGGAATTTTAAAAAAGAAAACCAGAGCTGGGGGCATCACAATTCCAGATCTCAGGTTGTACTACAAAGCTGTGGTCATCAAGACAGTGTGGTACTGGCACAAAAACAAACACATAGATCAATGGAACAGAATAGAGAACCCAGAAGTGGACCCTGAACTTTATGGTCAACTAATATTCGATAAAGGAGGAAAGACTATCCACTGGAAGAAAGACAGTCTCTTCAATAGGTGGTGCTGGGAAAATTGGACATCCACATGCAGAAGAATGAAACTGGACCACTCTCTTGCACCAGACACAAAGATAAACTCAAAATGAATGAAAGATCTAAATGTGAGACAAGATTCCATCAAAATCCTAGAGGAGAACACAGGCAACACCTTTTTTGAACTTGGCCACAGTAACTTCTTGCAAGAATCCACGAAGGAAAAAGAAACAAAAGCAAAAATGAGCTATTGGGACTTCATCAAGATAAGAAGCTTTTGCACAGCAAAGGATACAATCAACAAAACTAAAAGACAACCTACAGAATGGGAGAAGATATTTGCAAATGACGTATCACATCAAGGGCTAGTTTCCAAGATCTATAAAGAACTTATTAAACTCAACAGCAAAGAAACAAACAATCCAATCATGAAATGGGCAAAAGACATGAAGAGAAATCTCACAGAGGAAGACATGGACATGGCCAACATGCACATGAGAAAATGCTCTGCATCACTTGCCATCAGGGAAATACAAATCAAAACCACAATGAGATCCCACCTCACCCCAGTGAGAATGGGGAACATTAACAAGGCAGGAAACAACAAATGTTGGAGAGGATGTGGAGAAAGGGGAACCCTCTTACACAGTTGGTGGGAATGTGAACTGGTGCAGCCACTCTGGAAAACTGTGTGGAGGTTCCTGAAAGAGTTAAAAATAGACCTGCCCTACGACCCAGCAATGGCACTGCTGGAGATTTACCCCAAAGATACAGATGCAGTGAAACGCCGGGACACCTGCACCCGATGTTTCTAGCAGCAATGTCCACAATAGCCAAACTGTGGAAGCAGCCTCAGTGTCCATCGAAAGATGATGGATAAAGAAGATGTGGTCTATGTGTACAATAGAATATTCCTCAGCCATTAGAGATGACAAATACCCACCATTTGCTTCAACGTGGATGGAACTGGAGGGTATTATGCTGAGTGAAGTAAGTCAATCAGAGAAGGACAAACAGTGTATGTTCTCATTCATTTGGGGAATATAAATAATAGTGAAAGGGAATATAAGGGAAGGGAGAAGAAATGTGTGGGAAATATCAGAAAGGGAGACAGAACATGGAAGACTCCTAACTCTGGGAAACAAACTAGGGGTGGTGGAAGGGGAGGAGGGCGGGGGGTGGGGGTGAATGGGTGACGGGCCCTGAGGGGAGCACTTGACAGGATGAGCACTGGGTGTTATTCTGTATGTTGGCAAATTGAACACCAATAAAAATAAATTTATTATAAAAAAACAGACACATAGATCAATGGAACAGAAGAGAAAATCCAGAAATGGGTCCTCAATTCTATGGTCAACTAATATTCGACAAAGCAGAAGAGACTATACAGTGGGAAAAGGACAGTCTCTTCAATAAATGGTGCTGGGAAAATTGGACATCCACATGCAGAAGAATGAAACTAGACCATTCTCTTACACCATACACAAAGATAAACTCAGATTGGATGAAAGATCTAAATGTAAGACAAGAATCTATCAAAATCCTAGAGAAGAACACAGGCAACAGCCTTTTTGAACTTAGGCACAGCAACTTCTTACAAGATACATCTATGAAGACAAGGGAAACAAAAGCAAAAATGAAATATCAGGATTTAATCAAGGTAAAAAGCTTCTTCCCAGCAAAAGAAACTGTCAACAAATTAAAAAAGACAACCTATAGGATGGGAGAAGATATTTGCAAATGACATATCAGATAAAGAGCTAGTATCCAAGATCTCTAAGGAACTGATTAAACTCAACAACAAAGAAACAAACAATCCAATCATGAAATGGGCAAAAGACATGAACAGAAATTTCACCAAAGAAGACATACACATGAGAAAGCACATGAGAAAATGCTCCACATCACTTGCCATCAGGGAAATACAAATCAAAACCACAATGAGAAAGCACCTCACACCAGTGAGAATGGGGAAAATTAACAAGACAGAAGCAACAAATGTTGGAGAGGATGTGGAGAAAGGGGAACCCTCTTGCACTGTTGGTGGGAATGTGAACTGGTGCAGCCACTCTGGAAAACTGTGTGGAGGTTCCTCAAAGAGTTAAAAATAGACCTGCCCTATGACCCAGGAATTGCACTGCTGGGGATTTACTCCAAAGATACAGATACAGTGAAATGGCAGGACACCTGCACCCCGATGTTTCTAGCAGCAATGTCCACAATAGCCAAACTGTGGAAGGAGCCTTGGTGCCCATCAAAAAATGAATGGATAAAGGAGATTTGATCTATATATACAATGGAATATTCCTCAGCCATTAGAAACGATGAATACCCACCATTTACTTCAAAGTGGATAGAACTGGAGGGTATTATGCTGAGTGAAGTAAGTCAATCAGAGAAGGGCAAACATTATATGGCCTCATTCATTCGGGGAATATAAGAAATCGTGAAAGGGATTAAAGGGGAAAGGAGAGAAAAAGACTGGAAAATATCAGTGAGGGTGACAGAGCATTAGAGACTTCTAACTCTGGGAAATGAACAAAGGGTGGTGGAAGGATAGGTGGGAGGGGGTTGGGGTGACTGGGTGACAGGCACTTGGGGAGGGCACTTGACAGGAAGAGCACTGGATGTTATAGTATATGTTGCAAATCAAACTCCAATAAAAATATACAAAAAATAATAATACGTATAAAAACCTGAAAGGAAAAATAAAGAAAACCACAATTATTCTAAGAACATCAATGTCTCATCTTCAGAAAATAATAAATCAACTTACTAAAAATTCAGCAAAGGTAAATAATGGAACAGCATCATCAGCAATAGTATCTAATTGATATTTATAGAAAGGTCATTCAGCAACCATGCTGATTTAGGCACCAAAGCAATATTCACCAAGATAAGCCATATTTTGTATCGTAAAACAAGCCTCAAAAAACTTAAAAGAATTGAAAATTATATTCTCTGAGCATAATGGAATCAAATAATAATAAAAATCAATAATAAAAATTAATTAAAATCATAATGAAATCAATAATGAATCAAAAATCAGCATAATAAATGAATCAGCATAATTAAAATCAATAATGAAAAGATAATAGGAAATTTTATAAATATGTAAAACTTAAAATACATAAAGTAATCACATGTGGATTGAAGAAGTCCAAAAATAAATTTTAAAATACATAGGACTCTAGAACTCGGGGTCTTGAGATTGAGTCTCACATCAGGCTCACTGCAGGGAGCCACCTCCCCCTCTGCCTATGTCTCTGCTTCTCTCTGTGTGTCTCTCATGAAAGATGAAAAAAATCTTAAATAAAATACATACAACTAAGTGAAAATTAAAACATAACATAGTCAATTTGGAGGATTCTGAAAGCCATGCGAAAGGGAAGTTTATAATAGTAAATATTAATAGTAGAAAATGGGAAAGGTCCAAATTGAGAATCTAAATTAGAAAATTAGAAAAATTAGAAAATTAGAAAAGTAAAGCAATTAGAAAGCAATTAGAAAATTAGAAAAGTAAAGCAAAATGAATCTATAATAGTAGGAAGAATGGCATACAAGCAAAAGATACAAGCAAAAATCAAAAAAATTGAAAGCAAGAATAATAAAATAAAAGTTTTTAATGTTTAGAAAGGAAATAAGATCTATATAGCCTACATAAATGAAGAGATATACCATGTGTATGGATTAGAAAATCAACTTACTATAGATGTCAGTTTTCAACAAGTTCACCTATAGATTTAACAAATCCCTATGAAATCTCACAGAAGTTTTTATAGACATACACAAGCTTATTATTATATGCATATGAAAAATCAAAGGACCTATGATAATTAAAACACTTTTTAGAAAGAAAAATAAAATTGGAGGAATTTTTCAACCCAATGTTAAAGCTTCCTATTTAGTGACAGTAATCAAGATAGCATGGTTTTGACATATACATATATATATATATATGAATCAAATAACAGAAATAGATTGTACAAATACACCTACATGATTTTTACAACATTTCAAATACAATTCAATAGAGAAAGAATACCTTTTCCAGAAAATAATGCTAGAGAAATTGGACACACGTGGTGGAGGTGGGAATGGGGGCAGCATGTGATTAAACATATACTTGAAACAATAATTCTTTTAGAACAAGAAAAGAGGAAATCTTTGAGACCTAAGGCTGGTTACTGTCATTAAATTTGACACTAAATAAAAATTGTTAAATTGGATCTCTTCAAAATTGAAAACATTTGGTCTGTAAATGGACTTGTAAGGTAATGAAAGACAAGCTACAGATTAAGAGAAAATATTTTCAAACCATATATCCTGGTCAAGATCTTGTATCTTGACAATTTAAAGAATTTCCAAAACCAAAGAGTAAAAAAAAAAAATCCAATTAGAAAAACTAAAAAATAAGCAAATAGTGAGATGAAACATCTCACTAAAGAGGATATACAGATGGCTAATAATCACATGAAAAGATGTTCAGCATCATTATCCATTAGTGAAATGCAAATTAAAACCACAATGAGATATCTATTCATAACAATCATGGTATCTTAAAAGAAATGAGAGCACCAAATGCTGGTGAGCATGCAGAGAAACTGGACCACTCGTACAGTGCTGGAGGGAATGCCAAATAGTACAGAAAATTGTTTTGCAGTATTTTAAAAAACCTAACATGTACCTGTCATGTAACTTTACTCCTTGGCATTTATCCCAGAAAAGTAAAAACATATTCACACAAAAACCTGTATATGAATATTCAGAAGAGTGTTATTCACAATACCCAAAGATTGTTGACGATTCATATGTTCTCCAAGGGGTGGATGATTTAAAAATTGTGATACATTTATACCATCATAAACTATTTCACAATAAAAATAAAATAATAAAGAGACAAACTATTTATTTAGACATAACTATATGGAAGAATCTCAAGGAAATTCCACTGAGGAAGAACAATCAATCTCAAAATGTCACATTCTGTATGATTCCACTTAGATAACAATCCCAGAATAACAAAATTCTGGAGACAGAGTAGAGGCTGTCACTGCTTAGGGATGGGGATTACTTGAGTGGGTGTGTCCATAACTAGGTAGCAGAAAGGAGCAGCTTGGTGATGCAACCGTCAGGTTTCCTGAATGTGGAAGTGGCTTCACAGTTTTTGTGGCTGCTGCCAAGGGAATACACCTTGATCATCTGACTCTGGTGTCCAGAGGTGTTTGCATTTCTGTATTCCATAGGACTGTAACAATTCAAGAGTCATTTTTGGCAGATTACCACCCCAGGGCACTGCACAGATAACAGACTAAAACATGCCCACAGTCTTTTTATGAGAGACCATCTCTTTATTTGTCTAAGGGCAGCCCTGAAGGGCAGCCCTCTGGTTGGGCATGTATTTAGAGACATATGGAAGTGTTGTCAGGTAACAGAGGCTAGTGGAGATAATCTTTGTGTTCTCCCTCTGCTTCTAACCAGCCCACTGGTATCTCCCAGAAAACAGCTTCTAACCTTCTCTGGTGCCCTGATTTGTACAGCTATGGCTGGATCACACCTCTAAATTGCCTAGCCCTAGAGACCAGTGGGGCTTATGCTTATGGATCTTATAGGACTGTAACCAATGGAGAAAGTGTTCTTTAGTGGCTACCTACCCAGGGGAGGGCAAGATGCAATAGACCCAGCAGGCCAATTTTACTGTGAAAAAGACCTATTCGCTTATCTTCATAGCTGCATCCTGAGAGGCAGGCTTCTAACTAAACACACATCTAAAAGCTGAGTATCATCATTTCCAGAGACCTGAGAAGTCAGGTACTGTCTTGTGCTCTCCCTCTGCCACATTCCAAAGCATCAGTATCTCCCATCAGTATCTCCTAGGGGGGAGATTTTATATGTGTCTATTTCTTTATGTCTTATGCCCTAGTTTTGTCTGGATACTGCTGAGGGGAGACCCTCTTGATAATCCAACTGTTGTGGCCAAGAGTGCTTGTGCTCTTGGTTCCAATAGGGCTGTAACAATTCTTGGCCAGCTAACCATTCCCAGGGCATTGTGCAGACAGCAGACTGAACCACACATCCAGTTTTTTTCTGAAAGAGGCTTATTTTTGCTTGTCTTGGAACATTGGCCTGAGGAGCAAGCATCTGGTTTGGTGCACATTCATAGGCCTACTGAAATGCACCCTGGGGATGGAAATGAGTGGATGTCATCTGTGTGCTCTCTTTCCTCTTCACTCCATGCCATAGTATCTTCTAGGAAGAAAATTGTACCTATGTATGTGCCCTAATTTTGGTGACTGCCACTCCTAGGATATCCTTAGATTACCTGCCGCTGGCAGCCCAGGTGACTTACATTTATTGTCCCACAGAATCATATGTACTTGCACTCTTTTAAAGCTGCTGAGACCCTCACCTTTGGGACATTGATAGTTCTTGACACATCCTCAATTACAGGGAATCACCAGCAGAATAGACTGCTTGGACAATCACAGAGGTGTAAGAGACAGCCAGAGCTAGATAACAATTGGGCATTAGAATTCATCTCCTGCATAGATCAATCCTTCAAGACTGTGAGAGCTTGCTGTTTTATATAATACTAGTAAACAACACACAGAGTCAAGCAAAATAAAGAAGCAGAGGAATATGTTCTAAAGAAAGAATAAAATAAAACTTCAGGGAATAAAGTCTTAATGAAACAGAGATAAGTGACTTATCAGATAAGAAGTTCAAAATAATGGTAATAAAATGTTCATCAAAGTAGTAAGAATGAATGAACACAGTGAAAACTTCAACAAAGAGACAGAACATCTAAAGAAAATAAATAGAAGTCACAGAGTTAAAGAATACAATAACTGAACTGAAAAAATATACTAGAGAGATTCACAGATAAAAATATGTAAAATATGACATCGAAAATGTAAAACATGAGGATAGAATAAAAATGTAGATCCTTAAAATATATTTAAGCTTAAGTTGTTATCAACTTAAAAATATAAATCATTATATATGTAAGCCCCACAAAGCAAAAATATATAGAAAATACACAAAAGACAAAGAGACAGAATGTTAAGAATGCCACTAATGAAAGTCATCAAATGAATAAAGAAGAAGGTAAGAGAAGAAGAAAGGAATAGAGAAACTACAAAACACCCAGAAAACAATCAACAAATGGCAATAATTACATACCAATAGCTACTTTAAGTGCAAATGTACTAAATTCTCCAAGCAAATGACACAGAGTGGCTGAATGGATTAAAAAAAAAAAAAAAAAAAAAACCCTTCTAAATGCTACCTAAAGAGATCACTTCAGAAACAAGGCCACACAGAGACTGAAAATGAAGAGATTTTTAAAATATATCCCCTGAGGTACCTGGGTAGCTCAGTTGGTTAAGCATCTGCCTTCAGCTCAGATCAAGATCTCAGGGTCTTAGAATTGAGTCCCATATTAGGCTCCTTGCTCAATGGGGAGTCTGCTTCTCCTTTTCCCTAGGCCCCTCCCCTTGCTTCTGCTCCCTCTTTCTCTTTCTCAAAATAAATAAATAAAATCTCTTAAACAAAATTTTAAAAATTAAAAGATATTCCATACAAGTGGAAACTAAATAAAATATACTTTAAAATAATGAGACAAAGAAGAGCATTATATAATGATAAAGAGATCAATCCAACAAGAGTATATAACATTGTAAATATTTATGAACCCAACATAGGAGTACCTAAATATATAAAGCAAATATTAACAGACCTAAAACAAGAAATATACAGCAATACAATAATAGTAGGGGACTTTAATTCTCCACCTACATGTAATGATAGATCATCCAGACAGAAAAATCAAATAGGGAAACAATAGCCTTTTTAAAAAAGATTTTATTTATTTATTCATGAGAGACACACACAGCGAGAGAGAGAGAGAGAGAGAAAGAGAGGCAGAGACACAGGCAGAGGGAGAAGCAGGCTCCAAGCAGGGAACCCAAAATGGGACTTGATCCTGAGTCTCCAGGATCATGCCCTGGGCTGAAGGCAGCATTAAACGACTAAGCCACCCAGGCTGCCCTTGGAAACATCAGTATTATATAACACATTAGACTAGATGAATTTAACAGATACATACAGAACAGTACAGCAAACAGCAGTAGAATATATATTCTTCTCAAGTGCACATGAAACATTTTACAGGATTTATTGAACATGTGTTACGCTACAGAACAAGTCTTAATAAATTTAAGACTTAAATTATATCAAGCCTCTTTTCCTCCCATAATTAAAAAAAAATCATTGCAAGAAGAACATTGGAAACTTCACAAATATGTGGAGATTAAGCAATATGCTGCTGAATAATCAATGAGTCAAAGAAGAAATTAAAAGAGAAGTCAAAATTACCTTAAGACAAATGAAAATGGAAATACAACATGCCAAAACTTATGGGACGCACCAAAAAACAGTCTGAAAGAGGTTCATAGGGATAAATGCCTACTTCAGAAAACAAGTCTCAAATAAATTACCTAATCTTATGCCTCAAGGAACTAGAGAAAAAAAAGAACAAACCCCAAAGTTAGTAAAAGTTTGGGAATAACAAAGATCAGAGCAGAAATAAGTGAAATAGACTAAAATAACAGAAAATATGAAACTAAGAGTTGGTTCTTTGAAAAGGTAAGTGAATGTGACAAACCTTTAGCTAAAGGAGAAGAGAGAGAAGAAGAGAGAATCAAGAAGAGAGAACTCATGTAAATAAAATCAGAAATTAAAGAGGAGACATTGGGCAGCCCAGGTGGCTCAGTGGTTTAGCGCTGCCTTCGGCCCAGGGCCTGATCCTGGAGACCCAGGATTGAGTCCTGTGTCGGGCTCCCTGCATGGAGCCTGCTTCTCCCTCTGCCTGTGTCTCTGCCTCTCTCTCTCTCTCTCTCTCATGAATAAATAAATAAAAATCTTTAATTAAAAAAATAAAGTGGAGACATTACAACTAAAACCGCAGAAATAACAGAGTATGCTAAGAGACTGCTATAAACAATTATACACCAACAATGTAGGCAACCTAGAATAAATGGATAAATTCCTACAGACTGAATCATGAAGAAATAGAAAATCTGAATAAACCAACTATTAGTAAGGAGATTCAATTAGTAATCAAAAATCTCCCAACAAACAAAAGTCCAGGACCAAATTATTTCATTGGCAATTTCTTCAAAACATTTAAGGAATTAATACACCAACCCTTCTCAAACTTTTCCAAAATATAAAGAGGAGGAAATATAGCCAAACTCATTTTGCAAGGCCAGCATTACCTTGATACAAGAAATCAGACAAGAACACCACAATATCCCTAATGAACACAGATAAATCTTCAACAAAACATATATGGATCTTGAGGGCATTATGCTAAATGAAATAAAAAGAAAGACAAATATATGATCTCACTTATATATAAGAGCTAAACAAACAAAACAAAGAACAAAAAACAAAAAAACATGCTGATAGATTCAGAGAACAGATTGACAGTTGCCAGACACAGGAGTTGGGGATAAGTAAACTGGATGAAGGAGTCGAAGTTCATAAACTTCCAGCTGTGAAGTAAATAAATCATGAAGATATAATGGATATAACATGGTCACTATAGTTAATAATACTATATTATATATTTGAAAGTTGCTTAAAGAGTAGATCCTTAAATTCTCATCATGAGAATAAAATTATAGTTCTATCTTATGATATATTAACTAGACATATTGTGATCGTTTTGCAATATGTACAAATATCTAATCATTATGTTGTACACTTGAAACTAATACAATATTACACATCAAAATTTTAAAGATATTTATTTATTTTAGTGAGAGAGAGAATGAGAGAGTGAGCACAGTGGGGAGGAGCAGAGGGAAAAAGGGAGAGAAACTCAAGCAGACTCCTCACTGAACATGGAGTCCCATGCAGGTTTCAATCTAAGGACCCTGAGATCATGACCTGAGCTAAAACCAAGAGCCATATGTTTAACAGACTGACCCACCCTGGTGCCCATATTATACATCAATTTTACTTCAATAAAAAATAATAAAATGGAATAAAATAAGAGATGGCAGAAAAAGCAAAAATCATAGCCACTCTTATGAAATAAATACAAATATCCTAAATAAAATAATGTGGGTTTATATCAGAACTTTTAAATGTTTAAGCATTAGAAATCCTATTAATGCATCTCATTTAATATGAGATGTTATTTATTGCAACACATCAAATTTAATATATTACTAAGAAAGAAAAACTTTGGGGATCCCTGGGTGGCTCAGTGGTTTGGTGCAGTCCCGGGATCGAGTTCCATGTCAGGCTTCCTGCATGGAGCCTGCTTCTCCTCTATCTGTGTCTCTGCCTCTCTCTCTCTCTCTCTCTCTCTCTCTGTGTGTGTCTCTCATGAATAAATAAAATGTTAAAAAATAAAACCTTTTCCATTCTAGTACTTTCACAGACTATTAATTATAAAATTTAAATATTTTTTTAAAGATTTTATTTATTTATTCATGAGAGACACAGAGAGAGAGGCAGAGACAGGCAGAGGGAGAAGCAGGCTCGCTGCAAGGAGTTCAGTGCGGGACTGGATCCCTGATTCCATGATCACACCCTGAGCCAAAGGCAGACACTCAACCACTGAGCCACCCAGGTGTCCCTATCAAATGCATTCTAATTTCAGAAATGTTAAAATATGAAAAATTTGTATCTTGAAATCTTTCAGTAGTAATTAAAATAAAGAAAAAATCTATTAATATATTTACTTACGTTTGAATGGAGGAAAATATTTGTGTTATTCCAATGGAAACTGAAAAAGATTTAACTGAGAGTACCATGACTTATAAACAAACAATTCAAATAAGTCAGAAACAGGGATGCCTGGGTGGCTTAGTCTGTTAAGCATCTATGTTTGGCCTAGACCATGATTTTAGGGTCCTGGGATGGAACCCTGAGTGGGGCCCCCTGCTCAGCAAGGAGCCTGCTTCTCCCTCTCCTTCTGTCCCCCACCACCCATCTCATTCCACCCCAGGCCCCTGGCTTGTGCTTTCTCCTCTCTCTCAAATGAACAAATAAAATCTTTAAAAAAATAAAATAAAATAAATGAGTCAAACAGAATAGAATTTCCTAACTTGATAAAGATATCTACCAAAAACACTTAATATAAAAATTAATTATTAAAAACTTTTCATTTAATATAGTCAGCATTATGTCAAGTAAAAACAAGGACAAAAGGCAGAAACATTATGATTACTTACTTAGAAATCCAAGAAAGTTTATAAAACTACTAGAACTACTAGATCCAAATAGCCAGGTATATAGAAATTAAAAATATTTCCAATAACCAATGAGAACGGACAATGAATTAGAAGATTCTAGTCACAATAATATAGAAAAATAATATAAAACTAATTTTAAATAAGTATGAGTGGGCCTCTGTGTATAAAAACTGTAACTTAATTAAAAGGCATACGAAAGAGCTGAATAAATGGAGATACCTGATATCTGCCAAGACTCAATAGTTTAAACATGTCAGTTCTCCCAAAACTTATCTAAAAATTCAGTGTTTGGCTATTGTGGCCATTGCTGCTATAAACATTGGGGTGCAGGTGTCCCGGCGTTACAATAGCCAAACTGTGGAAGGAGCCTCGGTGTCCATCGAAAGATGATGGATAAAGAAGATGTGGTTTATGTATACAATGGGATGTTCCTCAGCCATTAGAAACGACAAATACCCACCATTTGCTTCAACGTGGAGGGAACTGGAGTGAAATAAGTCAATAGGAGAAGGACAAACATTATATGTTCTCATTAATTTGGGGAATATAAAAAATAGTGAAAGGGAATAGAAGGGAAGGGAGAAGAAATGTGTGGGAAATATCAGAAAGGGAGACAGAACATGAAGACTCCTAACTCTGGGAAATGAACTAGGGGTGGTGGGAGGGGAGGAGGGCGGGGGGTGGGGGTGAATGGGTGACGGGCACTGAGGGGGGCACTTGACGGGATGAGCACTGGGTGTTATTCTGTATGTTGGCAAATTGAACACCAATAAAAAATAAATTTATTTTTAAAAAAAGATACAGCATAGGGAATATAGTCAGAGGTTTTGTAATAGCACTGCATGGTGACAGATGGTAGCTACATCTGTGGTGAGCATAACAAAACATATAGACTTGTTAAATCACTATGTTGTGCACCTGAGACTATTGTAACACTGTATGTCAACTATACTCAAATACAAACATTTTAAATAAAAAAATAAATAAAAATAAATAAAGATAAATAAAAATTCAGTGTTAATCTAATCCAAATCCCCAATTTTTTTTCTTAAACTTGCCAACTGATCTTAATATTTATACAGAATTTTACAGGCCCAAGAATATCAAAGGGGATTTTTATGAAAGAATAAGATGTTATTGCATACCATATTAGATTCAAGATTTATTACAAGGCAATGGTCATCAAAACAACATATTATTGTAAGTGTTGGAAAAAACAACAGTAGCATAAGATAGGCCAAAAATAGATTTGCACACATAAAAAAACTTGATATATGGCATTACAGATCTGTGATTACAAATCCATAGAAAGGAGTTGGGCCCAGCAGATGAAGCTAGGACAGTTGGCAAATATCAGGCTTACATGGGGAAAGTAGAACCTGAAGGTTTTGGGGTAAAAATATGGAAGGATATCTTTGGATAAACAAGTCACCAAAAGCAAAATACATGAAGGAAAAATCCGTGTTTGACTAGAGGGAAGCATAGATCATTTGCCTCTTTAAGTAAACTGAGGCAGGGCAAGGTTTGCACAAAGGGTCATTTGGGGAACATGATGACATCCTCATTTCAGCTGTGGTCATCAAGACAGTGTGGTACTGGCACAAAAACAGACACGTAGATCAATGGAACAGAAGAGGGAATCCAGAAATGGGCCTCAACTCTATGGTCAACTAATATTCAATAAAGGAGGGAAGACTATCCACTGGAAGAAAGACAGTCTCTTCAATAAATGGTGCTGGGAAAATTGGACATCCACATGCAGAAGAATGAAACTAGACCACTCTCTTGCACCATACACAGAGATAAACTCAAAATGGATGAAAGATCTAAATGTGAGACAAGAATCCATCAAAATCCTAGAGGAGAACACAGGCAACCCCTTTTTGAACTTGGCCACAGTAACTTCTTGCAAGATACATCCATGAAGGCAAAAGAAACAGAAGCAAAAATGAACTATTGGGACTTCATCAAGATAAGAAGCTTTTGCACAGCAAAGGATACAGTCAACAAAACTCAAAGTCAACCTACAGATGGGAGAAGATATTTGCAAATGACGTATCAGATAAAGGGCTAGTTTCCAAGATCTATAAAGAATTTATTAAACTCAACACCAAAGAAACAAACAATCCAATCATGAAATGGGCAAAAGACATGAAGAGAAATCTCACAGAGGAAGACATGGACATGGCCAACACGCACATGAGAAAATGCTCCACATCACTTGCCATCAGGGAAATACAAATCAAAACCACAATGAGATACCACCTCACACCAGTGAGAATGGGGAAAATTAACAAGGCAGGAAACCACAACTGTTGGAGAGGATGTGGAGAAAGGGGAACCCTCCTGCACTGTTGGTGGGAATGTGACCTGGTGCAGCCACTCTGGGAAACTGTGTGGAGGTTCCTCAAAGAGTTAAAAATAGACCTGCCCTACGACCCAGCAACTGCCCTGCTGGGGATTTACCCCAAAGATTCAGATGCAATGAAACGCCGGGACACCTGCACCCCGATGTTTCTAGCAGCAATGTCCACAATAGCCAAACTGTGGGAGGAGCCTTGGTGTCCATCGAAAGATGATGGATAAAGAAGATGTGGTCTATGTGTACAATGGAATATTCCTCAGCCATTAGAAACGACAAATACCCACCATTTGGTTCAACGTGGATGGAACTGGAGGGTATTATGCTGAGTGAAGTAAGTCAATCGGAGGACAGTGTATGTTCTCATTCATTTGGGGAATATAAAAATTAGTGAAAAGGAATATAAAGGAAGGGAGAAGAAATGTGTGGGAAATATCAGAAAAGGAGACAGAACATGAAGACTCCTAACTCTGGGAAACGAACTAGGGGTGGTGGAAGGGGAGGAGGGCAGGGGGTGGGGGTGACTGGGTGACGGGCACTGAGGGGGGCACTTGTTAGGATGAGCTCTGGGTGTTATTCTGTATGTTGGTAAGTTGAACACCAATAGAAATTAATTTATTAAAAAAATAAAATAAAACTAAAAAAAAAGATATTAAGAAGAAATATGAAAGTGAGCTGTACACAGGATAAGCATAAGTATAAGCATATCCTCATCAGAGGGAAGGTGGTGAGTCAGTGAGGACACAGGGCTCCTTGTGGCCAACCCAGGGGTTTACCTTACCTGAGATTAGCATTTTAAAGAACCCATAAATATTTGCTGTATACCAAATGAATGAGCAAGAAAACCTCGGGGAGGGAGTGTCACTTCTTTCCCACTCACCAGAAACCTAGCCAAGACCACCCTGGGAGTAGCCAGATTGTGACACCCACAAAGACAACCCAGGTTGTCAACACAGGCCTGTGTCACCACCACTCTGGTGAAGTTTAAGCTTGCTTTAGGATAATCATAAAAACCCACTAAATTGAGGTCAATATTTAAGAAAGAACAGATGCTTCTCAAAGCTAAGTGAGGCCATGTCCAAAGAGGATTGAGGAATTAGATGGGATGACTAGCCCAGTCCCGCTAAAATCAACTGGACAGTAAGGCCTCTGATGTTGTGAGGATACACAAGGAGAAAAAGAAATGTATAAGTTCATTGTACCATAAGTTCTAGTACCATGATAGTAGACATGAAATAAATGTGTTGAATAAGGGTTGAATGATATGTGATATGGCACATGTATACAAATGCTATATGCAAAGAAAGGATGTCTACACACCAGGAACTCTGTTATTATAACTCACTTAAACCTGAAAACATCTTTTAGAATGAGCAGCGTTCTTCACATTTTGGAGATGGGTAAATGAGGTTAATCGATGCTGCCCCAGGTGGGTAGGTAAGGACGCTGGTACAAGACCTGCAGGCCCCTCTCTCTCTTCCCAAGTCAAATCTCCACGAAGAGGGAGGTGAAGCTGAAGAAAATTTAGAAAAGTCTAGACAAGAATGTGGAGGGTTTGAAGAGCCCAAAGGAGCATTGCAAATCGGCTTGAGAGCTGGGGCCTCAGAGGAGAGCTTCTGCTACTGGTGTGTGGGGAAGCAGGCAGATGCTGGCCCAGCTGGAAAGAAAGGAGGGAGCTCTCCCGGTTCAGTGACCCAGCCTCAGGCTAAATGCTGCCCGTACAGCTCCTCCCTAGGCAGAGGCCTGCACTTGTAGCTCATGTTCATGTAGCTTGACACAGGTGCTGTGGGATTCTCCCTCCCCAATTAAACTCTGCAGGTCCACCGGTCATGGAAATCACTTTGTCATGGCAAATATGCAATTAAGTTGCTCTGCGTCCATGCTAGTCTGTAGTATATAAAAAGGATTGTTTATATTGGTAATTCTGGAAGGAAACTCTTCCCCCCAGTCGAATTCTCTCTGCTCCTGGTTCAAGTCCTTATCTTATTTTTTGCACATTTTCTCTTTTCAAATATAATGTGTCTAAACTGCCATCTTTCAGAGGGAATGGGTTTGAGTCATTAAAATGTTGTTCCCAAACAGTGTATCTGTGCCCTGGCTGGGTGGTCGTTCACCTACCCCCAACCCCAGCCAATGCACACACAAAACACCCTTGCCCTCTTCATCCATTCACCTACAAGGCTCAACCCAGATTTCACCCATGAGTCAAGGTATATCGTCCTCACCTAGGACGGGCTTGCCAGACAGCTACAGGATCCCTCTTTGTAAACATGGGTGCACGCCCACACACACACACACACACACACACACACACCACTTGTTTCAAGCATTGGAGAGTCATATACAGATTGTTGAAGGTTCTGTGGAGGAGGAAGCTGAGGACCTTTCCCCACCAGCCATGAGGCCAATACCCTGTGGGTAATGAATTGTCTTCCATTACTTGGATTCTCCCAAGAACCCCATTCTCTTCAGCCTCCATGACGTGTTGGCAGGGGAACAGCTTCCGCCACCAGGGACAGAGCTCCAGCCTGACGCTGCCTTCCTCGGGGGGCGTACCAGAGGTGCTTTCTGGCTGGAATTCCCGTGCCAGCTGCAGACAAGATCATTTGTGTCTATTGTGTCTATTTGTGACACTAGCCTGCACTTGACTTTGCTTCCAATAAGCCTGATAAACACAGCAGCTGCAAGCAAGCTCCTGCAAGGATTCCGGAGTTTCAGAGTCACTCTGCAGAGCCGGAGTTGAATGGCCTGTAAGAATCGCCATGTGGGATTTAAGAAGAGCGTTCAGGAGACCTGCCCCAGATGTTTATCAATTACAGGCCAGTCACACGATCTCCAGGCTGCAGTTCCCTCCACTGCTAAGTAGGGATAATTAATAGCTGCCTGACACACACCGAAGGGTGAGGAGCAGAATATGTGATGGAATGGAAAGTAGACAATGACAAGGCGACCCGCAGGCCTTGGGGTTCACTATCACTCTCTGACCCATCTGACTCTCATAGGATTTGTACCAACCACTGCCTCCTCTGGAAAGTGAAGGCCCCTTTACTCCCTTGACTGTACCCCCTTCCACATCCCCCATCCGTATCAGTCAGCTAAGGCTGCAGAACAAATACCACAGACTAGGCGGCTTAAACAACAGGAAGGTATTTCCCATAGCTCTGGAGGCTGGCGCCAGATCAAGGTGGTCTCTCCTTAGGCCCCTCTCCCTGGCTTGCAGATCACCGCCTTCTCCCTGTGACTTTCATGCGGCCATCTCCTCTGTGCACATGTGTTCCAACCTCCTCTCCTTACCCCCTCTAGGGCTAGGGCCCATCCCCATGACTGCATTTAACCTTCATCGCCTCTGTAAAGGCCCTGTCTCAAACACAGGCACCCTCTGAGGTGAAAGCTTCAACATAGGAATCTGAGGGAACCCAATCCAGCTTGTAACATCCTCTGTCCCCTCCTCTCCTCTGTTTCCTGTGTCCACTGCCCTCCTCTTCTTGAGCTCTGAATGTCAGAGGGATGGGGTGCTCTCTACATTTATTCCTTGTATCCCATGGCTTCCAATGCCGTCTTGAGTCCTTATATTTGGCTAGTGGGTTGGGGAGTAGTGCCCTGAGAGGGAAGCTGGGGAAAGGCAGGTCACAGAGGGCAAGAGGGGATACCTGTGGCTGCGTGGGATGGAGTGGGTCAAGCTAGAGATCCCAGAGCGGGGCATGCAGTTGTTGCTGCTTCTGTGCCTGGGCCTGGGCCTGGTGGCCCTCTTCTGGAAGATCAGCAACCAGAGGTGGAACTGATGACCAAAGGCGAGGAAGAGCTAGGCCTCTGTTGTCATGTTACATACCATCTACCCAGCAGCTTTCAAGAGAAAGACATCTGCCTCCTTCATTACCAGACACTCCATGTGATCTAAATGATGACCCTTTCTTTCTGGGCCTCTGGGGGTTGTGCGTCCCACCAGAGAAGCAATCTTCCAGTTATTCTATGTGACTTCAACTGAGAAACAACAGTGAACATACCTTCCCCCAAACTATTTATTGCTGGAGAAGGAGAAGAAAAAGGCAAATGAGGAAATATTCCAACCCAGTTAGGGGTGACAAGTGCTAAAACTGAAGCAGGAAGCTACTCTGGAAGTACCAAGGAGGGGTTCCAACTCACAAGGGCAGCCCCGCATTTTCCAGAAGCCTTGAAAGCTCAGTCAGGACCAAAAAATGAACAGAAGGAAGCTTAGCTCAGAGCAAAGCCTGGGAGTGGGCAAACACCTGCATTCCAGGTACATAGCAGGGGCAGCAGGCTGCACACACTCAGGTGGGCAGGGTACAGTGTGCCTGTGAGGCCAGAGCGATCACAGGCAGGGAAGTGAGGAGATGCAACTAGGAAAGGGACAGACACCCGAACGTTGTGCTTCAGAAATCCTGCCACTCTATTAAGGGCAGTGGGGGTCTTGGGAAGCTACTAAGCTTGAAAGTGGCAGGATTAGATTAACACCTTCTGTTTAATGTCTTAGCATCTGTTTTATTTTTTCAGGAGGAATCTAAGCTAGTGGAGAAGGCCTGGAGAAGGCTTCTAAGTATTTCCAAGAAGATATGCAAGGCCCTGGGCCAGCCTGGCTCTCCTACATTCAATTATGTGACGAAGATCGGCTCCCCGGCACACTGAGGCAGTGTCCTGAAGCCACAGCTTGATCTGAGGGTCGATTCTTGCTGTCATAGCCATTTTGCATATGTGTCCAGCCTCTGTTCCCTCCCCATTACAACAGGGACCCAAGGACGGAGGAAGGTAGAGGAGCCTGGCAGTGTTGCCCAGGCTTCACTGCAACACAAGTCTGCTCAGCAACTAAAAGCCCCTTTTCCTCCTGCATTTTATTCATGGGGTTTCTGGATAAGAGTTGGGTGAGAGCAGGATTAGCCTTAGCCTACAGCTGTTTTTAGTTTCTGCACTAAGAAGTCTCCTAGCAGTAGGGTCTGTGGCAAAGGAGTCTCTCACTTCCTTGTAGAGCTCATTGTGAGTTTAGGGGCAGATGTGCTCTCAGCTGGCAGGCAGTCCTTGGCATCCTGCCTGTGGCTCCCAGAAAGTCAGAAAGAGCTCTGAGGACAGCGTGCCCACAGCACAGGGGCAGACAAGCCTCGGTGGAAAATCACACCTGTGCCTCTGCTGTGGCTTGGGGTCTTGGACCTCAACACCTACAAGCTCCCTGAGTCCTGCATGGCCTATAATTTACTCCTATATGTTGAACTCTGGGTGTGAGGTGTACCCACTGCCGATATGCCTCCAGCCAGCAGCACCCTACTAGGCTGTGCCCATCTGAAAATGCTGAAGAACCACGCCATGAGCGTGGTCATGAGAACCCATCCCACCATCAACCAGGCATGAGAACCAAACAATGTCCACTAATCACTGCATGCCAGAAATGGTTCTGTGATGAATATTCACACCACCCCTGTGGAGCAGCATAAAGGTTAAGAAAACCTTTCTTGAGATAAAGTGCATAGACTTAGTACCCCGCCTGGAGTTCTGACCAGGTTTCTGGCCCTAATTCAGTTTGGCTTTGGTTAGAGTTGCCAGATAAAATACAGGTCGCTTAATTAAATTTAAATTTCAAATAAACAACTTTTTTAAAAAAAAGAGAAACTGTGTGTTAGTTTCCTATTGCTCCTATACCATATTACCACAGACTTAGTGGCTTAAACCAGTACATATGTATTCTCACACGTCTGGAGGTCAGAAGTCTGAAAAGGGCCTCACTGGGCTATGGGGAAGGTGTCAGCAGACTTGCATCCTTTTCCAGAGGCCCCAGTGCAGGATCCATTTTTCCTCCCTTCCAAATTTTAGATGCAGATCTATTCTTTGGTCTATGGCCCATTCTGCGTCTTCAAAGCAATGGCCAGTCTTTTTCCTCCTTCAAATTCTGATGCTGATTATCCACCCTTCTTTTTCCACACCTGAAGTTCCTTGGTGTTCCAGCGGACTCACTCAAATAATCCAGATAATGCCCCTATCTTAGATTCATTGGTAGATTTAATTCCCTTTTGCCATGGAAGGTGACACATTCATAGTTTCTGGGGATTAGGACATTCCCTTAGGAGGCTTATTCTGCCTATCACGCATAATAAGTATGACCCAAATATTGCATGAAGCATAATTATGCCAGAATTTATCCATTGTTTATCTGAAATGCAAATTTAACTAGGCCTTCTATATTATACCTGTGCTGTCTAGCAGTCCCGCTCTGACCCAGGGTCCAGTTTCTGCCAGTTGTCTCCCAGGGAACACATGTGAGACTCACAGCTTCCTAGGTAACACCCATGTGTTCTGGGGTCTGTTGACTTAGCAGCTTGGACTGCCAGCAACCCATAGTGGTGTTCACGTGCCCAGGCCATCTCTCAAGGGCCCTTCAGCTCTTCTGTCTGACCCCAGCCCCCTCCAAGGGAGGTCAGGAAGCAGGTGACACCAGCACTTCACCTTTCTTAGAGAAGAGATGTGCTCAGAATTGAGGTCCAGGTAAAACAGGGCAGAAAACGTCAGAAGGAGCTGACCTGGGAGGGGCAAGAGGTCAAGGCAAGTGGCATAGGTTCAAGCTGAGTCAGGAGGGCTGTGTGAGTTGATTGCAGTGGACCTGAAGAGAGTATCAGTGGGGAGAAAAATGCTGGAGCAAGGCACCCACTGCAGGATGGATGGGAAGGACATGTGAGGAGGAGAAGGAAAGAGACAGCGGAGGTGGGGAGGTTCAGAGGAGGTGGAGGAGGACAACTAACACAATCAAGAAAGAAGGGCTCAGGCAGAGGTAGATGCAGGAGACACATCCACTGTCTGAGCTATAAATATGTGAGGAAAGAGCAGCCTCCTGCATCCCAGGTCCCTCCCTACCACCTGTGGAAAACGCACTGAGGTCCTCTCCTGCTGGGACAGGGTCATCTTCTACAGGTACCTGTCCTTCCCTCTTTTTCTTTGGGGTCCTGAGACACCTGTAGGACTGTCCAAACATTTCAGTTGGAATTGCACATCCTCTCATTATCTAGGCCAATTACTCCCCCCAAAAAAGTGCTGGCTTTTCCAGGAATGATGAGGAGACATCAAGAAGCATATCCACGCTCCCTTTAGAAACCAGCATCTCAGGCAGAACTGAACATGGAGATGTGGGCCAAGGAAACACCACTCTGGGTCCCCATCCATCCCCATAAAGAGGGACACACCTGTGATTTACTGTCATTTCTTCCTCAACTGTTGTCTTTTGTTCTGGATCGGCTCTGTGCTTATCCAGACCATGTCATTTGGGAAAAGACAGACATTTGCTTTCATTTTCACTCTTTTGACCTCACCCACCAGCTGAGCCTTTTGTTCTTCCATTGTCCATCACTTCCTGACCTCTGTGGCTTTGGAGACAAAATTCCTGGGCATTCCACACTTTGGAGTCCCTCCTGAAGGTTTTACTTTAAGGAAGAATTCTAGATGAACTTTGACAAACCAGAATTGAATATATCCTGGAAATCTCAACTACCTGGAAGGGTTTTCTCTGCCCCATTTCAGGAGAAAGAAGCAAGTCACATTCATGCTCACACCATAGCAGGATCTTTTCAAGCAAAGCTGCAAAGGTAGCTCTAAGGAGCTTTTCCATCTTAAGGCCTCTTCAGGGTAGAGGGCTAGGAATCTAAATTTTTAACGTGCTCTCAGGTGAGTCTTCAGGAAAGTTCAGGAAACACCAGACAAGTTCAGTAGGGAAAAGTCTGTTAGTTCCTCCTGGGCAGAGCTCCAGGTATTTTATACCATCGTTGTGTCTTAGCTCCATATCAAGTCAATAGATATTATTAGTCTGTCCTTTTGCTACAAAGAAATGGAAACACAGAGATTTTAAATAACTTGTCTAAGTTGGTAGTCAATGGTGGAGAATGAGGAATTTGAAGTCATTTTCCAAATGAAAATTTTTAACTCGAGTCTTAAGCTCTTGTGCTATGGTACTCATATATCTTGGAATACTCCTCAATGGGAGATGAGAGCCAACGGACCCTTTGTGGTTCCCCCACAGGGACAGCTACAATGTACATTTACTCGGTAAACCCGCAGAGTTGAGCCCAGGTTGGTGGTGGCTATGGCTAAATTTATCGTGTTTCCTCATGTTGGCATTCCCCATTGCCTTCCCCTTGCTTCTTTCTCTTGCTGCGTGAATTCCCTTCCCAAATAAATGACCTGCATGCAGACTTTTGTTTCAGACTCTCCTTTTTAGAAACATAAGGTAAGATACTTGTTTACTTCGATCTAAGTTTTATAGTCAAAACCAAACTTCTATACATTAGATTAGAGAGCTGAAACAGCTGGCTGACCGCAGCATGGGCATATTTCCCTGGCTTTGCCTAACACAAATTTGGAATCATAGAACACTTGTGCCATTGTTGATATCAGCCTAATCCCTCAATGACTTGCATGGTTATGATTCTCTTTCTGAGGAGTAGTACTAGGGACTTTTCAATAGATTTCAAAGGACTCGAAGTACTTCATTGATCGATTCATGTTTCTAGGCCCTTCCATGTGTCAAACTCTGGGAATGTAATAGTGAATAGACTAAATTCTAGTCCTGAAGAAACCTGTATCTATGTCCTAGAGGGAAGTGCTAGGGTCTCACTTATGTTTGTGCTCCCTTCTGGATCTAAGACTCAACCATTAACATGCCGGCAGCACCCCGAACTCATTCATTCAGAGCCCCTAACTCTCTGGTGATGTCAGGACAGAGGAGGAGATTGGGTAGCAGCCTGCAGAGCACATGCTGCCACCAAACTTCAGAGGCACCAGAGCCTCAGGCTTCCTTCCCTGATCTGGGCACTGCCACAGTGGCGATAGTCTAGGAGTAGATTTCCATCCATATGATACTGGGTCAATTCTGGAACATTATTAAGGGGTCCACCTTAGCTTTACTGTAGGTTATCGGAACTACAGCCTAAACTACAACCTAATTATACAAAAGATTACTGGCCAGTTCATATGAAAAACAGCTATGAATGGCATGATTTAGAAAAAAAAAAAAGGAAAACACATAACAGCTGCTACCCTCTTGTCCTTGGCAAACAGTGTGGCAGTTCAGTTATTGGAATTAGCAATTTTCATGCTGGTTTGAGGCATATCAACCTACATCTATTATTCCTTAAAAAGTAAAAGGGAGGGCAATATGTCAGGCAGGTTCTTCCACTCTTAAGGCCCTTTAGAAAGGGTGACATTAATCAGCAAACTTTCCCAGGCAACCCTCCAAGTGCCTCTTGCTGAGCCCTGGGTCACAGAGAAGGCTAATACCCAGGCTGTGACTAGTTAGTGCCCTTGGGACAGAGTCCATGATGCTAGTCACTTTTGTATCATCCAGAGTGACAACTTCTTTTCCTATATGTAATAGATATTTTGTAATGTTTGTAGAATGAATGAATAGATGAATAAATAGATTTTATGCCCTAATAATTTAGCACATTGGACATTTTTATAGTTTACCCCTGTGACCAAGAAAAATATGCACTCCCAGGGGCAAAGTAAGGAGAATATTCATCTCTGCATCAGTTTCCCACATTTTATGCAACTCCATGTCATTTATGCTTTGAACTTAAGACTTCTCAAGGTTCTATGAATGGTGTCAGACTGGAAGCCCTATAGGCATCTCACTTTGGTGAAAAATCAAAACAAGATGAATAATCTGTCCTGAGAGCCCAAATACAGGTGTTATCTTAAGGAAAGCCGTGGTTATACATGCAGAAATTCAGACCGAGCATGCCTATAGAGACTGGAGCAGGAAGGGCTTAGAGAAGTAAGGTGCCAGGAGAGCAGGTCTTGAGGATTAGGAAGTGCCCTGTGATATCCAGAGACTGGAGCTCAGCCTTTTACAGGCAGGTAGAACGAGCATATCCAGAAGGTGCTCTATCAGGCCACCCTGTGGACCAGGGCACCAGGAAGCCACCCTAGGTTGAAGGAGCCAGAGTCCTCCTTTTGCAGTCGTGCCTCCCTATCTACTCCTTAAGGACTATGTGGAGTGTCCATTACAGCAGCACAGTGCCAAGATTGGGGTTGGAAGCTCCAGGACTATAGAGAGGCACCTTCTTTCAACATGCTCAAAGTGGCAGGCCAAAGCCTTGTTTTCTCATGGAGACTTATTATTTAATCTGCTAAAGACATTTACTTTTGTCCTTTGGTGACATCCTGGGATGACATTTCAACAGTGCCTGACTATTCACTTTGTGGGGAACGCAGCTTTCCAGAGATAAACTGACATCTGTGCCATCGCTAGGCTGACATCAAAGGTTTTACAGCACTGTTCTAACAGCTACTCCCTGGCCACTTATTTCAATTACAAGACATACTTGACATAGGCCACGCAGAATCTGGCTGAGCCTCCTTCTGGTCTGGGACAGACTCTGGGGCAAAATTGTGTGGACTTCTGTGAAGTCCATCTGGCTAGGGACATGCCCTAGAACAAGTGGGAAGAAAAGTGTTGCACTGGATTCATCCTAGACACAAAGATAAGGTATGTGCAATGCCCTCAGCCCTGGAGTTCAGACCAAGCCTGATAGATGGAGAAAGTTCCTATGTCTTTGGAGCACTGGCTGATGCTGATACACCACCTGCCCCACTCTAATCTCTGTGGAGCTGGAGGCTTTTTCATGATTGCCAGTCCCAGGGCATGGTGTTTGCAAGGCCACCTGCGTGCTATTATGCGTGACTTTTTCTATCACATCAGCACAGGGGTGACATCCAGCAGCCTCTTTGCTGCTTCCACCAAACACCATGAGTACACAAGGTATTAAAGCCAAATAGCTAGGCATTATGCAGGAGTTCAGGCTGAACACTGTACTTAACCTGCTTTGGGTTTCTGTTCCTCATGAGTCCCTGCAGTCAACCCACACAGGAATCTCCTCTCCTGACTTCCACCAAGCTGTGTCTCCTCCCTTGCCTGGACATTTGAGGCAACACTGCAGCGGAACTAAGAGCATCACATCTACATAAATAATCCCTCCCATTCTTAATCAGAGCACTGTTTGGCTTTTCTTGTCTTCCTCTCACATTGCACTCATTTTTCCCCCCATAATTTCTATCTCCCTCACTAGACAGCCATTTCTACAACAGGTAGTCATTGCTGGGACTGGGACTGGTGTGACAATAAACATTTGCTGCACACATAGGGCAGATAAATACTCTCTAGTGTCCTAAGTGAGCCCACAACAAAATCTGACACATGTGGCTGGGTCACAGGAGGAACCTGTCCATCATACCAAGAAGGGTCCACAAAACATAATTGAGAAGGTGACCTTTTGCTTAACTTCCACTCATAGAAGCAGATACGCATCCAACAGATGGTGAGGTTGAAAAGGGGAAGGAGAAAAGAGACATTGAGAGAAAGAGATCATCTCAGTGTTTGAGGATGTATACATAGAATGGCTCAGCAGGAACATGGGCACCTGGAGGGCCCCTGGGATGGGGTAACCATAGGTGCTAAGTCTGCATCCTCTAGCACAGAGTGTAATTCCAGCTGCAGGTGGTGTAATTCAGTCCCAGTCTAAAGGTCAGAGATACAGGAGTTTTCCATGTCCAAGGGCAAGAGAAGATGGACATCGATAAGAGAGACAGGGAATTAGCATTTAGTTCTGTTTGAGACCTCATTAGATTGGATGATGTCCAGCCATAATGGTAAGGGTGATTTTCTTTACTCAGTCTGATAATTCAAATGCTAATATCTTCTAGGAACACCCTCATAGACACACCCAGAAGTATGCAGGTAGTCATTAAGGCCAGATGCAAGGCACACAGACCCTTGCTCTCTGGTTCTGAAAAGGGACTTTATTTCCACACTACCTTGAAAGCTCAGAGTTTTTTTTTTTTTTAACATTTTTATTTATTTATTCATGAGAGACACAGAGAGAGGCAAAGACACAGACAGAGGGAGAAGCAGGCTCCCTGTGGGGAGCACAATGTCGGACAGGATCCCAGGATCCAGGGAACATGCCCTGAGCCAAAGGCAAATGCTCAACCATTGAGCCATACAGGAATCCCAGCTCAGTAGTTTTTAATTTGATGTAGGCTGGGGTATCAGGCAACCAAGACTATCAGAATTAAAATGAAGCAAGAATAAATGTCTTGAGGAGGGATAAAGATATTCTCTAAATGGTGAGTAAAATACATGAAATTTTGGGGGGTTTTCTTGTATATATTTTTTATTGGAGTTTTATTTGCCAACATATACCATAACACCCAGTGTTCATCCCGTCAAGTATCCCCCCTCAGTGCCCGTCACCCAGTCACCCCTTCCTCCAACCCACCATCCCAAACCCTACCCCTTGTTGGTTACCCAGAGTTACAAGTCTCTCATATTCCGTAACCCTCACTGATATTTCCCACTTATTTTCTCTCCTGTCCCCTTTATTCCCTTTCACTATTTTTAATATTCCCCAAATGGATAAGACCATATAATGTTTGTCCTTCCCCAACTGACTTACTTCACTCAACATAATCCCCTCCAGTTCTATCCACATTGAAGGAAATGGTGGGTATTTGTCATTTCTAATGGCTGAGGAATATTCCATTGTATACATAGACCACATCTTCTTTATCCATCATCTTTCGATGGACACCGAGGCTCCTCCCACAGTTTGGCTATTGTGGACGTTGCTGTTAGAAACATCAAGGTGCAAGTATCCTGCCATTTCACTGCATCTGTATCTTTGGGGTAAATCCCCAGCAGTGCAATTGCTGGGTCCTAGGGCAGGTCTATTTTTAACTCTTTGAGGAACCTCCACACAGTTTTCCAGAGTGGCTGCACCAGTTCACATTCCCACCAACAGTGAAAGAGGGTTCCCCTTTCCCCACATCCTCTCCAATGCTTGTTTGTTTCTGTCTTGTTAATTTTCCCCATTCTCACTGGTGTGAGGTGGATCTCATTGTGGTTTTGATTTGTATTTCCCTGATGGCAAGGGATGCAGAGCATTTTCTCGTGTGCATGTTGGCCATGTCCATGTCTTCCTCTGTGAGATTTCTGTTCATGTCTTTTGCCCATTTCATGATTGGATTGTTTGTTTCTTTGCTGTTGAGTTTAATAAGTTCTTTATAGATCTTGGAAACTAGCCCTTTATCGGGTCATTTGCAAATATCTTCTGCCATTCTGTAGGTTGTCTTTTAGTTTTGCTGTGCAAAAGCTTCTTATCTTGATGAAGTCCCAATAGTTCATTTTTGCTTTTGTTTATCTTGCCTTCTTGGATGTATCTTGCAAGAAGTTACTGTGGCCAAGATCAACAAGGATGTTGCCTGTTGGAACCACAGAGTATTTTGTTGAGATAAATAAGAGGGAAGTAACAAAATACTCTGTGGTTCCAACACAGGCAAAATCCTCCAGGATTTTGATGGAATCTCGTCTCACATTTAGATCTTTCATCCATTTTGAGTTTATCCTTGTGTATGGTGCAAGAGAGTGGTCTAGTTTCATTCTTCTGCATGTGGATGTCCAAAATTCCCAGAACGATTTATTAAAGAGACTGTCTTTCTTCCAGTGGATAGTTTTTCCTCTTAGGTCGCATATTAGTTGACCATAAAGTTGAGGGTCCACTTCTGGGTTCTCTCTTCTGTTCCACTGATCTATGTGTCTGTTTTTGTGCCAGTACCACACTGTCTTGATGACCACAGCTTTGTAGTACAACTTGGAATCTGGCATTGTATGTCCCCAGCTCTGCTTTTCTTTTTCAATATTCCCCTGGCTATTCGGGGTGTTTTATGATTCAACACAAATCTCAAGATGATTTGTTCTAACTCTTTGAAGAAAGTCCATAGTACTTTGATAGGGATTGCACTGAATGTGTAAATTGCCCTGGGTAACATTGACATTTTCACAATATTAATTCTTCCAATTCATGAACATGGAATATTTTTCCATCTCTTTGTGTCTTCCTCAATTTCTTTCAGAAGTGTTCTGTAGTTTTTAGGATATAGATCCGTGACCTCTTTGGTTAGGTTTATTCCTGGGTATCTTATGCTTTTGGGTGCAATTGTAAATGGGATTGACTCCTTAATTTCTCTTTCTTCAGTCTCATTGTTAGTGTATAGAAATGCCACTGATTTCTGGGCATTGATTTTGTATCCTGCCACACTGCCAAATTGCTATATGAGTTCTAGCAATCTCGAGATGGAGTTTTTTGGATTTTCTATATACACTATGATGTCATCTGCAAAGAGGTAGAGGGTGACTTCTCCTTGGTCAATTTGAATGCCTTTTATTCAACTTGTCTTCTATGTCACTCATTCTTTCTTCTACCTCATTAACCCTCATTGTTAGACCTCTGGTTTGTATTGCATCTCATTTAATTGATTTTTAATTTTGGCCTGATTAGATCTAAATTCTGCAGTCATGAAGTCTCTTGAATCCTTATGCTTTTTTCTAGAGCCACCAGTAGTTTATAATTGTGCTTCTGAATTGGCTTTCTGAGATTGAATTGTAATCCAAATTCTGTAATTCTGTGGCAGAGTACTGTTTCTGATTCTTTCTTTTGTGGTGAGTTCATCTTTCTAGTCATTTTGCTCATTGCAGAGTGGCTAAAAACGAATTGTACTTGTTAGAAGTGCAAACTCTTCTCTCTGTAGCTTTTCAGCTGTTCTCTCTTTAAATCTCAGGTCAAATTCGTAGGTTTTCAGAATGAGTTGAAAGTTATCTAGGTAAGTTGGTGGGGACAGGTGACTTGGGGACCCTACTCCTCTGCCATCTTGCCCCGCCCTATGAAATGCATTTTGTAATGCTTTTTCTGCTTAGAGGCTTTGTTGTTGTTACCATTCTCATTTTCATTGTTTTCTAGAGAGCTGAGCAGATCCTGTGATATCTGAATGAGTATGATATTGTTACCCATTTGGGCCATAGGCAGACAGTTCCACAAAAGACCCCTAGAAAAACTTCTAATGAAGAAACACTCCATTTATTAAATTACCACACTAGAGAAGAACATCAACCTGACAGAATTTAAATAGCATCTCAGAAAGGGGACCCTGAGAAAAGTAAATATAGGTTTTTAGGGTATAAGCCAGATCACTTTAAATCAGGCCTTGCAAAGAAAGGAACTGGTATGGGGGTTTTTGCATAATGGATTAGGTATCAGTGGTCACAGACAGGCAAGGATCTTAAAGTGAGTATTGCTGTATCAAGCAGTTAGTTTTAACAAGGAAGCTATTTTATGTGATCCTCAGTCTTATCTTCCAGGAGCAAGTGCTTTCCAAAGGTATGTTGGCTTGGTCCAATACACACAGCAAACAGGAAAGCTATTGATCACAGTTCTCAGAGACTATATCTAAATTTTGGGGAACTTTGTTATGACAATTAAAACTAAATAGTAAATAAGAATATATTGGGAAGTAAATTTATTTTCCCAAGTAACACACCTGGATGAGGATGATGATGACGACGGACCACAACGAGGATGATGATGATAATGATTATCTGGTAAGGTCATTAACAAGTCAATAGTAACACTGAGATGTTCAAATTTTAAGTCCACATTCTTTCCATGCCCTGCAGCCATTCACCACTTTGTGAAGCATAATCTCTTGAATAGATCCCATTTTCACGAAATCAAGATGAGAGCTGTGTCGCGCCCTGCGGCAACACGATTAGGGTCCTGAGGATAAGGGGATGAGGAAAATAAAAGTAAAGAGATGGGGACAGGAGGGACACAGTGGATGATGTCCAAGCAGTGCCAGCTTTATTCAAGGTCTTACAACATTTTATAGCATGAGCAAAACAAAGCCAAGAAGGTGTTTATTTTTAGCAGGTTTGTGAAACCCTCCAAAGTTCCCCTTTCTCAGCATGCAAGACAGACTCACGGGTGCCAGAAGACCTTGGTAAATAGATAAGCTGGTTGCTCCAGATGTGCATACTTCAAAGGAATATTAGGTCTGGTAAACAGACCAGCAAGGACAGACAGACCCTTATTTACATTTATGACCAGGTCAGAATAAGTTGTATCTATTGTGTTATGTGGGTGATCACGCACAAGCGAGCCCTGAGAACCATTGCTCAAGCCCTTTCTCAAGCGTCTACCAACTATTCACCCTTTGGGCTCTCGAGCCTTTTGAGTGAATGAGGGACGCAAGTCCGGGACTGGTTTGGTTCAGTTACTCCAGCTAGTTCGTGGTCGCCCACAGAGGGCTTACTGCACTTCTTAGCACCAGGCATGATGCTATAGGCTTAGTGATAAAAGATGAAAAGAGATCATAGTTCTGTGCCTCAAGAAGCTAGTACTCTAGTGAGAGAAAAACAATTACAGTAAAATGTGGCATGTACAACAACTGGTTCTTACCAGGTAGAGTGGTTGTGCACCTGAGATACTGTTTTTGTTTTGTGTTTCTCTTTTGGGGGGTGAAGTGGTGGCTGTGGAAGAGGGGAAGATAGGAGGAGTAGGAAAGCTTAACGGATAATTCAGCTGAAGTGGACTCTGAAAATAACGCCCAGACTTTTCCAAGTAATGGAGGGAAGAGATGGCATTCCTTGCAAAAGCACTAGTGTTTGCATAGGTAGGGCACATAGACCTGTGCTCAGAGCTACAGGTCACCCAGGACTTGGCTCATGTGTGCAAATATGTTCCCTACTGAAGTCCCCATCTGTGCATGAGCAGAGAAAGATTCCATCCTAGAGTAGCAGCGGCATCGTGGATGAACTGGAGAGAGCCCCAGCGCTGTAGCACACAGAGCAAAGTGAGCCTTAAAGATGACATTTACCAGGAATGTCGAGGGAGGACGTCAGCTGACAGCTTGAGAAGTTAGCACATTTCTGGTGAAAGAAACGATTAAAATCTGAAGATCTGGGAAGTCTGGGTGGCTCAGTGCTTCAGTGCCACCTTTGGCCCAGGGTGTGATCCTGGAGACCCGGGGTTGAGTCCCACATCAGGCTCCTTGCATGGAGCTTGCTCCTCTCCTCTCTGTGCCTCTCTCTCTCTCTCTCTCTCTCATATGAATAAATAAATAAATAATCTTAAAAAAATAAATAAAATCTAAAGATCTGACACAGAGTGAAGGACAAATGGGCCAAGGATTTCAGTGCACTGACTATAGTACTTGGAACAGAGGGGCTGCAGCCACATCCTGGACTCATGTCAGTAAGTTCTCAGACACCAGCATGAGGATCCTGACTCTTGAAAGGCACATGAATGTATAATACAACACAGAATCAAAATGACCTTCCCTCAAAATGCAAATGGTGCTTCAGGCATACTAAATGTTATATTGAACCCCAGGATGCATAATTCATGTCTCATTTAGAGTACCCAGCATTCTTGAGTGGAATGGCATACCAATGAGGCTGCATGGAATGCTACTTGCCTCAGCTTAACTGATTTTGGAGAAGCTCAATTGGAATTTGGAAACTCTTTAGAATGCTGTCATTCCCAATTGGATATAAAGAAAAGGAAATGTCGGAGAGGGAAATATATGAGCACACTCTAGAAAACTACTGGGAATTTTTTCTATGGAAGTTTTCCACCAGAAATATGAGAGAGGAGGAGGCAGGAAGAAGAGACAAAGGAACAGGAAGAGGAAGAAATGGAGAAAGAGAGAAAAGTGGAATCAGTGTGATTTTTGTTTCATGACCAGCAAGAATGGAGGCTCAGACTGAATATCTACTCCAGGGTAATCAAACAACTACATCTAAGAACAGTACCAATGGTCATTTCCTGGGTTTCTACCATGTGCCAAAGTAGAACACCAAAGTAGATAGTAATTATTTTTTTCTAAAGGAAAAAAAAACATCTTATTTATTCATGAGAGACACAGAGGGAGAGAGAGAGAGAGAGAGGCAGAGACATAGACAAAGGGAGAAGCAGGCTCCATGCAGGGAGCCCGATGTGGGACTCAATCTCGGGACTCCAGGATCACACCCTGAGCCGTAGGCAGACGCTCAACTGCTGAGCCACCCAGGCATCCTGTAATTATTCTTTCCATTTTATATGTGAGATTACAAATGCTATGAAAGATCAAATAACTTATCAATGTACCAACAGTCCACAAACAGGAATTCCAGGCTTTAAAACCAAGTATATTTTTCTACTGTCTTTTACAAGGAGTTTGAGTCCTTCTACTCACTGGTATTTTTTATGCCAATGCATCTGCACATGCTTGTCTTACTGCATTTCTCAAAGTCCAAGCTGATATGACAGATAGGTGTGAGAAGGACATCTGTTAGAAAGTCTGATGCAGATGCCCATCCTCCATCAGAAGTAGCAGAGGTTCCAATAGCAAGAGCAAGACCCACGGTTTTTAGATGTGGTTTTTCACTGGCTTATTGTCCCTAAAACATGCCTCAATCATCCTCCATGTTTTCAGAAACTCCAGTATTGAATTTATTGATTTTTAAAATGCAAATTTTAGGGTGCCTCAGTGGTTTAGTGCCAACTTCAGCCCAGGGCGTGATCCTGGAGACCTATGATCGAGACCCATGTCAGGCTTCCTGCATGGAGCAGGCTTCTTATTCTGCCTGTGTCTCTGCCTCTCTCTCTCTTTCTCTCTCTCTCTCTCTCTCTCTCATGAATAAATAAATAAATAAATAAATAAACCTTTAAAAAATAAAAACAAATAAAATGCAAATTTTAAAACTTAGTTTCAAACAAAATAGATCCTACCTACTTTGTTTAAAATGCTTTGTGAATTCTAAATGTTAAGATTATATATGTCTGGTAGGCCAGGAAATATTGCTTTTTATTAGATAGGAAACCTCTTTACAATTATATTCTAGAAGACGACTTCCCAGAAGCATTGGATCATCCAGTGGTAGGGATCCTGGTAATAGCTATAAGTTCTTGGTTCTCAAAGTATGGTTCCTGGGCCAGCACCATTAGGGTAACCTGACATCATTACTTGTTAGAAATGCAAATTCCCTGCCCCTGCTCCAGACCTGAGAATGTACTTTAACAAGTCCACTATGGGAGTCTGATGCTCCTCAAATATGAGAACCCAGTTCTTGACCCATTTTTACTTAGGAAAACTCCATCATCATTATCATAGTTATCACCACCATGTGAACCAGGCACCACACACCATTTTAAGTCCTCTCTATGAAGTATCTTATTTAATTAAAAAGAAAAAAAAATCCATGAGTAGGGAAGTTAAGGATTGTGCCCTTAGTGTACATAGGTATAAGATACAAGGTGCATAGGCTCATTTAAAGTCTGCATCTATACCACCTCCCTAAGGGTGAAATGTAAAGAGGTTCATTTCAAGGAGTGTTCCTTACTGGTGAAGTGGTACCTAAGGTCAAGGTCATCAACCCTGCTTTACTTGAGAATCACCTGAGGGAGTTAGAGGATTTCCCCTCAATTTTTTATTTTGTCCAATATATGTAACACAAAATTTACTCTTTTAACTATTTACAATTCAGCAGCATTAAGTACATTCACAATGTTGTGCAACCATCTCTACCACTGTTTTCCTGAGCTCTTTCATCATCCTCTACAGAAACTGTACTCATAAATAGTAACTCCCCATTATCCCTCCTTCTAGACTCTCTTAACCTCTATATCACTTCCTATCTGTATGAATTTGCTTATTCTAGGTACCTCATATATGCAGAATCATATGTTGTCCTTTTATATTTTGCTGATTTTAGTCAGCATAATGTTTTCAAAGTTCTTCCAAAGTTCTCATTATGTATCAGAAATGCACTTCATTTTAAGACTGAATAATATTCCATTGTATGTATATACTACCTTTGGCTTATCCATTCTCCTGTTGGAAGATATCTGGGTTGTTTCCACATTTTGCCTATTGGCCATTGTGAATAATGCTACTGTAAACATTGGTGTATAAGGATCTGATTGAAACCTCGTTTCCAGTTATCTCATGTATATATCTAGCAATGAAATCACTCATATTCTTATGGATAAATAAATAAAATATTTAAAAAATCTCTCCACATCTTCTAACTAATTAACTAGTTAATTAATTAAAGCCATGCTAATGAGTGTGAAGCAGTATATCACTGCAGTTTTGATTTGTTAGAATATACCAGCAAAGCTGTCTTGTTCAGGGATTTTTGTTGTTTGTTTGTTTTTATAACCCTATCATTCTCCTTACTAGTTAACATTTTAGTCATATCTTCCACTTCTTCATGATTCAGTCTTGGTAGATTGTGTGTTTCTGTGAATTTGTCCATTTCATATAGGTTATCCAATTTTTTGGTGTACAGCTGTTCATAATACACTCTTATAATCAATTTTGTTTCATAATATTGGTAGTAGTGTCCCAATTTTCATTTCAGATTTTAGTAATGTGAGTGCTCTCTTTATCTTGGTCAATGTAGCTAAATGTATGTCAACCTTGTGAAGCTTTACTTTTTAATTTTATTGATTTTCTCTGTTTTTCTATTTCTATTTTATTTATCTCTCCTCTAATTTCTATTATTTCCTTCCTCCTGCTTGTTTTGTGTTCTAGTTTGCTCTTCTTTTTCTAGTTCCCTAAGATGGAAAGTTAGGTCATTGATTTAAGATCTTTTTTTTATTTATTTAAATTCAATTTGCCAACATATAATGCCCAATACTCATCATATTACGTGCCTTTCTTAACGCCTGTCACCCAGTTTCATTTATTTTATTTGTTTTATTTTTGTGCTTTTACTCAATTATAATTAATATACAGTGTTATATTGATTGGTTCCAGATGTACAATATAGTGATTCAACAATTTTATGCATTACTCAGTTCTCTTCTCAATAAGTGTACTCTAGATGAGGGTGATTATGATCTTTCCTCTATTTTAAGTGTATGTCTTCACAGCTGTAAAATTCCCTCTTAACACTGCTTGCACTATATCCCACAAGCTTTTATTATTTTCATTTGTTTCTAGGTATTTTCTAACTATCCTTGTGATTTCTTTTTTGATTTATTGTTTGTTCAAAAGTGTGTTGTTTTAGAAGTAGAGGACAGAACAGTGGTTATCAAGGGTAGAGAAGTGGGAGAAATGGGAGATGTCGGTATAAGTGTACAAACTTGCAGTTATACAGAATGAATAAATCTAGGTAATGCAGAGCATGATGATTATAGTTAATAGTATAATGTAGAAATTTTGCAAAGAAGAATAGATTTCAGGTGCTCTCATGACAAAAAACAAAAAAGAATAGTAACTATGTGAGGCGATGGATGTGTTAATTAACCTGACTAGAATAATCATTTCACCATGTATATGTATATCAAAACATGTTGTACATTTGAAATGTATACAATATTTATTTTTTTATTTCATGACTCATTTTACATTAAACACTTTTTATTTTCAAACTTTTTATAATTAAATTTTTTTTATTATTTATTTATGATAGTCACAGAGAGAGAGAGGCAGAGACACAGGCGGAGGGAGAAGCAGGCTCCATGCACCGGGAGCCCGATGTGGGATTCGATCCCGGGTCTCCAGGATCGCGCCCTGGGCCAAAGGCAGGCGCCAAACCGCTGCGCCACCCAGGGATTCCCCAAACTTTTTATAATTAACATAGTGTTATATTAGTTTCAGATGTACAATATAATGATGCAACAATTTTATATCTTTCTCAGTACTGACCATGATAAATGTACTCTTGATCCCCTTGATGTATTTCACCCATCCCCCCACCTGCCTCCCCTCTGATAACCAGCAATTTTGTATTCTGTATGTAAGAGTCTGGGTTTTTTATTTTTATTTGTCTCTTTTTTTTTCTCTGTTCATTTATTTGTATTTTTAAAATTTTTATTTATTTTATTTTGTTTTTATTGTTTGTTTAATTTCCAGAAATTTTCCAGGTTCCTTCTGTGATTGACATCTAGTTTCATTCCATATGATTGAAAATTTTGTTTGGGAATTTTTTTTTGGACAGTGATATTTATTATTTCTATTATTTCAATCTATTCAAATTTATGAAGACCTTTTTGCGAATTAACATGTGGTTTATCCTGGAGAACATTTCATGTGCAGTTCAGAAAAAAAATTTTAGTAGTGTTCACTGATCTTAAAATTTGTTATTATTGTTTAAACTAGCAATATCAATTGCTGGTTAGGATGCAAAGCAATAGAAATTCTTATTCATTACTGATATGGGAATACAAAATTTGCAAGCTTTTTTTAAAGATCTATTTATTTTAGAGACAACATGTACACATGAGCAGGGGGAGAGTTGGAAAGAAATAAACTCAAGCATATTCCACACTGAGCAGAGAGCCTGACAAGGGGCTCAATCCCACCACTCTGAGACCATGACCAGAACAGAAATCAAGAGATGGACGCTTAAGCAACTGAGCCACCCAGGTGCCCTCAAAATTTCCAAGCTTTAATAGTAGATTGTTTGGCACTTTTTTTTTTTTACAAAGCTAAACAATACCTTACCATAAAATCCAGTAATCAAACTATGAAGTATTTGCCCAAATCATTTGAAAACTTATGTCCACACAAAAACCTGTTTATAAATATTTACAGTAGCATCATTAATAATTCCCAAAACTCGAAGCACTGCAATTCAACAGATGAATGAATAATCAAGTTGTAATATTCATCTTTACATGTGATTCCATCTATAAATGAATAGTAGACAGCAATGAAAAAGAATGAATTATTGAAAGTTATACAAAGATACGGATATATGTTAAATATGTGCATGTTGTTAAGTGAAAGAAGCTAGTCTCTGAAAAGGCTACTTAGTTTATAAAGTTTATAGTTTATATAAATAGAATATAACATTCTGGAAAAAGCAAAACTATAGAAATGTAAACAGATAAGTAGTACGATGGTTTGGGAAGAAGAGAGGATTGATTAATAGGTGAAGCACAGGGGATTATTTTTTAAGACTTTACCTTTTTGAGAAATAGAGAGAACATAAGCAAGGGGGAGGGGCAAAGGGAGAAGGACTAGCAGACTCCCCGCTGAACACAGAGCCCAACAGGGGACTCCATCCCAGGACCCTGAGACTATGACCTAAGTCAAGCCGAAATCAGATGCTTAACTGAGCCACCAGGTGCCCCAAAGCACAGTGGAATTTTTTAGGACAGTCAGACTATTTTGTATGATGCCAAATTGCTAAAAGTATACATATTTGTCAAAAACCTTAGAACTCTGCAGTTCTTGAACTAGAACTTAGAGAACAAGAGTGAAACTTAATTCTGCAAAATTTTACAAAATCACTCAGGTCAGAGGATACCAGTATGGAATGTAGACTATGACCAAAAGAAGCTATTATAAGTGTATGAGATAACCTCACTAAAGGGGGTTAAGAAAAAAAGATTCTGACCTAAGTAACTTTGGAAATGAGTAGAGACTGTGAGGTTAAATGCAAAAGACACTGTGCATAAGCCCTATGCTCTTATTGATAACATGGTTCACATATGGATGTAGGCTAACAGGGTTATAGGTTAATACTTCTGAAATTTCTACGCTTACCTACTGGAATTAAACTATTATATAAATGGACTATGCATAGTGAGAGCTCAATTTGTTATTCTTGGTGTGGGAGTTTACAAGAAGAAAGCCCAAATGAACCACATGGTAATGAGACATGAATGTGATCACTGATTTAGCTTAGTGTAAAAACAAATTGATACATTTAGAAATATTTGCAGTTATGTATATAAATGGGTCAATATACATATATTTCCTTGCTTTGTCAACTGAAAAGGCCTAGAAGCAACTATGTACCAGTATCGACCTGCACACTTTGTGACTAGATCTTGATTTCTATCAGGACTTTTTGGAGAAGTAGCTGATTCTGAGACTGGAGTAGTAAGCCTAGGTCCTCTTGACGTGGCAGAAAGTAAGTTCTAAAAAAAAACAAAACAAACAAAACAAAACAAAAAACAAAAACCAATGAAGAATGAAAGAAACAATGATGGAAGTATGTCAAAGGTACCCATGAGTCAATTGAAAAAGCTCCCAATGGTCAAAGCTGGAACAGTTTGAGCAAAAATATAAATAAAGCTGTACTAGGCTGTATCACAACATATAAAACAAAAAAATCCAAGAATTCATGTAGATATAAAGAAATGATTGAATAAAGAAAGAACTGTGTGATAATTTACAAACCTCCCATTCAGAATAACTCCAAACAATTTATAAATATTCTCCTGCTCAAAAACATAGGCATTGATCCCAACCCCTTAAGTGTGGGTGCTGACAGTGACTTCAAGGAGTGGCAATATGCAAAAGGGGGAATAAAAGGAACTTTACGGTAAAGAATCCCGCTAACGTGTACCTCATCACTAAAGTCATGTTGCTATAGTATTTACTCTTGATATGATATGATAAAAATTATAATTTACTTCTGTGATTCTTCTCAAAATGCATCACTCAGTTTAAACATGAAGAGAGTTTAGAAAAATCACATTTGAAGGACATTCTACAAAATATCTGACCAGTACTCCTCAAAACTTTTAAGATCACCAAAAATAAGGAAAAGATGAGAAATTTTCAGAGTAGCTAAGAAGATATAAGAACAAAATGTTACATCCTGAATGAGATTATGAAACAGAAAAAGGACATTAAATTAAAACTAGGGAAACTTGAATAAAATATGTACTTTTGTTGATAATAACATATCTGTATTGGTTCACTAATTGTGACTGAAGTCCCACTAATGTGCAATGATAATGAGGGAGTGTGGGTGCCGGGTTTATGGGAAATTTTTGCCACTTTTCTGTAAATCTAAAACTATCCTAAAGTAAAAGTTTTACTTAAACAAATACATCTCTGTGCAGTTTGGTTACATCCACGAAACATTCTAGATTTAAAGATGGAACTACATAAAAACTATCAGCAAATGTAAGAAACCAGAAATGCATAGAATTTCCCAGGATTTTGGCCTCTCCTCTTTTTCCTTTGCAGTTCTGCCAGCAGAACCACCACATTCTGAAGCTCACTGTGCAGTGTATGTCAAAACAGGCAGAGGGACTGGTAATAGTTTCTTCATCTTGTCTCATGCCACTGAAATATATAACTTTCATTTTAAATACATCATCCCAGAGCATCTCAAGTAATTTTTTATTATAACTAAGGCATGGCATACTAATGACACAGGTGTGCTAGAGTTAGGTTCCCAGATGACATCCTGGCAACAACTGATCCCATAGCTCCTGAGGGTGACCTGTATCTGATCAACTCCAAAGGGGTAGAGGTTCAGGAGAAGTTTCTACCCATAAAGAGAAGTGAGGGATGGATATTGTCCTGGTCTCACAGTTTAATCTTTCTAACTCCCCCAAATATGGGAGTACAGACACAGCTCACAGAAAAGCAACTGGGCACAGGATGTTCAGTGTTTCTTCTGAATTCAAATGAACCTTTTCCAAATGTAGCAATTCTGAGCTAAGATGACATAATGTTGTCTTGTCTAAAATACAAATTATTTTCCATTCAATAATTTCTTGAACTTTAATAATGCAAAGGCACTAAGAAGGGATTTCTAAACATAAATGTTTCATCATCAGAATTTTAGGATGACTATAACAGGTTCCAATTCCTTTGGTAGAATCTGCTAAAACTAAGAAATAGCTTTAACTCTTCCTCAGCTGTTCCCAGTACAATCTGCTCCTTCCCTCCCTACTTTTTTATGTGTACCTCTATTATAGCACAGTCTCATCAGACTGTGAATTTTAGTTTTCAGTTTCCTGAAGACTCTGATTTATTTACTTTTGCACTCTCATGCCAGGATCTTGGAGACTGGCTACTGACTGTGTGAAGGCAGCATGGAGGAAGTCGTCTACCTCTTAGGAGCTTGAGCCTGATGCTAAGGACTGAGAGTCCATTGATCACGACCTGTGGGTTGTCAGACAGCACTACAAGGCGCAAATAGCATCGCACCAGATTGTCTTCTTCAGTGCATATGCTGTTTTGGCATCTCCGATACTGCAGCAGAGAATTCTACAGAGCATCTCATTCCAAGAGACATTGCTACAGGAAGAAGCCATATGAGGTTCCCAGGGAGAGAAGACCCCATCAAGCTACAGTCTGGCCATATAAAAAGTTCTTTCCCTTCCTAAGCCTGACAGTATTACAGAGTTATTGCGAAAGAAAGTCATACATCAGAAGGCTGACATTCACCGTGTCAGCCTCTTGAGGAATATTTTCTACTCTGCAGCCAAAGAAATGATGCCATTAGCCTTTTCTTGGAGAAAAGACATTTTTAAGGATTTGCCCAAACTCACAGATGTGCCATTTTTGAAACTCCACCTTTTGATTGGCATACAATCCTCCATCCCATTTGGAACTCTTTTCTTCCATGACTCATTAGGAGGGAAGGAGGCCTCACGGTGCTTTTGAAGCACACTTTCTATGTTATTACTCCCCCCAAGGAGCAGTATTAGAACAGAAGGTTGCCTTCCAAAGAAGGACATCACTCTTTTCCCAGTTTGAAAGTATGGGATAAGAAGAGAAGGTTTACTGCCATAAATAGTATTATCTAGCATAATGGCTGGCACTTTTATTTATCTTGTGTGCTTGTACATAATCAACTTATATTTATTAAATCAGATATAAAAGTTAATGACAATGCAAAGCGAACACTTTTTTTTTTTTTTTTTTTTTTTTTTGGTTTTGGTTTGTTTTCAAGAGGCACAGACTTCTCCTGGCATCTCCTAATGGGAAGAATGTTACCATAAGCCCAAGGGTGCTTGAAATTTAGCTGTGCCATTTCCATTAACATTTCCATTAACAGCTATGACAGGCATGTAACCAAGCCCCCATGTGCTGTGCTGAAAATTTCCTGTGGAGCCTGCCATGGAGATTAGAATTGAAGAGGGAGTCTGATGTTTATCATGCCTATGGAGCTGTGTCTAGGCATGGGGCCCAAAGCATTTGGAAGAATATTTGATATCATCATGGGGGGTTGCTGACCAGTGAGATGGAGCTTCCTCTTCTGACGCTTAGGGTTCCTCAATCAGGGTCATTCTCTGTCTCCCAAGGAAAAAAAAATGAAGAAGTAAGACCAATTCCTCAAGGCTCTCTGTCTGGGCTTCTTGGTGTACCCATTAAAGGAAACCTCAGAGAAGAGCAGCAAGGATGAGGATCCCAAGAGGCCCATTCATTACAGTTAATGTTTGTGAGCATTAACTCACAGTTAAGTAGTGGAGCCTATCTTGAGGAGGACAGCAGGCTAAAACACTGAACTATTTTTTTTAATAATAAATTTTAAGATTTGTGTGGAATCAGAAAAGACCCCGAATAGCCAGGGGAATTTTAAAAAAGAAAACCATAGCTGGGGGCATCACAATGCCAGATTTCAGGTTGTACTACAAAGCTGTGGTCATCAAGACAGTGTGGTACTGGCACAAAAACAGACACATAGATCAATGGGACAGAATAGAGAACCCAGAAGTGGACCCTGAACTTTATGGTCATCTAATATTCGATAAAGGAGGAAAGACTATCCACTGGAAGAAAGTCAGTCTCTTCAATAAATGGTGCTGGGAAAATTGGACATCCACATGCAGAAGAATGAAACTAGACCACTCTCTTGCACCAGACACAAAGATAAACTCAAAATGAATGAAAGATCTAAATGTGAGACAAGATTCCATCAAAATCCTAGAGGAGAACACAGGCAACACCCTTTTTGAACTCGGCCACAGCAACTTCTTGCAAGATACATCCACGAAGGCAAAAGAAACAAAAGCAAAAATGAACTATTGGGACTTCATCCAGATAAGAAGCTTTTGCACAGCAAAGGATACAGTCAACAAAACTCAAAGACAACCTACAGAATGGGAGAAGAGATTTGCCAATGACGTATCAGATAAAGGGCTAGTATCCAAGGTCTATAAAGAACTTCTTAAACTCAACAGCAAAGAAACAAACAATCCAATCATGAAATGGGCAAAAGACATGAAGAGAAATCTCACGGAGGAAGACATGGACATGGCCAACATGCACATGAGAAAATGCTCCGCATCACTTGCCATCAGGGAAATACAAATAAAACACTGAATTCTTAACAACTGTCTTACACTCACTGCTGGCCACTTAACCGGCACATACACATCACAGATATTTTCTGGATCTCCTCAAATGGTCTTCATTCAATAGTGAGCCTTCATTCCTGCTTTGAGCCTGTGCTAAATAAGAAGGCTCTGCATTTATAGTCAATCTTTCTCCTTTCCTCCAGACCTTGCTTGTAAATGCTTTCTCCTTATAAATTTGCAAAAAGCCGAGAAATAAATGCCAACTAGCTACCACTTTTACATGAGGGGAATTATCAATTCTAAAAGGACATGCGTCACTGCCAAAATGCCCCCTATGTGTTCCAGGCTCTGAGATCCATGGAGACTTTATTTTGCAGGTATTTGTAGACAGTTCTTTCTAAGCTTCAGGTGATATTTCCCTGGTTGTGGGGCTTCTCTGTAGACATTGCCACCATACTGGGTTTCTCTACTCACATATCCCAATAATTGCTGAAGTTTTCTTATTTCACTTCTTGCCTCAGAGTCTCAACCTCTTATGGGGTCAGAGTGCCCTTCTCAGAACCCCTCCACTCTCTTTTCTCTCCAGAAACCTCCCTCAGGCTAGAATATTTGCATCTTTTTGAGAGAGGAAACTCTCTCAGAGAGCATTTACTGAATGTTGTAGGACAGACTTAATGTTCTGATTCTTAGAATGTTGGAAGTAAAATAACCCACCTCTTTCAAATCAAAGCCTTGCTTTTAAAAACAACTTACCTCTAGCTAGCCTGAGAGGCAGTCTTCCACCTCCAGTGCTGAGGTTCCTTCCATTTAAAGCTGCTCATCAAGTAGAGTAGGCAGATCATGGGTTCATAAGCACCTGAACTATTCATTCTGACCATGGCTGAACAGTTGGAAACACAGGAGGTTGCCAGTAACTGAGCAGGTATTGAGCTCTTAGGGTCAAGGTTACTCCTTTGTTCTATGACTCACAGTCAGTGTAATCTCATCCTTTTGTCCAACCCAAGTCCTCCAGATGCCCCCTAAATTTTCTCCCAGGAGGATACAGTTTGACCAGACCTGTTTCTTTCCTATTATTGTTCATTTAATGTGACAGTTTCCCAGACAAACCCTTAGCTAGATTCACCCAGAAAGAAAGAGAGAGGATTCAAATAAATAAAATCAGAAATGAAAGAGGTGATGTGGGATCCCTGAGTGGCTCAGAAGTTTAGCGTCTGCCTTCAGCCCAGGGCATGATCCTGGGGTCCCAGGATCAAATCCCACATCGGACTCTCTGCATGGAGCCTGCTTCTCCCTCTGCCTGTGTCTCTGTCTCTGTCTCTCTCTCATGAACAAATAAGTAAAATCTTAAAAAAAAAAAAAAAAGAAAGAGGTGATGTTACAACTGATACCACAAAAATACAAAATATCATGAGACTACTATGAACAATTATATACCAATTAGGCAACCTAGAAGAAATGAATGAATTCCTATAAACATAAAACCTACCAAGACTGAATCATGAAGAAATTTAAAATATGAATAGAACAACTACTAGCATGGAGACTAAGTCAGGAATCAAAAAACCTCCCAAGAAACAAAAGTCCAGGACAAGATGGCTTCACTGGTGAGTTCTACCAAACATTTGAAGAATGTTTAAAATTAATACCAATACTTCTCAAACTCTTCCAAAAAACAGAAGAGGGGGAAACACTTCCAAAGTCATTTTATAAGGTCAGCATTATTTTAATTCCAAACCAGGAAAGGGCACCACAAGGAAAGAATATTATAGTCCACTACCCATGGTGAACATAGAGACAAAAAATTCCAAGTATCAAACCAAATTCAATGCTATATTAAAAGGATTATACAGTATGATCAAGTGGGATTTATTCCAGGGCATTTAAAAAAAAAGATTTTATTTATTTATTCATGAGAGACACACAGAGAGAGAGGCAGAGACACAGACAGAGGGAGAAGCAGGCTCCATGCAGGGAGCCAGATGCGGGACTCGATCCTGGATCTCCAGGATCAGGCCCTGGGCTAAAGGTGGCGCTAAACCACTGAGCCAACCAGGCTGCCCTATTCCAGGGCTTTAAGCATGGTTCAACATTCACAAATCAATGAGATATATCACATTAACAAAATGAGGGATAAAAATTATATGATCATTGAGGCACCTGGGTGGCTCAGTCAGTTGAGCCACCAACTCTTGATTTTGGCTCAGGTCATGATCTCAGGGTTGTGAGATCAAGCCCCACATGGGCTTTGTACTAAGCATGGATCCTGCTTAAGATTCTCTCTCTTTCTCTCCCTCTGCTCCCCCCCCCCCGCCCCCACTGCTCATGCTCTCTCTAAAAACTATTATATGATCATCTCAATGTATGGAAAAAATATTTGACAAAATTCAATATCCACTTATAACAAAAGCTCTGAACAGAAATGTGTATAGAGGGAACATACCTCAACATGCCAGACCACCCTAAAATTATATAGTCCTGGAGGATGCTTCCACATGAAGCATTTGCTATTGCCTTCTGTCTACTAACTTCCCATTTGTAGTAAGGGTATCCCTTCAGGCCCTGGAAGGGGACCTCTCCGCCAAGCCCTAGGTCCTGTCCTCTCAGGGGCTTCTAGTGGCCTCAAGGGCAAGGCTATCATCACCAGGGGTAACAACTGAGAAACATGCTTCTTACCTTTCCTAGGTTACTCTTTGGCATGTCAGCAAAAGTCTTCTAGACTCAACAACCTAGGCCACACTAATGACCTCAGGTGAAGATTGACAGCTGCTGTGAGAAGTGACATTCTTGGCCTACCCTTCTGCTGTACTTTAGTCAAACTATTGTTTCCAGAATATAGTAACCTGGTTTTCACCGCGTGCTTTTGAGCAAACCATCCCTTCTGTCTTGTATGTTTTTCTTCCTCTTTTCTATTTTGAAAAGTCTTTCAAAATCTTGGTCAGTAATTCATTTTCTAATACTGTGCACCTTTTCTACGGCTTACATTTCTCGGACAATAGAGTATGGCCCCTCACAATCCCCCCACCTAGGAAGTGCACTCAGAACACACCTCTAAACTCTATTATCTCCCCACTATTAAAGGGAACCATGCTCCACTTTTACTATCTATACGTCACACACAATGCCTTGCATTGCAATGACCTATGATAGGCACCCCTGACCACAAGCTTGCTATGTTCAAGGTTCTTTGTTAAGTGGGCAAATTTTAGAATATAAGAACTTTCTGTCTTAAACTTTCTCTGTGAAAGCATACTGAAAACAAGCAAAAGTCACTGAGCTACTTGTTCCAGAAAATGCTGACTCCTGGAATAAGAATTTGGAGCTGGATAAGAAAGATTACCAGTCTTGTCATCCAGGCTCTTACCAGCACTACAGAGTTACTGTATCATTCATTTTGCCTGCTCCTAGCCTTGCAAGGCCAAACCTAGACCCCCTCTAATCTTCCCCTTTCTGACACATTACTGAGACTCATGCAAGCTGGTGTTCTCCCTTATTGCAATAGGTTTAATAAACTTAGCTTTACCTGAACAGTCGGTTGTATGGTGGTCTTTTTGAGAGGATGAAATTATTGAAAGGTTAAAAACCATGTCCATTGTCAAATAGCCATCAAGAGGCAGAGCCTTATCAAGCCTAGATCTGTCTGAGGCAGCAGCAGCCTTTCTTTTAAATGGCTGTTTATCTTTTTTTTAAAAGATTTATTTATTTATTTATTCATGTCAGAGAGAGAGAGAGAAGCTGAGACACAGGCAGAGAGAGAAGCAGGCTCCTTGTAGGGAGCTTAATGTGGGACTCGATCCCTGGACCCAGGATCACGCCCTGAGCCAAAGCAGATGCTCAACCGCTGAGCCACTCAGGCACCCCAAATGAGCTGTTTATCAACATGAATGACTATTCATTATCTGATTGCACATGTACTTTGTCCACCAGACTGCAAGGCCCTTGAGGTTAGCATCCCTGCAGCAAAGCTTCATTGCACTATGATCTCTATTAGTGTTTTTGAGAGGCAGGTAAATGCACATGTACCCCCATTTCTTCCTCTTGTACCACATTAAAAATACCTTTGACCTATTAGTTGTTAACACAATAAACCAATAAATATTCTTGATTTATTTTACTATAAGGTAGAGGAATTACCATGAACTTCCAAGAGTTACAGGCTTTAAGAGTTCATTGAGAGTTAACATATGAAAAAAAATAGAAAGGAAACGCTGGAGAGAACTCAAGGCCAGGTATGTAAATGTCCTGATACCAGTTAATTATTCTGCACCCAGTTCAAATGTGTGTGTCGGTGAGAGGCTTCCCACATGACTCTAGTGTCCTACAATTCAACTCAATTTCAACACTGTCTATCCTGGAGATAGCACCAGATTCCAGAGGTTAAGAGCTCACTACCATTAAGACTGCCCTCCCCACCATGTACTGTCAACCTAGACAAAGAGGTAGGCCAAGACAAGCTCAAATTGCCAGAAATTAAGTTTATTTGGGAATAGCAGAGGAATTGAAATTTGGGAAACACATACTGTAGTGAACTATAGGTAAATCCATTGAGGGTTTGGGGCAGGCTGTGTTCATAGGCAAAAAGAACAAAGAAGGGGAAATCCAGCCAGATTCCAAGCAGTAAATTCATTGCCTTAAGGATAGAAATTTTTGGTGGATGTTCAATGGTCCAGAGATAAGTCTCAATCTTCTGTAAATCAGGCATTTATGGGAAATTAGTCTCTCAGTTATTAAGTTTTGTTCTCGCGAGGGCACATGCATGAGATCTTCCATTTCATATCCTCCAGTTCCATTCTATACTGAAATCCTTTCAAAATACACATATTTCAAATGCCAGTCACAAGCCTGGAGTATCACCTATACTTCTGACCAGCTGGCTATACACATCCCTACTACCTCTCCTTGGGTTTCGTTAATTTGCTACAATGGCTCACAGAACTCAGAGAAGCATTTACTTAGGTTACTGGTTTATTATAAAAGCATATAACTCAGGAACAGACAAACGGGAGGCATGCAGAAGATGCGGAATAGGAAGGGCTTTCATACCATCTCCAGGTACCATTTTCCCAATCTCCAACCTAAAACTCCCCCAAACCCCTTCTTTTGGGTTCTTATGGAAGCTTAGTTACATAAATAATTAAATTAGTGGTCATGGTGATTCAATCTCCAAACTCTTTTCTCTCCCAATTTCAGGGGGTAGGATGAAAATTTCAACCCTCTATTCAAGGTTGGTTTCCCTGGCAACCAGCTCCCATCCCATAGGGGTTTTCCCAAAAGTCACTTCATTAACATAAGCCTAGTTGTGGTGGAAAAGGACTTGTTATGAATAACAAGATACTCATTTCACCTTCATGACTCTAAAGCATTTCAGGAACTGAGGACAAGAAACCAGATATTAGAATAAAAGATGCTTCTATTGCTCTTGTCATTCAGGAAATCCCAAGGGTTTGGGGAGCTATGAGCAAAGAACTGTGGAGGAGGACCAGATATATGTGGGAAATATATATTTCATCATTTGAACGACCAAATATATATTTCTTATAAGTCACAATGTCACAGTAATTAAAAGTGTGGATCCACTTGAATCCTGGCCCCACTTTATATTAGCCATATAACTTCCGGTGATATTCTTTAACCTTTCTGAGACTTTGTTTTTCCTCCTACAATATGAGGGTGATGGTACAACATATTTTACAGGGTTGTTGTGGAAATGAAATTCAGTAATTGATGTAAAGTTCTCAGCATTGGGCATGAAACACAGTAAATGTGTATAGTGATACATGTGATAATCACAAAATTTATGTGACAAATATTAGATGGGAAAATATTTTTAAAATAAGTTTGGGAATAAAGTTTTTCCAAGAAGTGTGTAGAAGAAGAAAAATAAATTCCCCCCTCAGGAACCACTTAAAAGCATAAAGTTGAACAAAAATAAAAATGGCTACATTAATGCTTCAGTGAAACTGGATTTTAAAGTAACCTTTTTCCTCTCTTCTGGAGACTTCCCTTCCTCCCTTCTTGGCCTTCTGTTTCAGGAACCTGGTATCACTCTGAAAACATGACTAATGAGACTGGCAGCACATACATAATTCATGTTAAAACCAGCTAGATCCTGTTATTTCCCCCCGTAACCCCTCACTCAGCCCCTTCCTCCAGGCAGGCTTGCAGTTATTGAAGGCCATTGCTTGCTACAGCCTCCTTTGCCCTGCAAAGCAATAGAAGTATTGTTCCCTTTTATCCCAAACTCTATCTTCATATTATGTTTTGGCTCCAAAGCATGGAGGTAGGTTTTTGACAACATATCCACCTTTCTAGGTTCTTTGCTGAGACCCCACCATCCTGTAATAAAAGATTAACAGGACAAAAACAAACAGAAGGCTAACAACATATATATCTCCTGTATCCATGGGAGAGACCCAGGGAAGCTGAGCAACTCTCCAAAATGGCCTAAGCTATCTCCTAAATAGCACCTCTGCTAAAGGCAAAAGAAACAAGTTGGGGCAGTATGGGGAAAGCCAGTTATGAAAGGTTACCAGGAAAAGCACAAAAACAAAGGTGTATACAATGGAATATTCCTCAGCCATTAGAAACGACAAATACCCGCCATTTGCTTCAACGTGGATGGAACTGGAGGGTATTATGCTGAGTGAAGTAAGTCAATCGGAGAAGGACAAACATTATATGGTCCCATTCATTTGGGGAATATTAAAAATAGTGAAAGGGGATAAAGGGGAAAGGAGAAAAAATGAGTGGGAAATACCAGAAAGGGAGACAGAACATGAGAGACTCCTAACTCTGGGAAACGAACTAGGGGGCGGTGGAAGGGGAGGTGGGCGGGGGGTAGGGGTGACTGGTGACAGGCACTAAGGGGGGCACTTGATGGGATGAGCACTGGGTGTTATTCTATATGTTGGAAAATTGAACACCAATAAAAAATGAATTTACAAAAAAAAAAGGTGTAGTTCTCATTCAGATTTGAGACCTTGCCTTCTTCATTGATCAGAGTTTCTAGAAATTTAGTCATCCTTGTCTTACCGTTTGAGTAGACAGTTAAGATCTAACAGGATACCTGGAGGTCAGCTATGAGGAAGTCATGACCAGATATCAGGAAGTTCAGAGGCCTGTCCTGGCAGCACACCACAAGACGCTGGATCTAACCAGACAGGCCCAAGATGGCAGGTGCCATGACAGGAAATCTGTGATCTTCTTAGGAAGAAAAAGGGGAAACCCTGCTTCCCTCCCCAAGTGATGAATATGCCCCCCTGCAATGAGTGAACAACTGTCAATAAAAGATAGAAACCCACCCCCAGGGTGTGAAGCTCTCTCTTGAGCTACTGGTCTCATAACCTTGGAGTGTATTTTTCACTTTAATAAACTTTCCCACCTCTGTTACTCATCCATTGTGCTGCATGCCTGTCCTTGAATTCCTTCTCATGGCAAGACCAAAAACATTCAGCACTTCTTCAGGTATGGCTGGGTCAAACCCCAGGGCCTAGGGTCTCTCCAGTTCACCTGGTAACATTCCTGGTACTGAGAGGGAAACAGCCTTGCAAATGGAGATTTTCCTTATAAATGTAAGTTTCTCTTACAAAATGGTAAATTTTACTTGGTTTTTAGAGCTTGTCCTATATCTACTGTTTAAAAAATAATGAGCTCAAGATAATCCTTATGCCAAAAAGGCATATTTTGGGGTGACATATTTTGCTCCCCTTCAAGTACCACCCAACTGTGCCTTTGTGTGTTTGATGTCCAATGAGCATGTATTTGTTAGACAAAGGACACAGATCTTCTATCTATAGCCAGAGCTCCTTTGGCAGAGGGTGAAGCTGATTACATGGAAAACTTTAAGCAACTGAGCCAGGTGTGTAAGGATGGACAGAAGAGTTGGAGAGAAGGGAAATTTGAGGTCATTTGGGCATTGCAGAGGTGGTGCATAAGATGAAGAAAAGGGTGGAATAGAACACTGGGCAGCAGAAGTCCACACCATAACCACTTCATAAACACTTCAGTGAACTCTGCCAAATTCAAGGGCTGTCCAGTGAGAGTGTGTGGGGCTCTGCTCTGCATTCTGGTTCATGCAGGGAGAAATGGTGATCACACTTTCCTAAACATAGAAGCTGGAGGCAAAGGGGTAGCCTGGAAATCAAGGCTCAAGGAAGTGTGTATATAAATATCCAAAGGCAGGAGGTTCTATGGGACATCTGTGTTACCAAGGATGTGTAGCCTTATCCCTTTCAAGCCAAGTCGGCCTGAGGTCATGCTTGCCTAAGTCAAGGGCCTTCTGGGAACTCAGGTTCTTTCATTTTTTTTCCACCCAAAGTCATTTTTCCCGTCATGGTCATAGGCAAAGATTTAAGAGCTCCATTATTTATTTATTATTCTTATAAGATAGAGAACAATTATCTCTGCCTTATGAACCTTGTAAGCCTTATTTCATGTAGTAAAAATAATGTATGGAGCATCTACATATAGCAAGAGTAGACTTGGCTGCTAAGATATATAGCAAACCAGGCAGTTGGGTGTAGGGACCTAAGAATTTAATATATGAAGAGCCTTTAAAGTGCACGATATAGGACCATTATTCTCTGAGGGGCAGTGGTTTGTGGTATAAATAGGGCTTGGGACAAGAACACAAGTGGAGGCCTATGAACTGTCTTTCCAAATACCTAGAAATCCTAAGTCAAGTTAATGATTTGTTGCTAAGTAACACATGGTCTACCTTTCTCTCTTGATGAGTATATCTTCATAGCAACCTGGAAGATGAGACCCAAATTTAGGACTATTGGACCCTTTGGAGTGCTGAGCCAGAACATGGCAGGAGGGAGAGAACCAGCCCTAGATCCTTGCCAGTCTCAGGTCTCTGCTGGCCCCCTTTCTCCTCCCATGCCAGCTCTACCTGCACTAGGTGGCCTGGCTTGTGCAGGTACAGGCACTTCAGTCTATATGTCCCAGGCTTTATCCAAACTCTCTGCATAAATCACCTTTTTTTCCACCTCTCACGCATGGGGATGCACACTTACATGTCAAAAGCCACTCTCAGGAGGACAGTCTCAGGGAGGGGGATCACTCAGTCTAGGAAGAGGGTAAAAAGTTGTTTGGGCACAGAAATCGTGAGTCTACATCTAGAAGAAAGAATGTACAAGTACCAAGTGGTCACATTAACTTGTAACCACTAAATCATAAACTGAAGCATGTCAAATTTTTTAAGAGTTTATTTGAGCAAAAATCAATCTATATTAGGCAGCATCCAATCTAGTAAATAGAAAAGAACTCTTAGGAGCTGTACAAAGTAAAAGATTTTTATAGGCAGAAAGGAGCAGGAACAAGGACATTATACTGGCAAAAAGTGGACTGGTTATTGCTGTTCCTTTTAAGAGAGGACAGGGATCTATTAGGCAGATTATCTAATTAGTGATAATCAGGTGATTCCTGATTGATTGGCTTTAAAAATCCATTTCCGGGAGAGCTGAACCTGTAATTAAGTGAAGTCACAGCTTGATGACACAAGGCTTAATAAAAACAACTCCATTTGAGGCCTAATGTGGTGTTTGTTTTTAACAGACTACAGGCCCTTAGACCCAAAGGGAGGACACAACTGGAACAAAGCCAAAGTGGGACTCCCAAAGGAGGAGGGCAAGAGGGCAACCCCTGCCCAGCTCTAAGGTCAAGATTATTCAAATCTCCAGGTGGGGCAAGAGGGCGGAAGAGCAGGGTCCCCAAGTCACCTGTCCCCACCAAATGACCTATATAACCTTCAAATCATCCTGAAAACCTACAAATTCGGCCTGAGATTTAAAGAGAGACCAGCTGGAACGCTACAGTGAGAGGAGTTCGTGCTTCTATCAAGGTAGGAAGATGGGGAAAAAGAAATAAAGACACAAAAGGCCTCCAAGGGGGAGGGGCCTGCGAGGAGCTGGGCTGAGGCCGGGGCGAGTGTCCCCAGGACAGGAGAGCCCCGTCCCGGAGAAGCAGGAGCTGCACCAACCTTCCCCGCGGAAAGGGGCTCACAGGGGGTTAGAGCAGGACCCAGGAGGGCGGGGGTCAGGATCCGGCCTCCCCCAGGACAGGCAGAGGCCGGGAGGGCCCAGGACAGCGAGGACGCTCCTGCCCCAGCTGAGCAGATCAGCGGCCCTGCACGGGAGCCCCCAGGCCCTGCAGACGGAGAGCCCCGGAGCTACTGCGGGAGCTGACTCCAGGGCTGCAGAGCTGGCCCCGCCACTGCGGTTGTTCCTCCCGGGGCCTCACGGAGTAAACACCCCCCACTGAGCCCTGCACCAGGCAGGGGCAGAGCAGCTCCCCCAAGGGCTGACACCTGAGAATCAGCACAGCAGGCCCCTCCCCCAGAAGACCAGCTGGACGGACCAGTTCCAGGGGAAGTCAAGGGATTTAGAGTAGACAGTATCAGAGGATACTCCCCCCATGTTTTTTTGTTTTGTTTTGTTTTGTTTTGTTTTTGGATTTCTGTTTGCTTCCCCGCCCCCCCCTTTTTTTTTCCTTCTTTTTTTTTCTTTTTTCTTTTCCTTTCTTCTTTCTCTACTCTCTTTTTCTCCTTTTCCCAATACAACTTGTTTTTGGCCACTCTGCACTGAGCAAAATGACTAGAAGGAAAACCTCACCTCAAAAGAAAGAATCAGAAACAGTCCTCTCTCCCACAGAGTTACAAAATCTGGATTACAATTCAATGCCAGAAAGCCAAATCAGAAGCACTATTACACAGCTACCAGTGGCTCTACAAAAAAAGCATAAAGGACTCAAGAGACTTCAAGACTGCAGAATTTAGATCTAATCAGGCAGAAATTAAAAATCAATTGAATGAGATGCAATCCAAAGTAGAGGTCCTAACAATGAGGTTTAACGAGGTGGAAGAACGAGTGAGTGCCATAGAACACAAGTTGATGGCAAAGAGGGAAACTGAGGAAAAAAGAGACAAACAATTAAAAGACAGTGAGGATAGATTAAGGGAAATAAATGACAGCCTGAGGAAGAAAAATCAATGCTTAATTGGGGTTCCCGAGGGCCCCAAAAGGGAGAGAGGTCCAGAATATGTATTTGAACAAATCATAGCTGAAAACTTTCCTAATCTGGGAAGGAACACAGGCATTCAGATTCAGGAAATAGAGAGATTCCACCTAAAATCAATAAAAACTGCTCAACACCTCGACATTTAATAGTGAAGGTTGCAAATTCCAAAGACAAAGAGAAGATCCTTAAAGCAGAAAGAGACAAGAAATCTCTTTTATGGAGAGAAATATCAGATTAACAGCAGACCCCTCCACCTGGCAGACCAGAAAGGGCTGGCAGGATATATCCAGGGTCCTAAATGAGAAGAACATGCAACCAAGAATACTTTATCCAGCAAAGCTCTCATTCAAAATGGAAGGAGAGATAAAGAGCTTTCAAGACAGGCAGGAACTGAAAGATTACGTGACCACAAAACTAGCTCTGCAAGAACATTATATGTTCTCATTCATTTGAGGAATATAAATAATAGTGAAAGGGAATATAAGGGAAGGAAGAAGAAGTGTGTGGGAAATACCAGAAAGGGAGACAGAACATGAAGACTCCTAACTCTGGGAAACGAACTAGGGGTGGTGGAAGGGGAGGAGGGCGGGCGGTGGGGGTGAATGGGGACAGGCACTGAGAGGGGCACTTGACCGGATGAGCACTGGGTGTTATTCTGTATGTTGGCAAATTGAGCACCAATAAAAAATACATTTATTATAAAAAAAAAAGTAAATTGCAAGGGGGACTCTTAAAATTCCTCTTTAAAAAGAAGTCCGATGGAACAATCCACAAAAACAGGGACTGAATAGATATCATGATGACACTAAACTCACATCTTTCGATAGTAACTCTGAACATGAGTGGGCTTAATGACCCCATGAAAAGGCGCAGGGGTTCAGGCTAGATAAAAAAGCAGGACCCATCTGTTTGCTGTGTACAGGAGACTCATTTTAGAAAGAAGGACACCTATAGCCTGAAAATGAAAGGTTGGAGAACCATTTACCATTCAAATGGTCCTCAAAAGAAAGCAGGGGTAGCCATCCTTACATCAGATAAACTAATATTTACCCAAAGACTGTAGTGAGAGATGAAGAGGTTCACTATATAATACTTAAAGGATCTATCCAACAAGAGGACTTAACAAACATCAATATATATGCCCTGAGTGTGGGAGCTGCCAAATATATCAATCAATTAATGACCAAAGTTAAGACAAACTTAGATAATAATACACTTATACTAGGTGACGTCGATGTAGTGCTTTCTACAATCAATTGTTCTTCTAGGCACAACATCTCCAAATAAACAAGACCTTTAAATGATACACTGGACCAGATGGATTTCACAGATATCTACAGAACTTTACATCCAAACGCATCTGAATACACATTCTTCTCATGTGCACATGGAACTTTCTCCAGAATAGACCACATACTGGGTCACATATCAGGTCTTACCAATACAAAAGATTGGGATCATCCCCTGCATTTTCTCAGACCATAATGCCTTGAAATTAGAATTAAATCACAACAAGAAGTTTGGAAGGACCTAAAACACATGGAGGTTAAGGACCATCCTGCTAAAAGATGAAAGAGTCAACCAGGAAATTAAGGAAGAATTAAAAAGATTCATGGAAACTAATGAGAATGAAGATACAGCCATTCAAAATCTTTGGGATGCAGCAAAAGCATTCCTGAGGGGGAAATACATCGCAATACAAGCAGCCATCCAAAAACTGGATATAACTCAAACATAAAAGCTAACCATACACCTAAATGAGCTAGAGAAAAAACAGCAAATAGATCCTACACCCAGCAGAATCAGAGCGTTAATAAAGATTCAAGCAGACTCAATGAAATCGAGACCAGAAGAACTGTGGAACAGATCAACAGAACCAGGAGTTGGTTCTTTAAAAGAATTAATAAGATAGATAAACCATTAGCCAACCTTATTAAAAAGAAGAGAGAGAAGACTCAAATTAGTAAAATCATGAATGAGAAAGGAGAGACACTACCAACACCAAGGAAATACAAACGATTTTAAAAACATATTATGAGCAGCTATATGCCAATAAATTAGGCAATCTAGAAGAAAGGACGCATTCCTGGAAAAACAAAAACTACCAAAACTGGATCTGGAAGAAATAGAAAACCCGAACAGGCCAATAACCAGGGAGGAAATTGAAGCAGTCATCAAAAACGTCCCAAGACACAAAAGTCCAGGGCCAGATGACTTCCCAGGGGAATTCTACCAAACGTTTAAAGAAGAAAACATACCTATTCGACTAAAGCTGTTTGGAAAGATAGAAAGAGATGGAGTACGTCCAAACTCGTTCTATGAGGCCAGCATCACCTTAATTCCAAAACCAGACAAAGACCCCACCAAAAAGGAGAATTACAGACCAATATCCCTGATGAACATGGATGCAAAAATTCTCAACAAGATACTAGCCAATAGGATCCAACAATACATCAAGAAGATTATTCACCAGGACGGAGTAGGATTTATCCCCGGGACGCAAGGCTGCTTCAACACGTGTAAAACAATCAATGTGGTTCATCGTATCAGCAAGAGAAAAACCAAGAACCATATGATCCTTGCAATAGATGCAGAGAAAGCATTTGACAAAATGCAGCATCCATTCCTGATCACAGCTCTTCAGAGTGTAGGGATAGAGGGAACATTCCTCAACATCTTAAACGCCATCTACGAAAAGCCCACAGCAAATATCATTCTCAGTGGGGAAGCACTGGGAGCCTTTCCCCTAAGATCAGGAACAAGACAGGGATGTCCACTCTCACCACTGCTATTCCACATAGCACTGGAAGTCCTCGCCTCAGCAATCAGACAACAAAAAGAATTAAAGGCATTCAAATTGGCAAAGAAGAAGTCAAACGCCCCCTCGTCGCAGATGACATGATAATCTATATAGAAAACCCAGAAGACTCCACCTCAAGATTGCTAGAACTCATGCAGCAATTTGGCAGTGTGGCAGGATACAAAATCAATGCCCAGAAGTCAGTGGCATTTCTATACACTAACAATGAGACTGAAGAAAGAGAAATTAAGGTGTCAATCCCATTTACAATTGCGCCCAAAATCATAAGATACCTAGGAATAAACCTAATCAAAGAGGTAAAGGATCTATACCCTAAAAACTACAGAACACTTCTGAAAGAAATTGAGGAAGACACAAAGAGATGGAAAAATATTCCATGCTCATGGATTGGCAGAATTAATATTGTGAAAATGTCAATGTTACCCAGGGCAATTTACACGTTTAATGCAATCCCTATCAAAATACCATGGACTTTCTTCAGAGAGTTGGACCAAATTATTTTAAGATTTGTGTGGAATCAGAAAAGACCCCGAATAGCCAAGGGAATTTTAATAAAGAAAACCATATCTGGGGGCATCACAATGCCAGATTCCAGGTTGTACTACAAAGCTGTGGTCAACAAGACAGTGTGGTACTGGCACAAAAACAGACACATAGATCAGTGGAACAGAAGAGAGAACCCAGAAGTGGACCCTCAACTTTATGGTCAACTAATATGCGACCTAAGAGGAAAGACTATCCACTGGAAGAAAGACAGTCTCTTTAATAAATGGTTCTGGGAATTTTGGACATCCACATGCAGAAGAATGAAACTAGACCACTCTCTTGCACCATACACAAGGATAAACTCAAAATGGATGAAAGATCTAAATGTGAGACAAGAGTCCATCAAAATCCTAGAGGAGAACACAGGCAACACCCTTTTTGAACTTGGCCACAGTAACTTCTTGCAAGATACATCCATGAAGGCAAGAGAAACAAAAGCAAAAATGAACTATTGGGACTTCATCAAGATAAGAAGCTTTTGCACAGCAAAGGATACAGTCAACAAAACTCAAAGACAACCTACAGAATGGGAGAAGATATTTGCAAATGACCCGATAAAGGGCTAGTTTCCAAGATCTATAAAGAACTTATTAAACTCAAAAGCAAAGAAACAAACAATCCAATCATGAAATGGGCAAAAGACATGAACAGAAATCTCACAGAGGAAGACATGGACATGGCCACCACGCACATGAGCAAATGCTCTGCATCACTTGCCATCAGGGAAATACAAATCAAAACCACACTGAGCTACCACCTCACACCAGTGAGAATGGGGAAAATTAACAAGGCAGGAAATCACAAATTTTGGAGAGGATGTGTAGAAAGGGAAGCCTCTTGCACTGTTGGTGGGAATGTGACCTGGTGCAGCCACTCTGGAAAACTCTGTGGAGGTTCCTCAAAGAGCTAAAAATAGACCTGCCCTACGACCCAGCAATTGCACTGCTGGGGATTTTCCCCAAAGATACAGATGCAGTGAAACGCCGGGACACCTGCACCCCGATGTTTCTAGCAGCAATGTCCACAATAGCCAAACTGTGGAAGGAGCCTCGGTGTCCATTGAAAGATGATGGATAAACAAGATGTGGTCTATGTATACAATGGAATATTCCTCATCCATTAGAAATGACAAATACCCACCATTTGCTTCAACGTGGTTGGAAAAGGAGGGTATTATGCTGAGTGAAGTAAGTCAATCGGAGAAGGACAAACATTATATGTTGTCATTCATTTGGGGAATATAAATAATAGTGAAAGGGAATAAAGGGGAAAGGAGAAAAAAATGAGTGGAAATAGCAGAGAGGGAGCTAGAACATGAGATACTCCTCACTCTGGGAAATGAGCCAGGGTTGGTGGAAGGGGAAGTGGGTAGGGGGTGGGGGTGACTGGGTGTCGGGCACTGAGGGGGGCACTTGATGTGTTGAGCACCTGGTGTTATTTTATCTGTTGGCAAATTGAACACCAAAAAAAAAAAAAAGAATGGGCTCATCAACAAATAGAGTTGGGAAAATTGAATACATATAAAAGAATGAAATTGGGCCTCTTTGCTACACCATACACAAAATCAACATAAATAAAGACTTAATCATAAGTCCTAAAACTATAAAACTATTATAACAAAACTTAGGAGGAAACTTCATGATATTGGTCTCAGCAATGATTTTATGGAGTTTACGCCTAAAGCACAAACAACTAAAACAAAAAACAGATAAACTAGAAGATTCTTCCAGTAAAGGAAAAAATCAACAGTGTGAAAATGCAATCTATGGTCTAGGAGAATATATTTGTGAATTGGATAAGGAGTTAATTTCAAAATATATAAAGATCCTCTACAAATCAATTACAAAAAAAAAAAAAATTCTAGTAACCTGATTGGAAAATGAGCTAGACTTGAATAGACATTTCTCAAAGAAGAGATACAAATAGCCAGCAAGTATATTAAAAGATGAAAAATGCTACTAATAATCAAGGAAATGTAAATCAATACATAAGATTTCACTTCACGGCAGTAAGATATCATATCCACACCAGGTGGGGATGTGGAGAAACTGAAACTCTTGTATACTATTTGCAGTAATATAAAATGGTGCCACAACTTTGGGAAACAGTATGGCAATTACCCCAAATTAAAAATATAGCTACTTGGGATCCCTGGGTGGCGCAGTGGTTTGGCGCTTGCCTTTGGCCCAGGGCGCGATCCTGGAGACCCGGGATCGAATCCCACATCAGGCTCCCGGTGCATGGAGCCTGCTTCTCCCTCTGCCTATGTCTCTGCCTCTCTCTCTCTCTCTCTCTGTGACTATCATAAATAAATAAAAATTAAAAAAAAAAATTTAAAAAAAAAAAAATAAAAATATAGCTACCAAACGAAACCACAGATTATATATAGGTGTATATCTACCATCCAATATCATGCAGCATGCCACCTCTAGATATTTATACAAAATAATTTAAATCATAATCTAAAAGAAATATTAGCACTCTTATGTCCATTTCGGCAATATTTACAAAAACCAAGATGTGGAAACAACCTAAATGTCTAGCAACAGACAAATGGATAAAGAAAATGTGGGGATCCCTGGGCGCCTGCCTTTGGCCCAGGGCGCGATTCTGGAGACCCGGAATCTAATCCCACGTCGGGCTCCTGGTGCGTGGAGCCTGCTTCTCCCTCTGCCTGTGTCTCTGCCTCTCTCTCTCTCTGTGTGTGACTATCATAAATAAAAAAAAAAAAGAAAAGAAAATGTGTCTGTACACAGATGACAGAATATAACTTAACCTTTAAAAAGAAGGAAATCCTGCAATACACAACATAGATGAAACTTGATGACATTATGCTAAGTGAAATAAGCCAGTTACTGAAGAACAAATACTGCATGATTTTATTTATATGAAACATCTTTTTTTAATTACTTTAAATTTCGGGATCCCTGGGTGGCGCAGCGGTTTGGCGCCTGCCTTTGGCCCAGGGCGCGATCCTGGAGACCCGGGATCGAATCCCACATCAGGCTCCCGGTGCATGGAGCCTGCTTCTTCCTCTGCCTGTGTCTCTGCCTCTCTCTCTCTCTCTGTGACTGACTATCATAAATAAAATAAAATAAAATATTTAAAAAAAATAATTACTTTAAATTTCTTTTGTATATTTTTTATTGGAGTTTGCTTTGCCAACATATAGTATAACACCCAGTGCTCATACCATCAAGTGCCCCTCTCAGTGCCAGTCACCCCATCCCTCCACCCACCTCCCCTTCCACTACCCCTTGTTCATTTCCCAGAGTTAGGAGTCTGTCATGTTATGTCATCTCTGATTTTTCCCACTCATTTTATCTCCTTTCCCCTTTAATCCCTTTCACTATTTTTTGTATTCTGTGTATGAGCGAAATCATATAATGATTGTCCTTCTCTGATTGACTTACTTCACTCAGCATAATACCCTCTAGTTCTATCCACATGGAAGCAAATGGTGGGTATTCCTCTTTTCTAATGGCTGAGGAATATCCCATTCCTTCTTTATCCATTCATCTTTCGATGGACACTGAAGCTCCTTCCAGTTTGACTATTGTGGACATTGCGGCTATAAACATTGTGGTGCTGATGTCTTGGATTTTCACTGCATCTGTATCTTTGGGGTAAATCCCCAGTAGTGCCATTGCTGGGTCATAGGGTAGCTCTATTTTTAACTCTTTGATGAGTCTCCACACAGTTTTCCAGGGTGGCTGTACCAGTTCACATTCCCACCAACAGTGAAGTATCTAAAATAATTAGAGCAGAGAGTAGAATGGTGGTTGCAGGGATTGGGGAAAGAGTAATTGGGGAGGTGCCAGTCAATTGGTATGAAGATTCAGTTATTCAAGATGAATAAGTTCTGTAGATATTCTGTATAACTCTCTGCCTATAGGTAGCAATACCATATCATATACTTAAAAATCTGCTACGAGTAAATCTTATGTTAAATGCTCTTACTACAATTAAAAAAAATAAAGATTTGGAACAAAGCAAGAATATTCTCTCTCACTGTTCTTATTCCAGGCAAGGTGCAGAATCACAGTGCCACCCACTATGGAGAATGCCTTCCAGCCCCAACTAACCAGAATAGCTGGCAACAACTCCTGGAAGCAGTGTGACCCAGTGATGCTTGAGCAAAAAGGTCAGAAGGCAGAGCTGATTGTCCCCAGAATAAAATCAGTACTGGATGTGGATGCTTTCCATGCTATACACAGGCAGGGACATTAATTTATAGGCAAGACTGAGGATAGCTCCCAGCCTCTACAAACTGGAAAACCTATTTTGGAAATTGAGAGTAGCCTTGAGTGATCACTCCTCCTCTACCTGAGGCAAGGGAATTGAGATATAGCTCTACCTGCTGTGGAGAGTGTCTTCTAGCCATATTGACTATAAAACCTGGTGAAAATACCTGAGAGTTGTGTGGACCAGCAGTGTTCAAGCTAAGAGAAAAGCAGACATTGCAAATAATTTTCATCGTAAAGCCAATGACTCTGGTTAGCCAAGTAACTTGGAGTGAGGGTTGGCTTGGGTTAAGGCCACAAAGATCATCACTGGTTTTAGAGCTGTTTTTCTCAGTGTCTGGGCAGGAAACCTATTTTGTAATTTCTACTCATTGCTGAATACAACCTTCAGCCTGTATGACCAGAGAACCTAACCAGAGTACAGAGGAAGCTATGTACTCCATTCAGCAGTTCTATGTACAGTGGCAATTGAACAGAGATCATAGCCCATGAGTTCCCTCAGATACAGAGCAAAATTGGTGGCATTTCCTGAATTTAGTGAACACTAAATTTGGGCCCCAAACAATGAGCTTCCAGGCCCGGGGTTCTGGACTGCCACCCTGGGCACGGAGCCTGCTTAAAATATTCACTCCCTCTCTCTGTGCCCTTCACCCCACTCATATTTTCTCTCTCCCTCTTTATTAAATAAACAAATAATTAAGCATTAACAGCTGAAAACTTCCTGAACCTGGGGAAAGAAATAGAAATGAAGATCCACAACATACAAAAGATTCCAAATAGATTGAACTCAAATAGGGCTACATTATATTTAAATTATCAAAAGTCAAAGACAAAGATAGAATTTTAAGAGCAGCAAGAGAAAAGAGAGAAATAACATACAAGGGAAACCCCGCAAGATTGTTGGCAGATTTCTTAACAAACTCTTCTCAAATCGAGAATGAATGGGATAACTTACTCAAAATATTGAAGAAGAAGAAAAAAAAAAAAACATAGGCCAAGAATTTTTTTTTTAATTAATTTTTATTGGTGTTCAATTTACCAACATACAGAAAAACACCCAGTACTCATCCCGTCAAGTGTCCCCCTCAGTGCCCGTCACCCATTCCCCTCCAACACCCGCCCTCCTCCCCTTCCACCACCCCTAGTTCGTTTCCCAGAGGTAGGAGTCTTTATGTTCTGTCTCCCTTCCTGATATTTCCCAACATTTCTTTTCCCTTCCTTTATGTTCCCTTTCACTATTATTTATATTCCCCAAATGAATGAGAACATACACTGTTTGTCCTCCTCCGATTGACTTATTTCACTCAGCATAATACCCTCCAGTTCCATCCACGTTGAAGCAAATGGTGGGTATTTGTCGTTTCTAATGGCTGAGGAATATTCCATTGTATACATAGACCACATCTCTTTATCCATCATCTTTTGATAGACACTGAGGCTCCTTCCACAGTTTGGCTATTGTGGCCATTGTTGCTAGAAACATCGGGGTGCAGGTATCCCGGCGTTTCATTGCATCTGAATCTTTGGGGTAAATCCCCAACAGTGCAATTGCTGGTCCTAGGGCAGGTCTATTTTTAACTCTTTGAGGAACCTCCACACAGTTTTCCAGAGTGGCTGCACCAGTTAACATTCCCACCAACAGTGTAAGAGGGTTCCCTTTTCTCCGCATCCTCTCCAACATTTGTTGTTTCCTGCCTTGTTAATTTTCCCCATTCTCACTGGTGTGAGGTGGGATCTCATTGTGGTTTTGATTTGTATTTCCCTAATGGCAAGTGATGCAGAGCATTTTCTCATGTGCATGTTGGCCATGTCCGTGTCTTCCTCTGTGAGATTTCTGTTCATGTCTTTTGCCCATTTCATGATTGGATTGTTTGTTTCTTTGGTGTTGAGTTAATAAGTTCTTTATAGATTTTGGAAACTAGCCCTTTATCTGATATGTCATTTGCAAATATCTTCTCCCATTCTGTAGGTTGTCTTTGAGTTTTGTTGACTGTATCCTTTGCTGTGCAAAAGCTTCTTATCTTGATGAAGTCCCAAGAGTTCATTTTTGCTTTTGTTTCTTTTGCCTTTGTGTCGGCCAAGAATTATATACTCAGTGAAGTTGTCCCTCAAACATGAAAGACATAAACTCTAATGAACAAACAAAAGCTGAAGGAGTTCATTGTCACCAGACCTTCCTCACAAGAAATGTTAAAAGAAGTTCTTTGAGTAGAAATTAAAGGACACTAATGAACATGGTAAAAACATAAAAAGGTAGTGTAAATATCAGTGGTAATGGTAAATATATAGTCATAGTTAGATTCTACAATATAACAGTAGTGGATAAATTATTTTTAAAGTGAAAAAATTAATGTAGCAGAAAATAACTATAAATACAATTTGTTACTAGTTAGACAAGATAAAAAATAGAATTTTAACATTAGGCACATAAATATGAGGGGGAAATAAGTAAAAGTGTAAAACATATGAATTCTATTGAATTGTTTTTATCAGTTTAAAATATAATAAGTTCAAAATATTTAATGTAAGCCTCACGGTAATCACAAAGGAAAATCTTGTAATAATTACACAAAACAACCTGATAAAGAAGCTAAAATATACTGATACCAAAAGATATTTAGAACCCAAAAAGAGACAGTAAGTTAAGAAATAAGGAAAATGGATCTACAAAACAATCAAAAAAAAAAAAAAAACAATTAACTAAATGGCAATAGTAAGTCATTAGCTGCCAGTAGTTACTTTAAACATAAATGGATTAAATTTTTCAATCAAAAGACATTGAGTGGCTGAAGGAAATATTACAAATGAGATCCAACAATATTCTGAGTACAAGAGACTCACTTTAGCTTTAAAGACACTGGTAAACTGAGAGGGAAGGTATGGGAAAAGACATTTAAAGTAAATAGTAACAAGAAGATAGAAGAAGAAGAAGAAGAAGAAGAAGAAGAAGAAGAAGAAGAAGAAGAAGAAGAAGAAGGAGAAAAGAAGAAGAAAGAGGAGGAGGAGGAGGAGAAGGGGGAGGAGGAGAAGGAGGAGGAGAAGGAAGAGGAGGGAGGGGGAAGAGAAGGAGGAGAAGGGAAAGGGAGGGGAAGGAGAGGGGGGAGAAGAAGAGGAAAATGAGAGAAGGGTGAGCTCTATTTATGGTAGAAAAAATAGACTTTAAACTAAAAATGAGGGCACCCCAGGTGGCTCAACAATTTAGCGCCACCTTCAGCCAGGGCATGATCCTGGAGTCCCAGGATTGAGTCCCACATCAGGCTCCCTGCATGGAGCCTGCTTCTACCTCTGCCTTTGTCTCTCTCTCTCTCTGCATTTGTCTCTCATGAATAAATAAATAAAATCTTTAAAAAAATAAAATAAAATAAAAATGATAGACACAAGTCTTTATATAATGATAAAGGGGTCAAATCATCAAGAAGATGCAAAATATATGAATATTTATGTGCCCAGCATTGAACACCGAAATATATAAAGTAAAAACAAATGAAGCTCCCTTGGGAGCCAGAACATGAAAGACTCCTAACTCTGGGAAATGAACTAGGGGTGGTGGAAGGGAAGGTGGGTGGGGGGTGGGGGTGACTGGGTGACTGGCACTGAGGTGGGCACTTGACAGGACAAGCACTGGGTGTTATTCTATATGTTGGCAAATTGAACACCAATAAAGAAATAAATTTATAAAAAACAAAACAAAACAAAACAAACAAAAAAAAAACCAAATGAAGTTAAAAGGAGAAATAAACAATAATACAATAGTCATTGGGAACGTTAATACACCACTCTCAACAATGGTTAGATCCTCCAGAAAATCATTAAAGAAGCAGCAAAATAGAAAAATTATTAGAAACATAACTCATCAAGACCAAATCAGAAGAAAAAGAAAATCTGAAGAGATCTTTTACTATAAGGAAATTGGGTCAGTAATGAAAAATCTCACAATGAAAAAAAGCCCAGGATTATATGGCTTCACTGGTGAAATTTACCAAACATACAAAGAATTAACACCAATCATTATCAAGTATCCTAAAAAAATCAAAGAGGAAGTAACATTTTCAAATTCATTCTATTAGGCCAGCCAGATTTATCCTGGTAACAAAATCAGACAAGTTAACTACTGGAAAAGAAAAACTACAGGTCAATATTCTAATAAATGCAGATACAAAACCTCTTGATTAAATATTAGCAAACCAAATTCAGCAGCACATTAAAAGGACCATTCACTATGATCAAGTAGAACTCACTCTTGGGATGCAAGGATGGTTCAACATATGCAAATAAATCAATGTAATATATCACATTAATAGAATGAAAAGAAGTATACAGTCTTCTTTTTTTGTATATTTATTGAAATTCCATTTGCCAACATATAGCATAAAACCCAGTGCTCATCCATCAAATGCCCCCCTCAGTGCCTGTCACCCAGTCACCACAACTCCCCACCCACCTCCCTTCCACCACCCCTTGTTCATTTCCCAGAGTTAGGTGTTTCTCATGTTCTGTCACCCTCACTGCTATTACCTACTCATTTCCTCTCCTTTCCCCTTTATTCCTTGTCACTATTTTTTATACTCCCCAAATGAATGACAACATATAACGTTTGTCCTTCTCCGATTGACTTATTTCACTCAGCATAATACCCTCCAGTTCCATCCACGTTGAAGCAAAGGGTGGGTATTTGTCGTTTCTAATGGCTGAGTAATATTCCACTGTGTACATAAACCACATCTTTTTTATCCATTCATCTTTCAATGGACCCTGAGACGCCTTCCACAGTTTGGCTATTGTATGGACATTGCTGCTATAAACATTGGGGTGCAGGTGTTCTGGCATTTCACTGCATCTGTATCTTTGGGGTAAATCCCCAGCAGTGCAATTGCTGGGTCATAGGGCAGGTCTATTTTTAACTCTTTGAGGAACCTCCACACAGTTTTCCAGAGTGGCTGCACCAGTTCACATTCCCAAGAGGAATGCAAGAGGGCTCCCCTTACTCCACATCCTCTCCAACATTTGCTGTTGTTTCCTGTCTCAGTCATCTTAATAAATGGATAAAGTGTATTGGACAAAATTCAATGTGTTCATGATAAAACTCTTTTTTTTTAATTTTTATTTATTTATGATAGTCACAGAGAGACAGAGAGAGAGGCAGAGACACAGGCAGAGGGAGAAGCAGGCTCCATGCACCGGGAGCCTGACGTGGGATTCGATCCCGGGTCTCCAGGATCGCGCCCTGGACCAAAGGCAAGCGCCAAACCACTGCGCCACCCAGGGATCCCCATGATAAAACTCTTAACAAATTAGGCATAGAAAGAACATATCACAATATAATAAAGCCTTATATGTCAAGTCCACAGCTAACATTATATACTCAGTGATGAAAGAATAAAAACTTTTCCTCTAAGATCGGGAAAAAGACAAGGGTTCCCACTCTCACTACTCCTATTAAACAGAGAAAATATGGGGCACCTGGGTGTCTCAGTCCTCTGACTCTTCATTTCAGCCCAGGTCATGATCTTGGGGTCCTGGGATCTAGCCCCACATCAGGCTCCCTCCTCAGTAGGAAGTCTACTTCTCCCCCTCCTGCTGCCCCTCCCCCCACTCATGCTCTCCCTCAAATAAATAAATAAAATCTTAAAAAAAAAGATAGAAGATAGAACTACTGTATGATCCAGCAATTCCACTCTAAGTATTTATCCAAAGGAAAACAAAACATTAACCAAAAAGAAATGTTCACCCACATATCACTACAGCATTATGTACAATAGCCAGATTTGAAAACAATCAAAAAGTCCACTAATGGATGAATGGATAAGGAAGTTGTGGTATATAAATAAACAATGAAATATTATTCGGCTGTTTTTTTTTATATTTTTTGTATTATTCAGTGTTAATAAAAAACAAGGAAATCCTACAATTTGTGATATTTAATGGACCTTGAATGCATTATGCTATGTGAAATACATCAGAGAAAGACAAATACTGAATCATCTCACTTACATATGGAATCTTGAAAAAGAAAAAACAACTCTTAGAAAAAGAGATCAGATTTTTGGCTACCATAGAAGAGTGTAAGGAAAGGAATAATTGGGGGGAAATGATTAGAAGTATAAACTTTCAGTTATAAGAGGAATAAGTACTATGAATATAATGTAAAACATGTTGACTACAGCCAACACTTCCCTATATAGAGAAGTTGGGAAGACAATGAATCCCAAAAGTTTTCATCATAAGGAGAAAACACTTTTCACCATTATTTTCTTCTTTCATTTCTTTCTATTTAATCCATATGAGAATATGGATAGTTCAACCTATTGTAATTATTTCACAATGTATATAAATCAAATCATTATGCTCTGTGCCTCAAATTTATTCAGTCATGTATGTCAGTTATTTCTCAATAAAACAAGGGGGAAAAATTACTTGGAAAAATAATAAATCATTACCTATTTTATACTGAGTATGGATCATGAAGCTGAAAAGTAGTTCATGACAAAATTTCATTCATTTTTATGGCTGAGCAAGATTCCATCGTATATACATATCACATCTTCTTTACCCACTTATCAGTTGATGGATATGTGGGCCCTCTATAATTTGGCTATTGTTGATAATGCTGCTATAAAGATCAGGGTGCATGTGCCCTTCAAATCAGAATTTTTGTATTTTTTGGTTAAAAACCTAGTAGTACAATTGCAATGACACAGATGAAGCTAGAGAGAGCTTTGTGCTAAGCTAAATAACTGAGTCAGAAAAAGACAAGTACCATATGATTTCATTCATATGTGGAATTTAAGAAACAAGACAAATCAACACGGGGAGAAAAAAGAGAGAAGCAAACCAAGAAACAGACTCTTATGTATGGAGAACAAACTGATGGCTACTAGAGGAGAGGTGGGCAGGAGAAAGGGTTAAATAGAGGATTGGGATTAAAGAGTATACTTGTGAGGAGCACTCCATGTTATGTGTAAGTGATGAATCACTAAATTCTATACGAGAAGCTAATATTATACTGCATGTTAACTAATTGAAACTTAAATAAAATTTTTTGGGGAAAAAAGAAGCATGGGGAAAGATTTAAGCTTACCTCATTAAAACTATACTGTGTCAAAATAAACTTCTTTCAAGCAATATCTTCATTAAAATATATGTGCTAGTTTAAAAAAAGTAGCTCAAGAATGAAAGAAATGAAAATTCTAAAAAATAAAGAAATGAACAAAATGCCACCACTGGATAATCCTAATCAAATACTCTTGAGAGAAAAGACTTTGTGTAATCATGTATTTGATAGCTTAGAACATTTTTGTCAAATTAACAGGTATAATGAGATTGACGGGTTGGCCCTCACTGTACTAGATATAATTGAAAAAGAACAGTATGAGCTCAGGGATTCAAATTCCCAGCTGAAATACCACATAAATGGCCTGAAAGCTTCTATGTATGCCCTGAAAGAAACTCATCTCCTGCAGCTGCAGACATGGCATTGCTGAAAACCAAACCAAAAGTCTCATCCTGAAAATGGCTAAATTATAACGCAAGTTGATTTCTCAACTCTGGATTTCTGGTCTTAAAGTGAGTACATTGGGAAGGAATGGAATCCTGAGAGTTGAAATGAGGACCTGCAGGAAGACTGATGAAGCTAGAGACAGTCTATAAATTCTAATGAGTCTTCTTTGCCAGTAAGAGGCCTCTCTATCCCTGTATAGGGAGATTAAGGAAACTGTAATAACTCCCTTGACATAGTTGGCTTATAAGACACTGATGGTTCTCCTCAGGACCTATCCACCTCCTCTCATTTTTGAGGATCGGACTTAAGTCCCAGCAGGCTCTAAAGGTGAGGTAAAAAAGTACAGTCCATGAGATATGGCACACTACAAAAGAACTACATGGTGTTCCCAAATTATACCAGCAGAAACATGGAGAATATGTGAGAATGACTACTAAAACTGTGGGTTAATGTAGTCCCAATAGTTTATTGTTTCCCTTAGGAGACATAGCTAGAAATTGTTGCTATGACTAATATACAAGAGATTACTGCCTATGTTTTCTGCTGGGATTTTCATTGCTTCATGTCTCACATTTAAGCCTTTAATCCATTTCCCTATATGGTGTTAGAAAGTTGCATTCTTTTGCGTGTAGCTGTCCAGTTTTCTAAGTAGTATTTATTGAAGAGACTGTCTTTTCCTCATTGTATATTCTTGCCTCCTTTGTCATAAATTAATTGACCATGTTAGCATGTGTTTATTTCTGGACTCTATATTCTATACCATTTTTTAAATTTTATTTATTTATTCATGAGAGACACAGAGAGAGATGGGGAGGGGGAGAGAGAGAGAGACAGAGAGAGAGGCAGACACAGGCAGAGGGAGAAGCAGGCTCCTGCATGGATGGGAAGCCTGCTTCTCATGGGAGAAACAAAACAAATCAACACAGGGGAGAAAAAAGAGAGAGGCAAACCAAGAAACAGACTTTTACATATAGAGAACAAACTGGACCTTGGAGTTTCCTCCATACAGGAAGCCTGATGGGAGACTCCATCCTGGGACTCTAGGATCAAGCCCTGGGCCAAAGGCAGTGCTAAACCACTGAGCCACCCAGGCTGCCCCTCTATTCTATACTATTAATCTATGTGTCTATTTTGTGCCAGTCTCATATTGTTTTGATTACTACACGTTTGTAGCATATAATGAAATCTAGGATTGTGATACCTCCAGTTTGTTCTTCATTCTCAAGATTGCTTTGGCTATTCAGGGTATTTTGTGGTTCCATATAAATTTTAATATTAAAAACCTTTTGCAGCAGAGGGAACCATCAATAAAACAAAAAGGCAAACTACTAAATTAGAGAAGATATTTACGAGTGATATGTAAAATAAGAGGTTAATAACCAAAATATTTAAAGAACTTACACAACTCAACACAAACACACACACACACACACACACATATCTAATTTACAAAATGGGTAGAGGATGTGAATAGAAATTTTTCCAAAGAAGACATACAAATGATCAATAGGCACATGAAAAGACACTCAACATCAGTTATCATCAGGGAAACGCAAATCAAAACCACAATGAGACATGACCTTACACCTGTTAGAATGGCTAAAATCACAAAAACAAGTAACAACAAGTGATGGTGAGGATGTGGGGGAAAGTAACTCTCATGCACTATTGGTGGAAATGTAAATTGGTACAGCCACTATGGAAAACAGTATGGAGGTTTCTCGAAAATGTAAATACTATATGATTGATTAATTACACTAATGGGCATTTACCCAGAGAAAATGAAAAAACTAGTTCAAAAAGGTATAGGCCTCCCCATGTTTATTGCAGCATCATTTACAATAGGTAAGATATGAAAGCAAACTAAATGTGATAGATGAATGGAAAAAGAAGTGTGTGTGTGTGTGTGTGTGTGTGTGTGTGAGAGAGAGAGAGAGAGAGAGAGAGATGGAATAACACAGAAATAAAAAAGGATGAGATCTTGCTATTTGCAAATGGATGGACCTAAAGGGTATTATGCTAACTGAAATAAGTTAGAGAAAGACAAATATCAAGTGAAATACATATACTTATATGTTAGAATCTAATACACAAACATAAAAGCAGAATCAGACTCATAAATACAGAGAACAAACTGATGGTTTCCCAGAGGAAAGAGGGTGGGAGGACAGGCAAAATAGGTAAAGAGGAATGAGAGGTACAGGTTTTCAGATTTTTAATGAATAAGTCATAGGAATAAAATGCACAGCATAGTCAATGATGCCGTATGGTATTTTATGGTGGCAAAAGGTCACCATACCTGTGGTGAGCATAACATAAAGCATAGAAATGTTGAATTACTATGTTGTATAGCTTGTATATGTGAAACTAATGTAACATTATGTGTTAATATACTTTAAAAAAAACTTACAAAAAAGGAGTGTGGGGAAATAGTAGAAGGAACATAAAGTTAGATCAGGCCAAATTTCAATATATGAGCCCACTAAGCAGATATTTTGGATTAATGGTGCAGTTTAGAAGGTTAGAAAATATCTAATCACTTGGTGGGTTGATGGAAACATGGGGAAAAAAAAGGTGGCCTACCCTAAATGAAGTTGAAGTGGTGACTTGTCTTGGTATAAGGTAAAGAAAAGGACTCAAAGTCCTAGATAGTGGAATGGTAGAATTTATCTTTCAAGACATACCCATTCACCCCAAAGGGGGCAAGAAGATATACCTTTCACCATGACTGTGACAAATAAATTTGTGAGGGGAGTTCTAGAACCTCTGAAGTGTTCTGTGGTTATTCTTGTCCATATGCTAGAAATTGCAGTGAGAACTCCTGCTATTGAATGAGAAACCTAGAGATAATGGAGATAATTGGATCCCAGGATGACAGAGGCCAAGTGATGGCACTTAAAGGAAAGATGGGCACAGTTACTATCATGGACAGCAGAGTTAAAACAGTACTCAAATAGTCTGATCCACAGAGACTTACGTATGGCATTGGCTAGATGATCAGTGTTCCTATGAGTAAAAATATTTACTTAATCCATATAAGTAGAAGAGTTTAGGTCAAGCAAACTGACATGTAACTTGCTTTATAAAAGCAGAGTCGTCACCTTTCAATCTATTCCCACAATTGTGACAATTGCTGATTCAGAACCGCTTGAATAAAAGGAGGCTGGGTCCCCTTAAGGAAGAATCCTGGGATACTACTAGAAATTCATACTGTTAATCTTTCTTCCAGCCTTTCCCCAATAGACTGAAAAGGTGATTGTGCATTGAGGGAAAGGAAATAACCATACTTTGGGGGTATTATAGGACACTGGCTCTGTACTGACACTAATTTTAGGAGACTCAAAATGTTACTGTGATCCACCGGTCAGAGTTTGGGTTTATAGAAGTCACATGATCAATTAAGTTCTAACTCAGGTCCATTTCGTATGGTCCAGAGGGTCTTCAAACCCATCCTGTGGTTATTTCCCCAATTCTAGAATGTCTGATTGGACCTGACATACTCAGGAACTGGCAAAATCCCTGTTTTGGTTCTATAACCTGTGGAGTGAGGGCTATTAAGATAGTAATAATAATAATAATAATAATAATAAACAAGTCAAGGCTGCTGGAACTTGTCTCTACCTAGAAGAATAAAATTAAAAAAAAAAAAAACAGCAATGCTGCATTTCTAGAGGGATTCAGAGATTAGTGCCACCATCAAATACTTAAAGGATGCAGGAATGTTAGCTCCCACAACATCCCCATTCAACTCACACAGTCTGCATGTGTGACCCATGCAGAAAAACAAATAGATTAATGAAAGTGGATTATCATAAGCTTAATCAGGTGGTGAATACAATTGCAGCTGCTACACCAGGTGTGTATTCATTGCTACAGCAAATTAATGTGTCCCCTGGTACCTGGTATGCAGCTATTATTTCTGACAAATGCTTTTTTTCTCCATACCTGTTAATAACATAGGCCACCAGAAGCATTTTGCTCTTGTCTGCCAAAACTAGAAATACACCTTCACTGTCTTATGTCAGGAGTCTATCAACTCTTTAGCCCTTTGCCATAATTTAGTCTGCAGGAATCTTGATTACCTTTCTCTTCCACAAGGTAACACACTTGTCCATTACATTAGTAACATTAACCTCAACAGACCTAGTGACCAAAAAGTAGCTAGTTCCCATTATCTTATTGGTAAGATAACCGTATGTCAGAGGGTGGGGAATAAATCTGTCAAAAATTGAGGGGTCTTCTATCTTAGTAAAATATCTAGAGGCCACACAAGCTCCAATTCTGTCCCCTTGATCTATTGATCAAGAGCAGATGTAGCCCAACTATCAAAAATGACCTTTGACATGCTCTAAAGGAGGTCTTTGTGATATCACTATCACCTCAGGGTTCCAAGCCCTCACTATTTCTAGCAAAATCACCTGGAAAACTAGCATTTGTCAGTACAACTCTGGAGGTAATGTTGGTAAAGTGGTTAGAAGCCCTCATGCTCTGGCATCAGGAATATATAGGCTGAGATCCTGTCCTACTACTGAGCTTTGCAAATTTGTGCAAGTTGTAAATTTTCAGTGACACAATTTCTACATTTTACAAACCAAAATAGGGCAGCCCCTGTGGCTCAGCAGTTTAGCACCACCTTCAGCCCAGGGTCTGATCCTGGAGACTCAGAATCAAGTTCCACATCAGGCTCCCTGCATGGAGCCTGCTTTTCTCTCTGCCTGTGTCTCTGCCTCCCTCTCTCTCTCTCTGTATCTATCATTAATAGATAAATCTTTAAAAAAATCTTTAAAAACCAAAGTAATAGTCTTCACCACTAGAGCTGTTGGGCAGATTGAATGAGAAAATGCATAAGTAGCTCTCCCTGAGTTTCCAGGTTTAAAAAATGTTTATGCTGTTCCTACTCTCATTATGATATAGGAAGGATGTTAAGGTTTGAAGCTGGGGGATCCCTGGGTGGCTCAGTGGTTTAGCGCCTGCCTTTGGCCCAGGGCGCGATCCTGGAGTCCCAGGATCAAGTCCCACGTCAGGCTCCCAGCATGGAGTCTGCTTCTCCCTCCTCCTGTGTCTCTGCCTCTCTCTCTCTCTCTCTCTCTCTCTCTCTCTCTGTGTGTGTCTATCATGAATAAATAAATAAATCTTAAAAAAGGAAAAAAAAAAAAAGGTTTGAAGCTGATGGCCAAGAAAGAATTCTTAAGATGTCTTTGGTGCAAAAAGGTTGTTTTATTAAAATACAGGAACAAGACCCATGGGCAGAAAGTGCTGCACTGGGGTCATGAGGAGTGGCTCATTATATACCTTCAAGTTGGGAGGGTGTTAGGGATACCACCAGTTTCTAAGGAATTTGGAAGTAAGGCTTCTTGGCCCTGGAGGGGGTCAGCTCTTGCTAGGAAGAGGTCCTACATTACTATCTAATATAACCTTAGTCATAAGACCCTTCAGACGTATATCTGTGGGTCTATGCTTGGGGAATGATTGCCAACCGGTATCTTGGTGGGTAGAGATAAAGGAAGTTTCCAAAGGAATTTTTACATGTGAATGTAGACTTTACAGGATCCTGGGGATTGACCTAAGATTGCCTTTTGCCCTTAGCAAAGTATTAATATTGAGGCAGCTGAATTCCTAGAGGAATGCTACTCTGCCATGTGAATGGGGTGTAAGTAGTAAGGAAATTTAATTTTTCTTTTTCTTTGTTTCCCATATCTATTATTTAAAACAACAGAAATGAACATAGGTCTCCCAACAAAGTGAAGCCAAGAAACTTCCTCCCATGATCTGACACATATGAAAGTGTAATTGCTGTTAAGTAAATCTAGATTTTTATCTATTTTTAGCAATCACAGTACTCTACTAATTCACATTAGATTTTATAAATGCTAAGAATTCTTTTCTTTGCATGCCAATGATGCCAACCCATTTCCACACAGTACTTGAATCTCTAGTTTTTCCAATTAGAAATGTTAAGGTAATCCACGTATACAACAACAACAAAAAAAAATCAAATGTATAATGGAATTTAGTGCATTCCTATAAAGATGATTTCCTATCCTTAAATCCCAATTCCCCTATTCTCTTCCATAAAAGGGACTAACATCACCAAGTTTTTATGTCTTCCATAGATAAATACTGGACTCTCTCTCTCATCCTTTTCCTTTTCGTACATTATTAGTTCCATGATAATCTCATTAATGTGCATTTTTATTTCATTATATATATCAGGCGATTGATACATAAAAGTTTACTTTATTCTTTTTAATATCTGCATGGTATTCTAAGAATATCTTATTTATTTTTGTTCCAATTTTTGCCACTAAACATTGTTAAATTAATACTTTATACATATATTTTCACACGTATTGTACCTCTAGGAAAATTTTTAGAACTAACCATGTATACTTTTTTTTCTTAAATGAGTTATAAAAATCTTTATTCTCACTAAAAATTTAAGGTATATGGATTTTCCTACACTCTCATCATTATAATAAATAATCAAAATTTTTGAGTAATCAAATAGATGAAAATGGTATCTCAGTAAGTGAATTCATTAAAGTCTCAGTATACAAAGTCAATATACAGAAATCTGTTGCATTTCTGTATAGTAACAACAAAGCAGTAGGAAGAGGAATTAAGAAAATAATCCCATTTACAATTGCACCAAAAATAATAAAGTACCCAGGAATAAACTTAACCAAAGAGGTTAAACATCTGTACTCTGAAAACTATAAAACATTGATGAAAGAAATAGAAAATGACAGATAAATGGAAAGACCTTACATACTCAAGCATTGGAAGAACAAAAATTATTAAAATGTCTATATTATCAAAAGCAATCTACAGATTCAATTCAATCCTTATCAAAATACCAACAGCATTTTCACAGAACTAGAACAGAAAATCTTAAAATTTGTATGGAACCACAAAAGACCCTGAATAGCTGAAACAATCTTGAAAAAGCAAAGCTGGAGACCTTCTAATTTCAGACTTCAAATTATAGCACAAGACTGTAGTAATCAAAATAGAATGGTACTGGCACAAAAATAGATACATAGATCAATAGAACTGAGTAGAAAACCTAGAAATAAACCCAAAATTAAATGGTAAATTAATCTTTGACAAAACAGAAAAGAATATCACAAAGGCAGTCTCTTCAATAAACAGTGTTGGGAAAACTGTACAGCTACATGCAAAAGAATGATACTAGAGCGCTTTCTTATACCACATACAAAAATAAATTCAAAATGGATTAAAGGCCTAAATGTGATACGTGAAACCATAAAAATCCTAGAAGAGAGCAGAGGCACTTATATTTATGACATTGGCTATAGCAACATTTTTCTAGATATGTCCCCTGAGGCAAGGGAAACAAAAGCAAAAACAAACTATTAAGAATACATCAAAACAAAAAGTTTCTGTACAGCAAAGGAAAAAAATCAACAAAACTAAAAGACAATCTACTGAATGGAAGAAGGTATTTGCAAATGACATATTCAATAAGAAGTCAGCATCCAAAACATATAAGAAACTTCTACAAGTCAACACCAAAAACAAACAAAAAGTCCAATTAAAAATGGGGCAGAATAATAAAACAGTCATTTCTACAAAGAATACATGCAGCTAATGAACAGACACATGAAATGATCATCAGGTAAATGCAAATCAAAACTACAATGAGATATCATTTACACCTTGCACCAGAATTGCTAAAATTGAAAACACAAGAAACAGTAAGTGTTGGTGAAGATGTAGAGAAAAAGGAACCCTTGTGCACTGTTGGCGGGATTTCAAACCAGTGCAGCCACTGTGGAAAACAGTATGGAGGTTCCTCAAAAAGTTAAAAATAGACCTACTCTATGATGTAGTAATCACACTAGTGGATATTTATCCAAGAAAATATTAATTCAAAGAGATACATGCACCCCTATGTTTATAGGAGTATTATTTACAATAGCCAAATTATGGAAGCAGCCCAAGTGTCCATCGATAGATGAATGGTTCAAGAAATGGTATATATGCAAAATGGAATATTCTTCATCCATAAAAAAAGAATTAAATCTTGTCATTTGCAATGACATAGATGGAGCTAGAGAGTATAATGCTAAGTTCAATAAGTCAGTTAGGGAAAGACAATATCATGACTTCACTCATGTGTGGAATTTAAGAAACAAAACCAATGAGGAAGGGAAAAGGAGAGAGAAACCAAGAAACAGACTCTTAACTATTGAAACAAACTGGTGGTTACCAGAGGGGAAGGGGATGGATAAAAGGGTAAATTAGGTGATAAGGATTAAGGAGTTCATTTTTCATGATACACACTGGGTGTTGTATGGAAATGTTGAGTTACTATATTGTACTCCTGAAACTAATATAACACTGTATGTTAACTACACTGAAATTAAAATTAATTAAATTAAGCTAAATTATATTAGCTAAACAAAATTGATAAACCTTCATCTAGGCTAACCTAGTTAAAAAAAAAAAAACTCAAATTCAATAAAATTCCAAATAAAAGAGGAGTTATTACAACTGATAACAGAAATACAAAAACTTATGAGACTATAATGAAGAAAAATATATATATGCAAAGAAACTGGATAATCTAAAAGAAATGAATGCATTCATAAACGTATAAACAACAAAAACTCAATCAAGAAGAAATACAAAATCTGAACAGACCAGTAAGGAGTAAGAAGATTGAATCAGTAATGTATATGAATATATGTGTGTAATAATATACATGTATATAAATAGAAAACAAGAAAAGAAAGAACAAAAGAAATAAAGAAACATAATGATTTTACAGGTGAATTCCAACAAACATTTAAAGAATTAACACCCATTCTTTTTGAACTCTTCCAAAAACTGAAGAGGTGAAAACACTCCTAAAATCATTTTTACAAGTTCAGCATTATACTGATACCAAAAACAGATAAAGAAAAAGCAAGAAAAGTATAGTCTAATATTTCTGATGAATATAGATGCAGGAATCCTCAACAAAATACCAGCAAATCAAATTTGACAGCACATTAAAACAACTATATCCCATAATCAAGTGGGATTCATACTTGGGATGCAAAGATGGTTCAACATTGACAAATCAATACATGTTATATACTGAATTAATAAAATGGAAGATAAAAACTACATAATGTTCTCCATAGATGCTGGAAATGCATTAACAGATTCAACATCACTTTATTATAAAAATCCTCAAGAAATTGGCTATAAAGAGAATGTACTTCAATATAATGAAAGTCATATACAAGCCCACACCTACTATCATATGCCATGATGGAAGGTTTAAAGCCTATCTTTTGAGACCAGAAACAAGGTAATACGCTCACTCTTGCAACTATTATTCAACATAGTACTGGAAGTCCTAGACACAGCAATCAAGCAAGAAAAAAAGATACATTTTATTTAAATTGGAAAGGAAAAAGTAAAATTATCTCTGCTTATGACATGATCTTATAGCTAGAAAACTCCAAAGACTCCACTAAAAGAAAAATAAAGAAAATACCTGTTAGGAGGTAGCAGTTCAAGATGGCAGTAAAGAAAGACCCTGATTTTACCTACTCCCACAGACACATCAAATCTGCAGCTTAATATAGAATAATCCCCTCTGAAAAAGAACTGAAAACTAGCTGAAGTCATCAAGTCCTGAACTTCTCCACAATAGCCCCCCTTTGGTGTGTTAACCCACAAGCAGAAGGGACCTCACAATCACAGGACGTATTTCTGAGGAACAGGGGGCCACGGCTAAAGTTGAAGAGACACAAAGGGCTGTAAGAAACTGAAACTCCACTCTTAAAGAGCTCATGCACAAATTCACCCCAAGATTCAGCACAAAACAGTCGGTAGAAAAGTGCTTAAGCCATATGCAAAAAAAAACAAAAAACAAAAAACAAAAAACAAAACAAAACAAGAAACCAGATTTATTGGTTAGAGTTAAAGCATCAGCCGGAGTGGCTGGGGTCTGTTGGAAATCTCTCTGGGGGTAGAGGAACTGGCAGGGGCCTTTTTTTGCACTCTCTCTCTCTACCTTGCTTGTGTTTCAGGCCTCACCCCTGCACTCCCTGTATAGACTCACCCCAACAAATCCAACAGGAGACTATGTCCCTGCCTAGAGCTCCCTGTCAGCCCCACCTCACCAGCTCTTGTAGGCGGATGTTATGCAATTCAGTACTCCCCTGCAGCTATGTCCTGACTGAAAGCACCACGTGGCCCCACAAAACTCAGGAGGTACATGTAGTCTACATAGGAGATATCTTTGAACATCTGGCACCGGTGGCTAAGAGGGCTTGTGTTTCTGAGCCCCATGGCACATAACAATTTAAGAGAGTTTGGGATGCCCCGGGGGGCGGGGGGGTGCTCAGCAGTTGAGCAGCTGCCTTCAGCCCAGGGTGTGATCCTGGGATCTGGGATTGAGTTCTGCACTGGGCCCCTGTGAGGAGCCTGCTTCTCCCTCTGCTTATGTCTCTGCCTCTCTCCCTCTGTGTGTCTCATGAATAAATAAATATTTCTTTAAAAGAGAGACAGAGAGAGAGAGAGAGAGAGAAAGTTCTTAACAGGTTACTACCCCAGGGCATTGTGGAGAGAGCAGACTGAAACACAATCCCAATCTTTTTCCTTCTTAGATTTGATTGATTGATTTTTCAGTGAAGTATGATTAACAGTGTTATATTAGTTTCAGGTGTATGATATAATGATTGAGCAATTCTATATATTACTCAGTGCTCATCATGGTAACACCTTTCCTAATTCACTTCATCTATTTTATCCAACCTCCCATTCATCTTCCCTCTGGAACAAACCGCCGGTTTGTTCTCTGTATTTAATGGTTTTTGGTTTGTCCTTTTTTTTTTTTTTTTATTCATCTTTTTTTTTTTTTACTTATTTTCTACAAATGACTGAAATTATGTGACATTTGTCTCTGACTTATTTTCTTAGCATTTTACCTTCTAGGTCCATCTAATTTGTTGCAAATGGCAAGATTTAATCCTTTTTTAGCCAAATATTTTATTGTATATATACACATTTTCTTTATTCATTCATTTATTGATGGAAACTTGGGTTGCTTCCATATCTTGGCTATTGTAAATAATGCTGGAGTAAACATAGAAATGCATATATTTTCTTAGGAATCAGTGTTTTTATATTCTTCAGGTAAATAGTAGTAGAATTACTGAATTATATGGTAATCCTCTTTTTAATTTTTTGAGAACCTCTATACTGCTTTCTATGATGGCTGCACCAATATGCATTCACACCAACAGTACACAGGGCTCCTTCTTTCTCGATAGCTTTGTCAACATTTATTTCTTGTCTTTGTAATCATAGCCATTCCAACAGGTGTAAGGTGATATTTCATTGTGTTTTGATTTGCATTTCCCAGATGATGAATGATGTTACACATCTTTTTATGTCTGTTAGCCATTTGTATGTCTTTTTTTGAGAAATGGGCATTGAGGTCCTCTGCTTATTTTAACCAGATTATTTGGGTGGGTGGTGGATTGAGTGTTGAGTTTCCTAAATTCTTCATATTTTGGATATAAGCTTATCAGATATGTCATTTGCAAATATCTTCTCCCATTTAATAGGTTGCCTTTTTGTTTCATTGCTCGTTTCCTTTGCTGTGCAGAAGCTTTTTATTTTGGTGTAGTGTCAATAGTTTAATTTTGCTTTTATTCCTTCTCCTGGGGAGACATATCTAGAAAAATATTACCACAACTGATGTCAGAGAGATTGCTACCTGCTTTCTTCTTGGGGTTTTATGATCTCAGGTCTCAAATTTGGGATTTTAGTCCATTTGGGGTTTATTTTTGTGCATGGCTGAAGAAAGTGGTCACTTCACTCTTTTGCGTGTTGCTGTCCAGTTTTCTCAGGACCATTTGTTGAAGAGATTTTCTTTTCTCCATTGTATATTTTGCCTCCTTTGTCATAGATTAATTGACTATATAAATGTAGGTTTATTCCGTGGCTTTCTATTCTGTTTTATTGATCTATGTGTCTATGTTTGTGCCAGTAGCATATTGTTTTAATTATTAGAGCTTTGCGGTATATCTTTAAATCTGGGGATTGTAATACTTCTAGCTTTTTTTCTTTTTTCTCAAGATTGTTTGGCTGTTCGGTGTCTTTTTATCCAATCAAAACACAGAGAGCGGCTATAAAGAAATTCAAACAATCACAGAACACTACTATAAACAATTATGCATGAATAATTTGGACAACCTAGTGAACATGGATAAATTTCTTGAAAATCCAATCTTGCAAGACTAAATCATGATGAAATAAAAAACTATAAAGACTGATTACCAGCAAGGAGAGTGAGTCAATAATTAAAAGCCTCCATATCAACAAAAATCCAGGACCAGATGGCATCACTGTTAAATTCTGAAAGACATTCCAAACATATTTAATAGTGACCCTCGTCAATCAAGCTCTTCCAAAAAAAAAAAAAAACAATGGGAGGAAATTCTTCCAAGCTCATTTTATGAGGCCAGCATTACCCTGATACCAAAACTAGGATACCATATGTGCACAAACATATGCAATTACAGGCCAATATCCCTGATGAACATACATGAAAAAATTCTCAAAAAAATATTAGCAAACAAAATTCAATACATTAAAAAGAGCATACACCACAATCAAGTGGGATTTATTCAGTGAATGAAAGAAGAGTTCAACATCAACAAATCAATTAATTTAACCACCACATTAACAAGATGAAGGATAAAAATTTTATGATCATCTCAATAAATGCAGGAAAAGAATTTACAAAATTTGACACCCATTTATGATAAACGCAAGAAATTGTGCATAGAAGGAACATATCTCAATATAATAAAAGTCATATATGACAAGCCCACAGCTAACACTATACTTAAATGATGAAAAGCTGAAAACTTTTCCCTTAAGTTCAGCTCTCACCAGTTTCATTCATACATAGTACTGGAAGTCCTAGCTGGAACAATTATTCAAGAAAAAGAACTAAGACATCCAAATTGGAAAGGAAGAAGTAAAACTGTCACTATTTATGAACAATATGATTTTAGATATTGAAAAATCCTAAGATTACACAAAAAACATGTTAGAATAAATTAATTCAAAGAGTGACAAAACAAAATCAATATACAAAAATCTGTTTATTTTGTAGATAAAAAATGAACTCTCAGAAGGAGAAATTAAGAAAAAATCTCATTTACAATTTCATCAAAAATAATAACACCTACATGTAAATTTAATCAAGTAGGTAAAAGACTTGTATACTGAAAATTACAAAACAATGATTAAAAAATTGAAGACCAAATAAATGAAAATATAGTCCATATTCATGGATTTAAAAAATTAATATTGTTGAGATATCCATATTACCCTAAATAATATACAGATTAAATACAATCCTGATCAAAATTGCAGTGGCATTTCTCACAGAAACAGAAAAAAAAATGATTACAAAATTCAGTGGAACCATGAAAAATCCCAAATTGGCAAAACAATCATAAGAAGAAAGAAAAAAGCTGAAGCATCATACTCCCCATTTCAAATTGTGTTTCAAATCTATAATAATTCAAACAGTATAGTACTGGCATAAAAACAGATACATAGATCAATGGGTTAGAGTAAAGAGCCCAGGAATAAACCCACACATATATGTTCAATTAATTTACAACAAAGGATGAAAATATATACAATGGAGAAAGGGCAGTCTCTTTCATAAATGGTATCAGGAAAACTGGATATCACATGCAAAATAATGAAAGTGGATCACTATCCTATGTCATACACAAAAATTAACTCAAAATGAATATATGACCAGAAGCCATAGAGCTCCTAGCAGAAAATACAGGTATGGAAAATATAGATAAGCTTCTTGACATCACTGTTGGTGATTTTTTTTTTCTGATCTGACTCCAAAGGCAATAGCAAAAAATCAAAAAACATAAACAAGTGGAACTACATCAAACTAAAAGGTTCTGCATAGTGAAGGAAACCATTAACAAAATAAAAAGGCAATCTATTGAACCGGAGAAGATATTTGCAAATGACATACCTGATAAGGAGTTAATATTCAAAATGTATAAAGAACTTATACAGCTCAATAACAAAAAACAAACAATTTGAGTGAAAATAGGGCATAGGACCTGAATAGACATTTTCCAAAGAAGACATACAGATGGCTAATAGGCACATGAAAAGACGCTCAACATCAATAATCATCAGAGAAATGCTAAGCAAAGCTGCAATAAGGTATTATCTCACACCCGTTAGAATGGCTATTATCAAAAAGATAAGATACAGAAAGCATTGCTGATGGCATGGAGGAAGGGATGCCCTCATGCACTGTTGTTGGGAATGCAAATTGATGCAGCCACCAAAAACAAAACAAGACAAAACAAAACAAAACAAAAACCCACTATGGAGCTTCCTTAAAAAATTAAAAGCAGAACTACTGTAAGATCTAGCAATTCCACTCCTGGGTATTGGCATTTATCTGAAGAAAATGAAAACACTAATTTAAAAAGATATGTGAGCCCCTATATTTATTGCAGCTTTATTCGCGATGGCAAAGATATGAAAACAGTCAAAATGTCCATCAATGGTTGACTGGATAAAGAAGATGTCATATACATATAGACAATGGAATGCTATTCAGCCATAAGAAATAATAAAAGTTGTCCTTTTCTGACAAATGGTTGGACTTTGACTGCATTATGCTAATTGACATAAGTCATAGAGAGAAAGACAAATATTGTATGATTGTATATATATGTGGAATCTAAAAAGCACAAAACAGGAAAAAGAAGTGTAATTCATAGATGCAGAGAACAGATTGGTAGTTGCTAGAGGAGAGGGAGTTTAGGAGAATGGACAGAACAGGAAAGGGGAGTCAAGGATACAAATATCCAGTCATAAAATAAGTTATGAGGATGTAATACACAGCATAGTGACAATAGGCAATATTTTTGTGCTGTATATTATGTAATTTTATGTAGCAACAGGAGGAAAACTAGATATCATTTCAAAATGAACACAAATATCAAATCATTATATTGTACAACTAAACTAATAATATGTTGTATGTCAATCAGTCAATCAATAAATAAATAAATAAATTTCTACACAAATTGAAAAAAATTACAACTAATAAATTCAGTAAAGTTTCAGGATATAAAACCAACTTTTAAAAAACAATAGTGCAGGACACATGAGTGGCTCAGTGGGTTAAGTGTCTGCCTTCAGCTCTGGTTATGATCCCAGGGTCCTGGTATTAAGCCCCATGTCAAGCTCCCTGCTCAGCAGGTTGCCTGCTTCTCCGTCTCCTTCTGCCTGTCCCCCTACTTGTTCTGTCTATCTGTCTTTCTCTCTGTCAAATAAATAAATAAAAATTGAAAAACAATAATGAAAATTTAAAAATTGTGTTTTTATACACTAACAATGAAATATCTGGAAAAAAAAACAAAATAATCCCATTTACAATAACCAAAAGGTAAAATACCTAGGAATAAATCTAACCAAGAAGGTAACAGATGTGTACAATGAAAATTTTAAGAAAATACACAAGGAAACCTCTAAGAAAATAACTCAAAAAATGTAGTAAAAATTGTTGATTGTTAGCCAAAAGAAAAATTTAGCCAAAAGAAAAATTAATGAATAGAAGAAGGGGAAAAATATGACATATAAAAATAAATAACAAAATGTCCACTTACCTTAATCACCTTATCAGTAATAACTTTAAATGTATATGGATCAGACACATCAATACAAAGATATTGGCAAAAACCTTGGCTTAATTATATGTCTATAGACATGTATTTTAGACTAAAAGTCTCAGATAGATTGAAAGTAAAAGAATGGAAAAGGATATGCCATTCAACTAAAAGAGAGATGGAGTGGCTAATAATAATACCACGCAAAATATACTTTACACATAAATGTTACTAGGGACAGAAGAAGACATTTTATAATGAAAAAATGTGAATTCATCAAGAATACATAACAATTGTAAAGATAGGTACAATTGTAAAAATTGTAAAGAAAACAATACCTAAAATCCATAATAAATAAATTGATAAATAAAAAGATGATGATAATGATAGATAGACAGATGATAGATAATGGATAGATGATGATGATAGATGATAGATGATGATAAATGATAGATAGATAGATAGATAGATAGATAGATAGATAGATAGATGATAGATAGAAATAGATACATAGACAGACAGAATTTAATGGAGAAATACACCATTCAGAAATCATAGTTGGAGATAATACCTCACTTTCAACACAGAACTATACAGAAGATCATCAAGAAAATAAGACTTGAACAGCACATTACACCAACTAGACCTAACACAAATCTATAAAACACTCCACGTGACAAGAGCAGAATGCACATTCTTCTCAAGGGCATCTGGATAGACCAAATGTTAGTATATAAAACAAGTTCCATTAAATTTGAAAGAATTGAAATCACACAAAATATAATCTCTTACCACAGTAGATTGAAATTAAAAATCAATAAAAGGACATTTGTGAAAAACACAAGTTTGTGGAAATTAGACAATACACTCAAATAGGTAATGGACAAAGAAGAAAGTACTAGAAACATTAGGAAACAATTTGAAATGAATTAAAACAAAAATACAACATACCAATTACTATTAGATGTAGGTGGACCAGTGTTAAGGTTTTAGCCATAATTCCTATAATAAAAGGAAAGACCTCCAATTAATGACCTAATCATCTACCTTACTAAACTAGAAAAAGAAATACAAAATGAAACCAAAACGAGTAGAAAGGGGGAAAATAAGATTAATATCTAATAAAGATTAGAATGGAAATAATAGAATAGAATAGAGAAAATTGATTAAGTCAAAAGCTGTTTCTTTGGAAATATCAACCAACTTGACAAACCTTTAGCTAGACAAAGCAAGAAAAAAATACAAATTCCTAATATCAAGAAAGAAAGAAGAAATATTACTCTCAACCTGATAGAGGTAAATTATAAGGGAATACTGTAAAGTACTGCATGCTAAAAGCTTAAACAATCTAGATGGGATGAATACATTCTAAGAAAGAAACAAACTTTCAAAACTAACTCAAAAAGAAATATAAATTCTGGACAGAACTCCAAGTTAAAAAAAAAAATAGAAATAAAACTTTAATACTTTTTCACAAAGGAAAGTCCTGGCCCTGATGGCCTCACTAGTGAATTCTCCCAAACACTAAAAGAAGGGTTTATACCAACCTTTCACAAGTTCTTCAAAAAAAAATAGATAGGAAGGAATATTTCCCAATTCATTGTATGAAGCCAGTATATATTTAAATTAAACACAAAGAAATCATGAAACACATGTATACAAAAAATAGATGCAAAAAAAAGTTCTTAACATAATTCTTAGAAACTGAATCCAGGAATATGTAAAAAGGATTATAAACCTAAACAAGTGAGATATTTGTCAGGGATGCAAGTTTGGTTTAACATTTAAAAAACAATCAGTGATAATTAGAAATAATAATAAAAGTTTATTTTAGCAGTCTGACATGAGCAAAATAGAGGACACACCAAGTTGTTCATCCCCCACTGGAACATTCTTTAAAGAAAAAAATCACCAGAAGCTGTCCAAACTAACTGTTTAGATCTGCAAACAAATAGAGATTTAAAGCACCCAAGGAAAGGTTTGATCAAGAAAAAGCCATTATCAAAATGGCAGAAAAGTTTTGTAGGGTTTTGCTCACCCTCACAACCCACACAGCATGCTCTCAGTCTTGGCCTTAAGTGTCAGCAACCTGGCTAACAGTAACCCCTTTGACTAGAGAGAGAAAGCAGAGCAGACTTTATTTGCAAATGACTGTGCACCTCTGTTTAAACAGGACTGAGGGGCAGCCCGGGTGGCTCAGTGGTTTAGCACCACCTTTAGTCCTAGTCCAGGGCCTGATCCTGGAGACCGGGATCGAGTCCCAGGTCAAGCTCCCTGCATGGAGCCTGCTTCTCCCTCTGCCTGTGTCTCAGCCTCTCTCTCTGTCTCTGTGTCTCTCATGAATAAATAAATAAATTTTTTTTTAAAAAGCATGACTGAGAAGTACTTGAAGGACTGACTTATCTCTCATTTAACCAGTAATGCAGATAAGAAAAGCAGCTATCACTATTTATTAAGCAATGGATAACTACAAACCCATAGATGCAGAGGCAAAAGATTCCAGGTGGAGATATACAATAGACCATCTAAGGCCCAGAGGGAAAGCTAGGATGAAGCCCATTGGTAAGTTGGAACACTCAAAAGCAGCTAAATGTATGGAATACTTTAGAAAGCCATCAATGTTGCCCTCACACTGGAGTAAAATGCATGTTCAGAAACACCCTGAGAAGACCTGGTGCTATTACCTCAGGTGATGTCTAGGCCCAGAGCAAGTCTCGCTAATTAATGAAGATTTGACCCAGTACAAAGACAATATGATTTGTCTCAGTTATTAGCTCCTGATATTGGAAGAGATTTCTGTGAAAACATTAGCTAAGACACACCTGGGTGGCTCAGTTGGTCAGGTATCAGATTCTTGATTTCAGCTCAGGTCATGATCTCAGGGTTGTGAGATTGAGCCCTGCATCAGGCATCCATGCTGGGTGCAAAGCCTGCTTAAGATTCTCTCTCTACACCCTCCCCCCCCACACTCCTACTCACCCTCTATTAAAAAAAAAAAAAAAGCCTTTCTGATTACAAATTGTAGAATGAAAATGTTTTTTTTTTTTTTAAGGTGTTAGCTGAACATGTATCTAAAGAAACATAGATTTCATTGATCACACATGACAAGGAATAGCTTTTGTAAAAACAGTTTGGAAAGTTCCAACATAAATGAACTAGTATAACTGTCAACAATTATTTTTAATTCAGTAAATCCTGGTGTTATGAACTGAATGCTTGTATCCTCCACAACCAAATTTATGTTGAAGGTGATATTTGGAGATGGCATATTTGAGATGTAATTAGTGATTATATCATTATAGTGGGGACACTCATGATGAGATTAATGGCCTTAATCAGAAAGGAAGAGAGAGATCTCTCTACCTCACATACCAAGTAAAGGCCATTTCACAATGAGAAGATAGCCGTCTGCAACCTTTGCAAAGAGAGCTCTGACCAGACCCTGACCCTGCTGGCATCTTAATCTTAGGCTTCCAAAAATGCGAGAAATAAATTCCTATGATTTAAGCTCCCAACTCTACAGTACTACTGTGACAGCCTGAGCTGACTAAGACATATGTGAAGGAGAGGATCGGATTTCCAGAATTGACACATTATAATATCCAAATGCCCAATTTTCAATAAAAATCCAAGGCATACGAATAAACAGTGACAAAACAGGAAAACATGGCTCACTCAACAAAATAAATTAACAGAAACTGTCCCATAGGAAGTTTAAATATTGGACTTACTAGACAAAGACTTTAAAGGGAAACACAAGTATTCCCTCTGTTCCTCCGATATTTTTCTAAACTGCATGAGCTGGTGGATGCAAAAACTCTCAATAAAAAACTAACAAATTGAATCCAACAGTACATTAAAAAAAGCATTCACCACAATCAAGCAGGATTTACTCCTGGGCTACAAGGGTGGTTCAATATTTGCAAATCAATTAACATGATATATCACAGTAAAAAAGATAGAATAAGAACCATATGATCCTTCTGACAGATACAGAAAAAGCATTTGTTTTTTGTTGTTGCTGTTTTTAAAGATTTTTTTCTTTTAATTTATTCATGAGACACAGAGAGAGAGAGAGAGAGGCAGAGACACAGGCAGAGGGAGAAGCAGGCTCCATGCAGGGAGCCTGATGTGGGTCTTGATCCGGGCCTCCAGAATCACACTCTGGGCTGAAGATGGCGCTAAACCACTGAGCCACCTGGGATACCCCAGAAAAACATTTGACAAAGAACAACATCCATGCATGATAAGAACTCTCAAAAAAGTAGAGATAAAGGGAACATACCTCAACATCATAAAGGCTATATATGAAAAACCTATGGCTAATATCCTCTTTGGAGAAAAATGGAGAGCTTTTCCCCTGAGATCAGGAACATAACACAGATGTTCACTCTCACCACTGTAGTTAAATTTAGTACTGGAAGTCCTAGCCTCAGCAATTAGACAACAAAAAGAAATAAAAGGCATCTAATTTGGCAAGGATGAAGTTAAACTTTCACTATCTGCAAATGACATAATACTCAATATAGACAACACTAAAGACTCCATCAAAAAATTGCTAGAACTAATACACAAATTCAGTAAAGCCAGAGGAGAAAAAAAATCAACATACAGAAATCTGCTGCATTTCTACACACCAATGAGGTGGCCAAAAGAGAAATCAAGGAATCAATCCTACTTACAATTGGACCAAAACGCTAAGCTACTCAAGAACAAACCTAATCAAGAGGTAAAAGAGCTGTGTATAAAGTATCTATACTCTGAAAACAATAGAACACTTGTGAACTAAATTGAAGAGGACACAAAGAAATGGGAAAACATCCCATACTCATGGATTAGAAGAACAAATAGTATTACAATGTCTATACTACTCAAATCAATCTACACATTAAATGCAATCCTTTTCAAATACCATCAGCATTTTTCACAGAGCTGGAACAAACAATCCTCAAATTTGTATGGAAACTCAAAAGACTCCAAATAGCCAAAGCAATCCTGAAAAAGAAAAGCAAAGATGAAAGCATCACCATTCTGAATTTAAGCTGTATTGCAAAGCTTCAGTGATCACAAAAAAAATAGACATATACATCAACGGAACAGAATAGAGAACCCAGAAATTAATCCACAACTATATGGACAATTATCTTTGACAAAGCAGGAAATAATATCCAAGGGAAAAAAGACAGTATCTTCAACAAATGTTGTTGGGAAACTGGACAGCAACATGCAGAAGAATGAAATTGGACCACTTTCTTACACTGCACACAAAAATAAATTGAAAATGGATGGAAGACCTAAATGTGAGACAGGAACCTTCAAAATCCTAGAGGACAACACGTGCAGTAACCTCTTTGACCCTAGCCACAGAAAATTCATACTAGATATGTCTCCTGAGGCAAGGGAAACAAAAGCAAACATGAACTATTGGGTGGCACTTCATGAAAATACAATTTTTCTGTACACTAAAGCAAACAATCAGCAAAACTAAAAGGCAAGATACAGAATGGGGGGAGATATTTGCAAATGACATATCTGATAAAGGGTTAGTATCCAAAATATATAAAGAAATTATACAACTCAAAAAAAAAAAAGAAATTATACAACTCAAAAACCTGAAAAACAAATAGTCCAGTTAAAAATAGGTAGAAGACATGAATAGACATTTTCCAAAGAAGACATACAGATGGCCAATGCCATGAAAGATGCTCAACACAACCCATCATAAAGAAATACAAATCAAAACTATAATGACATATCACTTCACACAAGTAAGAATGATTAAAATTAGCAACACAGGAAACAACAGGGATTGATGAAGATACGGAGAAAGGGGAGCCCTCTTGCGCTGTTGGTGGGAATGTGAACTGGTGCAGCCACTATGGAAAACTGTGCGGAGGTTCCTCAAGAGTTAAAAATATAAACACCCTCCAATCCAGTAACCATGAGTGTGTTCTCTAGAGTTGAGTTTGTTTCTAGGTTTGCCTCTTTTTTCTCCACCTATGTTCATTTGTTTTATTTCTTAAATTCCACATATGAGTGAAATCATGTGGTATTTGTCTTTCTCTGACTTAGTTTACTTAGCATAATACTCTCTAGCTCCATCAACATCTTTGTGAATGGCAATATTTCACTCTTTATTGTAGCTGAGAATATTCCAATATATATACCACTTCTTTATCCATTCATCATATGATGGACATTTGGGCTCTTTCTATAATTTGGCTATTGCTGGTAATGCTGCTATAAACATTCGGATGCACATAATCCTTTGAATCTTTATTTTGCAACCTTTGATTAAATCTCCAGTAGTGCAGTTACTGGATTGTAGGGGAGGTTAAATAGGATGGGGATTAAGGGTGCATTTGTTGTGATGAGCACTGGGCTTTTTTTGGAAGTGATGAATCATTAAATTCTATACCTGGAGCTAATATAATATTGTAGGTTAAATAACTGGAATCTAAATAAAAACTGGAAAAAAAAACAAAAATACAATGCAATACAATAAATATAATACAATGCACGTGCTGGTAATCCTACAGCTGAAGACTCAAGGGGATCCTTTACAGCTTTCTCGAACACTCTTGATGCGAATCTCTCTCCTTTTTGATTACTCTATCCTGGTAATCTAGCAATTTCAGACTCCCTGGACTCCCAGAGCTATTTTATTAATTCAGAATAGCTACTGGGCTTCACCTGGGTTTTCCCTTCTAATTGCTAATATTGGCAATAGTATGGGAAAGTATTGCTTTTTCTATCTACTATGCTTATTATCCCTACATTCCTGACTTTTGTTGGATTGAGCATGTTTTATTTGTCTTAACTTTCCCCCTATAATGCCTTTGTTTGGCTGTTGAGAAGGTCTGGGATATGTGCTCATGCTTCGTCTTGAGTTTCCTTGCATCCTGTCTGTGAGGTGCCTCTCTGTAGTGACCTATGTTCCGGAGGGTTAATATGTGCCAGCAGTGAGCCTCTGTAAGGCAACAGCTTGAATCTGGGCAGGCCATGCATTGTTCCAGCCCCAGAAATGGGAGCCTTTAAGGATTCTGACTTGGCATGAGTGAGAGGAAAGTTGGGGAAAGATCACTCTCCAAGAGCAGCCCACCTTCATGTTTTCCCCAGACCCCCTAACCCTTATACACCCATACATATCCTTGTTGACTCACCATTATCTTCCCCAGAGTGGCCATTCCAAAACCATCCACACACTTCAAGATTTCTAATTCCTCCCTTCCAAGCCACCTCTGAAGAATTGAACTCCCTTTGTAGCTGTGAATTTAATCCAGGTGGAAAGAAATTTCCATCAAGCTCTGCCAAATGAGTACTTTTCCTACTCCCAATCCTCATGGTGATCTCATGCTAGGTGTGAGACCTCCAGCCACCTGCCCAGTGGGATAACTCAGAAGCCTTACCACTGGGTAGAGGGTTCTGCAGATATGAGGCATGTGAAAATACCCTCTCCTCATCTTTAAGTAAAACAACAGTAATCACTCTGAGCAAAGTTTATAACAGTTCCAATAATTTTTTCTCAGCAATCCCCAATACTTCTTTCTGCTCAAAGATTCTATTTGATACTAATCCCCAAAACTGATATCTCTGCTCAGATGCTTTCCTATTGGTGGCATTAACTGGAATTGGAAAACACTAATTTACCATCATCCATACAAAAAGCACTTGAAATCAGATAGAACCATTTTGAATATGTGAGTTGTGCTTACTGTGAAAGGATTTAAAAATATATGGAAGTATAAAGAAGAAAGAAAAATATCCCAAATTCCACCCCCACTTCCAGAATAACCACTATTAACATTCTGGTGTGTTTCCATCTATTTGTGTGCCTAGCTGTGCATGTGTGCAGTTCTACATGAATTAAATACAATTGTACAAGCTGTGCTTGCCTATTAAGTCAGCACTGTTCTCTGGACAGCCCTGCACACCAGTACATGGAGATGCATGAATCACTTGGTAATAGAAAGCTTTTAAATCAACCACTGTGTCCTGCGATCTTCTATGCCTGTGGGTGTTTTACCTAATTCTTAGTTTGTTATGTTCCCTGTAGAAGTTATGGAAATACATTTTCAGCCCTAGTCCCAGGTTTGTTTTAAATGAGAAGATCCTGTGAACTGTGAGTTACCAATTAGGGGTATTTTGGGAAGCAGTAAGTGAAGATCTTACATCAGACACCACCTGCAACTGAAAATAAAATCCATCTCTTTTTTTTTTTTTTTTTCCATTTTGGCTTCTCAAGCTCAAAATGAGTGTGTGCAAGCAATACAGGAGAAAGAAGCGAGAAGATAAAGTAAGAGAGAGAAGGTATGAGTCTGAGCCCCCAAAAGACATTCTCCTAATTTACCAATTGTTCCATTTTTTGTCAAAAGGAGAGCTCTTGTTAGAAAATGGGACTAAAAGGAGGCAAGAGAGACACTAGCCTTAGGCAAAAATTTAAGGAAGTGCCAAAAATGTATGAATAATATTTCAACACGGAATTCAAAGTTAATGCAAAATATATATGAAGAAAAGATCAATTTTTATTTTTTTTAAATTTTTATTTAATTTTAAAAATCTTTTTAAAAAATATAGGATCACTAATATACCCATGTCAAGCCACACTAAAGCCTGGGACAAAATGAAAAAATATTCCAAAAACTCCTGTAATTTTTATACTAATTCTGATTTTTTAAATTTAAATGAAATATAATTTATCTTGATTACTGAGTTTTTCAGTGCCCTCTTAAATTTTGCATCCAAGTAAGAACCTCACTATCCTTGTCTAACCCACCCATTGTCTGTGATGTGGGTAAAAAGCATCAGCCTTCTCAGACACTGAGGATCTGTTTCCTTATCCTGGCTCAGAGCCTGACCTCCTGAGTGATCTGGAAAAGGTCTATGAGCAAAGGAGATGGGATGAACCAGGTGACAGCTACATATCCTTCCAACTCAAACACAGATGCTCTATACTAATGAGAATGTTCTCCAAAACCACATCTGGAATCACCCAGACAAGGAGGAAAAGATGGTGGGTTTTTTTTTTTTTGCATCATTAAGATAGATAGATAGATGATAGATAGATGATAGATAGATAGATAGATAGATAGATAGATAGATAGATAGATGATAGATAATAGATAGCATGGGATTAACCCCTTAAACAATAACTCTTCTCAGAAGAAATATATTTATTTTAAATGTTGGAAGTTGAAAGTTTCTCTCCAATATAATTTGTTCTTGCTTTTGCTTAATGTTGAACACAATCCCAAAAATCTGGGCATCTGGTGGTAGTAACAGCATATCATTTCATTGATAATTATTGATAATTATTCAATGTTCCCTTGACTGCATAAACAGATACTTTGACAACTCTTTATGGTGTCTCAAGTATAGTAATAATGATGCCACAGCCACTCATTCTTTTAACAGCCTCTGGGAGGGTCCTGCCAACACCAGTACTGACCAGTTCAAGGTTCGTGGAGCATTATCATCATTCAGAGGTTCTCAGTGGCAAATTGTAGCACTCTTGTTTCCTGATGAACAGGTCTGTTCCAAATGCATTATTACTCATGAGACTAAAGCAATAAATAATTATAGAGTATAAGAGTAAAGTTTGTCAAGAATTTGATTTTATTGCTTAAGATCAATTCAATGTTATTCCTGTAAAATAGATCTTACAAAACTAGTTCCCTTTTTTGTTCACTGTGTTTTTCTGAGTAATGGCAAAGAAGAAGAGCCAATGCTGACACATAATCTTGAGATCCTATGAAGAGTGTGACTGATTCAGATTGCTATGATACTTCCTTCCCTAAAAAGTGTTTCCCCATCTCGGGGAGTGCTGTGCATTTGAGCAACATATGTCATGTGATCCTGGCAGAAACAAAAAGCTTGAAATTGTCAAATTAAGGTGTCCTATGCATGCAGCTTGACCCAAATAGTCTGACCTGGCAATGAGTGGCAGAGTTTCTTTTCATCAAACCAGTGAGAAAAGAAGGCTATTGCCTGCTTGAGGATATGCCAAGGAGCAATCTTCTCTCCAGGGTTGATTATAAGCAGACACCTCTGAGGCAAAGATGCCAATCTTTTTTTTTTTTTTTTTTGATACCGATCTTTAATATGACTAACAATCTACTCCCTTTAGGTCAGGGTCTGAGTATAATGTCTCATATCCCACAAATGTATCTAATCTAATTCTGTGCCAAACACAGATGGTGGGAACAAAAATGGATGAGACTAGCCCTTGGGCTTCCCTTCTAGTGGGGATGCTTGCAGTAATCAGAGAGGATTGTGGGATTATGTAAGGAAAAGATAGTTTCATGGGCATCAGGTATGATTTCCATTAGGGAGGGTGCATGGAAGTGAAAGAAGGTGAGAGGAAAGGCATCTAGGCAGAGCAAAGGCATCTAAACAGGATGGCCTGTTATTTTCCTCTGTATTTTCATGACGTGGAGAGCTATCTTGTACCTGGTAGATGTTCAATGAGTTTTATTGAATATATGAAACAAAACAGAAACATCGCTGGTGGAACCTGAACTATCATCTTGGAAAGTTTTTTTTTTCTTTTTGAAAGGGAAATCAGAATCATTTTCCATATAGATTTTAAAATGCTGCTAGGAACTGAAAAATGTGCTTTTACCTACTGAATCAGGCACCTTACTGGCAAGGATCTTTTCTCCTTGGGACTCACCTCCATTACTATCCTTTCCCACCATCTATCTGTCCATTAACCCTTCCTTATTTTGTTCGTTTCATTCTACAAAAGGAACAGCAGGGACAAAAACCCATTGGAATGAGATATCATGGGGACTGGGATCTATAATATCAAGGGCTTGGGCTAGTAAGGTAATCTCACTCGTAATTCACTGGATTATTTACTGAGCTACTATGAAAACTTGGATGTGAGCTGGATTATCAGATCAACTTTATAACTACTTGTCATAAGAAAAAAAAATGAGGCAAGAAGGTTATGAACTAATCTCCAACTGTTGTACCCAAGATTGCGAATCCAAGAAACCACCAAGGAGCTGACATCGATGCAAGCACATGACGGTTTATTAACAAACTCGAGCTTGGGTCCAAGTATACCTGACACAGCAGAGCAGGGACCTGGACCCCGAGGTGGGTCATAGCTGGGTTTTTATGGGTTGGTCTAGGGGATTTTCAGAAGGGATGGAGGAATTTTTTCATTCCGATATGGGGGAAAGGGTGGGGGAGTTTCTTAAGATTTGTTTTCCTTCCAACACAGGACTTTCTGTCTCTGTCAAGGGTGTTTTGAGCTCTGTTTTCATTCTGATATGGAACTCTGTCAAGGGCACTCAGCGTTTTTTCCTGTAAAGTTCAGCTCTTATTCCCAGGGACCTAAGATGGCTATACTTGTGCTAATGCTAAACTTGAGGTGGAATGGCCTTAATGTTCTCGGCCTCCACACAACCATGTCTTCCCTTCTTATAGGTACATTCCACTTCTCCTCCAAGAGGAAGAGTCCTGTTGTCCCCATCTTGCCCCAACATTTTAATATTAGAACTCCTCTGATCAATTGCTCTAAAGTTTATAAATGTTTACACTCTACTTCTGTATTTGTCTCATCCCAGAGCAGTGACCCCAGGTGGGGAAACAACAGTACTCTACAGACCATGTCAGAGAGCATTGCTGTCTACGGTGTCTGAACACTAGAATTAGGGGAACTAACTCTGAGTGCCTCACCTGAGGAGAGGGGCCACTACAGCATAACTGTCGAGTGAGTGACTACACCAAAGATAGTAGATATTGAGCATGACTGAAACTTGAACTCAAACATACAAACTCATTCCAAACTCCTTTCTGTCTGCCTCTCTGTTGAGAAAGATGTCTTATAGGTAAAGCATTTAAAAATATCGTTACATATACTGTTACAGCATTTTACATGCTTCTAAAAACACCCCGCTGTTTTAGAAGTCAGAGTTTATATAGTTATATATGTGTCTTTCTTCTCTAGAATACCTTCCAATCACCTGGTATTTACTTATGAAGGGAAGAAGCCAATTAGTGTTTTTCAAGCATTCAAGTGGAAATGAACCTTAATACTCTCCTTCTAAGACTAATCTTTGTGTTGAAAAACAAAGGTATTGCTCCAGTGCTTATGCTTGGAGGAAGGGGGTCCAACTCTGAATACACACAATTCGTTAGTTATGTTAGGGGTAAGTGGATCCATTGCCTGCTTTTTCACTCAGCCATAGTCCCAAACACATGGCTCACATGGGAGCATAGAAACATAGAAATCCAGACCCAATACTCTGATGCATGTGAAAATCCCCCTCCAGACTGATAAAACAATTTCCAGGATTCTACTTATAGAGATTCTTATCAAATAGACCAGGAGAGGACCCAGGAATGCATATTGAAACAAGCTTCCAGTGATTATCATGTAAGTGGTATAAAAGAAAACATTTACACTGGATGCTTGTTAAAAATAGCAGGACAAATTGTTTTTAAGATACTGCAGTAGGGGAAAGAAACTTCAACAAAAAACTGAGCTCAACGTGGAATACAGTAGATAGACAGGGATCTACAGCCAAGATGCAGAGTGAGGTGAATCTGTGGATGAAGAATTACTAATAGGAGCTATTAGGAAAGGAATAGACATCAGGAATAGGGGAATTCTTGTCAAAGAGGTTCAGTAGATTGCTTGATAAAAGCAGGTCCATTCCCACCAAAAGTGCAAGAGGGTTCCCCTTTCTCCACATCCTCTCCAACATTTTTTGTTTCCTGTCTTGTTAACTTTCCCCATTCTCACTGGGGGGAGGTGGTATCTCATTATGGCTTTGATTTGTATTTCCCTGATGGCCAGTGATGCGGAGCATTTTCTCATGTGCGTGTTGGCCATGTCTGTGTCTTCCTCTGTGAGATTTCTCTTCATGTCTTTTGCCCACTTCGTGATTAGATTGTTTCTTTGCTGTTGAGATTAATAAGTTGTTTATAGGTCTTGGATACTAGTCCTTTATCTGATAGGTCATTTGCGAATATCTTCTCCCATTCTGTAGGTTGTCTTTGAGTTTTGTTAACTGTTCCTTTTGCTGTGCAGAAGCTTTTTATCATGATGAAGTCCCAATAGTACATATTCGCTTTTGCTTCCCTTGCCTTCATAGATGTATCTTGCAAGAAGTTGCTGTGGCCAAGTTCAAAAAGGGGATTGCCTGTGTTCTCCTCTAGGATTCTGATGTCTTGTCTCACATTTAGATCTTTCATCCATTTTGAGTTTATCTTTGTGTATGGTGCAAGAGAGTGGTCTAGTTTCATTCTTCTGCATGTGGATGTCCAATTTTCCCAGCACCATTTATTGAAGAGAATGTGCTTTTTCTAGTGGGTAGTCTTTCCTGCTTTGTCAAATATTTGTTGACCATAGACTTGAGGGCCCATTACTGGGTTCTCTGTTCTGTTCCATTGATCTATGTGTCTGTGTTTGTGCCAGTACCACACTGTCTTGATGATCACAGCTTTATAGTACAACTTGAAATCCAGCATTGTGATGCCCGCAGCTCTGGTTTTCTTTTTCAATATTCCCCTGGCTATTCAGGGTCTTTTCTGATTCCACACAAATCTTAAGATGATTTGTTCCAACTCTCTGAAGAAAGTCCATGGTATTTTTTATAGGGATTGCATTGAATGTGTAAATTGCCCTGGGTAGCATTGACATTTTCACAATATTAATTCTTCCAATCCATGGGCATGGAATATTTTTCCATCTCTTGGTGTCTTCCTCAATTTCTTTCAGAAGAGTTCTATAGTTTTTAGGGTCTTGTACAGCCACTCTGGAAAGCTATTCCTCAAAGAGTTAAAAATAGAGCTACCCTATGACCCAGCAATTGCACTGCTGGCAATTTACCCCAAAAATACAGATGCAGTGAAATGGCAGGACACCTGCACCCCAATGTTTCTAGCAGCAATGTCCACAATAGCTAAACTGTGGAAGGAGCCTTGGTGTCCATCGAAAGATGAATGGATAGAGAAGATGTGGTCTATATTTACAAAGGAATATTCCTCAGCCATTAGAAACAGCAAATACCCACCATTTGCTTCAACATGGATGGAACTGGAGGGTATTATGCTGAGTGAAATGAGTCAATCAGAGAAGGACAAACATTATATGGTCTCATTCATTTGGAAAATATAAAAAATAGTGAAAGGGAATAAAGGGGAAAAGAGAGAAAATGAGTAGAAATATCAGAGAGGGAGACAGAACATGAGAGACTCCTAACTCTGAGAAACGAACAAGGGTAGTGGAAAGGAAGGTGGACAGGGGATTGGGGTGACTGGGTGATGGGCACTGAGGGCAGCACTTGGTGGGATGAGCACTGGGTGTTATATTATATGTTGGCAAATCGAACTCCAATAAAAAAATATACAAAAAATAAAAATTAATTTTTTAAAAGCAGGTCCAGGGCTTGGACAGCAAAGAGGGTGATGAGGGCTTGACCAGCTGTCAAGGATAGAGGTATTCTCACTAAATTGATGGGATTTGGGTGCATCAAGGGCCCAAGCCAAGGCCTAGCCAAGCAGAGCAGTCAGAGGAGACTGACAAAAGTTTGATCAAAGACAGTCTTTATCAGTGATCCATAGGCCATAGTTTTATAAACTTTTCTCTAAGTGATGCTTACATTTACGATGTTTAAGAAAAAAGTTCTTAATTTTTCCAAATATGGAAGAGCTTGCTTGTAATTATTTTATAGACACCATTTGTCTCTTCCTATCCCCTCCTGATCAGACTCTCTCTGATATATACACTCCGTAGTTGGGCTTTGTATTTACATAGCATTTGTTCCTATTAGCAAATCTATATAGGAGTCATGGGTCCTCCATCCTGTTTTATATTCTGCTTTGTACCTCTGTGACAGTTCGTTGAGACTCTCAGCCTCAGTTCCTGGATTCCTAGAGCCCGGCATGGCCATGTCTACCTCATTCTTTCCTCAAGTTACTCTTGCATTGTTTTGTTGCCAGAGGAAAGGACTAGAACAGATGTCTAGGTTGACCCCATTTGTCTATATGCATCCCATCAAATTTAGATGACCTAGAACTAGTCACATTATCTAAGATCTACTTTGCTCAACTGTACAATGAGGATAATACCACATATCTTCTAAGAAGTTTTAAGAATTGAAAAAATTAATAGATTTCAAAATGCTTTGAAAGTTGTAAAATTCTCTGCCTCCACCAACATGTTTTATTGCTCTCTTCCTCCTAGATTCCTTTGTATCCTTCATCAATAATTCTACTTAGAATCTAATGAATACCATTTTAGTTATGCCTGCAGAGGAAGGAAGAGCTCACTTATTGACAGTCTATTGACTCATGATGGGAAAATAATTAAGTCATATAAAAGTATGACTTATGATTGTTTAGCTCTATTATGTATAGGAGGGACAGTTAAATTCTGCAGAAGGTAATCCAAAGAGCCTGAGCACTTGGCACCTGATAAGTTTACTGCTCCCCAAACACTCAGACACACACAGAGATACACACACACACACACACACACACACACACACCTTGTTACTCAGCCAATTTACATGCACTCTTTAAATTAAAACTCTTACCTTAAGGTTACCTCTTCTCTGTAGTCTTTCTGGGAGGGGGTCTACGTACTGTCTTTATTATGTCCCCTTGCTACACCTGCAGCAGCAAACTTCTCTCTGTGTTGGGCTTATTTCTTTGCATGCATATTTCTCCAGGAAATACGTCTTCTGAGGGGGCAATGAGTCTACATCAGGCTCTAATATAGATACAGGTGGCCCAGAACTACAACATGAGTCACAACCAAAGAGGACTGGTAGGAAACAGCACAGGTTTTCAAATTAAAGGGCAGGTGCATGCTTGATTGACAGTGGGGGTAGAGTGATGGGAAAAGTTGAAAACCAAATGACCTGTGATTTTTCAAATGCCAGAAGATCCCAGATGTAAAATAACTGCTGCTAGTATGGCCTGCAGAAGACCTACTGGACCTCAGAATACAAGCACTGAGTTCCCTAGTGGTTGCACTCTTAGAGGATTCCTATCTGTACAACCTCCACATCCCATAGTCTTCTTAGTTTTTTAATACTCTTTTTCCTGCAGATTGGAGTCAGCTTTGATTCACTTCCTTTACTTGTCGTTCTAAGAAGTTCAGGTACTTCTGAAGAAATGCTGAGACGAAAATGAATGTGTGTGTTTGTCTTTTTCAAAGCACCAAACACAAGGCAGGAGCTTGTGAGAGAATCAGCCTTAGGGTCTCTGGCAATCCACATAATTGCCATTACCCTTTGCACTTGGCCATACATAGCCTAGGTAATTTATAAGTGCTTTGTAATTTTGTAACTCCTTGTGTACTGTTATATTTTCTAGTCCTGGCAAGAATAGCAGAATTCTTTATTTAATTAAAAAGACACCAAATGATTATCTTCATAAAAATGTTAAGGGAAGGGATAGTTGCCAGTACATATGCTGACCTTAACTTGCCCCCCAATTGATGAAGGAATGAGACTGGAGCTGATGGAATAATTGCTTTATTACTGAAAGTGATCATAGAAAATAGTGTCTAGCCAAGGTAATCATGCCTAGCTGCCACACTGAGGTAATAAATAATAATTTTTTTAGGAAAAATTTTAATAGATTAACTATTGCCATCTGTGGGAGTTAGTGTGTAGAAGAATCAGTGAAGAAGATAAGATTGTGAGGAGGGTGGGAAACAATGTCTTGTCAGTCAAGGTAAGCAGGATTGGGGAGATAAATTGGGTAGCACAATTCCAGGGCAAAAGTATTTTGGGGGCTGTGGGAACACAGCAATCTGCTGAAAAGAAGATCCTCCTGCCTCTACTTCTCTATTTCTTTTTTTTAAATATAAATTTATTTTCTATTGGTGTTCAATTTGCCAACATATAGCATAATACCCAGTGCTCATCCCATCAAGTGCCCCCCTCAGTGCCCATCACCCAGTCACCCTCACCCCCCGCCCACCTCCCCCTCTACCACCCCTAGATCGTTTCCCAGAGTTAGGAGTCTTCATGTTCTGTCTCCCTTTCTGATATTTCCCACTCATTTTTTCTCCCTTCCCCTTTATTCCCTTTCACTATTTTTTATATTCCCCAAATGAATGAGACCATATAATGTTTGTCCTTCTCCGATTGACTTATTTCACTCAGCATAATACCCTCCAGTTCCCTCCACGTTGAAGCAAATGAAATCTGAACCTGCCCTGGTTCTCTGCTGCCCTTGCAACATCATCCAAACCCCTCATCCTCCCTCTCTCTAGGCATCCTCTGCACCAACCCTACAGTATCCTATGCTCCCACCAAGTTTAAATAATTAGAAACATTCTGGATTTTCTACCATTTGAAAAAAATTATTACAATATATTTGACACACAATGTTGCATTAATTCAGGTGTACAACATAGTGATTCAATTTCTCTATGTGTTATGCTATGCTCACTACAATTGTAGCTGCCATCTGTCATCATACAATGCTATTATATCATTGACTATATTCCCAATGCTGTGTTTTATATTCCTGTGACTTATTCATTCCATAACCGGAAGTCTGTACCTCCCAGTTCCCTTCACCCATTTTTCCCATCTTCTACTCCTCCTCTATGGCAACCCTCAGTTTGTTTTCCGTATTTACAGGTATGATTCTGCTTTTTGTCTGTTTATTAATTTGTTTTGTTATTTTAGATTCCACATATGAGTGAAATCATGTGGTATTTGTCTTTCTCAGTCTGACTTATTTCACTTAGCATAATACCCATCATTTCTGACAGTTTAAATGAAATATAATTCACATACTATACAACTTATTGTATTGGTTTTTCAGTATATTCACAGATATGTGCAATCATCACCCCAGTCAATTCTAGAACATTTTCATGAAATGCTATAGCCTTTTAGCTATCACCTCTTCATAGGTTTCCACTCTACCTTCACCCCTTAGTAACCATTTTGTGTCACTATAGATTTCCCTGTTCTGGTCATTTCATACAAAAGAAATCATATAATATGTTATCTCCTATGACTGGCTTCTTTTATTTAGCATGTGTTCAAGGTCCATCCATGTGGTAGCAGTTTCAATTTGCATTTTTGTGATGACTAATGAAGTTGCACATCTTTTCATGTACTTATTGGCCATTGGTGTATTTTCCTTGGAGAAATGTCTATTCAGATCCTTTATACATTCTAGATTAAATAATTTGTCACTTTATTAATGACTTGAAAGAATCATCTATATATTCTGTATACATGTTATATTTTAGATATATTATTTGCAGGTATTTTCTTCCATTTGGTGGGTTGTCTTTTCACTCTCTTGATGATGTGGTTTGAAAACTCTTTAATTTCTATGAAGTTCAATTTACCTGTTTTCTTATTGCCCATGGCTTTGATTTTATCATATCTATGAATCTTAGGCTAGATCCAAGTTTATGAAGATTTACCCTATTTTTTTATAATATTTCTATAATTTTGCCTTTTATATTTAGTTCTCTGACTCATCTCAAGTTAATTTTGAGTTTTATAAACTTTTAATCTTAATTAAGATAACATACAAATTCTTTGAATAGTCAAACACAAGAAAAAGTATGCATGCAGATGGTCTGAACTAAATAAATCATGTGCACTTGAGAATGAACACTGTCTTATGAAAGAGAACAGGTCAATGGCCACAGCGGAGTTATTGTGTGAGTGGTTTCTGCAGGACACCAGAAACCCCAGGCAATGAACGACAGGACAATTTAGCCAACAGACAACTGGTAGCTTTAGGGGATATGCAGGGAGGAGTGCATGGATGAGAAAGGAGGAGGAAGTGCCCACTTATTGTCAGATAAGTAATGCTTTCTAAATTAGTTTTTTTTAACTTTCAATTTTATATTAAAATTTTTTCGAACCTGTAGAAAATTTGAAAGAAAAGTACAATGAACAACCATATACTATTAACGTAGGTTCCAAAATTAACATTTTGTCATATTTGCTTCTCTCTAAATATTTATATTTTTTCTTTATTTTGAAAGTAAGTTACTTGCAGACATCCTGATTTTTCAGTCTGTAAGGTTCAAGAATAAGGACATTCCACATAATAACAAGCAAATAATCACACTTAATAAATCTAACATGAATCTACCATAAGTTAATTTTTTATAACATGTGAAGAAAAGCTTAAACAACTTTTTTTTTTTGCCTGTAGCTATTCATTTGTTCCAGCATTATGTGTTGAGAAGCCTATTCTTTTCTCCTTGAGTGGTCGAGGCACCATTGTCAAAAGTCGGTCAATCATAGAAATATGCGTTTATTTCTGGACTCCTAAATCCATTCCATTGATCTGTATGTCTACTGTTATGCCAGTATCACAATGTATTGACTACTGTTGCTTTGTAGTATGTTTTGAACCGAGGAAGTATAACTTCTCCTATTTTTCCATTTTTTTTCAAGATTGTTTTGACTATTCTGAGTTCCTTGATTCCATATGAATTTTAGAATCAGTTTCTCAATTTATTTTTTTATAAATTTATTTATTATTGGTGTTCAATTTGCCAACACATAGAATAACACCCAGTGTCACATCAAGTGCCTCCCTCAGTGTCCGTCACCCAGTTACCCCCAACCCCACCGACATCCCCTTCCACCACCCCTAGTTTGTTTCCCAGAGTTAGGAGACTCTCATATTCTGTCTCTCTTTCTGATATTTCCCACTCATTTGTTCTCTGGTTCCCTTTATTCCCCTTCACTATTTTTTATATTCCCCAAATGAATGAGACCATATAATGATTGTCCTTCTCCGATTGACTTATTTCATTCAGCATAATACCCTCCAGTTCCATCCACGTTGAAGCAAATGGTGGGTATTTGTCTTTCTAATGGCTGAGGAATATTCCATTGTATACATAGACCACATCTTCTTTATCCATTCATCTTTCGAAGGACACCGAGGCTCCTTCCAGTTTGGCTATTGTGGAAATTGCTCCTAGAAACATCGGGGTGCAGGTGTCCCGGCGTTTCACTGCATCTGAATCTTTGGGGTAAATCCCCAGCAGTGCAATTGCTGGGTCATAGGGTAGGTCTATTTTTAACTCCTTGAGGAACCTCCACACAGTTTTCCAGAGTGACTGCACCAGTTCACATTCCCACCAACAGTGCAGGAGGGTTCCCCTTTCTCCACATCCTCTCCAAAATTTTGGTTTCCTACTTTGTTAATATTCCCCATTCTCACTGGTGTGAGGTGGGATCTCATTGTGGTTTTGATTTGTATTTCCCTGATGGCCAGTGATGCGGAGCATTTTCTCATGTGCGTGTTGGCCATGACTGTGTCTTCCTCTGTGAGATTTCTCTTCATGTCTTTTGCCCATTTCATGACTGGATTGTTTGTTTCTTTGGTGTTGAGTTTAATAAGTTCTTTAAAGATCATGGAAACTAGCCCTTTATCTGAAACGTCATTTGCAAATATCTTCTCCCATTCTGTAGGTTGTCTTTTAATTTTGTTGACGGTATCTTTTGCTGTGCAAAAGTGTCTTATCTTGATGAAATCCCAATAGTTTATTTTTGCTTTTCTTTCTCTTGCCTTCATGGATGAATCTTGCAAAAAGTTACTGTGGCCAAGTTCAAAAAGGGTGTTGCCTGTGTTCTCCTCTAGGATTTTGATGGAGACTTGTCTCACATTTAGATCTTTCATCCATTTTGAGTTTATCCTTGTGTATGGTGTAAGAGAATGGTCCAGTTTCATTCTTCTGCATGTGGATGTCCAATTTTCCCAGCACTATTTATTGAGGAGATTGTCTTTCTTCCAGTGGATAGTCTTTCCTCCTTTAATGAATATTAGTTGACCATATAGTTGAGGGTCCACTTCTGGATTCTCTATTCTATTCCATTGATTATGTGTCTGTTTTGTGCCAAGACCACACTGTCTTGATGACCACAGCTTTGTAGTACAACCTGAAATCTGGCATTGTGATGCCCCCAGCTATGGTTTTCTTTTTAAAATTCCCCTGGCTATTCGGGGTCTTTTCTGATTGCACACAAATCTTAAAATAATTTGTTCTAACTCTCTGAAGAAAGTCCATGGTATTTTGATAGGGATTGCATTAAACGTGTAAATTGCCCTGGGTAACACTGACATTTTCACAATATTAATTCTGCCAATCCATGAGCATGGAATATTTTTCCATCTCTTTGTGTCTTCCTCAATTTCTTTCAGAAGTGTTCTATAGTTTTTAGGGTATAGATCCTTTACCTCTTTGGTTAGGTTTCCTCTAGGTATCTTATGCTTTTGGGTGCAGTTGTAAATGGGATTGACTCCTTAATTTCTCTTTCTTCAGTCTCATTGCTGTATATTATTATATATAATATATATAATATTATATATAATTTATAATTTATATAATATATATTATATAATATATACATGCATATTATATTATATATATACACGCAAAATATGTATATATACAAAAATAAAATTGAATAGAGGGAAAATAAGTAAAAAATGAAGAATATAAAATGTCAAAAATGAAAGTTAAAAAAGACTTAAATAGAAAGAGTTGATAATATATATTTATATATTATTTATAAAATATATTATATATATACATTTATATATACATATATATGTTTTTATTTCTTTACATTTTTGAGATTTAGTATCTTCTAACACACAGGCCAACATACACTCAGGTCCAATTGGATTACCCTATTTTGTCCATCTTGTGAGATTTATTCTCATCCCTCCACGTTTTTTTTTAATCTCCTTATTTGTTTATTTTGTTTTCTTTTTCTTTTCCTTCTTTTTCTTTTCTGGTTTCTGAACTATTTGGACATGTCTAGTGTGTATTTTGTTTAGGTCATGGTTGATATTTTTCATAATGCTCACTGGTTCATCCATTCTTCTCTGGTCAAAATGAGTAGAAAAAGGAATTCACAACAAAAGAAAGAGCCAGAAGTAACACTCTGCCACAGATCTAATCAATATACAAATAAAATGTCAAAGATTGAATTCAGGATAACAATTATAAAGTTACTAGCTGGGCTTGAAAAAAGCATAAAAGACATTAGAGAATCTCTTAGTGCAGAAATGAGGTCTAATCAGCTTGAAATTAAAAATACTCTGAGATGCAGTCTAAATTGGATGCTCTAACAGCTACGGTAAAAAGCATAAGAGAGAGTAAGTGATGTAGAAAACAAATTGATGGAAAGGAAGGAAGTTGAAGGAAAGAGAGAAAAACAACTAATAGACCATGAGCAGAGGCTTTGAGAAATCATTGATGCCATAAAACAAAAAAATATATTGGAATTATTGGAGTTCCTGAAGGAGAAGAAAGAGAGAAAGAGGTCCAGAATGTATATTTGACAAATCATAGCAAAGAACTTCTCTAATCTGGGGAAGGAAGCAGGCATTCATGTCTAAGAGGTAGAGAGGCCCCTCCCCAAATCAATAAAAATAGATCAACACCCTGACATATAATAGTGAAGCTTGCCAATTTCAGAAATAAAGAGAAAATCCATAAGGCAGCTAGAGATAAGAGGTTTCTAACCTACAGGGGTAAGAACATTAGACTGGCAGCAGACCTACCCACAGAGCCCCGGCAGGCCAGAAAGGTCTGACATGATATATTCAGATTACTAAATGAGAAAAAGATGCAGCCAAGAATTCCTTATCCAGCAAGGCTGTCATTCAGAATAGAAAGATAGATAAAGAGCTTCCAGCACAGACAGACAGACACTGAAAGAACATGTGACCACCAAAACAGCCATGCAAGAAAAATTAAACAAAGAGAGAGCCCAAGAATAAAATAAATCAGAAAGGAACAGAGACAATCTACAGAAACAGGGATTTACAGGTAATACAGTGGCACTAAGTTCATATCTTTCAATAGTTACTCTGAACGTAAATGAGCTAAATGTGCTCACATTTAGCTCATTTAAACACACAGGGAACCAGGTTGGAGAAAAAGCAAGACCCACCTATATGCTGTCTACAAGGGACTCAGTTTAGACCTAAATCCACCCCCAGATTGAAAGTGAGGGGGTGGAGGACCCTATATCATGCTAACAGACCTCAAAAGTAAGCTGGGGTAACAATCCTCATATCAGATAAATGAGATTTTAAACCAAAGACTGTAGTAAGAGATAAAGAGGAATGCAATATCATACTTAAAGGGTCTACCCAACAAGAATATAAATTATAAATATTTATATTCCTAATTTGGGAGCAACCAATTATATCAAACAATGCAATACAATAATAGTAGGGAGCTTCAACACACCACTCACAGCAATGGGTAGATTTTCTAAGCAGATCAACAAAAAAATAAGGGCTTTGAATGATACACTGGACAAAATGGACTTCACAGGCATGTACAAAGCATTCCACCCTAAAGCAAAAGAATACATATTCTTCTGGAGTACACAAGGAACATTCTCCAGGACAGATAACTTATTGGCTCACAAATCATGTCTCAACTGATACCAAACGATTGAGATTATCCCTTGCATATATTTAGACCACAATGCTTTGAAACTAGAATTCAATCACAAAAGGAAATTTGGAAAGAACACAAGTATTTGGAGGTTAAACAGCAACTTACTGGAGAATGAATGAGTCAACCACAAAATTAAAGAAGAATTAAAAACATTCTGGAAATGAATGAAAATGAAAACACAACTGCAAAACCTTTGGGATACAGAAAAGACAATCCTAAGAGGGAAGAACATTGTAATATAAAATTCTCTCAAAAAATTAGAAAAATCTCAAAGACACAAGCTAACCTTACACCTAAAGGAACTGAAGAAAGAACAGCAAATAAAGCCTAGACCATCATGCAGCAGAAAATAAATAATAAAGATTAGGCAAAAATCAATGAAATAGAACCCAGAAGAACAGTAGAACAGATCAACAAAATTAGAAAGCTAGTTCTTAGAATTAGAATTAATAAGAATTAATAAGATCAATAAACTCCTAGTAAACTTATCAAAAAGAAAAGAGAAAGGGCTCATATTAACAAAATCATGAATGAAAGAGGAGAGATCATAACCAACACCAAGGAAATACAAACAATTTTAAGAACATATTATGAGCAACTATATGTCAACAAATTAGGCAATCTGAAAGAAATAGATGCATTCCTAGAGATGTATAAACTGCCAAAACTGAAACAGGAGGAAAGAGGAAACCTGAACAGATCTTTAATCAGCAAGGAAATTGCTGTAGTAATAAAAAAAAGCAGTAATAAAAAAAAAAAAACTCCAAAAAACAAGCATTCAGGGTTAGATGGCTTCCCAGGGGAATTCTACCAAATATTTAGGTAAGAATTAATACCTATTTTTTTGAAGCTGTTTCAAAAAATATAAATGGAAGAAAACTTCCAAATTCTTTCATGTGCTTAGCATTACCTTGATCCCAAAACCAGAAAAAAAAACCATCAAAAGGAAAATTACAGACCAATATCTCTGATGAATATGAATGCCAAATACTCACCAAGACACTACCCAATAACATCCGACAGTAAATTAAAAGGATTATTCACCATGACCAAGTTGGATTTATTCCTGGGCTGCAAGGGTGGTTCAACTTTCACAAATCAATCAGCATTATACATCATATCAATAAAAGAAAGGACAAGAATCATGTGATCATCTCAATAGGTGCAGAATAAACTTTTGACAAAATACAGCATAATTTCTTGATAAAAACCCTCCCATCATATAGGGATAGAGGGAAAATACCTCAATATCATAAAAGCCATATATGAAAAGCCCACAGCAAATATCATCCCCAATGGGGAAAAATTGATAACTTTTCCCCTAATGTCAGTAACACAGGGAAGTCCACTCTCACCACTATTGTTCAACATAGTACTAGAAGTCCTCACCTCAGTAATCACACAACAAAATAAATAAAAGGCATTCGGGATCCCTGGGTGGCGCAGCCGTTTTAGCGCCTGCCTTTGGCCCAGGGCACGATCCTGGAGACCGAGGATCGAATCCCACATCGGGCTTCTGGTGCATGGAGCCTGCTTCTCCCTCTTCCTGTGTCTCTGCCTCTCTCTCTCTCTCTGTGACTATCATACATAAATAAATAAAAATTTTAAAAAAAGAAATAAAAGGCATTCAAATTGGCAAGGAAGAAATCAAACTCTCACTCTTCACAGATGACATGATATTTTATGTGGAAAACCCAAAAGACCCCACCCCAAAATTGCTAGAACTCATAAAGCAATTCAACAATGTGGCAGGATACAAAATCAATGAACAGAAATTAGCTGCATTTCTACACACTAACAATGAGACAGAAGAAAAGGAAACAAAGGAATCAATCCCATTTATAAAAACCTAAAATACCTAGGAATAAACCTAACCAAAGAGGTAAAGGATCTGTACTCTAAAAACTACAGAATACTTATGAAAGAAATTGAAGAAGATACAAAGAATTGGGAAAATATACCATGCTCATGGATTAGAAGAATAAACATTGTGAAAATGTCTATGTTACTCTTACCCAGAGCAACCAACACAGTCAATGCAATCTCTATGAGAATAACACCAGTATTTTTCACAGAGCTGAAAAAAATAATCCTAAGATTTGTATGGAACCAGAAAAGACCCCAAATATCCAGAGAAGTGTTGAAAAAGGAAACCAAAACTGGTGGCATCACAATACAAGACTTAAAGTTACATGAGAAAGTTGTGATCATCAAGACAGTATGGTAGTGACACAAAAAACAGACACATAGATCAATGGAACAAAATAGAGAACCCAGGAATGGACCAACAGCTATATGGTCAAACAATATTCAACAAAGTAGGAAAGAATATCCAACAGAAGGAAGATATTTTCTTCAGCAGATAGTGTCCAGAAAACTGGACAGTCACATGCAGAAGAATGAAACTGGATCACTTTCTTACACTGCACATTTCAAATTAGATGAAATACCTAAATGTGAGACAGGAACCCAACAAAATCCTAGAGGAGAACACAGGCAACAACCTCTGTAACTTTGGTCATAGCAACTTCTTGGTAGGCACCTCACTGGAGGGAGAGGAAACAAAAGCAAAAAATGAACTATTGGGACTTTGTCAAGACAAAAAGCTTCTGCGCAGTGAAGGAAACAATCAATAAAACTAAAAGGCAACCTATGGAGCAGAAGAAGATATATGCAAATGATATATCTGATAAAGGTTAATATCTAAAATCTATAAAGAACTTCTCAAACTCAACACCCAAAACCCCCAAATAATCCAGTTAAAAACTGGGCATAAGATATCAATAAATATTTTTTCCAAGGAAGACATTCAGATGGTTTACAGACACATGCAAAGATGTGTATCACTCATCAGGAAATAAAAATCAAACCCACAATGAGATAGCACCTCATACCTGTCAGAACTAAAATCAACAACACAGTAAACAACAAATGTTGGTGAGGATGAAGAGAAAGGGGAAACCTCTTGCACTATGGGGAATGCGAACAGATGCTGCCACTCTGGAAATAGTATGGAAGTTCCTCAAAAAGTTAAAAATAGGAATACCCTACAATCCAGGAATTGCACTACTAGGTATTTACCAAAGGACACAAAAATACAGATTTGAAGCAGCACATGTACCCCCTATGTATATAACAGCATTATCATTAATAGCCAAACTATTGAAAGACCCTATTTGTCCATCCACTGATAAATGGATAAAGATGTGGTATATTTACACAATAGAATATTAGCCATCAAAAAGACTGAAATATTGCCATTTGCAATGATGTGGATGGAGCTAGAGTATGTTATTCTATGTAGAATAAGACAGTCAGAGAAAGGCAAATACCATATGATTTCACTCATATGTAGAATTTAGTAAACAAAACAATGAACATTTTGGAATGGGAAAAAAAGAGTGAAGGGGAAGCTAACCATGAGAGACACTTAACAATAGAGAACAAACTGAGGTTTGGTGGAGGGAGGGGCTAAATGGGTGATGAGTGTTAAGGAGGGCGCTTGCTCTGAAGAACACTTGGTGTTATATGTAGATGATGAATTCTACTCCTGAAACTAGTATTATATTATATGTTAAATAAAACTAGAATTTAAATAAAATCTGGAAGGAAAAAAAATACTATTATCCAGAGAATCCCTGAACTTTGAATTTTTCCTTTTTTCCTTTTCCTTTGTTCTTTACAAGTGTGTAAAAATAAAAAATAATTTTGTGTATTGATTTTATATCTTGCAACCTTGCTGAATTTATTTATTAGCTGTAACAATTGACTCACCCAAATCAGGTTAGATTCACTAAGTCTTGTCCTTAGATATTTTGAAGACTGACTCCTCCCAAGGATGTACTCATGCCCTCTGACCTGGCTAAACAGGATAGTCTTGGCCATCCTCTGCTTCAACCTGCATCATCACCTCCACATCCATGACTCCGACATGAGTCATGGAATCATGTATGACATAGACCTGAGCGTCCCACCAATATTAAGTACTTCTAGTCTTCTCTTTATTACAGTCAACTTTACTGGTGTTATTTAGAGTGGGTACAAATACCCATGTAGCTCTCCAGATGATTCACTGATATCTGGGAAGAAACTATTAATGGTTCTGTTTCTATTTATTTTTATCTGGTAAGAAAGTAATTAACTTTTGCTAGTATTAAATCTATGGCTTAGTCTTTGTCGGATCATTGTCAGTTACAGTATGAGGAATGTGATGGGAGGGGAGGCTCTGCAAATGTGACCATTGATCAGCCATATCACCACATCCATGAATGCCCACTGCAATACCAAGGACTGTAGGGTGTGCTCAATCATATGGGATACAATCTCTTTTTTGAACAAACTAGCCCTCCCCAAAATAGAGGCATATCTTGACAATTACTGCAAAATGTCAGTTGAAAATCATAATATGCAATGAGAGGATAACTAAATTTCTTTTCACAGCTGAATTTTTTCTTCTTCAAATATAAGCCCTTTGTCAACAAAAAATACCCACTAAAAAATGAAAACAATGGCAAAGTAATCAGATCCAAGACAAAGCAGGTGTAATAAGTTAGAAATTGTTATACATATAATATGAAATATAAAAATCATATACATTTTTTTGATGATCAATATCTCTACATTCTGGCTTAGGATATTAGCTAGTAATACTGGTATGTGTATATCTATTTACAAAAAAAACAAATATGTATGTATTTGGAAATAATGAGATTTTTTTCAATACTTCACTCAATAAAATTAATGATCAAAGAAATTTGAAAATTACTAATTTTGAAAGTAATCTGTTGGCCTCTTCCAAGAGTCCTACTGTAATTGCTGATAAAAAGTCAAAATTTGGCTTAGTAGAACATTACTTCTCATCACTCCTTGCTACTTCTCCCCCATCCCTTCTTCATTGTGAGTAAGAGTCAGGCTAATAGCTTATTGGCCATGATTCAGATGTGACATCCCCCACATTCTCAAATAGAGAAAAGCCCATCATAAATGTTCTGTGATTTGTAATCAGAACATATCACACACTCATTCACCCAACTAGGGAGCTGAAGAAAATCCCGGTGCTATCATTTTTCCTCTCTTTCTTCATTTGAGTTCTTTTTCAGTTTTTAATAAACTTTCAGGTTCAAAATGGTTTTAAATTTACAGAAGAGCTGTGAAGATAGAACAAAGAGTTCCCACATACTTCACAGTTTCTCTATCATTAATATGGCACATTTTTTACGACTAGTGAACCAATATCAACATGTTATTAGTAACTAAAGTCCATATTTTATTCAGATTTCCTTAGTTTTAATCAAATGTTGTTTTGCTGCTCAAGCATTCCATCCAGGATTACCATATTACATTTAGTTGTCATGTCCCCTTAGGCTCCTCTCAGCTGTGGCAGTTTCTCAGACTTTTCCTTGTTTTGGATGATCTTGACAATTTTGAGGAGCAGGTATTTAGTAGACTCTCCTTTCACTGGGATTTTCCCCATGATTATACTGAAGTTATAGGTTTTAAGGAAAAAGATTACAGAGATAAAGTGTTTTTCTCATCAACATGAAATACTGTTGCTTCTGATTTTGGTCACCTAGATAAGATAGTTTCATCAGATTTCTCCACTGTAGAGTTATTATTTTTCCCCTTTCTATGCTGTACTCTTTGGAAGGAAATTATGTGATGCATACAGCCCATATTTACAGCGTCAAGAGTTATACTTCCCTTCTTTGATGTTGGAGTATCTACATAAATCACCATTTATTTATGTCACTTGTTTATATCAGGATGGACACATGGATATTTACTTTATACTTAGAGTATCCAATATTCCTTTATTTATTTTCATGTTCAATTTATTCTAGTTTTATTCGGTAGGAGCTCTTACCAGTTGTCATTGGCATACCTTTGATACATTACCGTTGTCAGAGTAATTTAACAATTCTTTTTATTAAGCTTCTGCTTATGATGAAGTAATTGTCTCAACATTAGATAATAATAACATATGTTTCTTTCCAAACTGTGAGTTTTAAACTATTTCTGCAAGAAGTGATAGCTTGCACACTTCACAGCCATGCATCATCCAATAACAGGTGTATGCAAAGGGCAATGTTGAAGGGATACTAAGAAAAACAAATTGGCAAATCACACACCCTTTCTCTAGAACCACAAGTAATTACTGAACAGAAATAGTGTTGGGCAGTCCGGGTGGCCCAGCGGTTTAGTGCTGCCTTCAGCTTAGGGTGTAATTCTGGAGACCTGGGATCGAGTCCCGCGTCAGGCTTCCTGCACGGGAGCCTGTTTCTGCCTCTCTCTGTTTGTCTCTTATGAATAAATATTTTTTTTTTATGATAGGCACACAGTGAGAGAGAGACAGAGACACAGGCCCAAGGAGAAGCAGGCTCCATGCACCGGGAGCCCGACGTGGGATTCGATCCCGGGTCTCCAGGATCGCGCCCTGGGCCAAAGGCAGGTGCTAAACCACTGCACCACCCAGGGATCCCTAAATAAAATCTTAAAAAAAAAAAACACTGGGTTTGGAGCTTTTTCTTGACATGTGGGAATGAGGAGAGGCTGAGCAAGATAATCAGAAGCTCAGTCGTGTATTGAAATATGTTTTTTTCTTTTGAGATTACTTTGAGGTAAAGAGGGAAGTTCATAGTGACTTCCAGTTTGAAAGCCTCCCATTCACTCAGGTAATTGTTCAACAGAATATTCATTGACCACCCACTTCATGACATGCATGGAGCTGTGCCAGAAGCATATGAGAATGTAGAGAATTCAGCCCATCCTCAAGAGTCTGTCATAATGCTTCTTACACATGAGGCAACCCTCATATTTTTAAATTGAATGAATGAGTTCATGCATATATGATTGAATAAACAAGAGAATGAAAAAGATGATGTAAGAGATAGATCTTCTCTACTAGTTTATAAAACTTATGATAATACATTTCAGTTGATTTTCATACAGGCTGTGACATAAAGATGCAGTTTGACTCTTTCGCATGTGAATATTCAGGTTTTTTTCAATATCATATATTGAAGTGTCTGTCTTTTCTCCATTATATGTTCTTGGCACTCTTGCTGTAGAACAACTACATATGGACAACTATGTTCATGGATACACACATTTATTTCTGGGATTTCTATACTATTCCAGTAGTCTATATGTCTGTATTTCTGCCAGTACAATACTTTTTTTATTACGGTAGCTTTGAAATATATTGTGAAACCAGGAAATGAGATACTCCAGCTTTGTTCTTGCTAAAGATTGCTTTGGTTATCTGAGGTGTTTTGTTGTCACTTTAAATTTTAAGCTTGCTGTTTCTATTTCTGTAAAGAATTAGAATTTTGATAAGGGTTGCATTGAATCTGTAGATCACTGTGGGTAATATGGACATTTTAGCAATATTAATTCTTTCAATCCATGAACGTGGATGTCTTTCCATTTACTTGTGTCTTCTTTAATTTTCATTATTTTCTTTATATTTTCCATTATGTAGGTCTTTTATCTCTTTGGTTAAGTTTATTTCTAAGTATTTTATTCTTTTTTATTTTAAAGATTTTATTTATTCATAAGAGACAGAGACAGAGAGAGAGAGAAGCAGGCAGAGACACAGGCAGAGGGAGAAGCAAGCTCCATGTAGGGAGCCTGATGTGGGACTCGATTCCGGGACTCCAGGATCATGCCCTGGGCTGAAGGCAGGCACTAAACTGCTGAGCCACCCAGGGATGCCCTAAGTATTTTATTCTTTTTACTGCCAATGTAACTGGGATTGCTTACTTAATTTCCCTTTTGAATAGTTATTTTTTTTGTGTGGAAATATGACTTTTTTTGTATGTTGATTTTGTATCCTACACCATTACTGAACTAATTTATTAGTTTTAATTGTATGTGTATGTGTAGCCTGTAAGGTATTTTGCATATGTGATTATGTCATCTGAAAATAGAGACCATTTTACTTCTTTCTTTCCAATTTCAATGCTGTTTATTTTTCTTATCTAATTGCTCTTGCTAAAACTTCCAGTACTATGCTTAATAGAAGGGGTAAAAATGGACACCCTTGCCTTATACTGGCTTTTAGAGAAGTTTTCAGTTTTTCCCCTTTGAATATGATGGGTCTTTACTGTGTTGAGATAAAGTTCATTCTATATTTTGTCAAGAGTTTTTTTAAACATGAATGGATGTTGAATTTTGTTATTTTTTCTCTCTATCATGATAATAATTTTTGTCTCATTTTATTAATGTGTATTACATTGATTAATATGCTTATGTGGAACCATCCTTTCATTCTAAATATTAACACGCTTTGGACATGGCGTATGATCCTTTAAACATGCTATTGTATGCAGTTGCTAATATTTTGTTGAGGATTTTTGCATCTATATTCATCAGAGATATTGGCCTGTAATATTCTTTTTGGCAGCTCTTTTGTTGGAGTTTGGTATCAGTGTGATGCTGGCCTCACAAAATGATTTTAGACATGTTCCTTCTATTTTTCTTGTCAAGTTTAAGAAGGGTTGTTACTAATCATTGAGTATTTGGTAGAATTTAACCATGAGGTCATCTTGTCCTTGGCTGTTCTTTGTTGGGAAGTTCTAATTGATTTTACTGATTAAACTTCCTTATTTGTTAGTGGTCTATTCATGATTTGTAATATTCTTTTTTTTTTTTTTTTTTAAATTTTTTTTTTAATTTATTTATGATAGTCACGGAGGGAGAGAGAGAGAGAGAGAGAGAGAGAGAGAGAGAGAGGCAGAGACATGTAATTATTCTTAATTTGATATTTAAAAACTATGTTTCTAGGAATTTATGCATATCTTTTAAGTTATCCAACTTATTGGCATATAATTGTTGATAATAGTCTCCGATGATTTTTTTTAATTTCTAAGACATCTATGGCAATGTCCCTCTTTCATTCATTTTTTAAATAATAAATTTATTTTCTATTGGTGTTCAATTTCCCAACATACAAAATAACACCCAGTGCTCATCCCGTCAAGTGCACCCCTCAATGCCCACTACCCAGCAACCCCCACCTCCCACCCTCCTCCCCTTCCACCACCCCTAGTTTCTTTCCCAGAGTCAGTAGACTTACATGTTCTGTCTCCGTTTCTGATATTTCCCACCCATTTCTTCTATCTTCCATCTATTACATTTCACTATTTTTTATATTCCCCAAATGAATGAGACCATATAATGTCTTTCCTTCTCCGACTGACTTACGTCACTCAGCATAATACCATCCAGTTCCATAGACGTCGAAGCAAATGGTGGGTATTTGTCATTTCTAATGGCTGAGGAATATTCCATTGTATACATAGACCACATCTTCTTTATCCATTCATCTTGGACACCGAGGTTCCTTCCACAGTTTGGCTATTGTGGACATTGCTGCTATAAACATCGGGGTGCAGGTGTTCCAGCGTTTCATTGCATCTGTATCTTTGGGGTAAATGCCCAACAGAGCAATTGCTGGGTCGTAGGGCAGGTCTATTTTTAACTCTTTGAGGAACCTCCACACAGTTTTCCAGAGTGGCTGTACCAGTTCACATTCCCACCAACAGTACAAGAGGGTTCCCCTTTCTCCGCATCCTCTCCAACATTTGTGGTTTCCTGCCTTGTTAATTTTCCCCATTCTCACTGGTGTGAGGTGGGATCTCATTGTGGTTTTGATTTGTATTTCCCTGATGGCAAGTGATGCGGAGCATTTCCTCATGTGCATGTTGGCCATGTCCATGTCTTCCTCTGTGAGATTTCTCTTCATGTCTTTTGCCCATTTCATGATTGGATTATTTGTTTCTTTGCTGTTGAGTTTAATCAGTTCTTTATAGATCTTGGAAACTAGCCCTTTATCTGATACGTCATTTGCAAATAGCTTCTCCCATTCTGTAGGTTGTCTTATAGTTTTGTTGACTGTATATTTTGCTGTGCAAAAGATTCTTGTCTTGATGAAGTCCTGATAGGTCATTTTTTTCTTTTCTTTCTCTTGCCTTCTTGGATGTATCTTGCAAGAAGTTGGTGTGGCCGAGTTCAAAAAGGGTGTTGACCGTGTTCTCCTCTAGGATGTTGATGGAATCTTGTCTCACATTTAGATCTTTCATCCATTTTGAGTTTATCTTTGTGTATGGTGCAAGAGAGTGGTCTAGTTTCATTCTTCTGCATGTGGATGTCCAATTTTCCCAGCACCATTTATTGAAGAAACTGTCTTTCTTCCAGTGGATAGCCTTTGCTCCTCTGTCAAATATTAGTTGACCATAAGGTTGAGGGTCCACTTCTAGATTCTCTATTCTGTTCAATTGATCTGTGTCTGTTTTTGTGCCAGTACCACACTGTCTTGATGACCACAGCTTTGTAGTACAACCTGAAATCTGGCATTGCGATGCCCCCAGCTATAGTTTTCTTTTTTAAAGTTCCCTGGCTATTTGAGGTCTTTTCTGAATCCAAACAAATCTTTTTTTTAATAATAAATTTATTTTTATTGGTATTCAATTTGCCAACACACAGAATAACACCCAGTGCTCATCCCATCAAGTGCCCCCCTCAGTGCCCATCACCCATTCACCCCCACCCCCTGCCCTCCTTCCCTTCCATCACCTCTAGTTCATTTCCCAGAATTAGGAGTCTTTATGTTCTGTCTCCCTTTCTATATTTCCACCCATTTCTTCTCCCTTCCCTTCTATTCCCATTCACTATAATTTATATTCCCCAAATGAATGAGAACATATAATGTTTGTCCTTCTCCAACTGACTCATTTCACTCAGCAAAATACCCTCTAGTTCCATCCACGTTGAAGCAAATGGTGGGTATTTGTCATTTCTGATGGCTGAGTAATATTCCATTAGACACAAATCTTAAAATAATCGGTTCTAACTCTCTGAAGAAAGTCCATGGTATTTTGATAGGGATTGCATTAAACGTGTAAATTTTCCTGGGTAACATTGACATTTTCACAATATTAATTCTGCCAATCCATGAGCATGGAATATTTTTCCATCTCTTTGTGTCTTCCTCAATTTCTTTCAGAAGTGTTCTATAGTTTTTAGGGTATAGATCCTTTACCTCTTTGCTTAGGTTTATTCCTCGGTATCTTATGCTTTTGGGTGCAATTGTAAATGGGATTGACACCTTAATTTCTCTTTCTTCAGTCTCATTGTTAACGTATAGAAATGCCACTGACTTCTGGGCATTGATTTTGTATCCTGCCACACTGCCAAATTCCTGTATGAGTTCTAGCAATCTAGAATTTGGGTTTTCTATGTAGAGTATCATGTCATAGGTGAAGAGGGAGAGTTTGACTTCTTCTTTGCCAATTTGAATGCCTTTAATGTCTTTTTGTTGCCTGATTGCTGAGGCGAGGACTTCCAGTACCATGTTGAATAGCAGTGGTGAGAGTGGACATCCCTGTCTTGTTCCTGATCTTAGGGGAAAGGCTCCCAGTGCTTCCCCATCGAGAATGATATTTGCTGTGGGCTTTTCAGATTGCTTTTAAGATGCTGAGGAATGTTCCCTCTATTCCTACACTCTGAAGAGTTTTTATCAGAAATGAATGCTGTATTTTGTCAAATGCTTTCTCTGCATCTATTGAGAAGATCATGTGGTTCTTGTTTTATCTCTTGCTGATATGATGAATCACAGTGACTGCTTCACGAGTGTTGAACCAGCCTTGTGTCCCGGGAATAAATCCTACTTGGTCATGGTGAATAATTTTCTTAATGTACTATTGGAGCCTATTGGCTATTATCTTGTTGAGAATTTTTGCATCCGAGGGGCAAGAGGGCAGAAGAGTAGGGTCCCCAAGTCACCTGTCCCCACCACATTACCTAGAAAACCTTTCAATCATCCTGAAAATCAACGTAATCGGCCTGAGATTTAAAGAGAGACCAGCTGGAACGCTACAGTGAAAAGAGTTCCCGCTTCTATCAAGGTAGGAAGACGGGGAAAAAGAAATAAAGACACAAAAGGCCTCCAAGGGAGAGGGGCCCCGCGAGGAGCCGGGCTGAGGCCGGGGCGAGGGTCCCCAGGACAGGAGAGCCCCCTCCCGGAGGAGCAGGAGCTGCACCAACCTTCCCGGGCGGAAAGGGGCCCGCAGGGAGTTAGAGCAGGACCCAGGAGGGCGGGGATGCCCTCGGGCTCCCGGGGACACTAACAGGCACCTGCGCCCCGGGAGATGCCCCGAGCTCCCTAAGGGCTGCAGCGCGCTCGGCGGGACCCGGAGCAGCTCGGAGGGGCTCGGGCAGCGGCTCCGCGGAGGGGGCTGCGGGGCGGGAGCGAATCCAACAGCGCAGGCCCCGGAGCACAGGGCGCCGGGACACAGCCCAGGATCCGGCCTCCCCCGGGACAGGCAGAGGCCGGGAGGGCCCAGGACAGCGAGGAAGCTCCTGCCCGAGCTGAGCAGATCAGCGGCCCCGCCCCGGAGCCTCCAGGCCCTGCAGACGGAGAGCCCCGGAGCTACTGCGGGAGCTGACTCCAGGGCTGCAGAGCTGGCCCCGCCACTGCGGCTGTTCCTCCTGGGGCCTCACGGGGTGAACAACCCCCACTGAGCCCTGCACCAGGCAGGGGAAGAGCAGCTCCCCCAAGTGCTAACACCTGAGAATCAGCACAGCAGGCCCCTCCCCCAAAGGCCAGTTAGACAGACAGGGAAAAAACAAATTATTGACCAAACAGCACTGGAAAGTACAAGGGGAAGTCTAGGGATTTACAGTATACAGAATCAGAGGATACTCCCCCTTCTTATTTTGTTTTGTTTTGTTTTGTTGTGTTTTGTTGTGTTTTGTTTTGTTTTTGGATTTCTGTTTGCTTCCCCACCCCTCTTTTTTTCCTTTCTTTCTTTTTTTCTTTTTCTTCTTTTTTTCTTCCTTTTTTCTTTTTTCTTTTTCTCTTTTCTTTCCTTCTTTCTCTCCTCTCTTTTTCTGCTTTTCCCAATACAACTTGTTTTTGGCCAGTCTGCACTGAGCAAAATGACTAGAAGAAAAACCTCACCTCAAAAGAAAGAATCAGAAACAGTCCTCTCTCCCACAGAGTTACAAAATCTGGATTACAATTCAACGTCAGAAAGCCAATTCAGAAGCACTATTATACAGCTACTGGTGGCTCTAGAAAAAAGCATAAAGGACTCAAGAGACTTCATGACTGCAGAATTTAGATCTAATCAGGCAGAAATTAAAAATCAATTAAATGAGATGCAATCCAAACTACAAGTCCTAAAGACGAGGGTTAACAGGTGGAAGAACGAGTGAGTAACATAGAAGACAAGTTGATGGTAAAGAGGGAAACTGAGGAAAAAAGAGACAAACAATTAAAAGACCGTAAAGATAGATAAAGAGAAATAAAGGACAGCCTGAGGAAGAAAAACCTATGCTTAATTGGGGTTCCCAATGGCACCAAAAGGGACAGAGGTCCAGAATATGTATTTGAACAAATCATAGCTGAAAACTTTCCTAATCTGGGAAGGGAGAGAGGCATTCAGATCCAGGAAATAGAGAGATCCCCCCCCATAAAATCAATAAAAACCACTCAACACCTCTACATCTAATAGTGAAGCTTGCAAATTCCAAAGATAAAGAGAAGATCCTTAAAGCAGCAAGAGACAAGAAATCCCTGACTTTTATGGGGAGGAGTATTAGGGTAACAGCAGACCTCTCCACAGAGACCTGGCAGGCCAGAAAGGGCTGGCAGGATATATTCAGGGTCCTAAATGAGAAGAACATGCAACCAAGAATACTTTATCCAGCAAGGCTCTCATTCAGAATGGAAGGAGAGATAAAGCGCTTCCAAGACAGGCAGGAACTGAAAGAATATGTGACCTCCAAACCAGATCTGCAAGAAATTTTAAGGGGGACTCTCAAAATTCCCCTTTAAGAAGAAGTTCAGTGGAACAATCCACAAAATCAGGGACTGAATAGATATCATGATGACACTAAACTCCTGTCTTTCAATAGTAACTCTCAACGTGAACGGGCTTAATGACCCCATCAAAAGGCGCAGGGTGTAAGAAAAAAAGGGAGAAAAAAAAGAAAAAGAGAGAAGAAAAGGAGAAAGGAATAGAAAGAAAGAGAAAAAAAGGGGGTAGAGGAAGCAAACAGAAATCAGAAAGAAAAAAAAAACCCACGGGGGAGTATCCTCTGATTCTGTATACTTCAAGTCCCTTGACTTCCCCTGGAACTGGTCCATCCAGCTGGTCCTCTGGGGGAGGGGCCTGCTGTGCTGATTCTCAGGTGTTAGCACTTGGGGGAGCTGCTCTGCCCCCTGCAAGCCCCTTTCCCCCTGGAAGGTTGGTGCAGCTCCTGCTCCTCCGGGACGGGGCTCTCCTGTCCTGGGGACACTCGCCCAGGCCTCAGCCTGGCTCCTCGCGGGCCCCTCCCCCTTGGAGGCCTTTTGTGTCTTTATTTCTTTTTCCCCGTCTTCCTACCTTGACAGAAGCGCAAACTCTTCTCACTGCAGCATTCCAGCTGGTCTCTCTTTAAATCTCAGGCCGAATTCATAGGTTTTCAGTATGATTTGAAGGTTATCTTGGTAATTTGGTGGTACAGGTGACTTGGGGACCCTACTCTTCTGCCGTCTTGCCCCTCCTCTCTCTCCCTCTTTCATTCATGATTTGAGTCTTCTCTTTTTTTTTCTTAGTCCAGCTAAGGATTTTTCTGTTCTATTGATCCTTAAAAAAACAAAACAAAACAAAACAAGCAAACAAAAAAACACTTTTAGTTTTTCTATTCTCTCCTCGGTATATTTCTCCTCTAATCTTCATTTTATTCTCCCTTTTGCTAACTTTGTTCTTATTTTTTCCCTTTAGTTCCTTAAAGTCTAAACTTAGGTTTTATTTGAGACCTTTCCTCTTTTTTAATGTAAGCATTCCACAGTATAAAATTCCCTATTAGTATGCTTTTGCTGCACCCTATAGTTTTTTTGTATGTTGTGATATCATTTTCATCTGTCGAGATACTTTTGAAATTTCCTCTTGATTTCATTTTTGACTCAATTGTTTTTCAAATGTGTGCTGTTTAGTTTCCACATGTTTGTGGATTTTTCTGTTTTTGTACAGTTACTGATTTCTAATTTAATGCCATTATGGTCAGAAAAAACACTTGGAGTGATTTGTACTTTCTTAAATGTATTAAGAGTTGTCACCTAATATGTAATCCATCATGGAGAATGTTCCATGTGCATTTGAGAATAATGAATATTCTGTTGTTGGGTGGAAAATTCTGTACATGTCTGTTATGTCCATTTGGATTATAGTCATGTTCAAGTCTGTTGTTTTCTTACTGATTTTATGTCTGAATGTTCTGTAATTACTGGAAATATAGTATTGAACTCTCCTATTATTATTATTATATTGCTGTCAATTTCTCCCTTCAGATCTGTCAATATTTGTTTTATATTTTTAGATGCTCTGATACTGACTGTGTATACACTTATAACTGTTATATCTTTCTGTTGAATTTGCTCTTTTTTTTATATGATATCCTTATTTGGCTCTAAAGACAGTTTTGACATAGATTATTTTGTCTGATATAAGTATAGCCAGCCCTGTTATCTTTTGGTTTCCATTTGTATGGCATATCCTTCTCTATCCCTTCACTTTCAGTCTACATATGTCCTTAAATCTAAAGTGAGTCTCCAAAAGCTATGTTGAGGAATAACAAAACTGAATGCATTATACTTCCTGATTTCAAATTATATTAAAAAGCTATAATAATCAAAACAGTATTATATTGGCAATAAAAACAGACACATCAATAAATGGAACAGAATTAACAGCACAGAAATAAATCCCCTCATATTTGATCAATTAGTTTATAACAAAGGATCAGAAATATGCATTGATGAAGGGACAAGTCTCTTCAATGAGTGGTGTTAGGAAAAATTAACAGCTACATGCAGAAGAATGAAACCTGACCATTAGCTTATACCATACACAAAAATTAGCTCAAAGTGGATTAGTAAAGGAAACCATCAACAAAATGTAAAAACAACCTAATGAATGGGATAAAATATTTATAGACTATTTATTTGATAAGGAGTTAATATCCAAAATATATAAATATTGCAAAAGACAAACCAATTCAAAAGATCTGAATAGATGTTTTTCCAAACAAGACATACAGATGGCTAACATTTACATGAAAATATGCTCAACATCACTAATCAGCAGGGAAATTCAAATCAAAACCATTATGAGATATCACCTTGTACCTGTTAGAATGGCTACTATTAAAAAGATGAGAATTGTTGATAAGGATATGGGGAAATGGGAACTTGTACCTTGATGGTAGGAATATAAATTGGTGCAGCTTCTACAAAAAACAGTATGGAGGTTCCTCAAAAAATTACAAATAGTACTTTGTATGATTCAGTAATTTTACTTCTGGGTATTTATTAAAAGAAAGTAAAAACACTAACTCAAGAAGATATGTGCACCTTTATTTTTATTTCAGCTTATTTACAATAGTGAAGATATGAAAACAACCCAATTATCCATTGATAAATGAAGGGATAAAGGAAATGTGAGAGAGAAATATGTAATAATATTAATATATAAAGATAACAATAATATATTTCAAATATTTAGCCATAAAATAGAATGAAATCTTGCCATTTATAACAACATAGATGATCCTGGAGGGTGTTATGCTAAGGGAAATAAGTCAGACCAAGATAGATAAATACTGTATGATCTACCTATATGTTAAATCTTAAAAAAAAAAAAGCAAACAAATAAACAAAAAACCCAGCATGTTCATGTATACAGAGAATGTATTGAGGTCGCTAGAGGTAGGAGGTGAGGCATGGGTGAAGTCAGTGAAAGGAGTCAAAAATTATAAGCTACCAGTTATGAAATAAATAAGTCATGGTGATTTAGTGATAATAGTTAATAATTATGTAGTGATTGATAATAGTTAATAATATTATAGTGCTTATTTGAAAGTTTCTAAGAGAGTAATTTCAAAACTTCTTATCACCAAAAAATTCTTTAATTATGTATCATGACTAGAATTATTGTGATGATTATTTCAAAATATATACAATTTTCAGATCATTTTGTGATATACCTGAAAAATAAAAATAAGCTTTTCACTTCATATAATGCAAATTAGTTGAAAGCAAAAATTAAAACAAAACATTTGATTTGATTCTGGTGTTGATTGTTTGGCTCTGACTTTAGAATAATACATATTTGTCATAGAAAACTAAAAATTCAGAAGAAAGAAAAAACAAAAAATAATTTAAAATCAACTATGGCCACAAAACAATGGTGAGTCTTGCTGTGTCTTTACTTTTGTATCTTGTCAGATTTTTCTACAGATATATCTGTGCATGGAAGGGTGAGAGTTATAAATTGAGATCATAACACTGTGACATATAAACATTTTTCTTCAACAATATGTAATGACCATTTATCTCATTAAATACTTTAACATCAGTTTTAAAGATCATTTAGTATCATAAAGTATGTGTATATTATAATTTATATTTTATATACATTTTCTTATGCATTTTGTCCTACTTTTATATAAATTTTCTTTAACATCTTTATAAGTACATATAATATATAACAACATAGTATCCATCTTTATAGGTAAATTTTGACATATCCATGATTTCCTTTAAAAATCCTATAAAAGGAGAGGCAAGATGGAGGAAGAGTAGGGGTCTTCATTTCAACTGGTCCCCCAAATTTAACTACATAAGTTTCAAATCACCCTTTAACACCTATGAATTCAACATGAGATATAAAGAAAGAACTGCTGGGATGCAAGAAATAGAAAAGTGATGACTTCTTGCAAGGTCAGAGTGTGGAGAGAAACAAAGGAAATATTGATAAATGGCAGGGAGGAGAGAGACTTTGTAAGCCACCTGCAAGAAAGTGATACAGTCCCATTTAAAGATCAGGACTTTTAGAAATCTTCTCTTGAGAGGGTCTTCCATTCCTGAAAAGGCTCAGTGGTGAATTAGGGTAGAATCTCAGGAGTGGCAGTGGGATTCAATATTCCTGGAGACACAGAAACACCTAAACTGGCAAAGTTCCCAAGCATTGAAGCTGAAAACAGGTGTAGGTCAGTGGGGAGAAAGCCCAACTTCCTCCATAAACTACAAACCATGAAAGGACCAGCGGGCCACTCTCTGTGCCAGGGTCCTTCAGTGGAGAGAAGCAAGGACTTCCCTGCAAAGGACTGGAACATAGCAACTCTCAGCTTGCATCTGGGAGAGGTGGAGCAGGTGCACACTCAAGTGGGTAAATACTCTCTGTGCCAGGGTCCTTCAGTGGAGAGAAGCAAGTGTCTCTCTGCTTCCTCTGTGCTGGGTGGCACCAGTGAGCACACAAGCCAGTGAAAGCTCTCCCCCAGCCTGACATGCTTCAAATTTTACAAATCATTGCCTCCATGCCTGTCCCAGGAGAATCTGAGAGAGGGGACACTAAATGAGTCTGCATTTCAGGACACACTGGGAGCTCATAGCTCCAGAGCTGGATATCTGGCTCCCAGCAATATTTATTTCTTTCACCCTGGAAAGGCACAGCCTCCAGGGAACAAAGATCTCACAGGGCAAACAGCTTACACTAAGTGGCCATCTGGCAAGGGACAGATCATCTCTTCTCAAGCATAGACACTTGGGAATGAGTGCAGCGGGTCTCTCTCTCAGAAGACCAGCTGGAAGAACAGAGAAACAGCAAGTTTATGGACCAAACAGAATTGGAAAAATCCAGGGCTGAAGGAAAATAGTGTATAGAACTCGAGGTTGTTTCCTTATGATTCGCTTATTAGTCAGGTTAAAAATTTCCAATATTCTTTCTTTTTTCATGTCTTAACTATAATATTTTATCAATTCTTCATTTTTAAGTTTTTTCTCCTTTTTTGACTTTCATATTTTTACAATTATATATTACAGATATATTCTTCATTTTTGGCTTCCTTTCACTATATTCAATTTAATTTTTGACTATATGTAAGTCATGGGGGTTTTTTTGTTGTTGTTTTGTTTTATAATTTTGGAATTTAGTACCTTATGTTAGAAGGGTCTCAAGGCCCTCTCCACTGAAGAGGAGACCAAAATACACTCAGACCAAGTGAATCATTGTCTTGGTCCACTCAGTGAGACTATATTCTCTCTCCCCAATGGTTACCTCCCCTCCTTCCTTTTTTATTTTCATTTTTTAATTTTTTCTTCACTTTTGTTGTTTTTTTTTTCTTTTATTTTCTGGTTCCTGACCTCTTTGGAATTGTCTATGTGTATTTTGCTTGGGTCATGGTTGCTATTTTTTACTCTGCTCCCTCATACAGCCATTCAGCACTGGACAAAATGACTAGAGGAAAAATTCACCACAAAAGAAATAAGCAGAGGTAATACTTTCTGCCACAGATCTAATGAATATGGATTTAAGTAAGATGTCAGAGATACATTTCAAGATTACAATTATAAAATTATTGGTGGCTCTTAAAAATATAACAGTTTCTAGAGATTATCTGACTGCAGTATTGAGATCTAATCAGACTGAAATTAAAAATATTTTAACTGAAATGCAGTCTAAACTAGATGTTCTAACAGCTAGGGCAAGTGAGGCAGGAGAGTAAGTGACACAGAAGACTAGTTGATGGAAAGGAAGTAAACTGAGGAAAACAGAGAAAAACAACTTAGAGCCCATGAGGGGAGATTTCAAGAATTAAGTGATAGTTTAAAAAAAATAACATCATCTTATTGGAATTCCAGAGGACATGGAAAGAGAGAGAGAGAGAGAGAGAGAGAGAGGACTAGAAAGTATATTTGAACAAATCATAGCTGAGAACTTCCCTAATCTGGGGAAAGAAACAGACATTCATATCCAAGAGATAGACAGGAACCCCCCAAATCAACAAAAGCCAATCAACACTCCAACATATACTAGATAAAGATAAAATCCTAAAAGCATCTCAGGACAAGAAATGCCTGATTTATATGGGGAGAGATATCAGATTAAGAGCAGATGTATCCACAGAGAACTGGCAGACCAGAAAGGCCTGGCATGATATATTCAGGGTATTAAATGAGAAAAATATGCAGCCAAGAATACTTTATCTAGCAAGGTTGTCATCAGAATAGGAGGATAGATAAAGAACTTCTGAGATAGACAGAAACTGAAAGAATATGTGACCACCAAACCCATCTCTGTAAGGAATATTAAGAGTGATCCTATAAGAGAAGGAGGGAGCCCAAAGAATCTGCAGAAACAGGGACTCTATAGGTAATACAATGACACTAAATTCATATTTTTCAATAGTTACTCTGAATGTGGATGGGCTAAATGCTCCCGTCAAAAAATAGGGTATCACTTTGGATAAAAAAGCAAGACTCGGGATCCCTGGGTGGCTCAGCGGTTTGGCGCCTGCCTTTGGCCCAGGGCGCGATCCTGGAGTCCCGGGTTCGAGTCCCGCATCGGGCTCCTGGCATGGATCCTGCTTCTCCCTCTCCTCTGCCTGTGTCCCTGCTTCTCTCTCTCTCTCTCTGTCTATCATAAATAAATAAAAATAAGTTTTTTTTAAAAAAAGCAAGACCTATCCATATGCTGTATACAAGAGACTCATTTTAGACCTAAGGACACCTTCAGACTAAAAATGAGGGGATGGAGAACTGTTTACCATTCAAATGGTCCTCAAAACAAAGCTGGGGTAGTAATCTTCATATCAGATAAAAGGGATTTTAAACCAAAGACTGTACTAAGAGATGAATATGGATACTATATCATACTTAAAGGGTCTATCCAACAAGAAGACCTAATAATTATGAATATTTATGCCCCTAATATGAAAGCAGCCAATTATGTCAACCAACTAATAACTAAACTAAAGAGACATAGAAAATAATACTTTAATAGTAGGAGACTTCAACGCTCCACTCTCAGCCAAAGACAGATCTTCTAACCAGAAGATTGGCAAAAAAACAAATAAACAAAGGTTTTGAATGACACACTGGACCACATCAACTTCACTGACATATACAGAGCATTCCCATCCTAATGCAACAGAATATACATTCTTCTCAAGTGCACATGGAACTTTCTGCAGAGTGGGTCACATACTGGGTCATAAATCAGGTCTTAACTGGTGCCAAAAAATTGGGATTATTACCTGCATATTTCAAGACTACAATTTTTGAAACTAGAACTCAATCACAAGAAGAAATTTGGAAGGAACTCAAATACTTGGAGGCTAAAGAGCAACCCACTAAAAAATGAATCGGTCAACCAGGAAATTAGAGAAGAATTCAAAAGATTCAGGAAAACTAACAAAAATGAAAGCATAACTATTCAAAATCTTTGGGATACAGCGAAAGGTCACAAGAGGGAAATGCATTTCAATACAAACCTCCCTCAAAATAATGGAAAAATCTCAAATACACAAGCTAACCCTACACCAAAGGAACTGGAGAAAGAACAACAAATAAAGCCTAAACCAAGCAAAGAGAAGAAAAATAATAAAGATTAGGGAAGAACTCAATGAAATAGAGACCAGAAGAACTTTAGAACAGATGAAACCAGGAGCTAGTTAATTCTTTGAAAGAATTAAGAATATAGATAAACCTCTAGCCAGATTTAATAAAAAAGAAAAAAGACTCAAATTAATATATCATTAATTAAGAGAAGAGATCACACCAATACGAGGGCGATACAATTTTTAAAAATGTATTATGAGCAACTATATGCCAAAAAATTGGGAAATCTGGAAAATGGATGCATTCCTCAAAACCTACAGATTACCAAAATGAAACAGGAAGAAATAGAAAACCTGCACAGACCAATAACCAGTGAGGAAATTGAAGTCGTCATCAAAAACATCCCAAGAACAAAAGTCCGGGGCAGATGGCTTCCCAGGGGAATTCTACCAAACATTTAAAGAAGAAATAATACCTATTTTATTAAAGCTGTTCTGCAGAATACAAAGGGATGGAATATTTCCAAACTTATTTCATGAGGCAGTATCACCTTGATTCTAAAACCAGACGAAGACACCACAAAAAAAAAAAAAAATTACAGACCAATATCCCTGAAGAACATGGATGCAAAAATTCTCACCAAGATACTAGCCAATAGGATCCAACAGTACATTAAAAGGATTATTCACCACAACCAAGTGAGATTTATCCCTGGGATGCAAGGGTAGTTCAACATTCATAAAACAATCAATGTGATAGATCACATCAACAAGAGAAAAACAAGAAGCTTATGATCCTCTCAATAAATGCAAAGAAAGAAATTGACAAAATACAGCATCCTTTCCTGATCAAAACTCTTCAGATGTAGGGGTAGAGGGAACATACCTCAATATCATAAAAGCCATCTATGAAAAGCCCACAGAAAATATTATTCTCAAAAGGGAAAAACTGAGAGATTTTCCCCTAAGATCAGGAACACGACAGGGATGTCCACTCCCACCACTGCTGTTCAACATAGTACTGGAAGTCCTAGCCTCAGCAATCAGGCAACAAAATAAATAAAAGGCATTCAATTGGCAAAGAAGAAGTCAAATTCTTGCTCTTCACAGATGACAATATACTGTGTATAGAAAACTCAAAAGACTCCACCCCAAAATTGATAGAACTCATACAGCAATTTAGCAATGTGCCAGGATACAATCATCAGTGCATTTCTACACACTAATAATAAGACCGAAGAAAGAGAAATTAAGGAATTGATCCTAATTTACAATGTACCCAAAACCATAAGATACTTAGGAATAAACCTAACCAAAGAGGTAAAGGACCTGTACTCTAAAACTACAGAACACTTCTGAAAGAAAATGAGTAAGACAAAAAAAGTTGGAAAAGCATTCTTTGCTCATTGATTGGAAGAATTAAGTATTGTGAAAATGTCTATGCTACCCAGAGCAATTTACACAAATACCATGGACCTCCTTCACAGAGTTGGAACAAATAATCCTAATATTTGTATGGAACCAGAAAAGAGCCCACATATCCAGAGAAATGTTGAAAAAAGAAACCAAAGGTGAGGGCATCACAATGCCAGATTTCAGGTTGTACTACAAAGCTGTGATCATCAAGACAGTATGGTACTAGCACAAAAACAGACACATAGATCAATGGAACAGAATAGAGAACCCAGAAATGAGCCCTAAACTCTATGGTCAACTAATATTCAACAAAGCAGGAAAGACTATCGACTGGAAAAAGGACAGTCTCTTCAATAAATCGTGTTGGAAAAATTGGACAGCCATATGCAAAAGAATGAAACTGGACCATTCTCTTTCACCGTACACAAAGATAAACTCAAAAATGGCTGAAAGATCTAAATGAGACAAGAATCCATCAAAATCCCAGAGAACACAGGAAACACCCTTTTTGAACTTGGCCACAGTAACTTTCTTGCAAGACACATCTACAAAGGCAATGGAAACAAAAGCAAAAATGAACTATAGGGACTTCATCAAGATAAAAAGCTTCTGCCCAGCAAAAGAAACAGTCAACAAAACTGAAAGACAACCTACAGAATGGGAGAAGATATTTGCAAATGACATCTCAGATAAAGGTTAGCATCCAAGATCTATAAAGAACTTATAAAATTCAACAGTCAAGAAATGGGCAGAAGACATGAACAAAAATTTCTCCAAAGAAGACCTATACATAGCCAATAAGCACATAAGAAAATGCTCCGCATCACTTGCCATGAGGTAAATACAAATCAAAACCACAATGAGATCCCACCTCACACCAGTGAGAATGGGGAACATTAACAAGACAGGAAACAACAAATGTTGGAAAGGTTGTGGAGAAAAGGGAACCCTCTTACACTGTTGGTGGGAATGTGAACTGGTGCAGTCACTTTAGAAAACTATGTGGAGGTTCCTCACAGTTAAACCCTCCCAAATTGTTAAAAATAGAACTACCCTATGACTCAGCAATTGTGCTATTGGGTATTTACTCCAAAGATACTGAACTAGTGAAACACCAGGACACCTGCACCCCAATGTTCATTGCAGCAATGTCCACAATAGCTAAGCTGTGGAAGGAGCCTCGGTGTCTTTCAACAGATAAATGGATAAAGGAGATCTGAGATAGATAAATAGATATATATAATGGAATATTACTCAGCCTTCAGAAAGAATGAATACCTCCCATTTACACTGATATGGATAGAATGAGAGGGTATTAAGCTGAGAGAAATAAGTCAATCTGAGAAAGACAATTATTATATGGTTTCACTTATACATGGAATATAAGAAATAGTGAACAGGACTATAAAGGAAAGGAGGAAAACTGAATGGGAAAAATTAGAGAGGAAGACAAACCATGAGGGCCTCCTAACTCTGGGAAACAAAGGGTTGCAGAAGGGGAGGTGGGTGGGGGGTTGGGGTATCTGGGTAATGGGCATTAAGAGGGCACATGGTAAGATAAGCACAGAACGTTATACTATAAGTTGGTAAATTGAATTTAAATAAAACTTTTTAAATAGAAAAAACTAAAACTTTTACCAATATCAAGAAGCTTTTTTCCATATGCTTTCTAAAAATTTTATTTTATCAACTATTATTTTTAAGTCTTTAATGCATTTTGAATTAATTTTTCTGAGTGGTTAACATAGGGGGCCAATGTTTACTTTTCTACACATGGTATCTATTTCCATTTTTCCTTGGTTGAAGATTTTCTTTTCCCATTGCATCTTCTCTTTCTTTATTCTTTTTTAATCTTCCTTGTTTTCTTTATAAATATTAGTTGACCATATATAAGTGGGTTTATTTCTAGGCAATCAGCCCCATTGCTGTATGCAAGTATGTTTATGCCAGTACTGTATGCTCTTGATTACTATAATTTTGTAATTAAGTTTGAAATCAAAAAAGTAAAAAAAATAAAATTAAAGTAAAAATCCTATAAGCAATTGGAGCACCTGGGTGGTGCAGTTAGTTAAGTGCCAACTCTTGGTTTCAGCTCAGATCATGATCTTAGAGTCGAGATCCAACCCCACATTGGGCTCCATGCTCAGCACAGAGTCTGCTTGAGATTATCTTTCTCTCTCCTTTTGTCCCTCACACTTATGCTCACTTTCTCTCTCTCTCTCCCTCTCTGTCTCTCTCTCTCTCTCTCTCTCTCATGAGTAAATATTTAAAAATCTTATAAATAATTATAATTACAAAATATGAAAATACATTTTTAAAAAATAAAGTGAGTCTCTTGGGTGGGGAGTGAGCAAAATGGGTGAATGGAATCAAAGTGTATAAACTCCTCATTATAAAATAAGTCATGGGGATGTAAGGTTCCACATGGTAATTACTTTTAATAATATTATGTTCCACATTTAAAAGTTGCTAAGGTAATACATCTTAAAATATCATCACAATAAATAACTTCTTATAACTATATGTGATATTGGATGTTAACTACAGTTATTGTGTGATCATTTTGCAATATATACAAATATAATTTCATGTTGTACACCTGAAACAAACAGTATTATTTTTTTTTATTTATTTATGATAGTCACAGAGAGAGATAGAGAGAGAGAGAGAGAGAGAGAGAGGCAGAGACACAGGCAGAGGGAGAAGCAGGCTCCATGCACCGGGAGCCCTATGTGGGATTCGATCCCGGGTCTCCGGGATCGCGCCCTGGGCCAAAGGCAGGCGCCAAACCGTTGGCACCACCCAGGGATCCCAACAAACAGTATTATATGTCAAATCTACCTCAATAAACTAAATGAATGAATAGACACGCAAACAAACAAATAAGTAAATAAATAGAGTCTCTTGTGAACATTGTATGGGTAGATCCTTTATTTTTCATCCATTCAGCCACTCTATGCCTTTTTACTGGGGAGTTTAGTCCATTTACATTTAAAGTAGTTATTGATAGATGAGAGCTTATTATTGCCATTTTGTTCATTGTTTTCAATCTTTTTTTTTTTGTTTTGTTTTGTTTTTGTTTTTGTTTTTTGTTTTCAATCTTTTATTAAGTTGCTTTGTTCTCTTTTTCTATCTTGCTATTTGATAATTTTTTATTTGATGGGCTTATTTGGTAGTGATTTACTTTTTTTTTCCATCTTTTGTATATTTACCATACGTTTATTTATTTTTGATTACCTTGTGGTTTGAACAAAATATCATGTAATTAATAATAAGCATGTATTTTTAAGTTAATAGCAACTTAACTTGAATCACATACAAAAAACTCTACACTTCACTTCCCTGCATACACATATACATTGTGCTCTTGTACTCAGTTTGCTTCTTTTTATATACTTTTTATATACCAACAAGTTTTTGTCTTTTAACTTTTATATTAGAAATAAAACTAATTTATGCACCACCATTACTTTGTTACATTACTCTATACTTGCCTATATGTATCTACCTTCACCAAATGAAATTTATGCTTTCATGTTTCTGTACCATGTGTTTGTTTCAATTTGAAGAACTCCCTTAAGCATATCTTGAGGATAGATCTCATGGTAATAATTCCTTTGTTTTTTCTTTGTCTGGGCCATTAGTTTTCCTTCATTTCTAAACAAAAAAATTTAAGGGATAGTTTTGTGGTACCTTTTTTTTTCTTTTTTTGATTGGCAGAGATTTTGTTTTTCTTTCAGTACTTTGAATATATCATCTCACTCTCTCCTGGCCTGCAAGGTCTCTATTAAGACACAAACCTTTTCTCTTATCAAGATTCCTTCATAAGTGAGGAATCACTTATCTTTTGCCACTCTCAAAATTTTCTTAGTCCTTGACTTTTAACGTTATTACACTGTGTCTCATTGTAATCTTTAGTTTGATCCTATTGGTGATCCTTTAAGTTCCATGAATCTGAATGTTATTGCTCCCAAAATTTGGGAAGTTTTCAACCATTACGTCTCTGAATAAGCTTTCTACCCATTGTTTCTCTTTTCTCCATCTGAGATTCCCATAAAATATATATTGATTAAAAATATATAGAGAGATAGATAGATGATAGATAGATTTTTCTGATAGTTTGCTATAAAACTCATAGACTTTCTACACTTTTTCTTACATTTTCTTTTTTCTCCACTGACTGGATACTTTTAAATTACTTGTCTTCAGGTCTACTGATTTTTTTTTTTTTTTTGCTTGATCAAGTCTAGTGCCAAAGCTCTCTATTGCATTTTTCATTTTGTTAATTGTATTCTTCAGCTCCAAAATTTCTATTTGGCTCTTTTTTTTATGATTTATATCTTTTTGTTGAACTTCTTATTTTGTGCATGTATTGTTTTCCTGATTGTGTTGCATTGTCTATCTGTGTTATTTCCTAATTCACTGAATTTCTTTCAAATAATTATTCTGACCCTATCAGGCAGTTCAGTGATATCCATTTCTTTGGGATCAGTTACCAGAAATGTATTGTGTTTCTTTGGTAGTATCATGTCTCCTTAATTTTTCATGTTCCTTATAGCCTTGTATTGGTGTCTGTGGATTGAAGTAGTAAATTTTCCAGACTTTATGGACTGGCTTCAGTGAGCATAGACCTTCGTCTATGAGTGGGCACAAGGGCACTGTCTAAATGGGGTGTATAACAATGCCAGATCTGGGTACATGAAAGTATAACGGTTTCAAGAGACTGTGGGAGCACCATTTCCAAAAGAACATGGTGGGCCTGAGCAGAGGAATGAAAGGTGTGACTTCAGTTCTTAGACGACAGCAGTGGTGGTGGCTCTGCCTACAGGACTGTGCAATAATGGCTCCAGCTCAGTGTCCATGGTGGCAGCAAAAGCTGCTAGGCCCTCAATGGTGAAAGCTGCAGGGGTCTTCCCGCTTTATTTTTCTCTCATGGGGGGATGTCATAACCAGAATATCCTTCTTTGTGCCAGCTTGGAGTAGTGAGTGATGAAGGTAAAAAGCTTCCTATGCTTTTCTATGTGGCGATTCTTAGTTTTTATCTTCTACTAGGTTGCTTCCGCGTATCATTGTACTCCAAGGCTCTCCCAGAGCTACCTTCATGTATAAGTAGTTGTTAAATAATTGTTTTGGTGAAGGCATAAGGGCTGAAATATTTTAGTCTACCATTTTGCTGATATCATTCTTTATATACCCAGTAGTAGAGTGAAAATGGGAATACTTGGAACCACCTGGAAGATATCTAGCCTGGCTTAGGCTGGTTCAAATGGCAAAAAGCATAAGATAAGTAAATTTGATTTAGAGTCATTCAGATAAATTCTCCCAAAACCAGAGAGAAATCAGCAGCATTGCATCATAGATTGGCTATGTTATAAACCACAGCATCTCCCCTACCAAAAAAAAAAAAAAAAAATACCAGTGAAAGCCACTGACACAACACCTCTAGTCAGAACCTGAGAGCTCAGGCAGCTCAGTGAGCTCTCCCACCCTGGAACCCTGGACCAGCTATATCTCCTAACCACCCTATGGCTTTCAAGTGCACAAATTGGTCACAATGACATACCAAAAGCCGATGAATTCTCAGGATTCTATGAGATAAAAATAATGTTATAATTATGAAAATACTTTGAAAAAGATCAAACACTTTTATAAATGTAAAGGATATTGCATAATATTGCATAATAATCATTTTATTAATAATTAAATTATCATTTGGTTAGTCAGTCTTTTCTCTACTGATTTTTTCCCATTGGTTTGTATAGAAGCTGAAATGAAGAAATGAAGAAAATGTGCAGAAAGTCTAGAACTAGAAGCACATAAATAACAGCCACACCAAATCAGAAGATGCTTTGAAAATGGACTACCGTGCAATAGCAATCAGCCCAAATTTCCTGGAAGTAACTTATGGAAAGATAAGTGCTAGAAAGGAGTGTGCAGTAAAGTTCCCTAAAATGAGAACATTCACAAGAAGTACTTAGAACATGCTTGGCACATAGTAATGCTCAATAAATGTTATTGTTGTTATAAATATTAAAGTCATTTTTACACCCAGGAAGAATCCTATATTTCCCTATATGACACTATTCTCCTTTAGGGAGCAGTGAATGATATCTTTTCTGTTGTTTATATCTACCTTTTTTTTTTCTTTTTTGAGGTTGGTGTGATATCACTAGCACACGTTTTAGAGTCAGGCATATCTGAGTTCAATCCTTGCCCTCCCACATGCCCACCCTCCAACCCTGAGGGAATCAACCCCAATGAGCCTGTTTACTCCTAGATAAAAGGAGATAAATGCAGGTAATCCTTTCTCCAGAGCTGAGGTTGCTGTTCTCAATCTGCTTCTCTGTGTATGTGTGCTTCATTTTTTTCACTTCCAACTCATCTCCCCAACTTATCAGTTGTTAGTGCTCCTTAATATGTCCAGCTTGGCCATGTTCTTAGCTCACCAACATACACATTCTGTGCTTCTTATTCAAGAGGAGTATTTTCTTTTTCCTCTCTGCACAAATTAGAGTATTTTGCTCTTGGATTATTTACTCACTTCAGTACCAGCTGGACATAACTCGTGGAGCAGGGGAGGAAGATGATGGGATTTGGCAAGGAATATGACTATCTGAGACAAATGGGGCTGAGGCCAGCAAAACAGATAAACCATATCTATCCATTCTACACTCATATCCTCACTTCAACCGTTTCTTTGTTCACTTATGCTCTTTACTGATTTTCTACCTTGGAAATTCCCACTTTTTCTTCAAAGATCAATTCCTATGTCCTTTCCTTTTTTAAATCTGCCCTAAATCCCCCTACCCAGCTGGCTGAATGATTGCACCATTGTCTGTTATTCTAGAATCCCTTTCACAAGGCATATATCTACTTTTCTCCCCTGTGGAGCTCTTTGTTGCATAATAGCAGAAGCCATGCAAGTGCCCGACACATCAATGGCACTCTATATCACTTGCCTGCTACGTAGGAAGTAGAGGGCCCATTCTTGCTTCATATCCTACTCTCTTGAGAGTATGGAGATTTTAGGTAAGAAAATATAAGCTCCAAAAATGACTAAACTTAAAGAAACTCAAAGAGTGGACAAGCAGGAAAATAGCATGAGGGTGTTGAGAATACAGAAGATAGAGAGGTAAGGAAGAAACGCAAAAAAGGAAGAAATTATTAATACTAAATTAATTCAATTATCCAACAAATATTTAATGAATGCTAACTATAACCTAGATACTTTGCTAGGTAGAAATATTTTTAACAATTGCTTTATTCTGGAGATATACAAAACACTGAAATAAACTATGCCCTCAAAATTTTATAGTCTAATAACAAAGAATGAGAATAGGTTAGTCAAATGGACTAGGAGGGGCTATACTAGGTTCCCAACTCTTGGAACAAAGGTCTCTAACTTGTGTCACTAATTTGGCCTCACTACCTGTACCTTTTTATTTTTCTTTTGTGATATTTATTTCACTTTAAGTAACATTGGATTTCTTATTATCATTGAGCCTTGCTCATTTACTTGGGTGATTGGCATATAATTAGACAGTGGGATAGGCTTCTTTGCCTTCTTGTTTAATGCTGTGAAGGGACTGATTTGATCTTGCTGTTTGTCTTGTCCCCTGATGCTGGCAATTGATGATGCTGGCCAGTCTCATCAAGCAGAATAGTCAGATCCAGAAGGAAGAATGGACCTGAGAAACCAGGCTGGCTGCCTGGTGCTTCCCATCCTAACCCAATAGGGACCACAAGACCACCCAATGAGAAACATTAGAGCAAACGCATCTCATTTGCTGATATTTCCCCAACAATTAAGTGGCATGGGATGACATAGTGATGAACTGGACACACAGATACTCAGTTAAATGTGGACTTTAAAAAGTGCTATAGTATGAAAATACATTGATGGGATTCACAGTAATAAAATATAGCTTTCCTAAGCTGTCACATTACATATGCCCATTAAGCATCACGAACTCAGTAGGTCTAGGAAGACTCTACAAACCAGAAAGTTCCCTGGTTTTCATGGCCATGACTTCCGAGATGGCTTCTGATGTCAGTAATAGTAAATGGCACAGAACATGACTCTAGGGCAGAGCATGCACAAAAGTCTGAGAGAACACAAAGTAGGTACCATCCAGCCAAGTAGAGGAGGGGACTGAAGAATCACACCTCAGGGGATAACATCTGACTTAGTCCAAAAGAAAGATTGATTGGGAATAATCCAGATAAGTCAAAAGTGGGCAAGTTGTTCTAGGAAGGCAGCAGAGCCTGTGAAAGGCTTTATAATAGGTGACTGCATGGTGAATTCAGGAATCTGTGAGGAAACTTTGTATGGTTGTTGCTTGTGTGGGAATGGGGGTAATGAAGAGTGAATCTAAGGGAAAAATCCTAATGATGGAGAAGTGAGCTGGGTCTCAGAGGGCCTCACCTGCCATATCTAGGAATTCAGATTTCTTCAGAGACACCGAGAGTCAGTGGGAGTGTTAAATACAATAAGTAACAATAATCAGTTTGCTTTTGGCAAAGATGGTCATTTTAGATGTTTCAGCTGTAAGCAGTTAAAGTCCTGATTCATTTGGTTTAAGTATAAAGAAAGTATCTTACATATAACAGAAAGTCTTGAAATAGTGGTGGGTTAACTCACCAACTCAAAAATATCATCAACAACCCAGATTCTTTTTGTCCTTTCACTCTACATGTTGAGTTGTTCTCATGTGAGAATTCCTCATGGTTGCAAGGTGGCTGAAACATTTTTAGCCTTTGCACACTGTCCCCTAACATGCAATGGTATCATTTCTCATGGTGGGGAACAAAATCTTTCTCAGCACACACACACCTGTAGACTCCCCCTTGTGTCTCCTGGCCAGATTTGCATCCCACTCTTAGGCCTAAATGACTCATTGGCAAGGAATATTGTATTGATATGGTTGAGTTGTACTAATCCAGACACATTCCTTGAGGCTAGATAGACCATGGATTCATGGAAAAGGATGAATACCTTAAAAAGTGGAGTTTGATTCAAAAAGGAAAAATGAGTGGGGTGGCTGTTAAGAAGACCATAACCTTGGTCTACCACAATCATTTGAGCTGCATCTGCGCTGGAGGCAAGAACACTTACCCCTTTTCTGTTTAAAGGATCCAAACAATATGTGATGAAGCATGTAGTGTGATAACAGGGGTAAAGAAAAACTGGATAATTAGGGAGGTTTACAGGGAAATTGAGGAAATCAAGCAACGTTGTGAGAGGATTTGTGCAAAGACATGCCACCAAGTAGCAGGTGCCTCCATCAAAATTAGTTTGGCACCCATCGCTTTTACATATTTTTAGTAAACTTGGAAAGAGAGAGATATGACCAGAAGCTGCTTAGTATGAAAGCTCCTCAGCAGGAGACCAGAAGTTGCTCAGAAGGCTTAGAAGGACCTCAGCCTGGAGGATGCTAACTTGCTGTTTGTTTTATCTAGCGATTTTATAATGACAGTCTTGGGAGAATCACTACTACATGATTTGCAGATAGAGCGTATTCAGCCTCAAAGTCTGACTGTATCTATAATTACTGTATGCCATGTGAATGCAGGCAAACACTGTTTACATAAACACAATAAAGACAGTTATCACTGTATGCAATTTACATTAATGAATATAATTTTACTAATACTGTCGCACTCTAACATTTACAAGTGTAAATAGCTTAACCGAGATCAGGTGCATCTGCATCCCAGTTGCTTAATTAAAGCAATATTTGGATTATTCAACTCTCAAACCTAAATCAAACCTCATTTAAAAAAAACCTTTTTATACAATTTTATTCATTTTCAATACCAGTTTTCTCCATTTCTCATTTTCATAGAGTTAAATATGTAAATATGACTGACCTTCCTCTTTTTTCCTGATTACCAGAGGCAGGGAGCATTGATTCCCCTGTTGGAGATACAAGAACCTGACTGTAAAACTGGCTATCAAAACCTACTAAAAACATCAGAAATCTTCTATAATGCATAGGGAAACCCAGTGTCCATGTGATGTGTGAACTCTACAGTTCCTAAGGTACATTTCAGTTTGAGGAAGAAATAAACCCAACTGACTCCAAGTATCTGGTGTAACATGGTAGCCACAATTAGTCCATGCAAGTTAAAATATCAGAAATTAAGAGATTTCAACTATAATTTCTTTCGCTTTTATCTTCTCTTCAGTGGATACAAACCCATGCTTCTTGCAGGAACATTTTACTTAAAAATGCCACTTTGCTTGAAATATAAGTGAGACTTTTTTGTATGTGACAAGTAATTTATGTCCCCTTGCCTGGAGTCAGACACATATTCTGCTGCCATCTGTGAAGCCATTCTCAAAACATAATCTGCAGCCAGCCGAACAGCTATAAATAGCTCCTCTCCACTCTGGGTAGCAACATTGTGTTGGGACAATATGTTTCTCCATAATTTAATCTAATTTCTTCAGCCACACTCAAATTCAGTTGTTAAATAGTTTGCTTTCAAAGTAGGCAGTGGTTTATTTTTGGTGTTACTACTTGCTATGAAAAAAATACACATTAGGAATAATGCTTATTTTTGTAACATACCATCAAGAATGGCAACATCTGAGTCTAAATGATAAAGGGAAAAGGAGATCAAATTCACTCTATCAGGTGCATTTTGGGGTAATACCGTAGAAAGATGCTGAGGCAGGGTTGGAGTGGGGACACTTCCATGATCCAGACAAATGTGCTGGATGGCCACGTGTCTCGGAGCCCAATGCCAATTGCACACTACAGAGAGCTGAGTGCAGAGAGGCGTTCCTTTGAGCACAGAGTGCAGATTCCCTGTTTCTCCTACAACCTGCAGTGCAGAGCACGAAAGGGAAAAATAATCTCCAAAGCAGGGGGACTGGTAGCAAGGAAATGATGATTACTCACCTCCCCTGGGTCTCCTGCAAACACCAGAAATTGCTAATTTATCCTTAGTGATGGTTCTGCTCTGCCTCCTCTGGAAGCTCCACAGCCTCAGGCAGGGATAGTGCATCATTTCCCTCAGCACAAACAGTACGAAACAAAGCCAGATCCCCCATGTGTAAGCCCCCACTGTCACCTGACGTACATCTGTGTTTCTGGGGAGAAGGTGACCCTCCACTTCCAAGTCATTTTCAATCTGGGGTCCCTTTCTATTCATTCCATTTATTACTCTAATTTCTTCTGTATATTCACTGCTTTTCAATTGCCTCTAATCCCTATCTGTAAACATGCTCAACTCTCTCCAACTAAAAAAATGAGATTCCTCTCTATTTGGGATTCCTTCAATTATACTATTTCACTCCTCATTAAACCCACATTTTATTTATTCATTCATTTCTTTATTCAATAAATAGTTATTGAGCATCTCTGTGTTAGACATTTCTCCTAGATTTGGAGGATAGGAGCAAACATGCTGCCCTGTGGAAATTGCATTACAGAGGGGAAAGCAGACACCAGCCCACCTGTTCCCACTTACCTCCATTAGGACACCAGCTTGTTAGATAAGACACCCCAAAGCACAAACAAGAAAAAAATAGGCAAGTTGGCCTTCAAAATTAAAAAAACTTCTGTTCTCTGTTCTTCAAAACACACACACACACACACACACACACACACACACACAAAGGGAAAATATATTTCAAACATCTGGAAAAGGATTTGCATTAAGAATATATATGGGCAGCCTAGTAGCCCAGCAGTTTAGTGCCACCTTCAGCCTGGGGCATGATCCTGGAGACCTGGGATTGAGTCCCATGTGGGGCTTCCTGCATGGAGCCTGCTTCTCCCTCTGCCTGTGTCTCTGCATCCCCCTCTCTCTCTCTGTGCCTCTTATGAATAAATAAAATAAAATAATCTTTTAAAAAAAGAATATATAAAGAACTCTTACAACTTACTAACAAAATGACCACTCAATTTAAAAATAGGCAAAGGAGGGGGCAGACAAGATGGCAGAGGAGTAAGGTCCCCAAGTCACTTGTCCCCATCAACTTACCTAGATAACTTTAAAATCATCCTGAAAACCTGTGAATTCAACCTCAGAAGTATGGAGAGAACAGCTAGAATGATACAAAGAGAAGAGTTTGCACTTCCAACAAAGTAGGAAGGCAGAAAAAAAAAATAATCAAGTTGGGGAGGAGCCCCCATGAGGAGCCGGAACCGGGCCAGGCGACAAAAGCCTCAAGAACAGGAAAGCCCAGTGCTGGAGAAGCAGGAATTTTAAAAATACGCACTGGATTCTTCCCAAAGGGAAAGGCACTTAGCAGGGAAACTGGGCAGAACCACAGGAGGGGCAGTAGAGCCTACAGGTTTCCAGGGTCACTAACAAAGGAAGTGCACCCCAGGGGAGAGTGCATCACAGACCATGGGCCTATCTCGGTAAAGTGCTGGAGCTGGCACCTGGCTGGGCCTCTGGAGAACCTCAGGTGGGGTGGCTCCTGGAGAGGGGGCAGCACCCTGCTGCCTTCGGGAGCCACAGCCCCAGGAACGTGATTCCAGCAACACAGGCCCCAGGTCCCAGGGTGCCAAGCAGACACAACCCAAGATCCTTTACTCCCCCTGAGACAGGCTCAGGCAGGGAGGGCACAGGACAGCAGGACTCTCCTGCCACAGGGGCCCCAAAGCAGTGCAGATCAGCGCTCCCCACCCCTAGAGCATCCAGGCCAGTGCTGACTGGGAGACTTCGGTAGTTACTGCGAGAGCTGACCTCAGGGCTGGAGAGCTGGCCACCACCAGTGTTGTTCCTCCTGGTGTCACCCTGTGCCTGGGATGGAGCTGGGCGACAAGGGAACAGGGGCCTCACAGGATTAACAGCTCCAACGGAGCCGTGCAACAGGTGGAAAACAGGGCAGCTCTCACAGGTGCACAACACTGAGAATTAGCACAGCAAGACCCTTCCCCATAAGACCACCTGGAAGGACAAGGGAAAAACAAGTTCTTGGCTGAGCAGTGCTAGAGCTCCAGGGGAAGTCAAGGGATTTACAGTATATAGAACCAGAGGATACCCTCCTTGTTTGTTTTGTTTTGTTTTTTCTTTTTTTTCCATCCTTTTTCTAGTATAACTCATTTTTAGCCACTCTGCACTGAGCAAAATGACTAGAAAAAACAAAAGAAAGAATCAGAAATAGTACTCTCTGCCACAGAGTTACAGATTTTGGATTACAATTCTATGTCAGAAAGCCAATTCAGAAGCACAATTATAAAGCTACTTGTGGCTCTGGAAAAAAGCAAAAAGGAATCAAGAGACTTCATGATGGCAGAATTTAGATCTAATCAGGCTGAACTTAAAGATCAATTAAATGAGATGTAATCCAAACTGGAGGTCCTAATGACAAGGGTTAATGAGGTAGAAGAAGAGTGAGTGACATAGAAAAGTTGATGGCAAGGAAGGAAGCTGAGGAAAAAAGAGAAAAACAAATAAAAGACCATGAGGAAAGGTTAAAGAAAATAAATGACAACCTCAGAAGGAAAAATCTATGTTTAATTGGGGTTCCAGAGGGCGCCAAAAGGGACAGAGAACCAGAAAGCATATGTGAACAAATCATTGCTGAGAACTTCCCTAATTTGGGGAGGGAAACAGGCATTCAGATCCAGGAGACAGAAAGGTCCCCCACCCACCCAAATCAATAAAAACCATTCAATACCTCGATATTTCATACTGAAACTTGCAAATTCCAAAGATAAAGAAAAAAATCCTTAAAGCAGCAAGAGACAAGAGATCCCTAACTTATATGGGGAGAAATATGAGATTAATAGCAGACCACTCCACAAGACCTGGCAGGCAAGAAAGGGCTGGCAGGAAAGATTCAGGGTCCTAAATGAAAAGAACATGCAGCTAAGAATACTTTATCCAATAAGGCTCTCATTCAGAATAGAAGGGGAGATAAAGAGCTTCCAAGATAGGCAGAAACTGAAAGAATACGTGACCACCAAACCAGCTCTGCAAGAAATAGTAACAGGGACTGTGTAAAAGAAAGAGGATGCCCAAAGAAATAATCCACAAAAACAGGGACTGAATACGTATTATGATGACACTAAATGCATATCTTTCAATAGCTACGCCAAATATGAATGGGCTTAATGATCCCAATCAAAAGATGCAGGGTTTCATACTGGATAAAAAGGCAAGACCCATCTATTTGCTGCCTAAAAGAGACTCATTTGAGACCTAAGAACACCTCCAGCCTGAAAATGAAAGGTTGGAGAACCATTCACCATTCAAATGGTCCTCAAAAGAAAATGGGGTAGCCATCCTATCAGATAAATTAAGGTTGATCCCAAAGACTGTAAAAAGAGATGAAGAGGGACACTATATCATACCTAAAGGATGTATACAACAAGAGGACCTAAGAGTCATGAATATTTATGCCCCTAATGTGAGAGCTGCCAAGTATGCCAAGTAATTAATAACCAAAGACATACTTAGATAATAATACACTAAGAGTAGGAGACTTCAACATGGTGCTTTCTGTAAATTACAGATCTAAGCACAACATCTCCAAAGAAATAAGAGATTTAAATGATACACTGGACCAGATGGACTTCACAGATATTTACAGAACTTTACATCCAAACACAACTGAATACACATTCTTCTCAAGTGCACATGGAACTTTCCCTAGAATAGACCACATACTGGGTCACAAATCATATCTAACCGATACCAAAAGATTGGGATCATCCCCTGCATATTTTCAGACCATAATGCTTTGAAATTTGAACTAAATCACAAGAAGAAATTTGGAAGAAATTCAAACATGTGGACATTAAACACCATCCTGCTAAAAGATGAAAGGATCAACCAGGAAATTAGAGAAGAATTAAAATGATTCATGGAAACTAAAGAAAATGAAGATACAACCAATAAAAATCTTTGGGATACAGCAAAAGCAGTCATGAGAGGGAAATACATCACAATACAAGCATCCCTCAAAAAATAGGAAATAACTCAAATACAGAAGCTAACCTTGCACCTAAAGGAACTAGAGAAAGAACAGCAAATAAAACCTACACCAAGCAGAAAAAGAGAGTTAATAAAATTTCGAACACAACTCAATGAAACAGAGACCAGAAGAACTGTAGAACAGATCAACAAAACCAAGAGTTGGTTCTTTGAAAGAATTAATTAGATAAACCATGAGTCAGCCTTATTAAAAAGAAAAAAGACTGAAATTAATAAAATCACGAATGAAAAAGGAGAGATCACAACCCATACCAAGGAAATACAAACGATTTTAGAAACATATTATGAGCAGCTATACACCAATAAATAAGGCAATCTAGAAGAAATGGACGCATTTTAGGAAAACCACAAACTACAAAAAAACTGTAACAAGAAGCAATAGAAAGCCTGAAAAGGCCGATAACCAGGGAGGAAATTGAAATAGTCATCTAAAACCTCCCCAGACACAAAAGTCCAGGGCCAGATGGCTTCCCAGGGGAATTCTATCAAACGTTTAAAGAAGAAACGATATCTATTCTACTAAAACTGTTCCAAAAGATAGAAAGGGATGGAGTACTTCCAAACTCATTTTATGAGGCCAGCATCACCTTATTTCCAAACCAGACAAAGACCCCAAATTCTCTCCAAAAATGAGAATTATAGACCAATATCCCCGATGAACACAGATGCAAAAATTCTCAAGATACTAGCCAATGGGATCCAACAGTACATTAAGATTATTCACATGACCAAGTGGGATTTATCCCCGGGATGCAAGGTAGATTCACCACTAATAAGGCAATCAACATGATAGATCATATCAACAAGAGAAAAAACAAGAAACATATGATCCTCTCAACAGATGCAGAGAAAGCATTGGACAAAATACAGCATCCATTCCTGATCAAACTCTTCAGAGTGTAGGGATAGAGGGAACGTTCCTCATTGTATTAAAGGCCATTACAAAAAGACCACAGCAAATATCATTCTCAATGGGGAAACAGTGGGAAACGTTCCCCTAAGATCAGGAACACGAAAACAATGTCCACTCTCACCACTGCTACTCAACATAGTATTAGAAGTCCTATCCTCAGCAATCAGGCAACAAAAACATAAAAGGCATTAAAGTTGTAGAAGAAGAATTCAAACTCTCCCTCTTTGCAGATGACATATACTGTATATAGTTAACCCAAAAGACTCCACCCCAAGATTGCTAGAACTCATACAGCAATTCACCAGTGTGGCAGTATAAAAAAAAAATCAATGCCCAGAAATCAGTGGCTTTTCTATACACTAACAATGAGACTGAAGAAAGAGAAATGACGGAGTCAATCCCATTTACAAAGGCACTCAAAAGCATAAGATACCTAGGGATAAACCTAACCAAAGAGGTAAAGGATCTGTACCCTAAAAACTACAGAACACTTCTGAAAGAAATTGAGGAAGACACAAAGAGATGGACAAATATACCATGCTCATGGATTGGAAGAATTAATATTGTGAAAATGTCAATGTTACCCAGGGCAATTTACACTTTTAATGCAATCCCTATCAAAATACCATGGACTTTCTTCAGAGAGTTGGAACAAATCATCTTAAGATTTGTGTGGAATCAGTAAAGACCCTGAATAGCCAGAGGATTATTGAAAAAGAAAACCATAGCTGGGGGCATCACAATGCCAGATTTCAGGTTGTACTACAAAGCTGTGGTCATCAAGACAGTGTGGAACTGGCACAAAACCAGACACATAGATCAATGGAACAGAATAGAGAACCCAGAAGTGGACCCTCAACTTTATGGTCAACTAATATTCGATAAAGGAGGAAAGACTATCCACTGGAAGAAAGACAGTCTCTTCAATAGATGGTGCTGGGAAAATTGGACATCCACATGCAGAGGAATGAAACTAGACCACTCTCTTGCACCATACACAAAGATAAACTCAAAATGGATGAAAGATCTAAATGTGAGACAAGATTCCATCAAAATCCTGCAGGAGAACACAGGCAACACCCTTTTTGAACTCGGCCACAGTAACTTCTTGCAAGGTACATCCATGAAGGCAAAAGAAACAAAAGCAAAAATGAACTACTAGGACTTCAAGATAAGAAGCTTTTGCACAGCAAAGGATACAGTCAACAAAACTAAGAGACAACCTACAGAATGGGAGAAGATATTTGCAAATGACGTATCAGATAAAGGGCTATTTTCCAAGATCTATAAAGAACTGATTAAACTCAACAGCAAAGAAACAAACAATCCCATCATGAAATGGGCAAAGGACATGAACTGAAATTTCAGAGGAAGACATAGACATAGCCAACATGCACATGAGAAAATGCTCCGCATCACTTTCCATCAGGGAAATACAAATCAAAACCACAATGAGATACCACCTTACACCAGTGAGAATGGGGAAAATTAACAAGACAGGAAACAACGAATGTTGGAGAGGATTTGGAGAAAGGGGAACCCTCTTGCACTGTTGGTGGGAATGTGAACTGGTGCAGCCACTCTGGAAAACTGTGGATGTTCCTCAAATAGTTAAAAATAGACCTGCCCTCCGACCCAGCAATGCACTGCTGAGGGCTTACCCCAAAGATGCATATGCAGATGCAGTTAAACAGCAGGACACCTGCACCCCAATGTTTATAGCAGCAATGTCCACAATAGCCAAACTGTGGAAGGAGCCTCGGTGTCCATCGAAAGATGATGGATAAAGAAGATGTGGTCTATGTGTACAGTGGAATATTCCTCAGCCATTAGAAACAACAAATACCCACCATTTGCTTCAATGTGGATGAAATTGGAGAGTATTTTGCTGAGTGAAGTAAGTCAATCAGAAGTGGACAAACATTATATGTCATTCATTTGGGGAATATAAAAAATAGTGAAAGGGAATAAAGGGGAAAGGAGAGAAAGTGAGTGGGAAATATCAGTGAGGGTGACAGAACATGAGAGACTCCTAACTCTGGGAAATGAACAGGGGGTTGTGGAAAGGGAGGTCAGTGGGGTGGTAGGGTGGCTGGGTGATGGGCACTGAGGGGGCCACTTGATGGGATGATCATTGTGTGTTATGCTATATGTTGGCATATCGAACTGCAATAAAAATTATAAATAAATAAATAAATAAATACAAAGGAGGGGCATCTGGGTGGCTCAGTCAGTTAAGCATCTGCCTCCAGTTCAGGTGTTGATCTCATAGTCCTGGTATATTGCCCCTGTCAGGCTCCCTGCTCAATGAAGAGCCTGCTTCTCCCTCTCCCTCAGCTACTCCCCTTGCTTGTGGTGTCTCTCACTCTGTCAATAAATAAATATATATACTTTTTTAATGGGGAAAGGGATAAAATAGAATGAGATCTTGGCATTTGCAGAAATATGGATGGATATGGAGGGTATTATGCTGAGTTTGAAATAAGTCTGACAGAGAAAGACAAATACCATATGGTTTCACGTATATGTGGAATCTAAAAAAAAAAAGAAGAAGAAGAAGAATAAATACACAAAAACCGGGATCAGACTTGTGGATACAAAGAACAAACCAATGATTTCCAGAGGGCAGGGCATGGGGAAGATGAGCAAAATGGGTGTGGGGGAGGGGAGTAACAGGCTTCCAGTTATATAATGAATAACACAGCATAGGGAATAAAGTCAATGGCATTGTAACACCATTGTATGGTGACAAATGGTAGCTATACTTGTGGTAGTCATGGTGTAACATATAAACTTATTAAATCAATATGTTGTACACCTGAAATTAATGAATCATTATGCATCAACTATACTAATTTTTTTAACTTAAAATCAATAAAAAGAGTCAAAGAATTTGCATACGTATTTCTCCATAGAAAATCCACTAATGGCCATAAGCACAATAAAAAATTGTTTAGCATTATTTATATCAGGGAAATATAAAACAAAACCACAATGGGATATCACTTCACAGCCACTAGAATGACAAAAATCAGAATGATATATAATAAGAAGTATTGTCAAGGATGTGAAAAAAATGGAACTTTCACACATTGATAGTTGGAATGCAAAATGGTATAGTCACTTTGAAAAAATAAAACAGCAGTTCTTTAAAATTGTTAAATATAAAGTAATGAAATATCACCTGACACTTGTCAGAAAAGGGACTCTTGCCTCCATCTAGGTTAATTTCACAAGAACTTACACTGGGACAATGATAATTGAAAGGGAAAGAATGAGTCAATGACATGGAATAGCGCAGATATGGAGATGAAAGTATTCTGTGGTTGACTGGATATGAGAAGCTGGAAGTGAGAAATCTTGAGGTTTACAAGCCTTAGTGACAAAGAGAGCAAGGCAAACCCTAATGGAGATTTAAAAAAAAAACGCACACAAAAAAGCCCCCAAAAAACAGCAAGAATACATATGAGGAAGAGGAGGCAGATGTTTTTGAGGTTTTAGAGTATGTATTGGTAGCTTTTAGCACAGAAGTGGCAACAAATCATAGATATGAATGTAAAACCAAGAATAATAGAAAAGAGGATCAGGGGCTAGACTTGGAGAGGCTTCCACCCACTGGATGGCGAAAGGAAAGTTACTTGTGCAAATGGCTGGAAGGACAGGCAGATAATTTCATCAGAGCATAGAGCTAGGCAGTTGAAGAAAAACAGGTTTTTTTTTTTAAATTATGCCAATTGTAACATATGTCAAAAAGAAGTCTCACAAATTAGAGTTAAAATATGTCTTCTGCTGTTGGAAGCTGAGGATTAATTTTAGGCAAATTGTGAGGGGGGATAAAGAAATATTTTGCAGATGAGGAAAGGCCAGAAGGGCAGAAGTGCCAAAGAGAAGCAGAGACAGAATTTTAGGAAGTGGGGGTTGCTCCAGAAGAGTCAAATGAGGTGCTCAGGTCATTGAAGATCTCATATTCTTCTTCTTATCTTGTCTCACCAAGACCCCAAACAGGACTAAGGTCCAAAGTGGTCTTCCTTCCATGTTCCACTGCCTTTTCTGCCCCTGTAAGCCTGAGTTATAGCACAGTATTCTAATGCCAACGCTCTGTCCATGGCTGGCCTTCATCATGAGAAGATTCTGGACGAGAGAAGCCAATCATTCTCCCATATTAATGTTTCTGCTCAGCTATCCTGCTGGATACTGCAGGGATCGCATGATTCACTCAAACCTGTGTGATGGAGTCAGGCAATACCACTGCAGAATTCTAAAGAATCACATGCTGATTAAAGAAAAATTTAAAATGAAGGAGTGTTTTATTGCTGGTAATATCCCCAGGCAGGGACAGCAGCTTCCAATGTTCTGAACAGCTGGAGTAGCCCTTCTTTGAAGTTATCGCAGAATATAGCTAAGACGAAAAGTAGAACACATTCAAACAACAAAACTTATAGGTGAATAATCTAATATAATACTCCAGGTCAAATTTCCATAAAGTGGACTGAATTTGGGTTTATTTTCTAATTACATACGCTTGCCTGGTTTTGATTTAGTTGTGAGGTAGAACAGAGCTTTACAAACAGGAACATCTCAACATATTTACACATTGCACTGACTTAATCATAGGGACATTGTAGACTCGGAAATTAAGTAACATTACATGATAACTTTGAGATCAAAATAAGATTTGTTTAATATGGGGCACCTGGGTGGCTCAGTGGTTGAGTGTCTGTCTTTGGCTTAGGTCAGGATCCCTGGGTCCTGGGATTGAGTCCTACGTCGGGCTCCCTGCAGGGATCCTGCTTCTCCTTCTGCCTATGTCTCTGTCTCTCTCTCTCTCTGTCTCTCATGAATGAATAAATAAAATCTTTAAAAAAATATTTGTTTAATGTAATAACTTTGTACATACACATCATTTTTAAAATTAATTACAATGTGTAAGGTTATAAATTATATTCTCTGCATTTGTATAACAAATCACCAGACACCAGGGAAGTTGTGTGTATTTCAGTCAAAATACATGCAGTGGGAAAGAGGAGAAAGAGAGGTGGATAGGTATTTTCAGTTGTGCAGAACAGTGCTTAATTTTGACTCAGAGTGACCTACTCTGGATAGGGGGCTAAGGCAAGCCAGCAGATCAAGTGTCATGATGAGTCAGCCATGCGCAAGGTGGGCACCCAGGACAGTGAGCGGGGCAGTCGAAACAGAAAGCCTGATGACAGCAGCTAGCCAGATGTACACAGGTTATGGAGAACCTGTTCCCACATCCATGGCCAGAAGGGAAAATGTTCTCAGCTTAGACACATCTGAAAGGTCTTATAGTACAAAGGAGTAACCTTTGTACCTCTAGCTGGGCTGAAACCTGCGCATCAGATTCAAACACAATGAAAGCTGCAGGTAAGAGGAGCTTAACCCTAGGAGTGAGTGAAGGATGCTCAGCAGAAAACAGGTGAGAGAAACAAAGCCTCCCTAAATACCATGAGAAAGACAGGCTGAGAGGTTTAGTCCTAAGCAGAATGTTGAGAAATCATTCACACAACCTGGGAATTTTCTCCAAATTTTAATAATAAAAGCTTAATAACAAAACCCATGCCATTCTCATAAAGGACAAGAATTTACAAATCAGTAGGGGCTGATGGAAAGCCGGGGACTGCAGAAAGAAGAGAAATATCTGGAGCTGACCAGAGGTCATTCTCCGAACCCACCACTAGTTTCCGGTGAGAATGATGAGGAATGTAATTGTGGCATCTTTGAACTCATTGTGTGCACTTTGTTATACAGAAAGAGTTCCCAGTTCTTAGCTGTTAAGATGATTGTCGACTGAGTGGATTCTAGTGCCATGCCACTACCAGAAGGCAATCTGCACATCACCTCATTTTGTTGCGGAATTGATGTGTGCATACCGCAAATACAAACCTGGCTCACAGTGAGATAGGGCATCTCAGCACCTCAGAATCAAAGTGAGATTCATGTTCCTGTGTGTGCCCCCACATGCCTCACACAGAAGCTTCAGAAGACTGAGGAAGCACAGAAACGTGGCCAGGGCTGGGCTGGCTGGGCCCTGCAGTGGTATAGTCTCTTTTTGCAGCTAAATGTATGTAGGGGAAAAAATGTATGTGAAAAAAAAAAAGAACATTTCCCATAAAATCTTTTAAAAACCTAAAGGTCTGGCTTATCTTGAAAGATTAGAAGCTTGGCAATGATGGTCTATATATTTCCATGTGGAAGCAATCACCTGGATAAAAGTGAGGCAGTCCTTTGGAAAATTTTCTCTCTCCCTATTGTGTGGAATTTGGGGTTACCAGCCATGCCAGCTTTCCTACAAAATATTCCATGTCCTGAGAAATACCCTGACCCCAGGCAAAGTGGGATGTCTGGCCACTCCATGTTTCCTACCACTTCTTTTGTCATTAGCTTGCATGCTGAGTTTTTCTCCCCAGTGCCCTTCTTCTCCATTGTCCCTCCTCCTCCTGGTTCTTCTTCTAAGATAGAAAAATAATTATCTGTCTCTGAGACTATTTCAGAAGTGCTGGAGTGAACCAAGAGTAGTCAGATTCCTTGACACACAAAATAGAATGGTGGCTGTCAGGGGCTGGGGAAGAAAGTAGCTTAGTGCTTCCTGGGGACAAAGAGTCAGGAAGATAAAAAAAGTCCTGGAGATGGAGAGTGGTGATACTTGAGAACAAAGTGAATATACTTTTTTAGGGTGAATATATTTAATTTTGTTTAACTGTACACTTAAAGTGGTTAAAATATAAAATTTTATGTTATGTGTCTTTTACCACAATAAAAAAATAGCATGAAAATAAAAGTTTTTCAGTGAAAGCTGAGGCCAGAAATACCTAGGGCCAGAAAAAAAAAGAAGAAAGGACATTTTCTTGTGGAAGTGAGGGCCTGCCTTACCTGTTTTCTCTTATTTCTTATATATAGCCCATATGACTGACTTAAGTTACTTATCTTGTTCCTGTGAGCATCTGCATTTAGATGTAGAAAAATTGAAATGATATATGAGCAAGAGGCTATATTGTCAGCAAGCCTAAGGACTGGTGCAGAGGGTCCTTTTACGCTATGCAGGTCATTTACACTTATAGAATTAACACCTAAGAAATTAAAATGTTTATCATAAATATTTATATGGGCCAAAAATTGACACATTGAAAACCATACCTGATTGTATTTTGCCAACTATATGATATTCTAGAAAAGAAAGAAAATAGAGACAGTAAAAAGATCGGTGGTTGCCAGGTGTTGAGCAAGGCGGACAGAGAGTGTTTATTTAGCACAGTGAAAATACTCTGTGTGATACTCTAATGATGGATACATGTCACTATACATTTGTCCAAAGCAGGTGAACTTTTAGGCAAACAATGAACTATGGGGGATTATGACGTCAATGTAGGTTTATCAATTGTAGCAAATGTACCAGTCTGGAAGAGATGTTGATAATTTGGAATTCTATGTATGTGTGTGGACCAGGGGACATAAAGGAACTCCCTGTACTTTTCTCTCAATTTTACCATGAACCTAAAGTCTAAAATAAAGTTTTTATTATGAAAAAAAAAAAAAAGAAAGAAAACCATTTTGGGAGGAGGTAAGGCCAAATTGGTTCAAAGGAGTAAATCCAGATGCTGTGAAATCCTGCTGTAGATTTCTTGTGGTCATCCCTGTGCATGATTTCACTCTGACTTTCAGAGCCCAGGCATAGCTGCCCTCCATACAGCCCTGAGTTTCATTGTCTCAAATTTGCCCCACAGAGCAGTAAGAACAAGCTTTGTTTCCTTAGAGCAGGGTGTAGAATTCTGCATTTTTTTATTCCAGAGACACTGTACAGTCTTTCCCAGGACAAGAATTAGGCTGAACTAAACATGACGCCAGCAGAGAGAAAGGACTTTCCATTAAAAATAATGTCAACCCCCAATTCTTGTCAGCACTGGCTCACTTGGCATATTATGCATATTAATTGTTTTGCCAAAACTATGCTGTTATTTTTCTATTCCAACTATCCCTAAGCAATTTCATTTTAGCAAGTGCTCCTTGATTTGATGAGAGCATGTCTGTTAAGTGGCCCCAAAGAGAATCTTTAATACCCTCCTCTCTCACAAGGCATCGCTTTGCCTTGGAGAACCACAGGACTGTATTCCATCTTGTCCTGGGGATGAAGAATGTAGCCATTAACCACATGGGCTCCATAGACTCTGGAGTCTAGGGAATATGCTGTGTTTTCCCCTCAGTAGTGAAAGTCTGGAGTCATAGATACTCCGGGACTAAGAAATACTCTGCCCAATGACTGTGCATCTCTTTATGTATTAAATAGAACTACACAATTAGCAATCTTTCTTTTGATAGTGTGACTTCTCCTTCCCTTGGTGGATACACAGGGTCAGTGGAATTTCAGCATCTACCTAATGGAGGTCATCATAGGCCAAGGTTTCCATGATGCCAGACACCCAAAAGAGGAAGCTGAAGAGGAAATGGAATCTTCCCTTTCCTCTTCAGGAAAATGGCAGTGGAATCAGTGGAAATCCTCTTCAGGAAAATGGCAGAGGAAATGGCAGTGGAATCTTCCAGTGCCAAAGCATTGAGTTAACATGTCTTCTGGTCATATAGCTGAACGTCATCTGAATCGAGAGGTCAAGTATTGAGAAGGGCCCGGCCAGTGTGGAGGAATTAGGGAATATGAGCATGAAAGTAACAACTTTCTTTCTTATTTATGATCTAGTCAGCATGCCCCCTCTGCCACTTGGCTAGGGTATCTAAAACTACATTCCATTTTCCTTCCCAGCTAAGCAAATATCAGAGCATTGGTTGAAAATGAAACAAACAAAAAATACCTTTCAATATTCCATGGGTCAGAGTGTCTTTTGCTTTGTCTTGATTGATTTTTCCTTAGGACTAAAAGTCTATGGTTAGTGATATGGGATTTCCAACCTGGTAACAGGAGACAGATGTTTTTAAATTGCTTTGTATCTGATTGAGGACCAGACATTCACCAAGTACTTTAACGAATGCCAGCTGGTGCTGGTTGAGTGGTGTTTTAGATAGCTGGCAAGGTTTCTGAGAAATGAAGCAAGGGAAGGAAATATCTTTAGCAACCCAGAACACCACTGATATACTGAATACCTAGGCTTAGCTCACACCAAGCAACCTTACTGGGGCAAGGGCTTCAACAAAAGACTCAAAAGCCATATGCAGTCTCAGTCCTGAGTGCTTTACTCAGTGTCTCTTTATATACATTTGCAGTTTCATGCAATATGGCCTTATTTGAACAAGGTTTGTATCAACATGGCCACTAAAGCAGGGAGCATGAAATGAGTATGCATGGGGCAAGAGGTTTTTGACAGTGGAATGTGATGAACATTCTACAGAACCCTGGAATTCCAGTAGGAAACAAATGCAGAACTTATATTATAAAATATATATCTTCCATGATCTTATGGTCAGGTTCAGGAGGAGAGACTATGGTCCTGGATACAGTGAGATGAAAGGTTTCCTCCTTTCTTCACCACTGTGTGGGTGGTAAAAGTAGAAGGATGCCCGGCACAGTGTCTCACCACTGTGTGTGAAAAACACAGATGATGGGCTGGGGGTACAGAGGTGTACCTGTGAGGTAACAGGCATTGGTCTATACCATTCTGGCCCAATGCTATGGGAGCCTAAGACTTCCCTGAAATATGATGCTCTTACAGGATGAAGGACAGGAGCCTGGAAATGATCAGCTGAAGCTAAGCGAGAGTAAGAGATGCAGCCTTATTAACAAGTTTCATTTCCTTTATATGAGATCAAATACGTGGAATGATGAGGATGTTGACTGGAACACAGTCAGACTAAAGACATTTAAGCCCTGGTTTTACATTCCCTATTTTACAGATGACCATCCTGAGGCTCAAAGTAAGAACTGAATGACATCTAGAAAATCAATGACTCAACCAGAGCGGCCTTATTCCAGGCTTTGTTTTTCCATGACTTCCTGCTTCCAAGAACAACACAACACATCTATAACTAATATGTTTGAAATCAGAAGTCATTTCCACTGGTTCAAAATATGTCAAGCTTATTTAGAATCATTGCTCTTACTCTTTGTTTTGTGTAGATGTGTCAGAATTAGCAACATTAAAGCAATTATCCATGAAATTATCCCCCCTTATTGTCCCTTATAATAGCATGCCTGTAGAATAGTATTTTACATGTAAATTAATAGTAGGTGAGTTCAGCAGGACTGCCCTTAAAATGAGTCCCAAAGAATCCATAATGAGTGACTATTTATTTTAGCAATTCCAGAAACTGTGCAAAGTGTAGATAATTACCGAACACATCTGAAGGGGAAAAAAAATCTACCTTTAAGCAAGCTGCAAATACACAAATGGGCCTTTGAAATTTATATAGTTTCAACTTCAGTAAAAAAAATGTTCCTCTTTATCATCTTTGCATTTATTTTCACATGTTGTTATTACTTGCTATCTACACACAGTGAACATGAGTTGAGGCAACTCTTGTTAATTTAATCTAAAAAGTTGTTAGAAAATTCATCATCAAAAAAAGAAAAAAAGAAAAAAAAAGATAATTAATCATCCTATCTGACTGTAAGAGTGATATACTGGTCATTTGGTATTAAATAGTGGGCAATGTAGAGAAAACATATAATTGGAACAAAATGGCCAGAATTTAGAGGCATTGGCCAACTAAAGTTTTCCTCTCTTTTGTTTGCTAATGGAATACCTTAAACCAGGCAGGGTACTTTGGGTTGGGGAGAGGGGGAGGAGAATGGTAGAATCACTAACATTCTCCATAACATTTACATTGCCCTTTGTAATTCATATTAATTCTTACTTTGATCCTTACTATCAAGTGAACAAGGAGCACAGTCCCATTTCACATAACTAAACTGAGGCCCAGAAGTTAAATGACTAAGTGCAAATCCCTCCCACATGATGGATGGAGTTGGGATTTGATCACAGATCTACTGATTCCATGTGCATCTATGTTTCCAGTTTAAAAGATCATAAAGCTTATTTATTCTAACTCCGTGTTTAATACATAAATCTGCTATATTGTAAATTGAGCATAATAAGAATTCAATAAATATTGGTTAGATAAAGAGTAAGAGAGACTATCTGATCTTGAAGAACTTAGTTCTGGCAGAGCAGACAAGAGGACAGAGACCAAGAGGATGACTTGGAGTGGGCTGCAGTGAGGGTGTAGCCCCCTTTGAAAGTGGAGAAGCAGAGGATGGAGTCATGGATATCTGAGCAAGAAGATGGCACCCCAAGTGTGCCCCCAAGAGAAAAAGGTAAACACTGGGCTGAGAAAGGGGAAGTGCATGTAGCAGAGGAAAGAGAAAATGGGAATCACAGAGGCAAGAAATGCCTGGCATGTTCAGGACAGTAACATGCCAGGGCACATGTACTCTGTTTTACAGCCAGGGGAGAATTCCAGGTCAATAATGCTATGCAGCAATAAGAGGACATGCATTTTCAGAATTCTTTTATAAAGTAAAAATCTTTAAGAAATCCCATAAGACTGATTCTCACTTACAATCTGATATTTGTCTTCAGTAAGAGAAAAACTAGGGAATCGTGTATAAGCTATACCTATTTTTTTTATTTTAACTTTTTTGTACTGCAGCCAGTAATGAGCAATTGTTAATACCTACAGTTAGAAAATACTCAGAGAGCTGGTATAGACAATGGAGAACAATGAAAAACATGAGGGGTTTGATCATGAAGTACTGATGGTGTTAAGATGATGGGAGACCAAGGGACCCAGAATACCTTAATTCAGCCTCAAATCACAGCCCTTTATTCCATAATGCTCCCCATTAGGGAGCCAATCATCTCTATTTGCATGGAGCTAAGGGCTCTTACAGAATGCAAGTCATTCAGTATTAAAACTGAGAAAGTCCCAGGTAACCTGAGATAAGCTAGTCACTCCATCCCCATATATGAGCAAAAGTCACCAGCAAACAGTAATCAATAATTTCTTTATCATTTGGGCATTGTTTGCTAAAACTTTACTCCTTTAGTATAAACAATGCAATAGAAGAAAAAATGAAGTCTACGTTCCTGTTCTGCTTACCAATGCACATAAACTTCCAGCCTGTGGTGAATCTTTCCACTGGTTGCTTTCCTCAAAATTGGGCCAATCATTTTAGTATTCCATCTTCTTGCAGAGAAAGGATGAGGGATCAGATAGGGCTTTTCATCATATAGAGTGGTAAGAGAAGTTCATACTATTAAGATATTTGGATAAAGGACTGAGTAGAAGTATTATGCTGAGCCACCTAGCTCTCTGGGGAAAAATTTTAGGCAGTTACAAATATGAAGATGTGGAACTAGTGGTGATTTGTCCCAATCAGTGGGGAGGCCAGTGTGGCTAGAGAAAGTGGTGACAATGAGAGCAGAGTAAGGCCTGCAGGCCATGGTGGGAAGGATTTCAATTGTTTCTCTGGATGTCCACAGGAAGGGTGTGCCAGGGCTTGTGTGCTTTGCAGAGAAGTGCCTGCAAGTGGAAAAGGGAGAAGTAGAGACATCATCTCTCTCTAGATGAAGAAGGGTAGTAGTCACGAAGAGAGTGAGAAGTGGCTGGAGTTGGGATATTGTTTGAAGTTATAGCACACAGAATTTGCTGATCAAACTCACGTGAGGCATGAGAGAAGTATGGGCTTCACAGATGGCTGTAAGCTTCTGAACAGAAGGAAGGAATCACCATTAACTGCAATGGTGAAGATCGTGGAAGGAGCAGACTGTGGGCTAAAAGAATTGGGGCTTGAGTTTTGGCTATTTTAACTGTGCAACATCTTAAAAAAACATCCAAGTGGAGATGTAGAATAGGGAACTGGATATTCAAATCTGAGGTCAAAGGAAAGGGCCAGGGAAAGATGCAAATGGAAAGCCCTCAGTGCACAGATAGCAATGCAGAATTAAGAACACTGATGAGATTATTAAGAGACATCCAGGACTCAGCTTTAGGCATCCCAAGATTCAGAAAGTTGAGGAAGGTGTAGTGAAGGATCCCCAAATTAAATTGTTCATGAAGTAGTTCAGAAGGCTAAGGGAAAGGATTGACCAATTGTGCCAAATGCTTGAGAGGGAAGAAGGAAGGGGACAAGCATCTGACTTGCCCCATGGAAGTTCAAAATGAAAAAAAAAAATGGAAGTAGACCAAACTCTTACAACAATCAGGTGGAAATGATATGGGAATAACATGCTTGGAACCCAACTGACTTTCTGGGACATCTTGTGGAATCCCTTCCCCAATCCTGGTGGTTGATGGACAAGCGTCTATCCAACTATGCTCTCCTCACTTGCCCACAGAAATTGTTCTTCGGAGAGTCTTTTCCACTGTAATTCTTGTATAAACCCCCTGTCTCAGAGCCTGTTTCCTTGTAATCCAAACTAAGACATCAGATGGACAAGATAGAGGATAGCAAGAGATCTAAGGGTGTATGCAAGACAGCGATTATAATGTTGATTCACAAAATATAAGCACATTAGGGGAAGAAGTAAGACCTTCAGGGTGGCAGAGGAATACTAGGTAGTAAGTCCAATGGGTTGCAAGTTTCTGGATGCCAGAGTCCCTGTGGCATAGCTGCTGGAGAGTGTGAATGGGGAAGTAACATGCAGAGTGCAGTGCTCAAAATTAAGTGATGGGGTCATTGATAATGATACAGTCTGAGGTTAGATGGTTGCAGGAAGTAGCTGAGATGAGATGGAGGACAGGGTCATTGGTGGTAGGAAGGTCATGAGGCTGAGAGACCAGGGAGGCTATGAGACTGTCTAGAGACAATTGGTAGAGAGTACGCAAAGAGCTGCAAATCCTCATGGAATAAGGGAGAGTGGCCTGAAGGACTAGCGGGTGGTAAGGTGTAGTGGTGTGCACTTCCATGGAATGAAGCTTTATTTTAGGGACGAACAAAGCGTAAGCCTTTGCTTTTTTATGCTAAGCTCCCTTGGTGCATTCAGGTTTTTTGTTCAGTTTCCAGGGCTTCCTTATTTCTTGATTATTCTTCATTCAGATTCTGCCCTCTTTGCACCCTCAGATGAGTAAGACATGGCCCCTAAAACCACAGCTTTGTTTTCACAGAACTGGAGCTTCTGCTTGAAGCAACCTGTTCTGAATTACCAATTTTGCTGCTCTTGGTGAGAGATGCCTACAATGTGAAGGGAATTTTTAATGGACACTGAAACATACACATTTAACTGAATTTATCACTTTCAAGAAAAGGTCATTTCAGGAAGTTCATATACTGCTGAGTGATACTGCCTTTCTTCAAACTCCTTGTTTCTTGTTGAAGTGACCTCAGGCATTCTTTTTTTTAAAATAAATTAATTTTTATAGTGTTCAATTTACCAACATACAGAATAACACCCAGTGCTCATCCTGTCAAGTGTCCCCCTCAGTGCCCGTCACCATTCACCCCCACCCCCCACCCTCCTCCCCTTCCACCACCCCTAGTTCATTTCCCAGAGTTAGGAGTCTTCATGTTCTGTCTCCCTTCCTGATATTTCCCAACATTTCTTTTCCCTTCCTTTATATTCCCTTTCACTATTATTTATATTCCCCAAATGAATGAGAACATACAATGTTTGTCCTTCTCCAATTGACTTACTTCACTCAGCATAATACCCTCCAGGTCCATCCACGTTGAAGCAAATGGTGGGTATTTGTCATTTCTAATGGCTGAGGAATATTCCATTGTATACAGAGACCACATCTTCTTTATCCATCATCTTTCGATGGACACCGAGGCTCCTTCCACAGTTTGGCTATTGTGGACATTGCTGCTAGAAACATCGGGTGCAGGTGTCCCGACGTTTCATTGCATCTGAATCTTTGGGGTAAATCCCCAACAGTGCAATTGCTGGGTCTAGGGTAGGTCTACTTTTAACTCTTTGAGGAACCTCCACACAGTTTTCCAGAGTGGCTGCACCAGTTCACATTCCCACCAACAGTGCAGGAGGGTTCCCTTGTCTCCGCATCCTCTCCAACGTTTGTGGTTTCCTGCCTGGTTAATTTTCCCCATTCTCACTGGTGTGACGTGGGATCTCATTGTGGTTTTGATTTGTATTTCCCTGATGGCAAGTGATGCAGAGCATTTTCTCATGTGCATGTTGGCCATGTCCATGTCTTCCTCTGTGAGATTTCTGTTCATGTCTTTTGCCCATTTCATGATTGGATTGTTTGTTTCTTTGCTGTTGAGTTTAAGAAGTTCTTTATAGATTTTGGAAACTAGCCCTTTATCTGTCAGGTCATTTGCAAATATCTTCTCCCATTCTGTAGGTTGTCTTTGAGTTTTGTTGACTGTATCCGTTGCTGCGCAAAAGCTTCTTATCTTGATGAAATCCCAATAGCTCATTTTTGCTTTTGTTTCTTTTTTCTTCGTGGATTCTTGCAAGAAGTTACTGTGGCCAAGTTCAAAAAGGGTGTAGCCTGTGTTCTCCTCTAGGATTTTGATGGAATCTTGTCTCACATTTAGATCTTTCATCCATTTTGAGTTTATCTTTGTGTCTGGTGCAAGAGAGTGGTCTAGTTTCATTCTTCTGCATGTGGATGTCCAATTTTCCCAGCACCATTTATTGAAGAGACTGTCTTTCTTCCAGTGGATAGTCTTTCCTCCTTTGTCGAATATTAGTTGACCATAAAGTTCAGGGTCCACTTCTGGATTCTCTATTCTGTTCCATTGATCTATGTGTCTGTTTTTGTGCCAGTACCACACTGTCTTGATGACCACAGCTTTGTAGTACAGCCTGAAATCTGGCATTGTGATGCCCCCAGCTATGGTTTTCTTTTTTAAAATTCCCCTGGCTATTCGGGGTCTTTTCTGATTCCACACAAATCTTTAAATAATTTGTTCCAACTCTCTGAAGAAAGTCCATGGTATTTTGATAGGGATTGCATTAAAAGTGTAAATTGCCCTGGGTAACATTGACATTTTCACAATATTAATTCTGCCAATCCATGAGCGTGGTTTATTTTTCCATCTCTTTGTGTTTTCCTCAATTTCTTTCAGAAGTGTTCTATAGTTTTTAGGGTATAGATCCTTTACCTCTTTGGTTAGGTTTATTCCTAGGTGTCTTAGGCTTTTGGGTGCAATTATAAATGGGATTGACACCTTAATTTCTCTTTCTTCAGTCTCATTGTTAGTGTATAGAAATGCCATTGATTTCTGGGCATTGATTTTGTATCCTGTCACGCTACCACATTGCTGTATGAGTTCTAGCAATCTTGGGGTGGAGTCTTTTGGGTTTTCTATGTAGAGTATCATGTCATCTGCGAAGAGGGAGAGTTTGACTTCTTCTTTGCCAATTTGAGTGCCTTTAGTGTCTTTTTGTTGTCTGATTGCTGAGGCGAGGATTTCCAGTACTATGTTGAATAGCAGTGGTGAGAGTGGACATCCCTGTCTTGTTCCTGATCTTAGGGGAAAGGCTCCCAGTGCTTCCCCATTGAGAATGATATTTGCTGTGGCTTTTCATAGATGGCTTTTAAGATGTTGAGGAATGTTCCCTCTATCCCTACACTCTGAAGAGTTTTGATCAGGAATGGATGCTGTATTTTGTCAAATGCTTTCTCTGCATCTAATGAGAGGATCATATGGTTCTTGGTTTTTCTCTTGCTGATATGATGAATCACATTGATTGTTTTATGAGTGTTGAAGCAGCCTTGTGTCCCGGGAATAAATCCTACTTGGTCATAGTGAATAATTTTCTTAATGTGTTGTTGGATCCTATTGGCTAGTATCTTGTTGAGAATTTTTGCATCCATGTTCATCAGGGATATTGGTCTGTAGTTCTCCTTTTTGGTGGGGTCTTTGTCTGGTTTTGGAATTAAGGTGATGCTGGCCTCATAGAACGAATTTGGAAGTACTCCATCTCTTTCCATCTTTCCAAACAGCTTTAGTAGAATAGGTATGGTTTCTTCTTTAAACGTTTGATAGAATTCCCCTGGGAAGCCATCTGGCCCTGGACTCCTGCGTCTTGGGAGGTTTTGGATGACTGCTTCAATTTCCTCCCTGGTTATTGGCCTGTTCAGGTTTTCTATTTCTTCCTGCTCCAGTTTTGGTAGTTTGTGGCTTTCCAGGAATGCTTCCATTTCTTCTAGGTTGCCTAATTTATTGGCGTATAGCTGTTCATAATATGTTTTTAAAATCGTTTGTATTTCCTTGCCACCACTTGTTTTAAAAATAAAGTTTTATTGAAACACAGTCATAGACATTTATTTATGTATCATTTATGGATGCCTAGGGCTACACATAAGCAAAATCAACAGTATGGCACATTTGTGTGAAATATTCTCAAGAGCTTCATTTGAAATTGATTCTGGTATGATTTGAAATTGATTCCTGAATTCAGAGGGCAGGGAGAAACCAAAGAAAGAGGCAGACCACTCCAGGTTGATTGGTAGCAATTTTAATAATCAAAGGGAACTTGCATACAAGATTTTTCTTGGGTGGCAGCAAAATTAATCCCTGCCCCCAGTTACCAAATTTTAAAAGTTAACAAAGAGACCTTAACTAGATTCAGACAAGTATACCATACCACATAGGTGTTCTCTACACCACATCATTACCTTAAGGCTGTGTCCTTGCAGCAGACTCTGGGAGAAGGAAAGGCAAGTACAATCCGAGGACAGAGGAGGGTAAGAAGCCTCTGAGAGCCCTGGTCCAGTCAGATCAATCAGCAATCATGCCTTTCCCATGACATTCCCCAACAGGCACTACCTGTGACAGAGATAACATAGCCCAAAAGTCCTAAAGTGTTTACTCTCTACCCCTTTACAGAAATTTGCCAACCCCTGATGTAGACTGTTTCACCATACAGATTCTCCCTCAACCACCCTTAGCATCTCCCAGTGAACATAGGATCTGTGGCCCAGAAGCAGGCCTTCTGAATTCTGACCCTTTCTCTGCCACTCTCTGCACAAACTTTACCTTCCTGTCCTGCACATGGGATTGGCTAGGCCTACTCTTTGTAGGAACACTTCCTTTAACTTTATATGTTTGCTGTGTGGCCTGTGAATACACATTTGACCAGGCTATGAATGTGCATGGTCTTTCTAAGCAGTGCTGAAGTTTTCCCTGAATAAGTCAGCATTATTATTCAATTCCTCATCTAATCCACATATTAATAAGAAAATGGAAGGACTCTCTTGGAAGTTATTGTCTGAGGGAGAAAACAATTATTTAGAACTCATATTCAGTTAAGTAATCACACTTAATCCCTAGAGAGGTTTTCTCACAGGGCTCATGTTAATGCAATAACATAAATGTACATGTCCACAGCACCTGCTTTGACAAATGGAGAGGAAGTGCCCATTATACAGACCATGTCCAAGCCTGAGCTTGAAAAAAAATTATATCTTACCTTCTTGCTCTTCCCTATCACAAGAAATGACATGCGTTTCCCCGCCCCACATCATGGCAACTGCCCCACTGTCAGGAAGAAGGAGACATTGGGAGCAAAGCTGAACAGAGCCAAACAGCAACAACCACCCTCAGCACCAACATATAACGTAAGCAAATATGTATTCTTGCAAGGCACTAAGACTGTGGGCTTCCTTGTTAGGCAGCAAAGGTGACTAATAGAGACAGAATTATCAGGATTTTCCAGGGTCCTTCTTACCTAAAACAATCTTAATCCTTTGATGACCTCAATGTTTATGGTAACATCTCCAAAATTTATTCTTGAGCTCCAGAACTATTGTCTGCATACCAGTTGTCTTCCTAGCAGGTCCTAGAGGCACCTGAAGTACAATGATCCAAAAACAAACTCATTCTCTTTCCTAAGATACTGCTTTCTTTTCCTAGGGTTCCTGTGGCAGCTTGCATCTGTCTATTTAACTGAGCTGTAACTACACTTCCCAGATCATTGACCCTGTGTAGTTCCAGGATAGCATAGTCACAGAACACATTTGGTGGAAGATTTATAAGGTGTAGCTAAAGTAGCAGCCATGAGCTTTATGCTCCAAAGGTTGGTACGGGGCCGGCTTCTCTTGCAAGTTGCAAGTACAAGTCAGATGATGGGGCCCACCAAGATGGGGCCTTGGTGACTTACTCAGGATCATGCTGATCGTTGGGTCAAAACAGGGAGGCAATTATATTTGTACAGGCAGAACTTTGAGCACTGGCATAGTGCTCACAAGGTGCACTGGGTCAGACCTGGACACACCTGCTCCAAGGGGCAAAGGATGGTAAGGTCTATGGTCATGGTCATCCCAGAGCAACAGGTGAACACAGAAAACTTATTGTAGTCAACATAAAGGAAAAGTACTCTTGGAGCACAGAAGGGGTCAATTGATGAGCCATGCTGGGGACAGTGTGCTGAGCTGGGTAGTGACAGGCTGAGACTCAGGTGGGATTTCCTCAAGTATACTAGGTAATCTTGTCCCAGTACATGACCCCCCAGTTCTTTGGATTTCCCCATGTGTAATGAGGCAAGTGAGACAAATGATAACTCACTCAAGTCCTTTTAAGTTCTGGCATAAACACTATAGTTTTATATTTTGCTGTTCCTTCCACCAGCTGTTTTTGCATTTTCTAATATGGTCTCATTCATTTGGGGAATATAAATAATAGTGAAAGGGAATAGAGGGGAAGGGAGAAGAAATGGGTAGGAAATATCAGAAAGGGAGACAGAACATGGAGACTCCTAACTCTGGGAAATGAACTAGGGGTGGTGGAAGGGGAGGAGGGCGGGGAGTGGAGGTGACTGGGTGGCGGGCACTGAGGGGGGCACTTGACAGGATGAGCACTGGGTGTTGTTCTATATGTTGGCAAATTGAACACCAATAAAAAATAAATTTATTATTTAAAAAATAAATCTAAAAAAGAAAAAAGAAAAAAAAGAAAATCAATTTAGTTGTGCTTTTTTTCCTTCTACTGCCCTCCTTTTCACCACAACCCTGTTTTCAGAATTAGGCAAACTGCATTTGCCACACAAGGTGAAGCTGATTAAAAATGCTAAATGAGACCTTAATGGAGTGTCTACCACCATTTCATCTTGCTTAGCAATGGTGAGCAACCATCAGTCCTCATGCAGAGCTTCCTGCTCAGATCCCAGACACATGCCATCATTAGCAGTCATTAACAGGCACAGAAACAAATCACATTTAGAGGTACATGGTGAGCACTAAAATTACTGATTGGTAGAATGGTTCTGAGAGTCTTGTAGAGACATTGCCCCTGTTTCCCCTTCCATTGCCCCCCACAACTACACAAACTTTGATTAGCATAACTTTAAATTTCTAATACTCACTTCAAGGGCTAGAAAATTTAATTTAAAACACCCCAGGAGGTTCTTTCAAAAATACTCTTTATTTTATAGAAAATCTAGTTTGAATTATAACAAGAAAAATCCCAACTACAGAAAGGAAGCAACAATTCAACAATATTAGTCTCTAGGAATTCAATCAAAATGACACCAAAATAAAGTGGAAAAAAAGAACAACCATAGTTGACCCTTAGCAGTGCTTGACTGTTCTTGAAACATCCTTTTCCTGGATCCTGTGTCAACATTTCCTTAAATCTGTCTTCCTATACCTTTCATCACCCAAGATGCTTCTCAGCCTCTTCCATAGTCACTCCCTAGGCCCTGACGACAAAGGTCTGAACTATTCAAGATGCTACTCTATCCTCCATTTCTCCTTCTTGATGCCTTGCCCTGGCCAACCCCAGCCACAGACACCATCTATATGCCAGAAACTCATCCATTTATGTGCTCAGTACTGACCTCATCTGTGACCTCCAGACCAGCTGACTGCCATCCTACCCTACCTTGATCTTTTCTCTTGGGCATAACAAACTACAGCAAACTTGGCATGTCCAACTGAACTCATCTCATTCCCCACACCAGCTAGGTTCTTCTCCAATGTCCCCATCCTAGTAGAAGCTCCATCAATTCAATCGCACAAGCCAAAATCTAAGAACATCTAAGGATAGATGTACAAGGAAACAATCTTTCCTTATCCCATGGTCATCATCGAGTCAATAGGTATTGGCTTCTAAATTACATAGATAGATAGATAGATAGATAGATAGATAGATAGATAGATAGATAGATAGATAGATAATAGATACATAGATAGATAGATAGATAGATAGATAGATAGATAGATAGAGACAGATGTGGCTGCATGGCTCAGTTGGTTAAGCATCTGCATGCCTTCAGCTCAGGTCATGATCTTAGTTAGGGTCCTGGGATTAAGCCCCATGTCTGGGTCCCTGCTCAGTGGAGGTCTCCTTCTCCCCCACCCTCTGCCCCTCCTCCATGCTTGTGCTCACTCTGACTCTTGCTCTCTCTCACTCTCAAATGAATAAATAAAATCTCAAAAAAAGATAATCTTTCAATACATATATTGAATTTTGTTCCATATAAGTAGTGAATATGCGTCATATTCATAAAAATATATAATCACAAAATTTGGTCATTTATAAGGCCAAAAATTAATGTCAAATAACTCCCTAAAGCAGAAACCAAATGAACCATAATAATTAGCCATGATGCAGTAAAAATTAATATGGACCTCAAATGGATAAGCCTGCAAAAAAATCTTATTAACTCTAAAACATTTTAAAATATTTTTCAGGGGCGCCTGGGTGGCTCAGTCAGTTGAGCATCTGACTCTTAATTTTGGCTCAGGTTATGATCTTGAGGTCCTGGGACTGAGCCCCATGTTGAGCTCCCCACTCAGTGGGAAATATACTTGTCTCCCTATCTCTCTACCCCTCCCCTTGCTCACACTCTTTCTCACTCTCTCTCTTTGAAATAAAAAATTAATTAATTTTAAAATAAAATAAATATATTTTTCAGTAATTCTCAGTCTAAGAAGAAATCAAGATTCCATCAAAATCCTAGAGGACAACACAGGCAACACCCTTTTTGAACTTGGCCACAGTAACTTCTTGCAAGATCCATCCATGAAGCAAAAGAAACAAAAGCAAAAATGAACTATTGGCACTTCAAGATAAGAAGCTTCTGCACAGCAAAAGATACAGTCAACAAAACTCAAAGACAACCTACAGAATGGGAGAAGAGATTTGCAAATGACGTATCAGATAAAGGGCTAGTTTCCAAGATCTATAAAGAACTTATTAAACTCAACAGCAAAGAAACAAACAATCCAATCTTTTGCCCAATGAAATGGGCAAAAGACATGAACAGAAATCTCACAGAGGAAGCATAGACATGGCCAACATGCACATGAGGAAATGCTCCACATCACTGACCATCAGGAAAATACAAATCAGAACCACAATGAGATCCCACCTCACAGCAGTGAGAATGGGAAACATTAACAAGGCAGGAAACCACAAATGTTGGAGAGGATGTGGAGAAAGGGGAACCCTCCTGCACTGTTGGTGGGAATGTGAACTGGTGCAGCCACTCTGGAAAACTGTGTGGAGGTTCCTCAAAGAGTTAAAAATAGACCTGCCCTACGACCCAGCAATTGCACTGCTGGGGATTTACCCCAAAGATACAGATGCAATGAAATGCCGGGACACCTGCACCTCGATGTTTCTAGCAGCAATGTCCACAATAGCCAAACTGTGGAAGGAGCCTCGGTGTCCATCGAAAGATGATGGATAAAGATGTGGTTTATGTATACAATGGAATATTCCTCAGCCATTAGAAATGACAAATACCCACCATGGATGGAACTGGAGGGTATTATGCTGAGTGAAATAAGTCAATTGGAGAAGGACAAACATAATATGTTCTCATTCATTTGGGGAATATAAAAAATAGTGACTGGGAATAAAGGGGAAAGGAGAGAAATGAGTGGGAAATGTCAGAGAGGGAGACAGAACATGAGAGACTCCTAACTCTGGGAAATGAACTAGGGGTGGTGAAAGGGGAGGTGGGCAGGGGGTGGGGGTGACTGGGTGACAGGCACTGAGGGAGGCACTTGATGAGATGAGCACTGGGTGTTATTCTATATGTTGGCGAATTGAACAACAATAAAAAATAAATTTATAAAAAATGATTAATAGCTAGAGTAAAAAAAGAGATCAAAATTGAAATTGAAAACTATTTAGAGGAAAAACAATGGTAAGACTATAGAACAAAACCTACAGCATGGTCAAAGAGGCTCTCAGAGGAATATTCATAGCCATGAGAACATTATCAGATGTGAGAAAGAACAGATCATTGAATCAAGTTTTTCATGCAATGATGTAGATTTTAGAAACACAGTAACAAAATTAAGTCTAGTATAACACAATATATATGCCTATTCCTGATCCTAAAACTATAGAAGGGAACATGTGATAACAATAACCAAACAATGCCAGTTTACTTAGGAATGCAGATGTAAAGATCACAAAATATGCACAAATCAAGTCTAACAATTACCAAATAAGTGCCTGAAATGCAAGGATAATTCAATTTATGTGTTGTCTCTTCCCACATTTCTGAGGTAGAGCTCAGAGCTATGGTACCAGACCATCTATCAGAGCCTTGAGTTTGGATGTGAGCATTGTAAGACCACTCACTCAGGAAGTAAGGAGAAAAGTGAAATGCAGAAAGTATTTCTACAAGGTGGGGAAATTGGCATGAACTCTCTGGTGCCATTAGGTGACCAACCAGCCACCTCAGGAAAGGGAGCAGCTGTGCTTGTTTCTCAGTTTTCCTGAGATCTTCCTCATCACTGTACCTCAGAGGTGTCAGGGACAGGAGGGCTGACTTGTGCAGACCTTCTGTGTACGTTTCCTGCAGGTCAGAATACCTGGCTTGTCATGTGACCTGCCAGACCCACAACCATGGTCATACATCAGGACATGACCTGGAGGGAGAACGAGGCTGAGCCACCACAGCTGGAATTTAACCCTCACTGTGTCCTTTTGTAGGCCCCATTTCTGGATGCTCAGTGACTTCACACTGCTCCTACTTGCCAATCCCCAGTGCCCAGCTCCATCCAACCCTGCCATGCCAGGGAGGCCAATTATGACCAAAGAGAGGAGCAGGGGTGAGTGTATCCCAAGAGCCTCATGTGCAGGACAGAGGACTACCTCTCCAGGTTTTAAGACAGATAAGAAGAGACTGGGAAAAAAAAATTTACCTTAAGGAAAGAATCAGATACACATGTACCTTCCAGGACAACAGGTACAAGAGTAGAGGAAGGGTAGAGCTTGTCCTGAGCCTTCCTGCTTCTTATCATGCCTCAGCATAGACTCTGAGGGCAGGCCTGTGTCCTAGAAGGAAAGAATGTGTGAATTTGGGCACCTTACTACTGTCTAGATATGGAGGGATCCCCCAAGAGTCAGCTTCAGTACCTCTGGATGCAGCAGGCTGACGGATGTTGGGCTCTCAGGGAGACATCCCTCCCTGTCAGGAACTGGCTAGACAGAACAGACATCTCTGGGCAGCAGCAGCAACTGCTTTTGGCAGGAATGGCAAAGACAACATGACCCTGAGTGTTGTCAAGGGAGAACACTGCCACCCAAGCCAAAGCAGCAAGGAAGGAAGTGGCATCCTTAGAAGGGCCGAAAGAACCAGTTCATAACATCCATGAGATGTCCCAGGATTCCCAGAACTGTCTGGGGCTGAATTGTCATAGTTTGGAGCTAGACTGGGTCAGGAATGACGGCTGGTAGTTGTCATATTTTTTAATAAGATATTTGTGTGGGTTTTTTAACATTTAGTTCCACAAGCTCCAGAGCCCTGTGTCTTTACAGTGGGAACTCAGCAAAATCTTGCACAGTGAACAAATTATTCAACACTAAGGCGACCTGGTAAATGAGATTGTAATATTTCCTATTTGTTGTGCTCTTCATTAGATAAAGAGCCTGAGCCTTCATGCTTTCTCATTAGATGCTAGGTGGGGATTATTAACATTTTTGGAATAAGGAAAGTGAGGCCTAAAGCAATCCAGGGTTTACCTAGAGCCATGTAGCTAGTGACTGTGGGTGGAACTCAAACCAAAGTCTCTCTGGATGACCACAGGATGCTTCCATATCTTGACTGTTGTAAATAATGCTGCAATAAACACGGGGGTGCATGTATCTTTTCAAATTAGTATTTTTGTTTTCTTTAGGTAAATACCCAGTAGCAGAAATACTGGATCAAATAACATCTCTATTTTAATGTTTTGAGGAATGTCCATGCTGTTTCCCAGAGTTGCTGCACCAATTTGTATTCCCACCAACAGTACACCAGGGTTCCTTTTTCTCTACATTTTTGCCAACACTTGTTATTTCTTATCTCTTTGATACTAACCATTCTGGCAGGTGTGAGGTGATACCTCATTGAGGTTTTCATTTGCATTTCCTTGGTTAGTGATGTTAAGCATCTTGTCATGTGTCTGTTGGCCATCAAAAAATGAATAGGTAAAGAAGATGTGATATATATATCACATATATATATATATATCACGGAATACTATTCAGACATAAAAAAGGATGAAGTCTTGCCATTTGCAACAACATGAATGGACCTGGAGGATATTGTGCTAAGTGAAATAAGCCAGGCAGAAGGATAAATAATATATGATTTCATATGTATGTGGAATCTAAAAAAAAAAAAAAAAAAAAGAACAAGCAAGTAAACTCTTAAATACAGAAAAGAAACTGGCTGTTGCCAGAGGGGAGTAGGTGGGGGATGTACAAAATAGGTGAAGGGGATCAAGAAGTACAAACTTCCAGTTATGAAATAAGCAAGTCACAAGATGAAAATAACTGCATAAGGATGTAGTCAAAAATATTGTATTCATGTTATATGGTCACACCATGGTGAGCATGGAAGAATGTATAGAATTATAAAATCACTGTTATACACCTGAAACTAATATAATATCGTATGTCAACTATACTTCAATTAAAAACAAACAAGTCTCCTGGCCAAATCTAGACTTCTGCCCTCCTACCTCCCCTCGGAACAAAGGTGCCTCAGGCTAATCCTCAAGAAAGCTGCTCTGCAGTGAGCATGTTTAAAAATGCTATATGGGGGGAAAAAAAGAAATGCTATATGGGAGAGTCACATTGTATGTTAACATGTCAAAGGCCTAGAGAAGTCCTGAAAAAAAGAAACCTCTTAAATATTTCCCTAAGATTTTAGAACACCAACTGATTTCCTTTCTCTGTATCCCCACTAACATCAAGGGAAAAAGAATGTGAAAATCTGTCCTTTACTAAAAGTGAAACTAGGTTACCTTGAGGTATTAATGGTTAATAGTTTAATTTCTCTTCCCAACCTGGAGATTTACTATTTCAATCATCCCCCCCCCTGCCGCCAAAAAAAAAAAAAAAAAATAGAAATTCTGTATGGTGGGAAGTAGAATCAACCAGCTGGCAGGAAGAGGCAATTGCTTTTTGGATAAATGCTCTTGAAACAAACATCTGCCCACAAGGAAGTACTGACAGCCAGTCTTAGGCAGTAGGAGAGGTGGTGATGTGGACCCCTAAGGTAAAGAGGGGCAGACCTGGGGCAGAGACTCAGGTCAGATCCTCAGCTGATCCCTCACATCAGGCATTGGCCACATCTTAATACGTCTGGGGCTCATATTCACCATAGCTGAAATGAGGAATTCTCCAGTCCTTGATGATGCCCACAAATATGGTAATCGTGAGTATTTATTAATCTTCTATTTGTAGAGGAAACTGTAGAGGGTGTTCTTGAGGAGCTTCAGCCTAGGAAAGAAGAGTCAGATGCAGTACATCCTAAAGAACACGGGAAGACAGACGCTGTGGGAATCAGGTAGAACCCCAGGTGTGGCCACAGGCCTTACCTTGGAACAGGTTGCAGCAGTCTGCTTGAGCACAGCTCTTGCCTGAGAGATGATCAAAAGAGGACAAATTTCAAGGCTGGGAGAGACTGAGGTCAGGGGCAGACTGGGGATTCCCAGACCCCAGGTCTGAGAGCCTTCTGGCCAAAGCTGTGCAGTCTGTATTCAGAAGAGCTAATATTAGGTGTAGGTGTAAATTATGGTATTAGTGGACACAATGAAGGCATCCATCCCATATAGGAAAATTTAAAAACAGAATGAGAAAGGAAACTCTTATCCTGGCTGCAGAAGTATGACCTATGATGTAGATCACATCTGTTCTTTGGAGCACAGCTTCAACATGCGACCCAGCCTTTTCACTGAGCTGTGCACTACACTATGCACAAAGTATATTTCCATTTCTTACACACCATCTTCTCTGGCCAATAACTTCTTATGTGAAATAGTACTGAGTGTCAGCACATTCTTCCTTGCTTCTCGAGAATACCTCTCTAAAGGAATAGAGCCAGTGCACACATGAGCTTGAAAATTTAATTCCGTTCCCAAAACACTAAAAGAGGTATCCGTTGCCAATTTCTTTTTCCTAAAAACAGGTCAAAATGTTGACTGGTGTAGAAAATGAGCATAATAGAATGAAAAGTACTATAAACTTGGGTGGGTCCCAGCTTCTCCAAACCTACTTCCTTCTCTATATAGTTGGATTCAGACTGCTAGTCCCTTCTACCCAAATAGTTCCTACTAGAACACCACATCCTAGAGCACTCCCTCTCCCATTTTTTTAAATCATCAAACCTGGGGAAAATGACTTTTATTATCTAAACAGATACATGAATCTGTTTCTGTAAATGGTACATTGAATTATTTTCATTAAGTAGAATTAAATTAATTCACGAGATCCTTGGGGCATTAGTGTAAAATCAGAGAATAAGACTGCATCCTCTTCTTCTCTGAATTGTAAAGAACATCCTCAAATGCTGACATTTTTATGTTGTTTTTAATCATCTCATCATCAAAATGATCATTCTCTTATGCCAATAGTTAGTATTTTAACAATGTGATAAGCTGGTATACAGTATACTACTTTGACTACTGTATTAAAAATAAACATATTTGAAAGAATTCTCATTTTCTAACTGCAAATGTTCATAGTTTTTATTAATTAAAATTTTTTCTTGAGTAAAAAAAAAAAAAAAAGAAAGAAACACCTGCTACTGTAGAAGGCCTGCCTGGGAAAGAATAGGATGGAGGATAGAAGTGCAGAGTCTGGTTGTGGTGGGGAAGAAGAAGACAGAGATTAGGCAGTGGGTGAGACCCCAAAGGGGTGCCAGAGGAGTGGGTGCCAGTCACCCAGTGGAGCCCTGGTGCCTTAAACTTCAGTCCCACTGAGGAAGGCCGTCCTCTCCCTAGTATCTCACTGCCGCCCTCACTCACATGCAGCCATGGAGCCCAGTTCCTCTTCTATCCCAGGGTGAGCCTTTGGGTGACCCTATCCAGTTCTCCAGCCTCTCCCTCTCCTCTCAATCATCCCCATCAGCAAACAGACATGCTCTGGGGTCTCCCTTGGAGAGGAAACCACTCCTTCCAGATACTTTTGCATTTATCTTATTTTTTTCTTCAACAAAACTTTCAAAAGAATTATCTAAAGACTCTGCCACTCCTTCCTCTCTCCCACTGGCTCTTCTGCTTTCTCTAGCTGAGCATGGGCTCCAGCGCACTTGCCCTTTTATGTCTGTACTGACCTCTCACAATGACCAACATGCCCTCCTCCTTAGATTCTCTCTTCTCTTGGACACTATGACAGCATCTCTTCTGCCTTCCCTCCTCTATCTCTGACTTCTTCTTTCAGCCTAATCCTGTATGCACTGTACCTTTCTCCAAAATGCCCTTCTGTCAGTCTTCCTATCACCTCAAGGCCATTGCTCCTGGAGGTCCCTGTGCCCACAGTACAGCTTTTTACATCCCTCAGGACCCAGCACATGGAGGAGATCTTTCCTGACCCCACATCCTAGAGTAGTCCTTCCCCCATTTTTTTTTGCTCAGTCACATTACCCACTTATGTCTACCATACTGTAGTAGGTAATATAATGAATAATTTATATACGTTATTCAATTCCTTACAGTATGTCCTCCTACTTGCAGGAGTCTTATTTTTCTTGCTATCAATTATACCCTGATATTACAGTATGAATATCTTCATATTCACTGAATGGATGCATACATTCATTTATGAAGGCACAAGGAAATTCCACATATCAATTCACATAAGCTGGGTTGTGCTAACAAGGACTAAACAACCCCCAAATTTCTTGGGCTCAAAACAGTAAAGGCATATTTTGTTGCTAACATTGCAAAGCTATTGTGGATTAGCAGGGGAGTTCTCACTATTGTTGTGGAGGAAGCTCGGCAGACAACCAGCAAGCCTTCCAAAAAGGAAGAGGAAACTTGGAAGGTCACATGGCAGCAGTAAAATGCCCCAGCCCCAAGTGGTGCATGTCACCATTTAGAACTCACTCCCAAGATCTGCACAAGGACATGCCAGGCACGAGAAGATGAGGACCAGCCTTCTGTGTGCCTGGAAGGAAAGGCAATCCAGACATCAGAGAAGCAAAGTACTCCCATAGCCATTGTGGGAACATTGGGAGGGGTCAGCTAAAAAGGTGAGAGAAGAGCCAGAAAGCATCCAAAAGGAGGTGGTCAATAATACCCAGTCCTGCAGATGAGGTCTGCAAGTTTTCATTGCACTTGGTGACTCTATCATGTGAAGTTCCAGTGGACTGGGAACTGGAGAAGCCACATTCAGTAGGTTGGGCCAAAGGGAGGCATGAAGAAATGAAAACATGAGAATAGGCAGAACTTTCAGGGACCGTGACTGCTTAGGAGAGATTGAGGCAATAATTAGAGACAGAACGAAAGTGGTAAATCTCTTAGGTCAAGAGACAAGCAGGTATGCACTGTGAGACACATTAGAGACCAAGAGGACACAGAAAGAGATGGCAAAAAGAGGAACCTGTGTCTCTCCTGCAGCCTTGGGGTGGGTGTGGACAGAGGATAGTGAGGGTGACAGTGCTTTGGGGGGGCAGACTGGAAATAGGACAGAGATCCTAAGAGCTCTGGCGGACCCTGACGAGACTCTGATATTTTATCAGCTGTTATGGAATTATTATCCCATGTTCTGCTTACTCAACAAAATCAGAAACTGCAGTTGTGAGAAAAAGAGGCCCAGATGACAAATAACTATTAAAAATTTTTTTCTTGGGTCAACTAATTATTACCCCACCAGAGGTGGGAAGAATTAAAAGGAGAAGGGCATTGTCAATGCAATCAGAGCCGAGATGCTGAGGTTAACCAGAGGAGGAGAAAAAGAGGAAGACACATGTTAGGAATGGTGGAAGATGGAGTGGTCAAAGGTCAGTCCCAAAGGTGGGAAGTCAGGTAGGTGGGGTCAGCACAGAGCCAACTGCCTCTATCCAGCTCAACAAAGAGCAAGGAGGTTGGCAGTGAGAGAGCAACTGGCTCCTATTTCACCAGGGTCAAGGTCAAGGTGACTTTAATAAATGGGTATGTAAAAGGATATTAAAAATAAGACAATGTGCTTGGATGTGATATAAAAGCTAAAGGAATCACTCAACAGAGGAGATGTAAACAATGGAGCTTAATCACCAAGGACCTGACTGGAAAAGGTGTTCCTAAAGCAGTAAAGAGTGGAAGTGCTGGGGTCAGAAGTACTGGGGTGAGGAGCCAGGCCTCACCATACAGCTCAAATGTACCTGAGCCCATGAGTGAGGGCAAAGGGATAAAAAACCTGAGGACATTTATCTCTGTATCCTCTCATCCCTTTGTGTTCACACCCCCACAATCCTCCAAGGAGCCAATTATGCTCAGGGCTGCCCTGGTAATACTTCCCAGAGGAACGCTTCTCACAACTCTGTCCTGGTTACCAAAGACAGACAAGAATGTTGTAGTGTTTCTACCATAAAACCCCTATGTGAATAAAAAATTTTCTTCTTTTTAAAAAAATATTTATTTATTTATTTATTTATTTATTTATTTATTTATTTATTTAAAAGATAAAAATGCCCATGAGAAGGGCAGGGGCAGGAGCAGAAGGAGAGAAACAGACTCCCTGCTGAGCAGGGAGCCCAACATGGGGCTCGACCTGAGCACCCTGGGATCATGACCTGAGCCAAAGGCAGATGCTTAACCAACTGAGCCACCCAGGCATGACAAAAGTTATTTTCTTATGTGAAGAACTTTTGGCAGTCACTCACAAGGGAAGGGTTTTACAAGAGATAGACACCAGCTTGTTGATAGAGATTCCTTTTAAATAAGTGGCCTTTAAAAAGAATTGGAGGTGGGGTGCCTGGGTAGCTCAGCAGCTGAGCATCTGCCTTCACCTCAGGGTATGATCCTGGAGTTTCAGGATCACGTCTCACATCAGGCTCCCTGCATGGGGCCTCCTTCTCCCTCTGCCTGTGTCTCTACCCCCCTCTCTCTCTATCTCTCTCTCATGAATAAATAAATAAATAATTCTTTTAATTAAAAAAAGAATTGGAGGCTTTTTGTGGCTGTTAGCATATAGTTTTAGATAATTATAATGCTGGTGTGTGTATGAGTGCACACCGATGGATTTTTTTTAAAGATGTATTTATTTTAGAAAGAGAGAGAGAGAGCTATTAGGGGTGGGGGAAGAGGGAGAGAGAATCTCAAGTAGATTCCCCACTGAGCACAGAGCCCAATGTAGGGGTTGATCTCACAACTCTGAGATCATGACTTGAGCCAAAATCAATAGCCAAATACTTAACAGACTGAGCTACGCAGGTGCCCCCCACCTGCCGCATTTTTAAGATTTATTTTTTTTAAGATTTTATTTATTTATTCATGAGAGACACAGAGAGAGAGAGAGAGAGGCAGAGACACAACAGAGGGAGAAGTACGCTCCCTGAAAGGAGTAGGATACAGGACTGGATCCCAAGACACCAGGGTCACCACCTGAGCCCAAGACAGACGGTCAAACACTGAGCCACCCAGGCATCCCATGATTTATTTATTTATTTAGAAAGAGAGAGAGAGTTGCGTTTTCTATTCTTGAGCATCATAGGGCAGAAAGGTGGAAACAGAAGAGTTAGGTAGAGAAAGTCAAGCCTGCCACCACTCCAGTTTTTATAGATGTGGAAGAACTAAAGTAACTTCAGGAATGCTTGATTTTAAGCAATGACAAAGACTGAAATTCCTAGGAAAATACATACACTGTGTTGTCATACATTTCCAATATTAAGTTAATGGTATAGATTAACACTAGGCTTTGTTAAGTTTCCTTCCTTAATGCCAAAGTGCACTGTGAAGCTTCCAATGCTAATTCTACCTCAAGTAATTACATTTCTCAACAAAACATAAACAATTTATTTTATTTTAATTTTTAATTTTTTATTGGAGTTCAATTTGCCAACATATAGCATAACACCCAGTGCTCATCCCATCAAGTGCCCCCTTCAGTGACCATCACCCAGTCACCCCTACCCACCGCCCACCTCCCTTCCCACCACCCCTTGTTCGTTTCCCAGAGTTAGGAGTCTCTCATGTTCTCTCTCCCTTTCTGATATTTCTCACTCGTTTTTTTCTCCTTTCCCCTTTATTCCCTTTCGCTATTTTTTATATTCCCCAAATAAATGAGACCATATAATATTTGTCCTTCTCCGATTGGCTTATTTCACTCAGCATAATACCCTCCAGTTCCATCCACGTTGAAGCAAATGGTGGGTATTTGTCACTTCTAATGGCTGAGGAATATTCCATTGTATACATAGACCACATCTTCTTTATCCATCATCTTTCGATGGACACCGAGGCTCCCTCAACAGTTTGGCTATTGTGGCCATTGCTCCTATAAACATTGGGGTGCAGGTGTCCCAGCGTTTCATTGCATCTGTATCTTTGGGGTAAATCCCCAGCAGTGCAATCGCTGGGTCGTGGGGCAGGTCTATTTTTAACTCTTTGAGGAACCTCCACACAGTTTTCCAGAGTGGCTGCACCAGTTCACATTCCCACCAACAGTGCAAGAGGGTTCCCCTACTCCGCATCCTCTCCAACATTTGTGGTTTCCTGCCTTGTTACTTTTCCCCATTCTCACTGGGTGAGGTGGGATCTCATTGTGGTTTTGATTTGTATTTCCCTGATGGCAAGTGATGCGGAGCATTTTCTCATGTGCTTGTTGGCCATGTCCATGTCTTCCTCTGTGAGATTTCTGTTCATGTCTTTTGCCCATTTCATGATTGGATTCTTTGTTTCTTTGGTGTTGAGTTTAATAAGTTCTTTATAGATCTTGGAAACTAGCCCTTTATCTGATACGTCATTTGCAAATATCTTCTCCCATTCTGTACGTTGTCTTGTAGTTTTGTTGACTGTATCCTTTGCTGTGCAAAAGCTTCTTATCTTGATGAAGTCCCAATAGTTCATTTTTGCTTTTGTTTCTCTTGCCTTCATGGATGTATCTTGCAAGAATAATAGTCTCCACATCTCTATGTTAGGTAGAGCTTTTACTTGGACTAAGAGTTAGCTACTCCAAGATTAGGACTTTTAAAATGAGAGGGGCTTGAATAGGGGTAGAATAGCACATAACATTCCTCCAGCCTTATGTTAGATGTTTTATACACATTATATCATTTCATGTCTCCAATGAGTTGGTTAGATAGATGTTAATAATTTATTTGCTTCAACATAAGAAAATAAATTAATGTAAGACACTACATTAATAGAAAAGGGTAGGCGGAACATACTTATGTTATATTATATTATCCAAGGTTGTTGCCTGCTTTCTCCTTTAGGATTCTCATGTATTCCTGTCTCACATTTACATCTTTCATCAATTTTGAGTTTATTTGATGTGTATGATGTAAGAAAATGGTCCAGTTTAATTCTTCTGCATGTTGCTGTGCAATTTTCCAAACATCATTTGTTGAAGGGACTCTCATTTTTCCAACGGATTTTTCACTTCCGGATTCCCTTCAATGTATTCAATTTAATTTTGGTAGCTATACAAGATATGGTATTTGTTTTTTTGTTTTTTTGTTTTTTTCTGCATTGTTTTGTTTTACAATAGTGGCAGTTAATACCTTCTAACACCCAACCAAAATATACCCAGAACCAAGTGAACACTGTGTTGGTTCATTCTATGAGATTATATTCTCTCTTCCCTCCCATTCTGCCCCCCTCTTATCTTGTTTATGTTTCTATGGTCAGTGTTGGGGCTTTATGTAACTGTTGCTGGTTTATATAAATTTGGGATTGACCATCTTCTAATATACAGAAACATACAGAACAAAATACATACAGAACATACATAACAAACAGAACAAAATACACCCAGAACCAAGAAGATCACCCTCCAGGACCCCTCAAATAGAATACATTCTCTCTCCACTACCTCTTCCTTACCATCACTAAACCCCCCCCCCCTTTTTTTTTTCTTTTTCCTCTTTACCTTTTTCTTTTATTTCTTTATCTTTAGTTTTTGGCTTTTTATTTTTACTACTTTGTCTTAAAATTTGTTTTTCATTTTAGTGGTCCTTTTGTTTTATTTTCTTCTGTTCTTTTTCTTTTATTTTCTTCTCTCTGACCTCTTCAGAATCATCAAGGGTTTATTTTACTGGGGTCATGGTTGATATGTTTGACTCAGTCCATTCATACAGCCACTCTGCACTGGAAAAAATTACTGGAAGGAAGAATTCACCACAAAAGAAAGAACAAGAAACAATACTCTCTGCAAAAGAGTTCAAGAATTTGGATCTTAATACAATGTCAGAAATTCAATTCAGAAGTACAATCATAAAGCTCAAGTGGCTCTGGAAAAAAGTGTAAAGGACTCTAGAGACTTCAATACTCCTGAATTGAGAGCTAATCAAGCTGAAATTAAAAATATACTCAATAAGATGCAATCAAAACTGGATGATCTTATTGCTAGGGATAATGAGGTGGAAGAGTGAGTGAGTGACACAGAAAACAAGAAGGAAGCTGAGGAAACAGCTCATGAGGAAAGGCTTAGGGAAACAAATGATAGCTTGAGAAGGAAGAATTGGGATTCCAGAATTGGCTGAGAAAGAGAGAGGACCACAAAGTAAATTTGAACAAATCATAGCTGAGAATTTCACTAATCTGGGGAAGGAAAAAGGCATTCAGATCTAGGAGACAGAGAGGACCCCCTACAAAATCAATGAAAACCACTCACCACCTCAACATTTAATAGTGAAACTTGCCAATTTCAAAGATAAAGAGAAAATTCTTAAAGTACTTTGAGACAAAAGGTTTTTAACTTATAGGGGGAGAAATATCAGATTAAGAGCAGACTTCTCCACAGAGACCTGGCAGGCCAGGAAGGTCTGACATGATCTATTCAGGGTACTAAATGGGAAGAACATGCAGCCAAGAATATTTTATCTAGCACGGCTGTCATTAAGAACAGAAGGATAGATAAATATCTTCCAAGATAGGCAGAAACTGAAAGAATATGTGACCACCAAACCAGTTCTGCAAGAAATATTAGGGAGGACCCTATAAAAGAAAGAGGGAACCCAAAAGAAACAATCTACAAGAAAAGAGACTGAATAAGTATTATGATGACACTGACTTCATATCCTTCAATAGTTACCCTGAACATGAATGGGCTAAATGATCCCATCAAAAGACGCAGGGTATCACTAGATTAAAAAACAGGACCCATCTATATGCTATCTACAAGAGACTCATTTTAAACCTAAGTACACCTCCGGCTTGAAAATGAGGGGTGGAGAACCATTTACCATTCAAATGGTGCTCAAAAGAAAGCAGGAGTAGCAATCCTCAAATCAGATAAGTTAAAGTTTATACCACAGACTATAGTAAGAGATGTAGAGGGAAACTGTATAATATTTAAAGTGTCTATCCAACAAGAGGACCTAACAATCATGAATATTTATGCCCCTAATGTAGGAGCTGACAAGTATATCAGTCAATTAATAACCAAAATAAAGAAATACTTAGATACGACACCAACACTAGGAGACTTCAACACAGCACTTTTAGGAAATGTTGGATCATATAAGCAAAACATCACCAAGGAAACAAGGGCATTAACTCTCTGAAGAAAGCCCATGGTATTTTGATATGGATTGCATTAAACATGTAAACTACCTGGGTAACATTGACATTTTCACAATATTAATTCTTCCAATCCATGAGCATGGAATATTTTTCCATCCCTTTGTGTCTTCCTCAATTTCTTTCAGAAGTGGTCTGTAGTTTTTAGGGGATAGATCCTTTGCCTCTTTGGTTAAGTTTATGCCTACATATCTTATGCTTTGGGTGCAATTTTAAATGGGATTGACTCCTTAATTTCTCTGCCATCAGTCTCATGTTAGTGTATAGAAATGCCATTGATTATCTTAAGATATGTGCGGAATCAGAAAAGAACCCAAATAGCCAGGGGAATGTTAAAAAAGAAAACCAACCACTAGAAATGACAAATACCCACCATTTGCTTCAACGTGGATGGAAATGGAGGGTAATATGCTAACTGATATAAGTCAATTGGAGAAGGACAAACATGATATGGTCTCATTCATTTGGGGAATATAAATAATAGTGAAAGAGAATAGAAGGGAAGGGAGAAGAAATGGGTGGGAAATGTCATAAAGGGAGACAGAACATAAAGACTCCTAACTCTGGGAAACAAACTAGGGGTGGTGGAAGGAGAGAAGGGCGGGGTGAATGGGTGATGGGCACGGAGTGGGGCACTGGACAGGATGAGCACTGGGTGTTATTCTGTATGTTGGCAAATTGAACACCAATAAAAAATAAATTTATTATTAAAAAAAGAAAAGAAAGAAAAAAAGAAAAGAAAGAAAAAAAAGAAAAGAAAAGAAGAAAAGAAAGAAAAGAAAAGAAGAAAAGAAAAGAAAGAAAAGAAAAGAAAAGAGAAGAGAAAAGAAAGAAAAGAAAAGAAAAGAAAAGAAAGAAAAAAAGAAAAGAAAAGAAAAAAGAAAAGAAAAGAAAAGAAAAGAAAAGAAAGAAAAGAAAAGAAAAGAAAAGAAAAGAAAAGAAAAGAAAAGAAAAGAAAACCAGAGCTGGGGAAATCACAATGTCAGATTTCAGGTTGTACTACAAAGCTGTGGTCATCAAGACAGTGTGGTACTGGCACAAAAACAGACACAGATCCATGGAACAGAATAGAGAACCCAGAAGTGGACCCTGAACTTTATGGTCAACTAATATTTGATAAAGGAGGAAAGACTATCCACTGGAAGAAAGACAGTCTCTTCAATAAATGATGCTGGGAAAATTGGACATCCACATGCAGAAGAATGAAACTAGACCACTCTCTTTCACCATACACAAAGATAAACTCAAAATGGATGAAAGATCTAAATGTGAGACAAGATTCCATCAAAATCCTAGAGAAGAACACAGGCAACACCCTTTTTGAACTCGGCCACAGTAACTTCTTACAAGATACATCCATGAAGGCAAGAGAAACAAAAGCAAAAATGAACTATTGGGACTTCATCAAGATAAGAAGCTTTTGCACAGCAAAGGATACAGTCAACAAAACTAAAAGACAACCTACAGAATAGGAGAAGATATTTGCAAATGACCTATTAGATAGAGGGCTAGTAGCCAAGATCCATAAAGAACTTATTAAACTCAACAGCAAAGAAACAAACAATCCCATCATGAAATGGGCAAAAGACATGAAGAGAAATCTCACAGAGGAAGACATAGACATGGCCAACAAGCACATGAGAAAATGCTCCGCATCACTTGCCATCAGGGAAATACAAATCAAAACCACCATGAGATACCACCTCACACCGGTGGGAATGGGGGAAATTAACAAGGCAGGAAACCACAAATGTTGGAGAGGATGCGGAGAAAGGGGAACCCTCCTGCACTGTTGGTGGGAATGTGAACTGGTGCAGCCCCTCTGGAAAACTGTGTGGAGGTTCCTCAAAGAGTTAAAAATAAACCTGCCCTAGGACCCAACAATTGCACTGCTGGGGATTTACCCCAAAGATACAGATGCAATGAAATGCTGAAATGCAATGAAACCTGCACTCAGATGTTTATAGCAGCAATGTCCACAATAGCCAAACAGTGGAAGGAGCCTCGGTGTCCATCAAAAGATGAATGGATAAAGAAAATGTGGTTTATGTATACAATGGAATATTCCTCAGCCATTAGAAATGACAAATACCCACCATTTGCTTCAACATGGATGGAACTGGAGGGTATTATGCTGAGTGGAATAAGTCAATCGGAGAAAGACAAACATTATATGTTCTCATTCATTTAGGGAATATAAATAATAGTGAAAGGGAATATAAAGGAAGGGAGAAGAAATGGGTAGGAAATATCAGAAAGGGAAACAGAACATAAAGACTCCTAACTCTGGGAAGAGAACTAGGGGTGGTGGAAGGGGAGGAGGGCGGGGGGTGGGGGTGACTGTGTGTCGGGCACTGAGGGGGGCACTTGACGGGATGAGCACTGGGTGTTATCTCTATGTTTGCAAATTGAACACCAATAAAAATAAATTTATTATTAAAAAATAATAATAAATAAATAAAATCTTGAAAGAAAAAAGATATTAATTGGGGGAAAAATGAATACCTGAAAGCTCTCTAAAGATTCAATAGATTTTTTGGAAGAATATTCCAATCCTAAGAGTCACATGGCATTGTAAGAGAACCAAATAGTCAAATAAAATTGAAAAATAAGAGCAAAGTCAAAGGACTCCCATATCTTAATTTCAAAACTTACAACATAGCTACAGTAATCAAAACAGTGTGCTTCTGCCATAAGAATATACATATAGAACAATGGATTAGACTTGAAAATCTAGAAATAAGCCTATATATTTGTGGCCAATTAGTTTTATCAATGGTCCCAAGACAATCATCCTATGGGAAAAGAATTGGCAAACAAATGGTGCTTGGACAACTAGACATCCATAAGCAAAAAAAAATGAAATTGGACCTTTATCTCATGCCACATACAAAATAATTCAAAATTGATCAAAGATCTAAATATAGTAGCTAAGATATAAAACTCTGGGATAAAAACATAGAGTCAAATCTCTATACCTTGGATTGGCAATGTACTCTTCAGTATAACCTCAAAAACAGGAGCAACAAAAGAAAAATAGATAAACTGGAGTTGTCTAAATCAAAAACTTGTGGATCAAAGAACATTATCAAGAAAATGAAAAGACAGGACACACTTTTTAGCTCATTCCATGAGACCAGCATTATCCTAATTCCAAACCAAGTTAAAGATATTATGAGAAAGAAAAACTACAAATTGATGCAATGTTGCTACAAAAATCCTCAACAAAACGTTAGAAAATTGAATCCCACAATGTATATAAAATTATATAATGCTACCCAGAGGGATTTATTCCATAAATGTTTATTCAACATTTGGAAATCAATTAGTGTAATTCACCACATCAACAGGCTAAAGAAGAAAATTCATATGATCATATCAAATGATACAGAAAAAAAAGTTTTTATAATATAAAGGAATGAAATACTGATTCATATAACAGCATGAATGAATCTCAGAAACACTATTCAGAGCAAAAAAATCAGACACATAGGAATATATACTGTCAGATTCCATTTACATGAAACACTAAAGAAGATAAGTCTAATCCATAGTGTTAGAAAGTTAGAAATCAAAACTGTTGCTACCTTGGTTTGGAGGGACTTAGCACTTTCTGGGGTGATAGACATGATCTGTGTCATGATAAGGCTGTAAGTTATATGGGCATGTGCATTTATCAAACTCTACACTTAAGATCTGAGCATTTCACTAGGTAAAGAATGCTTCAATAAAATAAGTGTTTTATAAGCAAAAAAAAATGGGCACTTTATAAAGGAATGTTAATAAGTGATTGGCATTATTCTTAATATTTTTGTTTTTTAAAATCAAGAGATTCTTTTTTCAACCAATATAGTGTATTTTAGAGTATCTAGGAAATAGAGGCTACCAATAATTATTTGTTCTTGGGCGAATGCCTGAGTGGGAATGTTCAAAGGTATACTTCAAATTATCTTCGGTTCTCTGAATTGCATTTACTAAACAATAATAATTTCTTTCCATGGTTATTCTGACAAGTAAATAATATATTGTTATACAAACTGCTCTATTAATGGTGGTGGTAGTGGTGGTGGTCAGAGCTGTGATTGAGATTGTGTTGCATGTTGTTGATGCTGTTGAAATCTAATCTCGCCCTCAAGGGTGCCTCCATTTTTCTGGGGAAATAAAACTTTTGCCTCCATACCTCTTCTGTAAGTGGGTCCATATGTAAAAACCTGTGAAGACTAATGGGAAATGATTGTACTATTCTGAAAGTCCTATAAATATAGTTAACACTGAACTTTGGTCTCTCACCCCTTACTCCACAGTGACAGAAGACAAAGAGCCCTTAAATATTTATATGTTCTGTTTAGGGCTCCACTCTGACCGAGATGATTAACAATGTTCCTTGATGTATACAAAATGTAAATTAATATGATAGAGTCCCAGAAAAAGCAAATAAATTGTTGAAAATTAAATCCTATTTTAAATTCATTAAAGAATTGGATATTTATGAATAGCCCTTCCTGTTTCTTTTAGAAAAGTTCTAATATTCACATATTGGGTTTGCTTAAAGACATGAACAATGTAAGTCTTCCTTAATTGCTTTATAACCTTCACAGCCCTGGGATGAGAAATAGAGAGTAACAGACAAGTGAAGGGCACAGGCCCTGACCCTACAGAGCCCCCAAGTAACCATCCTCAGTAGTTCTCAGTTTTCACTTGATATTTTTGTACTTTACAAAGACCCACCTCTTCCACCATTGAGGGAGGTTCCTAAGGGGTTGGTCCTAGGGGAAAAAGCCAGTAGCCTAGATATTCCTAAACCCAAGATGAGAATCTCATTTGTCTTTACTTAGTAAAGTTAGTAAAGTTGCAAGACTTAGTTTTCTTGCAACTCACAAAAAAACTCCTTAGGGTATACAAATCCAGACTATCGGGATTATAATTATTATTATTACTATTTTATGAATGAGCAGAGAATGACAGATCTGAACCCAGAGCCAATTCTTCTAGCTCCAAGGTGGGCTTCCTACCCACAGTTCTTGCCCCATCATACTCATACATCTCTAGATGTATGCTCTAGATCTCAGTTAGTTATACAACCATGTCACTCTGAAACATCAAAAATGTGATATCACCAAACATCCTGAATTATGGGGCAGGAATGTATCTTTTCCTCCAGAGCCTTTAAGCAGGAACATTAGACAAAATAAACTAAAAATTTAAAGAATCATCAAATCAGTTCAATTAATAGTTCTGGAGCAATTAGTACTAAGCACTGAAGTTAAAGTAATGCTTTGAGGAGCTCAGAGTCAAGAAGGCACAAAAGAACAAGTAAATTTCCCCTTGCTGCCACATGCAATAGCCAAAGTATTCAACCTGCCACACAGGAGCAACACAGTATGAGGAGGTCCATGTTATCCATGACCTGCAGGCAGGGGTATGGCATTCTTGTCAAAGTTAAGGGCAAACAGAAGTTCAACAGGATTGCAAGTGGGTGACTGGTGTCTGTCAAGCTGAAGAGTCCCTGAAAGATGAATTCCCTGGAAAGATCTGTGATTCTAATAACTACTCAACATGGCTGAGTTTGAAGCAAATGGCCTGTGGCTCCTTCCATCAGCCCTGCCTAGACAACACCTTGGAAACCACGGATGCCTTGACCCTGGAAGAAGGTCACCCCTTTGCCCTCCTGGAAGAACAGTGGTTCATGTAGAGGAGAAAGGGAAGCAGGAACCCATGCATGCTCCGGCCCCCAGAAAAAAAGGGCTTTAGGCGGGTAGCAGAGCCTCACCATATCAATCCTGGAGGAGAGCTACCTTCCAAGCCTATAACCCGAGGCTGAGCCTACTGCCTGAGGGCTTATCAGTGCCCAGCACCATCTCAGACCCTTCCTGGGAGCCCACATCTTGGGAACTCACCTGTCCTCATCCCCATCTCAGATGCATCTTGAGCTCCATTCTTCCAGTCTAGATCCTTCCTAGGCAGTTCAGGAGGCACCAAGCTCTCTGGGTCACAGTGTGGCACAGCCCCAGAAAAGTATCTGTCTTCTCACCCTCCCTTGCACTGGTCTGCAGGGTTAGCTCAACGCTCACCTCCCCAGGAAGCCTCATCACAGATACGTGGCTTAACATATGTCAGAATCACTTGGCAGGCCCAAACCACCCACTGATATCCCATGTTAGGGGTATAATCTCCCAAATGAAACATTTGTGTCTTTCCACTAAATATTCTTCAAGACATTTATTCATCTTTCCCCATGGACTTCGTGCCAAGATGTTTTTTTGTTTGTTTGTTTGTGTTTGTTTTTGTTTTAGATTATGTTACAGCAGGAGACCTGATTAAATCACTCCTAGACCAGTGTTATTCAACTTTTCATCTCCAGTCTCATCATCATCATCACCATACCACCCCCAAGGAGAAAAATTAAGTTTGATTTTATGAGACAAATAAATGAGAACTGATAGAAAGGGAGTAGGGATAGGTGAAGCAGTTAACAGAGAAAAGAAATAACGTCTAGGGACTACTTTATGTCAAATATGCATTAATTTAATATAAGAAGAGAGAAATTAAATACTAAGGAGTATGAGTTTCTGATAGAGTTGAGCTTTGGAGAATCATGAACAATTGCAATATTTAAGCTTATTTGTCCCTCAAGAACCAATTTTTACTCCTCTGGGGATCATATCACTGTGTTAAGATTCATGGCACACAGAGAAATTTCTAAGTGAACACTAAGGTTAAAATGAGGTCCTAGACCAGCTCTTTCCTCTAGCATGTGTCTCCTGAGATCTGCAGAGGTAGACTGCTCCTGTACCTCTTAGTAGATCCCCAGAACCAATATTTGCAGGTGCCACCTTCTCCCAGCTCCAGCTGGGTGCTCCTCCCAATGCTCTACCACTATTTCAAAACTGGTTTTCTCCAAATTGCAAAACATCTCTGCACAGGCACTAAGCGGTATGCCTGCATCCCATAGATTTGCTATCTATGTCAGGAAAGAATCCTGCTGTTCCCCAGGACCCTGCCCTGCCTAAGAAGCCACCGTAGTCACTTTGCACCTCTGATGTAGGACCCCTTCCCTACACACAGGCCACCCTGACCCCTATGGTGTGGGAGGGATTAACTGAACTGTGAAAGTAGGTAACAGCTCACTGTTTCACAGACTTCTAATTATTTACTAATTAAAAAGAATCACAACTGTTTATTAAGGGGCTGAGTGTATGTTTAATGGTTATCAAGTCTATCTAGGTGATTTTTTTTGGTGGGGAAACTAAATATTACTCGACACTTTACCACAGAGCTTTCTGACAGGGCTTTAAACATCAACCAATTATTTAAAGTATCACATATATTGACTTTTTTTAATTAGAGAGCTCTCCAGAGTGGAGGGAGTATAAAGGAAGAAAGAATGAGGCCATCACAAAGAACACTCCATTTGTCGTAGAATTTGATCTATTTCCTTCCTGCTTTATTAAGACTTTGCTTTGTTTTATGGGTCCTGAGGCCAGGTGTAAATTTGTTTCTAAGACATTGTGTTTGCTTATTTTTTTCTTAGGGCAGAAACCCCTTAATTGGCATTTCTTGATGCAGCCTTCAGGAGAGGGCATGCATTCTGAACAGTTTCATGTTGCTTTTGTAGGATGTAAGGCCTCTGGACACCCACTCTGGTTGTATTGGCAGTACCATGTCAAGGAAGGGAGGAACAAAAGTGTACAAAGCCTTTTCCCAAGGGGAAAAAGTGGAACCACACATTTGAAAATACAGTTACATTTATGGAATTCCCTATACATAAGACGCTGACATGAAGAGAAATCTCACAGAGGAAGACATAGACATGGCCAACAGGCACATGAGAAAATGCTCCGCATCACTTGCCATCAGGGAAATACAAATCAAAACCACAATGAGATCCCACCTCACACCAGTGAGAATGGGGAAAATTAACAAGGCAGGAAACCACAAATGTTGGAGAGGATGCGGAGAAAGGGGAACCCTCCTGCACTGTTGGTGGGAATGTGACCTGGTGCAGCCCCTCTGGAAAACTGTGTGGAGGTTCCTCAAAGAGTTAAAAATAGACCTGCCCTACGACCCAGCAATTGCACTGTTGGGGATTTACCCCAAAGATTCAGATGCAATGAAACCCCGGGACACCTGCACCCCGATGTTTCTAGCAGCAATGGCCACAATAGCCAAACTGTGGGAGGAGCCTCGGTGTCCATCGAAAGATGATGGATAAAGAAGATGTGGTCTATGTATACAATGGAATATTCCTCAGCCATTAGAAACGACAAATACCCACCATTTGCTTCGACGTGGATGGAACTGGAGGGTATTATGCTGAGTGAAGTAAGTCAATCGGAGAAGGACAAACATATGGTACCATTTATCTGGGGAACATAAAAAATAGTGAAAGGGAATAAAAGGGAAATGAGTGAAAATATCCATCAGGATGACAGAACATCAGAGACTCCTAATTCTGGGAAATGAACTAGGGGTGGTAGAAGGGGAGGGGGCGGGGGTGGGAGTGAGTGGGTGACGAGCACTGAGGGGGACACTTGACGGGATGAGCACTGGGTGTTATTCTGTATGTTGGTAAATTGAACACCAATAAAAAATAAATTTATTATTAAAAAGAAAAGATGCTGCTTTTTAAAACAGGAAATGGAAATATACAAGGGACAGTGTTTCTTCCTTCAATCATTCTAGCAGGAAGTTTATTTATGAGCATTGAGCCTCATCCTGAGTACTACAAATACTGCAAGTAAGGCAGAATGGCTGCCATCAAAGAGCTAACAGTCTACCTGGTAAAGATACCAAATAAATATTTAAATAAATGAACACAATAATTTCAGATATGGAGAAGCACAATGGAAAGGATGAAAGATATGTAGTGACATACATAGTTGAGAGCAGCTCCTTATTTCGGATGGCCAAGGAGAGCCTTGCTGAGCTGGTGGCATTTGAGAGGAGACATGAGTAACAAGATAGGTGATTGTATGTGGATATAAAGAAAAAGCATCCCAAGGGGGAAGAACAGCGGGGACTAAGGCTCTTAGACACAGAAGGAATGAGCTCAGCATGTTTGAAAGAGAACAAGAAGGTCCATGTGGATGGGAATGAGGTCAGAGTGCAGGCGGGTCACAGTGAGAAGGCTGAAAGCTGTGCTCTCTCCTTAACGTAATGAGAAGATCCTAGAGGTGGGGTATGGCAGGGTCTCCTTTGTGCTTCAGAAAGAGAACCCTGTCTGCTAAACAATAATTGAGCCATCAGGCACAAGAGAATATAAAAAGACTAGCCAAGAAACTATTGCTGCAGTCCAGGCAGAAAATGTGGTGGGCTTGACCATCTCTGCCCCCATCTTCTTGGAGATACCCTAGTGCTGTTGGGGATGATATCTATGCAGGTGCGTAGTCTGAGCCTCCATTATGAGCAGAAATATTTTTGGCCAAGGCCAAGGAGGAGGTCTCCCCAGAATGCCCACTTTCTGGCTGGCCAGATCCGACAGGCCGATATAGTCTAATGAGCATGGGCAATCTCCTCAATTCTTACACACTCCAACCTCAAAAATACCTTTAATCCTACTAGCCTTGCCACTCCCTCACTCATCCATCTATCCATTTGGAGCCAGGGCTCAACGTAAATAAGAAAGGGAATCAGATCAACTCTACATCCTTAGGACATCCCCTCTGGAAGGAGAGAAGGACATAAGCAGCACCATGTCATAGAGCGTGTGTAACTGAATGCAAGAACATGGCACAGCAAACACTGCAAATACTGCTGGAGACTGCCTGGGACAGTCAGGGAGGACTTCTTAGAGGTGCTTCTTTAGGTGAAGAAGCATGCCAGGCAGAAAAGAATGGGTAAGGGAAGACATAGCTGTTTGTGTAAGGACCCAAGGGCATGAATATCATCCCAGCAGGGAGTGGCAAGAGATAGGGTGGGGCTGCAGCAGTTGGGGTTTATCATGATATTCTTCTAAGCGACTTATTTCTTATAAATTTGCAGAGTCTTAAAAGAGAAAATTACTTTAACATTTGTGGAGTTACATCAAATGGAATATTAAACTGCTCTTAGACCTAAAAGGAGCCTCACACACCATAGTAGAGGGCTTAAACGCAACCATGCTTCCCCTTTACTCCTTGCCAGCAGACTCCAATCTGTTCAGTTTTCCATCCTCCTCCATGCATTCATGTGCTCCAGAGAAAAAGACCCATTCCCAGGACTGAGAGTGGGAAATGCCTGCCAAGCATTTCTCATGCCCGTCATTGGTCTAGGCGTGGACCTGTGATGTAATTTTAGCCACTGAGACACCAGAGAAATTTTCTAAGTTTTTTGGGAAAGTTTTCCACATTGATTAAAAAAAAAAAAAAAAAAAGAACTAAGGGAAGAAACACTCCCTCTTTCATCACTGAAGTCTGGCGTGTTAGCATGTGACACTTGGCACTGTGGCAACCATATTGGGGCCCTGAGAATGATATCACCGACAGGCTGAGAACAACAGAGGGGGAATGTGGACAGAGATAGGAACCATCATTGTGAGACTGGATTCACCAAACCCGGAGCCACTCAACCTCAGGTGACAAGCCTGGAAGGCTGCCTCTGAAGCTCCAGGACACCTGACAGCCCAAGGATACCTGCCTGCCAAAACCCTCCACTTACACATAGGTACAGACTCTAAGCAATTTAACACCCCACATGCAGTTTGTATGTGCCTTTCTATCTGACTCAGGACCAAAGTTCTAGGTTAAAGAGATGTAGCTCTGACTACATGTCTGGTCTTTAACTGGAAGGTCAGGGACATCCCCTGACTAGCCAAGAGGGAACAGAATTTAGATTCATGCACATCACAGCTGGGTGTTTCCAGAAAATGATCTGGCCTCAGAAAATGATCTAGTCCAGCGATCTGCTCCTCAGCTCCCCCCTAGGGAAATAGATCCCACAGTCTGTGATGGAGCTGGGGCTGAGCCCAGAGTACAGGACCTCAGCCAGTGCTCCTACTCTCATACTGGTTCTAGAGAAAGAGACTTTGCAGTCAAGGACATGGCACTGGATCAAGGCCTCACACTGCAACTTACCTAGTACGGTGCCTCAGGCCTCCGCTGTGAACAACACCCGCCCCTCAACAACCATCACAAGGACTGCAGTAATCACATGTGGTAGAAAGGTAGCCAGTGCTCCCCCATCTTTCCTTCTCCTGGGGACACACTTCCCAGCTTCCCTGGAGTTTGGTTGGGTCAGTGGCAGCTGAACACAAGTGGGTACAGCACCTGCAGGCCGGGTCCATCCATGTGAGCCACTCTCGTTACTTTTCTCCCCGACTGTTGGTGCACAGGATACAGAGCACCCAGTGAAGGATGCTGAGGAGGCCCTGGAAGACAGCAATCCTAATAAGTAGGAGCCTGGACTCATCAATCATCAAGTGAAAGTCCATCTTCTGAATCCCTGCTTAGGCTTTAATGTGAGCAAGAAATAAACCTCTATTAGGCTTTGGGTTGCTTGTTACAGCAGCTAACATTAGCAATCCATTATTAATGAATGTCATATAAAACATAATAACAATAATAGGTACTCAAAAAAATTGTGATTTCCCTTTCTAACTTTCCCCTTCTCCTCACTTCCTAGAACACATTCTGCCCCTTTAAAATCAAGGAGCAAGCATTAGTGCGGAGAAGACTAGCAGTAGGCTCCTTTAAGACCCTGCCTGTGGGCTCTGCTCCCCTCAGCTCCTGCTGCTCTTCTCTGAAACCTACAGAAATTTGGGATCTGTACCATGTGGAGAAAGTCTGCACTTCCAGGCACTTCCTCCAACTCCAGTGATGACTCAGGACAGGCATTAGCTTGCCTGGGACCTGGAAAGCATGGCTTTCTTATGTCCTTTTATTGTGACCTCCTTAATTCCCTGTCCCCAGAAGGCTGGGGGAAGCCTGTGCACTGTAAGTGAAGCTCAGTCTTCGAGACCACCCTGAGGATTCTGTCCCATGCCAGGGCCATGGGGTTGAGCATGCCTAGAGGCCCATTTCTGAAAGGATGCTTCCACCCTGAACACCCACACACACAGAAAAAGGGTGGTGTGTGGCCTCACACAGGATAGTATGATGATTCAGAATCTCTTTCTTTAATAGGAATAGGGACGTCAAAAGTTTTTCTTTGTTTTAAACTTATCTTCTTAATTGTCATCGATCCATCCTTACCTACCCATCCAACTGCGTCCAGTTCTCTGACTCCTGCCTTCCCACTCACAGTCCATTTTATCTCAGAACCCAGCACCATTTCAAGGTCCCGGAAAGCATATCCAGACTCTGCATCCAGAAGTTGGCACGCATCCAAACTCTGCTCATAGACAAAGGATAGACAGACAGGAGGAGAATTAAATTGCATATCCCTTGGCCAAACACTTTTTTTTTTTTGCAAGTTCAAATTTATGTTATTGTTTATATTCTTTCTATTCAATGTAATTGCATTAGCAAACATATTTTTCTCCCACAATGGTACTATTGAACAACTCTTTATTATTTCTCACTATTTTGTGATTTTTCCATTTAATATTAGGTATAGGAAATATAGAAAATATGAAAAATATGACAATATTAGCTAATGACCTTCCATTGTAAACATATTTACCTTGAGTCTTTTTTGCGGGAGTGATGATGGATCTTTATTGGCCTATATAAGCTCTCTTGCTCCTTATAATTGAAGCAGAAATTTAAGGGATGGTTATCTATGTTAGTGGTGTGTTTCGTAATAGTGATTCAAAGTTTAACAGAAATTATGAGATTCAGACTTAACATTAATTGACACCATATGCTGTTGTATCCAGGGAATAGTAGGAAGACAGATAATCAGGGCATGAGAAGCAGAAACAGGACATGGACACCCTTCTAGTCATATAATGCACAGGCAAAGTACTTCTTATAGTTAACATATTTTGTCAAATCTAAATTCTTATGAGTCCATAGCCAGCCAAGCAGTAATTCCTAAGAAACTGTTACACTCCCCCTGCCTTTTTTTTTTTTTTTTTTTGGAGTTTTGTTGTCCTTTCCATCATCAGTTCCTAGGGATAAAGTTTTACTTGGGAATATATGAAGTTTAAAGCTTTCCAGAAGAACTTGTGTATTAAAGGGACTCTCTGAAAATAGAATGGATTCACTGTACCAGCATCTTCTTTTCACTGATCAGTACTGATGCTCTTTTGGTAAGAAGGTCCTGATGTATGTTACTTATCAAACTGCAGAGATCATCCTGCTCCAACAAGGAAATACCCCATTCTCTTAACTTAGCTCAAGCACCATTCCTTTCTGCCCCCACCTCACCAGCACCTCCTGGCCCCCACTAGATCAGATATCCTATCCCTCCTGGATTTTTTTTTTTCCCTCCTGGATTTTAAACTCTTGTTAGACATTGCAGTCTTCCTTAAAGCCAGCCCACCCGTGCCACACTGCCACCGCCCTCTAAACTCTTGGGCCCCTCCCCTTCCTCTGTTTTGCAGGGGACTAAGCACTTGCCAGCAGCTGGCCCCAAATCTGCATTATAAGCTCACAGTGAACTGTAGGACTAAGGTCTTGAGCTCCATGTATTCTCCAAGCTCCTGCAGGGAACCAGTACTCTGCCAGAGGAGGATCCTGCAGAACAAAGTGTGTCTCCTCCTTGCTGCAGATTGTTATCCATGCATTTCCCTCAGCCACCCTTTCTCATCTCATGCAGCCAAGAGCTGTACTCACCTGGCCAGGCAGGTACAGTGAGAGCAGAGAGGCTGGACTGCATATTATCCTGAAATAACATGTGGGCTAGCTGAGATAAAAGCAGACAGGTGAGAACTCAGGTGATCTAAGAGGCAGTCAATCATAAGGCAGGAAGGAGAGGGCTACAGGTGGCTCTTGTCTTGTCACCTGACAGCTAAAGTCAAAGGAGGAAGCATCTCACCTGAGTTACAGTCAGGACAACCTACCGCTCATCTGGCATACTTCCCTATCACCCTGCTGATGGCTGGGGCCTGTGGCCTCACACAGCCCAGTGGAGGCTGCAATAGAGGGAAGCCATGGGCCCATGGGGATAGGGAAGGGCAGGATGTGTTACTACAGGCCTTGGGCAGGTGCTAAGGGGAGCATACCCATGCACACTTAGGGCACGAGTGCTCAGGCATCTTACACAGTCGGACTCCAGACCCGTTTCCCAGCTGGGTGCACTCAAGACTTCCTTGGAGAACTTCAGCAGAAGCAGCAAAGACATTTGGTGGAGGGAACACACTCAGCCAGAAACCCAGGGAAGGCCAGTGTGCTGGGGCACGGGGCCTGAGGATTGATACCCAGACAGATCTGGGGAGGAGACCAGATGGTACAGGTTATTATAGACCAGAACAAGGATGTTTGTTTTAACTTAAAAAGAGTAAATAGCCATTGAAGAATTTCTAGTCAAGCAGTGACTTTTGGTTCATAAAGATCTCTTAATGATAGATCAGGCAGAAAGCTGTTTGCATTAGCCCAAATGAGATATTACGGACAATTGGATTGTGGTATTGGCCACGGAGAGGTGCCTGCATTCAAAACATAATTAGGAGAAAGGGTCCATGGGAGTGAAGGAAAAGGCAATGTCCCGGAGGACGCTGAGACTGCTCCTGCTGAGATGGGTAATTGCAGCATAGGCCCAGCTGCATGGGGGAGACCCGTACCCAGGCCAGGGCAGAGCAGCTGGCAGTGCTCTCAGGACATCACAGTGGCAGCTGGATGTGCTGTCCAGAGCCCCAGGGGCAGTCTGGGTGGGTGACATGGGCATGACAGCAGGGTGATAACAAGCACACAGGCCTAGGGGACAGGAGCTGTGGGCTGCCGTGGTCAGGGAGGTGTCCTGGCTGGGCATGACCACATGAAGGGCACCACAGCTGGTGACTGGCAGGGAGAACTGCCCCTTTGGGTTCCAGTAAAGAATATGCTTGCCACTTCTCCGGAGAAGACTTCTCCCTCATCAGCCTCACTCAGAGACTCCTTTAGATGAGGGAAGGTTGACACATGCCCCACCTGCAGATTGATCGATGGGACTAAAAGAAATGCCCAGCCTGAGGGCCACAGGACTTGGGCTTGAGACAGCTCCCTTGACATCAGCTGTAACCCTCATGAATCTTGAGCATTTTGTGCTCTTCGGGTTCTAATCTGCGAGTGGGGAGCTATCTTAGTTTTACCTCTGTGGAAAATTCAGAGAAATCACTTCAAGGCACATTATGAATGATGCATTTATACGGGTCAGGATTTCTAACAATGGATATGAGACCTGAGGTTTGCTCAAAGAGGCCTGACCCTGGAAGAGGGCTCCCTGTGTGCTGGCTCTGACTACTCCGTGGTGTTTGCTATGCAGGAGGACACCATGCAGGTGTGAGGAATAAATTTGAACTCCAGATCTCACTCTGTCTTCCGGAGGTGGGCCCCCGACCACTTGCACCTTCTCACAGTGTGGTAAATCAGGGAATCTTGTGCTTAAACCAGTCATCCCTCTTCACACTCAGTGCACATACACCCCTGGATATGATGTTGCAAAGGCACCATTGGACTACCCAGCTATCAAGTGGAAGCTTTCACTTTGCCTTTTGAAACTTACCCAAGTGTTATGTTATGAGGTTCAAATTAGACCATGAAAAGCATGAACATACCTGAAAAGTGAATGGCATTAAAAGCAATTAGCATATTCTGGGTCTGATTATGGAAAAATGAACAACTTAGGACCTCCTCCTCCCCAAAACTGACTTGAGTAAAAGAAGTGACTCAGTCTAGTAGTGTCAGCCAGGTCCATTAGACTACGATTCTCTGTGTACAATTGATCCTATATGCAATTAAACCAAGGAAATGTGCTGATTCTGACAAGGCTGTCACAATGCAACTGTTCCACCAGACAAACACCCAACATGACATCAGCAGCTACCCGGATCCCTCCCTTTCTCAGTTATTTCTGTGCCCAAAGTTCTCCTTGAGAACCTTCTTGCCAACACATTTTACATCAGGTCTTCATTATGTCCTGAAAGATCATTCATGGGCTTGCTAACCATCGATTTCTATATTCAGGAGAGAAGCACTTTAATTAACAGAACAATGAGAACCTACTGAAATATTTTTCATGGCTCAAATCTGCTGAAGAAATGCAAAATGTTAATTTAGGAAAGTGTCAATATGTTCTCTACAGATAATACACTGCCCGTTACTGGTCCATTTCAAAGGGACTTGAGACACACAGGAGGCATTTGCAGTTATGGCTCTTGTAAGATGCAGATGCCACATCTTTTTGTTAATAAACCCGGACACCCAAATAGTGTAAGCAAGTGATATAAAAGGAACTAACTATCACAGAGTAGGCTTTAGCACGTAGATAATGCAGCATTTCTTCAGACAAACAGGTGGGGGAAGATTTTTTTCTCCAGAAATGTCTTTACAGAAGGGATAGGCGTAGATAAGATCTTTTACATCTGCAGAAGACAGTCCCAAAGTTTGTCTTTCCTGGCACACAGATTAATGATAGTCCAGCTATCCCCATTTTCAATTTATTCCCCACCATGTAGCCTTTTTAAAGGACAGTGTGACTGAGTCACAACCTCAAACCTTCCATGCTTCAGTGGCCCCAAGATGCAGTCCAAACTCCCTGCCATGGCTCAAAAGTTTTGCATAATGTGGGCATGATGGCCCTTCTGCTTCCACAACCTCCATTCTAGATCCAACGGAATCCCCCTTGATTTGCTATGAGCAGCTCAGTTGCACTTCCCAGAATCTGCATTCTGGGGACACAGCCAGTATCACCTGTATCTAGGTCCACAGTAGGCACTCAGAAATATCCGTTGAATAAATGAATAATCAAGTAAATTGAATACTTGACAGAAGCTAGCCCATGTCTCCGACCAGCTGCAACAGGCGCTGTGATGAGAAGCTGGCCTACAAGCACGAAGACAATACAAGGTCTGCTCAGAACAGAAAGGAGAGATACCAGTGGCTGATGTCCAGAGCCAGCCCTGGCCAGCCCCCAGGCTGCACCCGCAGAGCTACCTCACTCCACGCTGCAGCTAACACACAGTTTGAATCAGCAGTGACAGAGCCTATGACAAGCCTGGGAAGGCAGATGACACACTTTCTATTGTAAGAATGTGTTTCCTTCTGCTCTAGTGAGCAGATCAACGGGGCATGACTCTCCTCCTCCTGTGTGGCCAGCACAGTCCATTGGAGAGATAAGGAGGAATAACTGTCCCAGAACATTAGCTGGAGGTGCTCCTGTGGCTCAAAGGTAACTGTCTTCAGGAAAAGAGGACCAAAGCTTTCCGACCCCCAGCCAAGGCAGTTTTCCTGAGAGAAACAGGATCCTGGATGGCTCCAATGATGCCACACCAGAACTGGGCTGTTGCAGTGGGTTGGATGACAGCCTGCATAGCTCTACAGTGGAGAGGCCTCTTCCAGGGAAAGCCCCCCAGAAATAAGGTCCCCTCTGCAGAGCAGTGAACCACAAACTGCACAGTATGATATTATGCTTCCCGAGGCTAGGAATTAGAGTTGATGTCCTCAAGGCCTTGGTCTGGGACTCTCTTTTCTTCTCCTTCTACATCCACATGGCATATGCCCATGCCTCCCAAGTCTGGACTCCAACAGTTTTTTTCACCTGAGTCACAATTAAATACACCATGCCCTGGCCACACAAATGACCTACAGGAGCTTGACCTCAAAACTGAGCTCACATCTTTCTGTGTGCCTCCTTCCAATGAATTGGACTGGCAGTCACCCAGTTTCTCAAATCAAATGCTAGAAAATCATCCTTGACTTCTCCCTCACCCTCTCCCACCCCTATCATACCCAGTCCCCCAATATCATTGACTCTACCTTTCAAAGAACTCACTTATTGATCCTGTGTCTGCAACCAGCTCTCAAAGTTTACCTTCAAAGCTACTGCAACAACTTTCTAAAAGTTTTCCATCTCAATTCTTGTTATTCCACCCACCTTGTGGGCAACTAGGGTGTCCATGTCACTTTGCTACTTGAAATCCTAAGCCTTTCAGCCCCAAGCCCATCCTTCTCTACTCTATTCTGGGACAATAAGGGTGGAAATCTGCAAACAACCATTCCCACTTTATTTAAATAGAGTTTTTACTTTGAAATGGTAGAAATGTTTTGTAACTAGAGTGAAGTTAGTACAACATAGTGAATGTTCTAAGGACCACTGAATTGTTCACTTCTAAATAGTTTTCTGTTATGTGAATTTCACAAATTTCTTAAATATTTAGAATGACCAGTGTGTACAGACTATATATGTAGCCAAAGCCCAAAAGAGCCAAAGAAGTTAACATGATCATCTCTAGGGGACAGGAGTCAGAGATCAGGACGGTGAGAAGTGGACTTCTGTTTTTCTTATCTGACCCAGCAAATTATGAAATGCATCACTTTAATAAAATTAAGAACAAATTTTGCTGAAAAAGGAAGGTAGAAAATATCTTCCAACAGTTGAGTATTCAAGCAATGCAATACCCATAAATCCCGGGGCGGGGGGGTCATGGATTTTTTTAAATGTTTAATGTAATCCATGTAAATGGTTTTCAAAGTTAATGCTCAAAGTTCATAATAACATTTTCCCAACAAGGCAACTAAGAAAAGTGAGTTCTTTACCCCTAGAATTCCTAAAATGTCTAGAGAATTTCCATCAAGGACAACTAGTCTTAGAGAAATTTAAAAGTAGCTTGATACCCCCTGGAAAATCTAAATGGAAAACTGATAGGATTATTTAGATATGTCACAGCAAAAATGTAGCAATTTTGAGAAAGCACCTGCAGTCAGTTGACCTGATGAAGCGAAATTGCCTGTGTGCATGAGCTGTTTCAGATAATTAAATATTATACACTAGCCCTGCCTGAACAGACATGGTAATGGCTGAGGAACAGGAATCATGCCTTCACAGCAGAAAATTCATGAAGTTATTTCAAGAAGGATTATGACTCCAGATTATGATTTAACTAACTGGAATATTCCTGAGACAGCAGAGATCACTTTTACATAATATTTTCAATTTTAAAATGTACTTTATAACTTAATTTGTCTGATAGCCAACAATCTGAATCTTTCATTGGCTTGTGACTGTCCTTCCATCAGGCAATCACACACACACTAACCCTCACATATCCATAACTCAGAAACACGTGGCCCAATTATGTTTAGCCAGATTAAGATGTAAATCTCTTTGCAGTCCCTAATCTCCTTTTAGATGTTTTAGCAGTGAAAGAGCTTGGCGTTGATCAATTTAATATGCAGAGGATCTGGTTGTAACAGGAGTGCCCTTGCTGTTCCCCATGAGCAGTTTAGTCAGCCTCAGGGTGGGATCAGGGAAGGTCCAGGGAGGTACATCCTTAGGAGAGCGTAGAAGAGGAAGAGGAAGCCCCCAGAGGGAGTCAGGTAAGAGTGATGTTATTTAATAGTGAAAGGGAATAGAAGGGAAAGGAGAAGAAATGGGTAGGAAACATCAGAAAGGGAGACAGAACATGAAGACTCCTAACTCTGGGAAACGAACTAGGGGTGATGGAAGGGGAGGAGGGCGGGGGGTGGGGGTGGGGGTGAATGGGTGACCGGCACTGAGGGGGGCACTTGACGGGATGAGCACTGGGTGTTATTCTGTATGTTGGCAAATTGAACACCGATAAAAAATAAATTTATTAAGTTAAAAAAAAAAGAGTGATGTTATTTGAAAACTCTCAAAGGTCTCATGGCTGGGTCATGCCAACCATAGCCAAAAAGGAAGGTGAGCTGAGAACACTGAGGGAAGACAGACAGCATGTCTGGTCAAGAAGCAAGGTTCAGAAATTATTTTAAGATTTGTGTGGAATCAGAAAAGACCCCGAATAGCCAGGGGAATTTTAAAAAAGAAAACCTTAGCTGGGGGCATCACAATGCCAGATTTCAGGTTGTACTACAAAGCTGTGGTCATCAAGACAGTGTGGTACTGGCACAAAAACAGACACATAGATCAATGGAACAGAATAGAGAACCCAGAAGTGGACCCTGAAATGTACGGCCATCTAATATTCGATAAAGGAGGAAAGATTATCCATTGGAAGAAAGACAGTCTCTTCAATAAATGGTGCTGGGAAAATTGGACATCCACATGCAGAAGAATGAAACTGGACCACTCTCTTTCACCATACACAAAGATAAACTCAAAATGGATGAGAGATCTAAATGTGAGACAAGATTCCATCAAAATCCTAGAGGAGAACACAGGCAACACCCTTTTTGAACTTGGCCACAGTAACTTCTTGCAAGATACATCCACGAAGGCAAAAGAAACAAAAGCAAAAATGAACTATTGGGACTTCATCAAGATAAGAAGCTTTTGCACAGCAAAGGATACAGTCAACAAAACTAAAAGACAACCTACAGAATGGGAGAAGATATTTGCAAATGACATATCAGATAAAGGGCTAGTTTCCAAAATCTATAAAGAACTTATTAAACTCAACACCAAAGAAACAAACAATCCAATCATGAAATGGGCAAAAGACATGAACAGAAATCTCACAGAGGAAGACATGGACATGGCCAACATGCACATGAGAAAATGCTCTGCATCACTTGCCATCAGGGAAATACAAATCAAAACCACAATGAGATACCACCTCACACCAGTGAGAATGGGGAAAATTAACAAGGCAGGAAACAACAAATGTTGGAGAGGATGCGGAGAAAAGGGAACCCTCTTACACTGTTGGTGGGAATGTGAACTGGTGCAGCCACTCTGGAAAACTGTGTGGAGGTTCCTCAAAGAGTTAAAAATAGACCTGCCCTACGACCCAGCAATTGCACTGTTGGGGATTTACCCCAAAGATTCAGATGCAATGAAACGTCGGGACACCTGCACCCCGATGTTTCTATCAGCAATGGCCACAATAGCCAAACTGTGGAAGGAGCCTCGGTGTCCATCGAAAGATGAATGGATAAAGAAGATGTGGTTTATGTATACAATGGAATATTACTCAGCAATTAGAAACGACAAATACCCACCATTTGCTTCAACGTGGATGGAACTGGAGGGTATTATGCTGAGTGAAATAAGTCAATCGGAGAAGGACAAACAGTGTATGTTCTCATTCATTTGGGGAATATGAATAATAGTGAAAGGGAATATAAAGGAAGGGAAAAGAAATGTTGGGAAATATCAGGAAGGGAGACAGAACATAAAGACTCCTAACTCGGGGAAACGAACTAGGGGTGGTGGAAGGGGAGGAGGGCGGGTGTTGGAGGGGAATGGGTGACGGGCACTGAGGTGGTCACTTGACGGGATGAGCACTGGGTGTTTTTCTGTATGTTGGTAAATTAAACACCAATAAAAGTTAATTAAAAAAAAAAAAAAAAAAGAAGCAAGGTTCAGGTCTGTGGCCTGGGCATCAGAGGAGGAGTTTAGGGAGCTCATGAGAATGGCAGAAGGTAGGAGGCACCTGTAAGAGGGAAGTTGAATGGTGCATCATGCCACAGAGTGCACTGCAGCTCTTCTGTTACTCTTCCCAGGCCTACCTTCACCAGATTCAACCCCCTTCCCTTCAGAGACCAGACAAGGAGACCGTCCCAGAGACCATTTGTGAGCTGCTCCATCAGTGGGTGAGCCCACTGTGGGGCTAGCTTTGGTCTGCTACTGCCAGACCTGATGGGAAGAGGCCATTTTCCAAGCCAACACAGAACACTCCCTTGCAGCATGTGTGGAAGACACAAAGTGCCCCTCCTCTGTCTCTTCCCAGGAACCTCCTCACCTCAATTCTTGTTATTCCACCCACCCTGTGAGCAACTAGGGTGTCCATGTCACTTTGCTACTTAAAATCCTAAGCCTTTCAGCCCCAAGCCCATCCTTCTCTACTCTATTCTGGGACAATAAGGATGGAAATCTGCAAACAACATGTTTGAAGCCAGTGGTTCTCATACTCCAGCCTGTATCGGAAATACCTAGGGCCATCAAAACACAGAATGCTGGCCACTCCGGGACTGACAATGATGCTAGCTCGGAAACCACATCTTGAATACTCTAAATGTTCTTCCCCATGCATTGGGTGAATTCTCTAGCCTTCAGGCTTCATAGCTGTGTGACCTCAGAGCAGTTCTTTAACGTCTTTTTGCCTCAGTTTCCTTACCTGTACAATAGAGATAATAATTCCCTCCACCTGACAATATTGTTCAAAGGATTGAGTTAATGTACATAAAGATTTAGTGCAGGGCCTGATACATATAAGCACTATATATATATATATGTTTGATGTTCTTATATCCTCCCAGTGTGACAATCCTTTGCACAGGATCAGGTATTTGATGTATTCATGGTGGCTGGTGAGAACCCTGCTAATTTTCTCATAAGAAATGAATCTGGTGCCATTGTTTCGGCCAATATCCTGGTTGACATTTCAATTTCGATGCCAGCTGTGCACCTCTTTTCACAGGTGAGTGAACTAATCAGGCAACTCGAAGTCAGAACTTATCTTCCAAGTGTTTTGTGCTGACATATGCTCTGTAACTCTCATAATTCTCCTCATATATTCTAGGGTCTGGACACTTAACCGAACTGTGCTCCTTTAATCCAATTTTTCAACTTCACACCAGGCTGGGGAGAACTCAGATGCTGTCCTATCCTGTCCACGTGAATTTAAGGGTAATGATTATTTCATTTTTGTTTCATGGTTTTATGTCTTTAAATAAACTATAAGTTCTTTATACACAGAAATCCCTTCTTTTACCCACTGTGCAGGCTAGAAGTGAGATGGAGGCATGTTCTGAAATAGAAAGGTGCTTATGCCTGAATGAATCTATTTGCAGAATGAGAGGTCAGGTGGGCAGAGCAGAGTGGTCTCAGAAAGACACAGCTGGTTTGAAAACCAAGAGGACATGGTCAAAGTACTGATGCTGCCATGCCCTGGTGGACATCCCCTCAACTCACTGGGACTCAGTTCCTTACCTGTAAAGTGGGGATGACATCACTTTCCCAGGCCTCTCAAATACAGGTGGGAGTAAGTGCATGACACAGGTACACTTGGTGCTCAACAAAAGTGGGGATCCTTCCAGCACCCAGTACATGCATCTCCCCAGATACCACAAAGTGGGGCCATGTTGCACCATGTCTGATCCAGCATCTAGCACAGCACCTGACATGTGGGAGGGGCTCAGAAAGTATGTGTGGAATGAGAGGGAAGGGCTTGCAGTTGAATTCTGTGCAGGCACATCCTCCCTGCTGCTAGGGGAAGGAAAGTCAGTCATTCTCCTGCCATTCACTATCTGCATTGGCATATTGATTGCTCTCCCGGGCAATTATAAATTGATCATTTGATGATCTGTTCCAGCATCTTCTCAGTTTTCCTGTTAAGCAGATAGTTATCAAATGTCTAGGCTCATCCTTGCTGAGGGTGGCTGCTCTGTAACTGGAATTCCTTTGGGGGCCTCCAAAGAGAAAAAAAAATCACTGAAAATTTATACTTTTTTGCTCTAAGCTGGGAAAAGTGCTTTCAGCAGACTTTTGATCTGATCCTCTTAAGGGGTAGTTCTCAAAGTGTGGTCCCCAGACCAGCAGCAGCAGCAGCATCTGGAAATCTAGTATAAATGCAAATTCTCAAGATCCAGCCAAGATCTACTGAATCTGACACCTGGGGATGGAGCCCATCAATTTATGTCTCATGAGCCTTCTAGGTGCCTTCTAAGGAACACTAAAGTTTGAGGGCCACTGCTCTGAGAACCTCAAAAAGAAGTAAGAATTGAGACAGCGACACCCTTATTGAAGGTGAAGAAACTCTAAGCCAAATACACATGATTTGTTCAAGATGAATCATTCATTTATTCATTCATTAATTTGTCAAATACTTACTAATTGTCTGCTTTGTTCGCGGCACTGGTCTAGGAATATAGACTACAAGCCCCATATTCAGGAGTTCAGAATGTAGGGTCCCCCAGGATGGGTTGCCTTTGTATGAGATTATTTAGAGTTCAAAACAACCAAAGCCCAAAGATTCAGCAAGAAACTTTGACCCTCCCCCTAACTACCTACAATAATTTAGATAGAGGCCTTGCTACAGGAAGGGAACTATTACTATAGATAATTACATTATAGTATAACTAGGGAAGTAGACAGGGAGTTTAGCCAAGTCTGTTTATTAAAATTCCTCTCTGTGTCCCATTGTTTCTGAGGGTCCCAGCAAGCTTTTGTTTACCAAACATACTCTTTTTCACCTTCCTGTGAACGGTTTTCCTTCCCTTCAAAGTCCCAAACCTCTACCCTCTTCTCTTTAGTTCAGGATGACACATATATCTCATTCTGCTATCTTTGAAATCTCATGTTTATATGGATTCCCAGTATGTAGAAATATAAATTTTATTTTCTCCTGTTAATCTGTCCTATGTCAATTTAATTCTTAGGACAGCTAGAAGATTCTTGAACAGCAGAGTAAAATGTCTTCTCCACAACATCGTCTAGTGAGACAGAACTGCAAAAAAGAGAATTAAAATCTGCTGATGTATTCAGCACATACTCTTGTAACCTGGAAAGGCTAGAGAGCTACCCCAGGACAGGATGGTGAACATAGTTACCACACATCCAGCCTTATAGAGGCTGTGGCTGAGGAGGGAGCCAGACTTCCAGAGAAATGCTCATGCACACTCCTAGAGTAGGCCCAGTGCTACAGAAGCATGCACAGGGCTATGTGGGCAGTGATGTGGCAGGTGGAACTGACCTGATCTGCAAGGTCTGCATGGCTGGCTGTGAGTATGAGGCTTGCGCTGACAGATAGAGGATAGGTGGGAGTAGGAGGTGAAAAGAAGCATCCCACATATATTATATGAAACCTGGTGTGGCCAAGGGCCCTCTTGAACTCAAGAATACTGATTCCAGGTGTCTTGGGGGTCCAAGTGGAGGTGTGGAGATAGCAACTGGATATATGAATCTAGAGCTCCAGCTAGAGACCTGGCTGGAGCAGGTATATGGTAGTCTTCATCCCTGGGGAATAGCTCATGAGACCACTCAGAGAGGGCTGAGGGAGAGGATGGCACTGGCAAAAGTAAGAAGTTCACCTGAGGATAGACTTCCAGCTGGATCCCCTTGTCTGCTTGGTTGGTTGTGGCTCTATAATAGGAGCGAGGAAAGAAGACAGGGTAATACCAGAGAGGTGTTAGTGAAGGGTTCGGCACTGGGGAAAACCCTCTGCCAGAGTAGGTCTCCCAGATACCTGTCTCCCAGCTGTGAAGAGGGCTGGAGGGCAGACAGACATTTCATAAAAATGTCTCTGCTCTGTGTGGGTCCAGGTATCAGACAGTGTTGGTTCAAACCAGCTCTGACCAGGATTTGATCGGTAGCCCCCGGGGGAGCCTAGGTGGCCTCTCACAGCCTTACCTTCCTAGGTGCAGAAGAGAGACAGTCACATAGTTTGCACTGAGGCTACTAGTAACATCCTGCTATGTACAGCACCAGGCGCTGTGCTGGCCCACAAGGGTAATGCATAGTCAATAGTGACTAGACATAAAGCCATCTCACAGGCTCCTCATGTCAACCCACTGTGCAACCATGCAGGCTTCACAAATGTGTTCAATGAGCCACACACTGGGAGAGGACCTCAGCTTAATCACCTTTTTCTTGCCCGAATCCAAAGTATCTTAACCATGAGCTGGAACAACGCTTGTCGCCCTTGGCTTTAAGTGGCCATTCCCTTTAAAAAGGAATCTCTGGATTTTCTAAGGTTCTGGAGTGAGCAAAGCTAGTTTCCCTAAAGAGGCTTACATGCACCTGGCCTGCCCATGCCCTAGTGACGCCACATATGGATAAAACGGCCCTTGCTCTGAGGCACATGCCAGCTGCACTGGCACCGGGGGCGTTCCCTTCTTCCTCCCCACTATTGCTATGCCTGGGTCCATGAGAGGGAAGAAAGGGGCAACAGCCTGCATTTCAACAACCAAAAGACCAAAGATGCCAGTAGTGGCTAAATTCCAAAGAAAGCGACATTCAAAATCTGAGGCTGGTCTCGGGAAGAGAGGCTTCCCTCTCAGAATATCTCCATTAAGGAGCTCTGAAAACTGGCCTCCACAATTATTTCAAGGCTGGACTGTTATCAGTCCTGAACATCTAGGGGCAGCCCTGGTGGCTCAGCGCTTTAATGCCTTCAGCCCAGGGCCTGATCCTGGAGACCCGGGATTGAGTCCCATGTTGGGCTCCCTGCATAGAGCCTGCTTCTCCGTCTGCCTGTGCCTGTGCCTCTCTCTGTCTCTCATGAATAAATAATTAAATCTTTAAAAAAAATCCTGAACATCTAAAACTATATAAATTATACTCTCATTAGGGTCTTAGTAGCTACAGGCTCTGTGCAAAACAGGCCCATTTAAATGTAAATTTTGACATTCAGCCCAAGACTAGAAAGGAAATAGTTTCCACACTAAGCACTGGGAAGGAGATTGAGAATTAAATATTAATTCTTTATGGAGGAAGACTTTTTAATCATGTTTACTTTTAGAACATCATGATTCTGGGTCTTTTTCCCTTCATGGAGAATACTGGATTTTTAATTACCTATCTGAAACTCAGAGCCAGCATCCACACACCTCTCAGGTTCTCCTTTGTGGCCACAGGTAGTATGATTATGTGTAATTTTGTTAAAAGTGGAGCTTCCAGCACTGTTAATTGACAGGGTCCTGGAGACACTGGAGATAATAAAGCAGAAATGAAAACATGTAATTCTGCCTGCAAATGAAGAGAAAAGGCTGCCTTGTGTAATAAAGTGTATGGTGATAGAGCAAACACTCTCTGTAAGACAACAGAAAAGCTTACATCCCTTACTCTTACATATTATGCTCTGTGGAAACAGTACTAGCAGAAATTTGGTCATTTTAGCTAAGGGCAGTGCGATTTTCATCTTATCTTTCAGAGCACGTAGCCTGGGCTCAAATCCCCACACTTCCCTAATTAGCTAGATGACATTCAGTGAGCGATTTAAAGCATCATAGCTACAGTTTGCTCATCTGCAAAGTTGGATGAGAACACCCTGCTGGTATGATGCTGTGAAGGTTCAGCGTGATGGCCTAGGCCAAGGATGAGGACCCTGAGTCCTCACAGAACCTTCTCCAGTTTGCTAGCTACCCACTGGCACGGCCACACAGAGCTCATAGCAGCATAGCAGAGTGCAGAAGGGACCACATTTTGGCTACATTCTGGCTTTTCTTATTAGTAGCTGTGAGACTCTGAGAACATCACACAACTTTCATCACCCCAGCATCCTTGTCTGAAAAATAGACAAACTATGGAAAGAGCTCAGATGCTCATCAATGGATGAATTGACAAGAAGACGTAGTACGTGTGAAATATTAGCCGTCAAAGAGAATGAAATTTTACCATTTGCAATGATGCGAATATGACTAGAGCATATTATGCTAAACAAAAGAAGTCAAAGAAAAACAAATACCGTATTATTTCACTCATATGTCGAACTGAGAAACAAAACAGATAAACATAGGGGAAAGGAAGGAAAAACAAAGTAAAATTTAAAAAATGAGGAGGCAACCCATAAGAGATGCTGAACTATAGGGAACAAACTGAGAGATGGTGGAGGGGGGTTGTGGGGAGATGGGGTATTTGGGCGATTGGGTGATGGGCATTAAGGAAGGCACTTGATATAATGAGCACTGGGTATTATATACAACTGATGAACCACTAGATTCTACCTCTGAAACTAAAACAACAACAACAACAACAACAACAAACAAGCCTTACATTCCAGGGAAGAGCATGGTGGTCAACAGTCAAAAGAGCATCCCAGCACCAGCAAGCTCAGGGTAACAAAAGATCCTATTCTCCCAGAGTTTGGTACCTATGTGACTAGAGAAAGATGGGAGTAGTGAGATGAGCAGGGGCCAAGATCCCAAGCAGAATCTGTATCCCTAGATAAGAAATTTAAACTTCCTTAGGGGAGTGGCTCATCTGCTTGAATCTTGCTCCAGTGTAAGGCAATGGACTGCAGCAGATGCAGTTGCAGCAAGTGGACCCTAGGGGTATTTAACCACCACCACCCACCCCAATCTATGGCTTTTAACATGTAGAATGTTCTGGAATATGTTGGAGAGAGGATAAGAGACACCTTGAGAAATCTAATTACGGATCCTCTTAGTTTGCCAATACCTGTACAGGTAAGGTCTCTCTTAAAGAACCCTTACCATATGCCCTGCTTGCTACACACAGAGTGACAGTATGGTCAGGACAGGCTGGGCTATGCTGAGGTAACAGCCAGCTCCCAATTCCGCCGTCTTAACAACACCAAGTGCACTTTCCATCAGTGCTCTGTGTCTGTCAGGAGCTGTTTGATGGAGGTGGGGGGTGCTATTCCATGCATTCCCTCAAAGAGCTAGCATGAAGGAGGCTCCACTTTTTAGTAGCTGAATCCTCTGAATCTGAACCATCTGGAGTTCCATGTTGTCTCAGAAGACAGAAGCAGCTTCAACATGAGCACTGACTCTAATGCTGTGATAGCTCCTATTCCCACAGCTAGTCACCTGCCCCAGCCTGACAGCAAGGGGCTGGGAAGGGTGTGGGAGCAGACGAGTGTTTGACAACCAGTCCTGACTCCTGCCTCTGCCACAGAGACATACTCTTCCTGGTTGAAAAACAAGAGGCTCAGAAAAGTTAAGTCCCTTGTCCAATATCACATAGAAAGTAATTGTCAGAAACAGGCTGTGTGGCCCCAGAATTCCTGCTTGTAACCGATACACTGTGCTACCTCTCTCACTTTCTGGACCTTGATGTGAATTATTTGGATTCCTGACACACACATAAATCCATACTATAGGGAAAAGGATAGGGAGAGATAAGGAGACATTTCTACTAGGGACCAGGCAGGAGTCGGCATTATGAGCTTGGAGCTGGAGCATACCCAGGCCAGGACTGAAGGCTGAGATGGCCAGGGAAAGGGTGACAGGAAGTAGGATATATCCAGGAGAGGAGAGGCGCCCACACACCAGTAGTGCCCCCTGTGGGCAGCTGAGAATCCCTCTGGGAAGGGAGCAGAAGCTGACAGTGTCCTCCTGAAGAACCCCTGAGCCTCTCACAGCACAGAGACCCATTATATGGAGCTCCGGTGGTTCTGTAGCACAATAGCTCATGTCTACCAGAGCCCTGACTGCAGGTTCACATGAACTGCATGGCTCCAGGGAGAAGGTCTCCCCAGAGAATGAACAGCAAAGTGTTGCTCAGGTGGCTCAGGAGGTCAGGGGCTTCTCCCTAGGTCCTCCCCACAATGGTCCTCCTCAGAGCACTGAAAATGCCCTGTGTGATTGACTTCAGTATCTCCAATACCCACCACAGGGCTTGGGATGACCAGTGCCAGTTACCATCGGATAAGGCATGATGGAAATATGGGTAATGGGCACATGGGGATGCTTAGACAGCACCATCAGACCTCCCCTGTGCCTGTGCTGGTGTAGAGCCACAGAATGTGGTAGTGTAAGGGGCCCATAGAGCCTTGCACGGATACCAGTCTGCTCTTTGGACACAGGTGATTTCTGGAGTCTTCAAGATGTGTCCTGCTATTTCAGAAAGCAGAGGGAATAAGTCAATCGGAGAAGGACAAAAATTATATGGTCTCATTCATTTGGGGAATATAAAAAATAGTGAAAGGGAATAAAGGGGAAAGGAGAAAAAATAAGTGGGAAATATCAGAAAGGGAGACAGAACATGAGAGACTCCTAACTCTGGGAAACGAACTAGGGGTGGTGGGCACTGAGATGGGTACTTGACAGGATGAGCACTGGGTGTTATTCTGTATGTTGGTAAACTGAACACCAATAAAAAATAAATTTATTTAAAAAATAAAATAAAATAAATTTATTTTAAAAAAAATAAAAAATAAAGAAAGCAGAGGGAAGCTCCAGCAGGCAGTGTAAGGAAAATAAAACAGTCTAGAACAAGAATTCAAAAGAAGCAAGTTCTACTTTGCATATTTGTAGTAAAGGAAATTGCTCCCCATGAAATTATATGGACTCCTCTTTTTATAGGCCAGTGTGAGAGTGAGTTGTGAAATACTGGAAATTTCAAGATTTAATTAAAACCCAGTTCACTGCACTGAAGTGAACTTACAAAATATAGCAAAGATTAATGGGAGATATCAAACCAAACTATTTGTGCATGACTTGTTGGGTCATAATTTATGGGAACAAGAGGAAAAGAGCAAGATCATTGCCTTAAAATAAATTCACTGCTTCCCTGGCTAAGTAAAATGGAAATCATAAAAACCCTCGGGTCAGCTCAACCACACTAGGATGACATAGCAGGCCAGCCAAGTAGGTGACAATCAATCATCAGGTGTTTGTCAGGGTGTACTGGATGTTCTGCTGTACTTGCTGGGAGGGGCACTCAGGAGAGGGAAGGAGCCCCTTTCTGTTCTATTGATTCCTCACATGACTACAATGGTGATTATCCACACTTTCTAGGTGAGCAGACTGAGGGTCAGAGGGACCAGTGATTTGCCCAAAGCCACTCTGCTAGGAGGTGGCAGAGCTGGCATTTGGACAAGGCCATCAGGCTCAGAATCCAAGCAGGGACACTTGACTCAGAGCTGGAGCAACTGGTCAGTGGGCCCCCAAAAGACCTTCATGTGCTGATCCATAGACCCCAAGAGTGTCACCCTACATGACAGTTAATTTTATGTGTCAACATAGCTGGGCTATAGTTTCAAGGTACTTGGTCAAACACTATTCTAGGTATTTCTGTGAAGGTATTTTTAGATAAGATTAACATTTAAATCAATGGGCTTTAAGTAAGCAGATTACCCTCCATAATGTGAGTGGGCCTCATCCGATCAGTTGAAGGCCTTAAGAGCAAAGACTGAGACCCCCCAAAGAAGAGAGAATGCTGTCAATAGGTAGCCTTCAGACCTGAGCTGCAACACCAACTCTGCCCTGGGCCTCCAGCCTGCCAGCCCACCCTGTAGACAGTAGGCTTGCCAGCTCCAGTTGAGTGAGCCATTTATTTAAAATAAATCCCTCTGGATAGGTGGGAAAGCAGATAGATGATAGATAGATAAGTAGATAGATAGATAGATGTGGACGGATAGCTTGGTTGATAGATACACAGATGATAGATAAAATCTACCATAAGGATGTATATCTACAGACATAATATATTACCTTGTGTACATAGATTAATATAATATGGAGATCAGCATATGTATGTGTATATATACATATATATGTATATAGATGTTCTGCTTCTTTGGAGAACCTTGGCAATACTCATTATATGGCAAAAAAAGGATTTCACAGTTATGATTAAATTAAAAGCCTTGAGATGGGAGGATATAATCTTGGATTTTTCTCGGCCAGGCCCAGTGCAGTCACAAGTACCTTCCTAAGAGGCAGGCAGAGAATGGAGTGTTGCAGTCATGAGTCTTCTGATGTAGTCACCAGAAGAGGCAAGGAACAGGTTCTCCCCTGGAGTCACTAGAGGGAACATGCCTCTGCTGACACCTTGATTTTGGCCCAGAGATACTGATTTCAGATTTCCAACATCCAGAGGTATGAGAGAAAAATTTCTATTGCTTTAAGCAACCCTGTTTGTGGCAGTTTGTCCCAGCAGCCCCACGAACAGTACACATGCATAACTCTGTGTAACACAGTAACACAGTGGTCACTCTCAGAGAAGGGCAGGAAGCCTGGACAGCTCCTTGCAGGGAGTGGGAGAGGTGCTGTTATGGTATGCTGCCCCTCCCACCTACCCCAAATCCCTATGAATATCCCCTCTGGAAAGCCTCACCTGAGGTCCCACTCTGTCCCCTTTCCTTTCCTGGACAGAGCCAGCCATGGCTACAGCACAGGGGAGCACCTGTGCAGCTCCCAGGCCCATTCTGTCCATCCCCCAACTCACAACAAGGACAGCTAAACTATGCTAGGGGCATGGGGATTTTTGCAGGTGGATTATAAGAGCTATGGAGCCAGGTAGGTGGTGGTGATTTCAAAGTGACCCAGACTGGGAAGGGAAATGAAACCCTCTATATATGTTCATTTTAACAATTATGTCCCAGGTCCCAGGTTGCTAGATACTTGCTCTGTCTTCAATCAACTTTTAACAAAGATGAGTCCCAGATCCCTCTCACACCACCACAGAACTCTGTGACTCAAAAGCAGGACTATGGTGACACCTCCACCCATTCTACCCTCAGTTCATACCTTGAGAAACTCAAACTACAGCTGAGTCCAGGATACAGCTGCTGTGGCCTGCTCAGGAACCTGTCACTTACACCTGCACTAACTGCTCAGAACCCCTTCCTCAGTCCTAAGCAAGCCACTTAGGACCCCCATGGAACCCCAGGTGGGCCCCACTCTGAGTGCTGGCTCTAAGAGTCCAAAGTGGACAGAAGGGGAGAAATGAGGATGCAGGAGGAGAGACACTGTGGTTGATACACACCTATGCAGAGGATGGTAACAACAATGACCACCATCATGGTCTGTGGATAGATCGTCACAGACTCTATACCACTCCCCTCTTCCCCTACACTCTGGTGTAATTTGCCCAGTGTCAGTGTTAATGCAAGTAAATATCTGTCCCTTGTGCTGCCTTGGTGCTCAGAAGACATACCTGGTGCTCAGCTCATGCCTTTTGACTACTGCAATTGTCCCAGGAAAGCCCCATGAAGATATTAGGAGAGGAATGTAACAGAAATAGGCTTGAGGGATCCCTGGGTGGCGCAGCGGTTTGGCGCCTGCCTTTGGCCCAGGGCGCGATCCTGGAGACTCGGGATCGAATCCCACGTCAGGCTCCCGGTGCATGGAGCCTGCTTCTCCCTCTGCCTGTGTCTCTGCCTCTCTCTCTCTCTCACTGTGTGCCTATCATTAAAAAAAAAAAAAAGAAAAAAGAAATAGGCTTGAGCTGTGTCCACCTGACTTCAGAGACATGATTCCAAAAGCCTCACTGCCTTCCCCCAGCATGTCTGAACTCATGTGGGCTTCAGAGAATTCTGTGACTTTAGGCAAGAGCAAGTCACTTGATACACTGGATGCAAAGGTGAGCACAAAGCAGAGGTAAGACCATATGAAGTCATGTGCCAAAGGCCTCCTAACAGAAATGGGAAGTCATATGTCAAATCAGATTACAGAGCTACAGTAATAAAAAACAGTATGGTACTGGCACAACAGTGGAACAGAATGGAAAATGGAGAAATAAGCCCACAACTGTATGTCAATTAATCTTAGACAAAGTGGGAAACAATATCCAATGGGAAAATGTCTCTTCAACAAATGGTGTTGGAAAAACTGGACAGCAACATGCAGAAGAATGAAACTGGACCTCTTTCTTTCACCATACACAAAAATAAGTTCAAAATGATTTAAGGACTTAAATGTGAGAGAGGAAACCATTAAAATCCTAAAGGAGAATACAACTAGTATTAACGGCTTTGACATCAGCCATGGCAACTTCTTTCTAGATGCATCTCCTGAGGCAAGGGAAATAAAAGTAAAAGTAAACTATTGGGACCACATCAAAATAAAAATCTTTTGCAGTGAAAGAAACAACCAACAAAACTAAAAGACAACCTACAGAATGGGAGAAGATTATTTGTAAGTGACATATCTGATAAAGGGTTAGTATCCAACATATAAACTTATAAAGCTCAACACCCCCCAAATGAATAATTCAATTAAAAATGAACAGAAGACATACAGATGCCTAAGAGACACATAAAAAGATGTTCATCATCACTCATCATTAGGGAAATGCAAATCAAAACTACAGTGAGATATCACCTCACATCTGTCAGAATGGCTAAAATCAACAATACAGGAAACAACAGGTGTTGGCAAGGATGTGGAGAAACGGAACCCTGTTAACGATATTAGTGGGAATTTAAACTGGTCCAATCACCATGGAAAACATTGTGTGCAGGTTCCTCAAAAAGTTAAAAATAGAACTACCCTATGATCCCATAACCACACTACCGGGTATTTAACCAAAGAACACACAAACACTCATTCAAAAGGATACAGGCACGCCAATATTGATAACAGCACTATTTACAGTACCAACATACAGAAGCAGTTGAAGTATCCATCCATAGGTAAATGATAAAGAAGATGTGGTATATTATACGATGGAATATTAACAACCCTTTAAAAGAATGAAATCTTGCCATCTGCAACAGTATGGATGGAGCTAGAGTATTATGCGAAGCAAAATAAATCAGAGAAAGACATAATATGATTTCACTCATATATGCACTTTAAGAAACAAAACAAATAAGCAAAGGTGGGGAGAGTAAGTGAGGCACAAACAAAGAAACAGACTATTAATTACAGAAAACAAACCTGCAGTTACCTGAGGGGAGGTGAGTTGAAGGATGGGTGGAATAGGTTTTGGGGATTAAGGAACGCATTTGTTGAGGTGATGACTGGGTGATTGTATGGAAGACCTGAATACTTTATTGTACACCTGAAACTAATATAATACTATGATAACTAACTGTAATTAAAATAAAAAATGCACTGTTGTATCTTATTGGCTATCTTGTTGAGAATTTTTGCATCCATGTTCATCAGGGATATTGGTCTATAATTCTCCTTTTTGGTGGGGTCTTTGTCTAATTTTGGGAATAAGGTGATGCTGGCCTCATGGAACGAGTTTGGAAGTACTCCATCTCTTTCGATCCTTTGAAACAGCTCTAGTAGAATAGGTATGGTTTCTTCTTTAAACGTTTGATAGAATTCCCCTGGGAACCCATCTGGCCCTGGACTTTTGTGCCTTGGGAGGTTTTTGATGACTGCTTCAATTTCCTCCATGGTTATCGGCATGTTCAGGTTTTCTATTTTTTCCTGTTCCAGTTTTGGTAGTTTGTGGTTTTCAGAAATGCATCCATTTCTTCTGGATTGCCTAATTTGTTGGCATAGAGCTGCTCATAATATATTTTTTAAATTGTTTGTATTCCCTTGGTATTGGTTGTGATCTCTCCTTTTTTATTTGTGATTTTACTAATTTCAGTCTGCTCTCTTTTGACTTTAATAAAGATGGCTACCTCATTAAATCTTTTAAGGAACCAACTTCTGGTTTTGTTCATCTGTTCCACAGTTCTTCTGGTCTCCGTTTCATTGAGTTCTCAAATGTTTATTAACTCTCTTCTTCTGCTGTGGTAGGTTTTATTTGCTGTTTTTTCAACAGCTCCTTTAGGTGCAAGGTTAGCTTTTGTTTTTTTGTTTGTATGTTTGTTTGTTTGTTTTGTTGTTGTTGTTGTGGACTGTGGGTGTTTTATTTCTGGAGCTGTTGCAAAATTGGAACAACAAATAAAACATCTTAAAATGGAAATAACCTTACCCATTGCACCAAAGATGTAAACACACACTAGCGTTCAACAATCTGTTACAAATATAGACAGCAAATAGGCATTGAATACTTAGCATAAATATTTTCTACTCTTTCAGCAGCTAACAATAAACATGAAGAACACATTCATAGAATGAAAAAGGAAAAAAACGTCTGTAGTATCCTTGATGGGACTATAAGCCAATTTCACCTTAAAGTCTGAAATTCCAGGAGCAGATGGTCCGGCGATGCCAGCAGTGACCATTTTATCATCAGCATATGGAAAGGGGGATCTCATACTGTACAGTCACAGTGCTGCCATTTCTGATCCAGGAAGGTTAGCTTTAGTATTTGAGTTTTTTCCAGTTTTTTGAGGGATGCTTGTATTGGGATATGGGACACAAGGCTGGTTCAACACTCCTAAAGCAATCAATGTGAGATCATATCAACAAGAGAAAATAGAAGAACCATATGATCCTCTCAGTAGATGAAGAGAAAGCCTTTGACAACATACAGCATCCATTCCTGATAAAAACTATTCAGAATGTAGGGATAGAGGGAACATTCCTCAGCATCTTAAAAGCCATCTACGAAAAGCCTGCAGCAAATATCATTCTCAATGGGGAAACATTGGGAGCCTTTCCCAAGATCAGGAACATGACAGGGATGTCCACTCTAAGTACTGGTACTCAACATAGTACTAGAAGTCCTAACATCAGCAATCAGACAATGAAAAGAAATAAAAGGCATTAAAATTGACAAAGAAGAAGTCAAAGTCTCCCTCTTCCAAGATGACATGATACTGTATGGAGAAAACCCAAAAGGCTTCACCTCAAGATTACTATAACTCACACAGTAATTTGGCAGTGTGGCAGGATACAAAATCAAAGCCCAGAAATAAATGGCATTTCCCTACAGTAACAATGAGACTACAGAAAGGGAAATTAAGGAGTCAATCGATTTATAATTGCACCCAAAAGCATAAGACACCTAGGAATAAACCTAACCAAAGGGGTAAAGGGTCCATACCCTAAAAACTACAGAACACTTCTGAAAGAAATTGAGGAAGACACAACGAGATAGAAAAGTATTCCATGCTCATGGATTGGAAGAATTAATATTGTGAAAATGTCAATGCTACCCAGGGCAATTTACACGTTTAATGCAATCCCTATCAAAATACCATGGACTTTCTTCACAGAGGTAGAACAAATTATTTTAAGACTTGTGTGGAATCTGAAAAGACCCCGAATAGCCAGGGGAATATTAAAAAAGAAAACCAGAGGTGGGGCATCACGATGCCAGATTTCAGGTTGTACTACAAAGCTGTGGTCATCAAGACGGAGTGGTACTGGCACAAAAACAGACACATAGATCAATGGAACAGAAGAGAGAACCCAGAAATGGGCCCTCAACTCTATGATCAACTAATATTCGACAAAGCAGGAAAGACTATCCATTGGAAAAAAAGTCTCTTTAATAAATGGTGCTGGGAAAATTGTATATCCACATGCAGAAGAATGAAACTAGACCATTCTCTTACATCATACACAAAGATAAACTCAAAATGAATGGAAAATCTAAATGTGAGCGAAGAATCCATCAACAACCTAGAGGACAACACAGGTAACTCCCTTTTTGAACCTGGTCACAGCAACGTCTTGCAAGATTCATCCATGAAGGCAAGTGAAACAAAAACAAAAATGAACTGTTGGGACTTCATCAAGATAAAAAGCTTCTGCACTCAAAAGAATGACCAAACAAAACTAAACAACAACCTACAGAATGGGATAAGATATTTGCAAATGACATGTCAGATAAAGGGCTAGTATCCAAGATCTATAAAGAACTTACGAAACTCAACAGCAAAGAGACATGGACAAAAGACATGAAGAGAAATCTCACAGAGGAAGACATGCACATGGCCAACACGCACATGAGAAAATGCTCTGCATCACTGGCCATTAGGGAAATACAAATCAAAACCACAATGAGATCCCACCTCACACCAGTGAGAATGGGGAAAATTAACAAGGCAGGAAACAACAAATGTTGGAGAGGATGCGGAGGAAGGGGAACCCTCCTGCACTGTTGGTGGGAATGTGAACTGGTGCAGCCACTCTGGAAAACTGTGTGGAGGTTCGTCAAAGAGTTAAAAATAGATCTGCCCTACCAGACAACAATTGCAAAACTGGGGATTTACCCCATAGATACAGATGCAATGAAATGCGGGAATACCAGCACCCCAATATTTATGGCAGCAATGTCCACAATAGCCAAAGTGTAGAAGGAGCCTCAGTGTCCATTGAAAGCTGATGGATAAAGAAGATGTGGTCTATGTATACAATGGAATATTCTTCAGCCATTAGAAACGACAAAAACCCACCATTTGCTTCAATGTGGATGGAACTGGAGGGTATTTTGCTGAGTGAAATAAGCCAATCAGAAAAGGACAAACATTATATGGTCTCATTCATTTAGGGAATATAAAAAACAGTTAAAGGGAATATAGGGGAAAGTAGAGAAAATGAGTGAAAATATCAGTGAGGATGACAAAACATGAGAGACACTTAACTCTGGGAAATGAACATGGGGTAGTGGAAAGGGAGGTTGGCGTGAGATCGGGGTGACTGGGTGATGGGCACTTGGTAGGATGAGCACTGGATGTTATGCTATATGTTGGCAAATTGAACTCCTATAAAAAAAAGAAATCAATAACAAAGATAAATATAAAATCCCCAATATTTGGAAAATAAGTAAAACACTTTTGAATAATAAATCAATGTGTTAAAAAATTAATATGACATTTCAAAGTTTGTGGATATAAGTAGATTCAAAATTAGAATTAAATAGCCACAAATCTATATATCAGAAGAGATGCTAAAAAAAAAAAAAAAGGATCTAAGGAGCTTCTTAAAAAAAAGTGAAGTAAAAAATGAATCAGTAAAAAAAAAAAAGTTAAGAATGCAAATTAAAGTGGACAGAAATGTATAATACAGAAAATCAACATCATCAAGTATTTTTTTCAATTCTAAACTATCTAAACAAGTCAAGAAAAAGAGAAGGCAATTTCCACATTAACATGGTAGAGTAGGGGAGGAGGAGCAAGAGGGCGGAAGAGTAGGGTCCCCAAGTCACCTGTCCCCACCAAATGACCTAGATAACCTTCAAATCATCCTGAAAATCTACGAATTCGGCCTGAGATTTAAAGAGAGACCAGCTGGAATGCTGCAGTGAGAAGAGTTCGCGCCTCTATCAAGGTAGGAAGACGGGGAAAAAGAAATAAAGACACAAAAGGCCTCCAAGGGGGAGGGGACCCGCCAGGAGCCGGGCTGAGGCCGGGGCGAGAGTCCCCAGGACAGGAGAGCCCCGTCCCGGAGGAGCAGGAGCTGCACCAACCTTCCCGGGCGGAAAGGGGCCCGCAGGGAGTTAGAGCAGGACCCAGGAGGGCAGGGATGCCCTCGGGCTCCCGGGGACACTAACAGGCACCTGCGCCCCGGGAGATGCCCCGAGCTCCCTAAGGGCTGCAGCGCTCGGCGGGACCCGGAGCAGCTCGGAGGGGCTCGGGCGGCGGCTCCGCGGAGGGGGCTGCGGGGCGGGAGCGAATCCAACAGCGCAGGCCCCGGAGCACAGGGCCCCGGGACACAGCCCAGGATCCGGCCTCCCCCGGGACAGGCAGAGGCCAGGAGGGCCCAGGACTGCGAGGATGCTCCTGCCCCAGCTGACCAGATCAGCGGCCCCGCCCCGGAGCCTCCAGGCCCTGCAGACGGAGATCCCCGGAGCTACTGCGGGAGCTGACTCCAGGGCTGCAGAGCTGGCCCCGCCACTGTGGCTTCCTCCCGGGGCCTCACGGGGTGAACACCCCCCACTGAGCCCCGAACCGGGCAGGGGCAGAGCAGCTCCCCCAAGTGCTAACACCTGAGAATCAGCACAGCAGGCCTCTCCACAGAAGACCAGCTGGACGGACCAGTTCCAGGGGAAGTCAAGGGACTTAGAGTATACAGAAAAAGAAGATACTCCCCCGTGTTTTCTGTTTTGTTTTTGTTTTTTGCTTTTTGGTTTTTTTTTTTTTTTTGGTTTTTTTTTTTTTGCTTTTTGATTTCTGTTTGCTTCCCCCACCTTTTTTTCTTTCTTTTTTCTCTCTATTTCTTTTCTTTTTTTCCCTCTTTTTTCTTCCTTTTTTCTTTTTTCTTTTTTCTTTTCTTTCCTTCTTTCTCTTCTGTCTTTTTCTCCTTGTCCCAAAAGAACTTGTTTTTGGCCACTCTGCACTGAGTAAAATGACCAGAAGAAAACCTCATCTCAAAAGAAAGAATCAGAAACAGTCCTCTCTCCCACAGAGTTACAAAATTTGGATTACAATTCAGTGTCAGAAAGCCAATTCAGAAGCACTATTATACAGCTCCTGCTGGCTCTAGAAAAAAGCATAAAGGACTCAAGAGATTTCATGACTGCAGAATTTAGATCTAATCAGGCAGAAATTAAAAATCAATTGAATGACATGCAACCCAAACTAGAAGTCCTAATGACGAAGGTTAACGAGGTGGAAGAAGGAGTGAGTGACATAGAAGACAAGTTGATGGCAAAGAGGGAAACTGAGGAAAAAAGAGACAATTAAAAGACCATGAGGATAGATTAAGGGAAATAAACGACAGCCTGAGGAAGAAAAACCTGCGTTTAATTGGGGTTCCCGAGGGCACGGAAAGGGACAGAGGTCCAGAATATGTATTTGAACAAATCCTAGGTGAAAATATTCCTAATCTGGGAAGGGAAACAGGCATTCAGATCCAGGAAAAAGAAAGATCCCCACCAAAAATCAATAAAATCCGTTCAACACCTCGACATTTAATAGTTAAGTTTGCAAATTCAAAAGATAAAGAGAATATCTGTAAAGCAGCAAGAAACAAGAAATCCCTAACTTTTATGGGGAGAAGTATTAGGGTAACAGCAGACCTCTCCACAGACCTGGGAGATCAGAAAGGGCAGGAAGGATATATTCAAGGTCCTAAATGAGAAGAACATGCAACCAAGAATACTTTATCCAGCAAGGCTTCCAAGAAAGGAAGGAACTGAAAGAATATCTGACCTCCAAACCAGCTCTGCAAGAAATTTTAAGGGGGACTCTTAAAATTCCCCTTTAAGATGAAGTCCAGTGGAACAATCCACAAAAACAAGGACTGAATAGTTATCATGATGACACTAAACTCATATCTGTCAATAGTAACTCTGAATGTGAATGAGCTTAATGACCCCATCAAAAGGCGCAGGGTGTCATACTGGATAAAAAAGCAGGACCCATCTATTTGCTGTCTACAAGAGACTCATTTTAGACAGAAGGACACCTACAGCCTAAAATAAAAGGTTGGAGAACCATTTACCACTCAAATGATCCTCAAAAGAAAGCAGGGGTAGCCATCCTTATATCAGATAAACTAAAATTTACCCCGAAGACTGTAGTGAGAGATGAAGAGGGACACTATATCATATTTAAAGGATCTATCCAACAAGAGGACTTAACGATCCTCAATAAATATGCCCCAAATGTGGGAGCTGCCAAATATATCAATCAATTAATAACCAAAATTAAGACATACTTGGATAGTAATACACTTATACTTGGTGACTTCAATCTAGCACTTTCTACACTTGATAGGTCTTCTAAACACAACATCTCCAAAGAAACGAGAGCTTTAAATGATACACTGGACCAGATGGATTTCACAGATATCTACAGAACTTTACATCCAAACTCAACTGAATACACATTCTTCTCAAGTGCACATGGAACTTTCTCCAGAATAGACCACATACTGGGTCACAAATCGGGTCTGAACCGACACCAAAAGATTGGGATCATCCCCTGCATATTCTCAGACCATAATGCCATGAAGTTAGAACTAAATCACAACAAGAAGTTTGGAAGGACTTCAAACATGCGGAGGTTAAGGACCATATTGCTAAAAGATGAAAGGGTCAACCAGGAAATTAGGGAAGAATTAAAAAGATTCATGGAAACTAATGAGAATGAAGGTACAACCATTCAAAATCTTTGGGATGCAGCAAAATCAGTCCTGAGGGGGAAACACATCACAATATAGGCATCCATCCTAAAACTGTAAAGAACTCAAATACAAAAGCTAATCTTAGAGAAAAAACAGCAAATAGATCCTACACCCAGCAGAAGAAAGTTAATAAAGATTGGAGCAGAACTCAACAAAATAGAGATCAGAAGAACTATGGAGCAGAACAAAAAAACCAGGAGTTAGATTTTTGAAAAAATTAATAAGAGAGATAAACGATTAGCCAGCCTTATTTAAAAAGAAGAGAGAGAAGACTCAAATTAATAAAGTCATGAATGAGAAAGGAGAGATCACTACCAACACCAAGGAAAGACAAACGATTTTAAAAACATATTAAGAACAGGTATAAGCCAATTAATTAGGCAATCTAGAAGAAATGGACGCATTCCTGGAACACCACAAACTGCCAAAACTGAACAGGAAGAAGTAGAAAACCTGAACAGGCAGGAAGGAAATTGAAGCAGTCATCAAATACCTCCCAAGACACAAAAGTCCAGGGCCAGACGGCTTCCCAGGGGAATTCTATCAAAAGTTTAAAGAAGAAATCATACCTATTCTACTAAAGCTGTTTGGAAAGATAGAAAGAGATGGAGTACTTCCAAATTCGTTCTACGAGGCCAGCATCACCTTAATTCCAAAACCAGACAAAGACCCCACCAAAAAGGAGAATTACAGACCAATATCTTTGATGAACATGGATGCAAAACTTCTCAACATGATCCTACCAATAGGATCCAACAGTACATTAAGAAAATTATTCACCATGACCCAGTAGGATTTATCCCCGGGACACAAGGCTGGTTCAACACTCGTAAAATAATCAATGTGATTCATCATATCAGCAAGAGAAAACCAAGAACCTTATGGTCCTCTCATTAGATACAGAGAAAGCATTTGACAAAATACAGCATCCATTCCTGATCAAAACTCTTCAGAGTGTTGGGATAGAGGGAACATTCCTCAGCATCTTAAAAGCCATCTACAAAAAACCCACAGCAGATGTAATTCTCAATGGGGAAGCACTGGGAGCCTTTCCCCTAAGATCAGGAACAAGACAGGGATGTCCACTCTCACCACTGCTATTCAACATAGTACTGGAAGTCCTCGCCTCAGCAATCAGACAACAAAAAGACACTAAAGGCATTCAAATTGGCAAAGAAGAAGTCAAACTCTCCCTCTGCGCAGATGACATGATACTCTACATAGAAAACCCAAAAGACTCCACCTCAAGATTGCTAGAACTCATACAGCAACTTGGCAGTGTGGCAGGATACAAAATCAATGCCCAGAAGTCAGTGTCATTTCTATACACTAACAATGAGACTGAAGAAAGAGAAATTAAGGAGTCAATCCCATTTACAATTGCACCCAAAAGCATAAGATACCTAGGAATAAACCTAAGCAAAGAGGTAAAGGATCTACACCCTAAAAACTATAGAACACTTCTGAAAGAAATTGAGGAAGACACAAAGAGATAGAAAAATATTCCATGCTCATGGATTGGCAGAATTAATATTGTGAAAATGTCAATGTTACCCAGAGCAATTTACACGTTCAATGCAATCCCTATCACAATACCATGGACTTTCTTCACAGAGGTAGAACAAATTATTTAAAGATTTGTGTGGAATCAGAAAAGATCCCGAATATCCAGGGGAATTTTAAAAAAGAAAACCATAGTTGGGGGCATCACAATGCCAGATTTCAGGGTGTCCTACAAAGCTGTGGTCATCAAGACAGTGTGGTCCTGGCACCAAAACAGACACATAGATCAATGGAACAGAATAGAGAATCCAGAAGTGGATCCTCAATTTTATGATCAACTAATATTCGATAAAGGAGGAAATACAATCCACTGGAAGAAAGACAGTCTCTTCAATAAATGGTGCTAGGAAATTTGGACATCCACATGCAGAAGAATGAAACTAGACCACTCTCTTGCACCAGACACAAAGATAAATTCAAAATGGATGAAAGATCTAAATGTGAGACAAGATTCCATGAAACTCGGCTACAGTAACTTCTTGCAAGACACATCCACGAAGGCAAAAGAAACAAAAGCAAAAATGAACTATTGGGACTTCATCAAGATAAGAAGCTTTTGCACAGCAAAGGATACAGTCAACAAAACTGAAAGACAACCTACAGAATGGGAGAAGATATTTGCAAATAACGTATCAGATAAAGGGCTAGTTTCCAAGATCTATAAAGAACGTATTAAACTCAACAGCAAAGAAACAAACAATCCAATCCTGAAATGGGCAAAAGACATGAACAGAAATCTCACAGAGGAAGACATGGACATGGCCAACACGCACATGAGAAAATGCTCCGCATCACTTGCCATCAGGGAAATACAAATCAAAACCACAATGAGATCCCACCTCACACCAGTGAGAATGGGGAAAAAGTAACAAGGCAGGAAACCACAAATGTTGGAGAGGATGCGGAGAAAAGGGAACCCTCTTGCACTGTTGGTGGGAATTTGAACTGGTGCAGCCACTCTGGAAAACTGTGTGGAGGTTCCTCAAAGAGTTAAAAATAGACCTACCCTACAACCCAGCAATTCCACTGCTGGGGATTTACCCCAAAGATACAGATGCAGTGACATGCCGGGACACCTGCACCCTGATGTTTCTAGCAGCAATGGCCACAATAGCCAAACTGTGGAAGGAGCCTCAGTGTCCATCGAAAGATGAATGGATAAAGAAGATGTGGTTTATGTATACAATGGAATATTACTCAGCAATTAGAAACGACAAATACCCACCATTTGCTTCAACGTGGATGGAACTGGAGGGTATTATGCTGAGTGAAATAAGTCAATCGGAGAAGGACAAACAGTGTATGTTCTCATTCATTTGGGGAATATGAATAATAGTGAAAGGGAATATAAAGGAAGGGAAAAGAAATGTTGGGAAATATCAGGAAGGGAGACAGAACATAAAGACTCCTAAATGGGGAAAAATAAACAAGGCAGGAAACCACAAATGTTGGAGAGGATGCGGAGAAAAGGGAACCCTCCTGCACTGTTGGTGGGAATGTGAACTGGTGCAGCCACTCTGGAAAACTGTGTGGAGGTTCCTCAAAGAGTTAAAAATAGACCTGCCCTACGACCCAGCAATTGCACTGCTGGGGATTTACCCCAAGGATACAAATGCAGTGAAATGCCGGGACACCTGCACCCCGATGTTTCTAGCAGCAATGGCCACAATAGCCAAACTGTGGAAGGAGCCTCAGTGTCCATCGAAAGATGATGGATAAAGAAGATGTGGTCTATGTATACAATGGAATATTCCTCAGCCATTAGAAACGACAAATACCCACCATTTGCTTCAACGTGGATGGACCTGGAGGGTATTATGCTGAGTTAAATAAGTCAATCGGAGAAGGACAAACATTATATGTTCTCATTCATTTGGGGAATATAAATAATAGTGAAAGGGAATAGAAGGGAAGGGAGAAGAAATGTGTGGGAAATATCAGAAAGGGAGACAGAACGTAAAGACTCCTAACTCTGGGAAAGGAACTAGGGGTGGTGGAAGGGGAGGAGGGCGGGGGGTGGGGGTGACTGGGTGGCTGGCACTGAGGGGACACTTGATGGGATGAGCACTGTGTGTTATTCTGTATGTTGGCATATTGAACACCAATAAAAAATAAATTTATAAATAGAAGAAGAGATATTCAATAACACCCATCATCAGGGAAATACAAATCAAAACCTCAATGAAAATTCAGCAAATTCACCTCACGCTCGTCGGAATGGCTAAAATTAACAACACAAGAAACAACAGGTGTTGGCAAGGATGTGGAGAAAGGGCAACACTCTTACACTGGTGCAAACTGGTGAATCCACTCTAAAGAACAGTATGGAGAGTCTTCAAAATGTTAAAAATAGAGCTACTTATGATCCAGCAATTGCACTACTCGGTATTTACCCAAAGGGTACAAAAATACAGGTTCAAAGGGGTACATGAATCCCCAATGTTGATAGCAACATTATGAATAATAGCCAAACTATGGAGAGAACCCAAATATCCATCAATAGGATGAATCTATAAAGACTGTATATATATATATATACACACACGTGATATATATAACACATACATATGACAAATCTTTATCCATATAGAATCATATATACATATATATAGTCTTTATATATATACACATCTTCTTTATATATATATACATCTTTATATATATACATCTTCTTCATATATATACAGACACACATATATAATATATATAATGGAATATTACTCAGTCATCAAAAAGAGTGAAATATTGCCATTTGCAACAATATGGATGAGTTAGGGTGTTTTATGCTAAGCAAAAATAAGTCAGCCAGGAAAAGACTAATACCATATTATTTCATTCATATATGGAATTTAAGAAACAAAACAGATGAACATATGGAAAGGAGGAAATAAAACAGAGTAGTAAACAAACCATAAGAAGCTCTTAACAATAGATAACAGAGGGTTGATGGAGGGAGGTGGATGGGGGATGGGCTAGTAGGGGGATGGGTATTAAGGAGGGCACTTTTGGGACAAGCACTGGGTATTGTGTATAGTGATGAATCACTGAATTCTACTCCTGAAACCAGTATTGCACTGTATGTTAACTAACTAGTATTTAAATAATTTTTTAAATGAGAGAGAAGTCACAATTAACTAATTTCAGAAAGAAAAAGAGAATATTGGGCTGCTGGTAGCTCAGCGGTTTAGCGCTGCCTACAGCTCAGGGCGTGATCCTGGAAACCCGGGATCGAGTCCCAGGTCAGGCTCCCTGCATGGAGCCTGCTTCTCCCTCTGCCTGTGTCTTTGCCTCTCTCTCTCTCCTCTCTGTGTATTCTCATGAATAAATAAATAAAATTTTTTAAAAAAAGAAAAAGAGAACATTATTATATCCTATACAGAAATGTTTTAAGTAGGAAAGGAATTTTATAAAAGCTATATCATTACATGTGAAAATGTAAATGAAATGGGCAAATTTCTTGAAAACCGTAACTTGCCAAAAATGATACTAAAAGGAAATCTAAGTAGGTAGATAACTTTTTTAAAAAAATTGAATCACTGGGGGCACCTGGGTGGCTCAGTCAGTTAAGCCTCCAAGTCTTGGTTTCAGGTCAGATCATGATCTCAGGGTTGTAGGATCCAGCCTGAATTGAGCTCTGGATTTATCATGGAGTCTGCTTTACCCTCTCCCTCTGGTCCTTTCCCTCTGCTCCTCTTCCTGCTCATTCTCTCCCTCTCTCTCATAAATAAAATTTTTAAGAAATATCTAAAAATTTGAATGATTAATTAAAATTCTTCCCACAAAGACATCTCCAGGACCAAATGGCTTTATCAGTAAATTATAGTAAGTATTTAAGAATAAATGACAATTTTTACACAAACTCTTCCAGATAGTGGAGAAGAATGAAATATTCCCCAACTCATTTTAACCTTGCTACCACATGTTGGCAAGGGCATTACAGGAAAGGAAAATCACACCAGAGTCTCTCAGGAACTTGGACGCAAAAGTCATAAGGAAAATACAAGCAAAAAAAGTCCAGTGATGTATAAAAAAAAAAAAACAATTTGAGTTTATTTTAGGAATGCAAGATTGGTTTACAATTAAAATTCAAACAGTGTAATTCAACACAGTATTAGAACAAAGGAATAGGTTATACAAGCTTTTTATTATTAGATGCATAAAAGGCATTTGATAAAAATTTAACATATAATCAGGAAAAAACATACTTTAACAAACTAGGAATAGAAGATGACTTCCTGAATCTAATAAATAGCATCTACTAAAAATTCCTGCACCAAATATCATACCTAAATGGTGAGATACTGCAAATTTAACCTCTAAAATCAGGCCCAAGAATCGGGACTGGTTACCACTTCTACTTAACATTCAATTGGATATTCTAACCTATGCCTAAGGCAGACAAAAAATAATAAAAGGTTTAAGAGTTGGAAAGGAAGAAATAAAACTATAATGTATATCTCTATATTCCAGCAACAAAAAAATAGAAAATTAAATTTAACAAAGGATATCCACTTATAAAAATGACTAATAAAACCAAAATACCTAAGATTAAATCTAACAAAGGGTGGGCAAATCCTCTACACAGAAAAATTACAAAAAACACTATGGAAGGAAAATTTAAAGAGACATAAACAAATGAACAATTACACTCATAGATTGGAACTCTCTATAATGTAAACCTGGCAGTTCTCCCCAGACTATTGACAAACTCAGCGTCACTCAGTCAAGAGCCCAGTCAGTGCTGCCCCCAAGCTGAACACAGGCCCACCAGCACTGCCAGCTCCAAGCCTAGGAACTCCACCTGCCTCCTCACCATAGGCTCGGACTGACCTGTGGATTTGGAATTACCCATTCCTCCAGTCAGTCCCCAAGGTTATGAGTCCTCAAGTGTTAACCTCCAGTTAGCCTGCCTGGTATCATCTTCCGTGAAATATCTTGTGCACTTCTTGGCCAGCTTCTTCACATCTCAAGCTTCCCTTTCATGTTCTGAGGATGTCTGCCGCCTGCAGACAGCCACCCTCCTGGGAAAACATAGTGTCCAAGCCCACCTTCCTCCCCGTGAAACATGCAGTCTGGAGTCAGACAGGATGGATTCCTGTCCCAGAGTGGGCAGCACCAGCTACACAGCCTGTTTAAGCCATGACCTCCAAAGTTTCCATGCCCTCATACGTGACTCTGACATTGCAGGGCTGTAGTGAGGATTAAGTAATACAGAACACAAAGTTTTTGGGCAAATGAGTTCTTGACATATAGAAAGTGTTGCAACAAAGACAGATGGGAGATGGCAGGAAAACATGCTTTCCTAGGACCTTCACATTTTCCTTCTAGGGTGCTGAGTCTAAATGCAAACTCCTTAGGTTTTTTTACTGTCCCTCCCAAAATAAACCCAGCCTGATGTGCTCGTCCCCACAGTCTCTCTCATATCTCATGTATTCTAGACATCCTACTCCGGTGCAGCACACCATAACGTAAAAAGTGAAATCTTCTTAGTACAAATTGATAGCAGGTCTTACTCAATTAAAATTAATTTTATGTGAGATCTAGGCGCCTAATAGTTCCTTTTGATGTTGTAACAGCTCTGAAATCTTTTTTTGTTCCTGACCCCCAGCCCTCTTTTGGAAACAGGCAGGTTAGGTACAGTTTAAGTTTTCTAGTTAAATTATCATTATTGAGCATCTATGTGCTACTCACTTTACATGCCTTATTTCCAAACTTCATAACAACCTTATAAAATTAGATATTAGTGTCTCCAACTTTATGCATGAAGAGAAAGGAGTTGGCCCACCCAGAATTGCACAGAAAACTACTGCTGGTACTGAGTCCACACACAGCTCTCCAACTCTCAATCATGCAGCATCCCAAAGCCAACAGCTGGGAATGAGTTTCTCAGCCCTCCTTCTACTGAATGCCAGGGATTCTGACACATCCCAGTTAATATGACTTGTCCATAGAAGCATTAGCTGGGTGGAATGGAGGTGCTTCCTTTGAACAAATTCAGGAGTCTAATTGGCCTTATGAAGACCAACAGACCAATACTCAACTTAATGTGGCGCAGTATTGATTTTCCTAGTGATCAGTATATGGGGAGAGTCAGACCCAAAGAAGCTGCAGAAAGTGAAATTTTCAGATATTTCACTGCCAAGGTTCTAGGCACTTGGATAGAGAAAGAAGAGTCTCTTGAGCACACTTCACCCAGATGCCACAAAGAGAATTGCACTTCATCCTAGCTATGAGAAGCTCACATGTGAATTGAACATGTTGACCTTAAAAATGAAACTTCCAGGGGTGCCTGGGTGGCTCATTCAGTTAAGCAGTTGGCTCTTGATTTTGGCTCAGGTCATAATCTTGGTGTCCTGCGACAGAGCCCCAAGTTAACCTCCAAGCTCAGTGAAGGGTCTGCTTGAGGATTATCTCTCCCTCTCCCTTTGCCCCCTTCCTCACTCACACACTCTCTCTCTAAAATAAATAAATAAATCTTTATAAATAAATAAGCAAAGTGCCAGTTATTTTGCCATCAGAAATTAGTTTATTTAGGAATATCAATGATGACAAACCATGAGAGACTTCTAACTCTGGAAAACGAACAAAAGGTTGCAGTAGGAGAGGTGGGCAGGGGGATGGCGTAACTGAGTGACGGGCACTGAGGAGGGCACTTGATGGGTTGAGCACTATGTGTTGGCAAATCAAACTTCAATAAAAACAAATAAAAAAGGAATAGCAATGATATGCAATCTGGAACAAGCTATGGCAAAATCATATGCAAGCTCACAGGACAGAGGAGAGGAACACTTTTATAGAGGAAAAGGAGAAGTTGGGAAGGCTGTTGTAGACACAAAGTTCATTGGAATAGACTGGAAGATGGGAGTATAGTGGCTGCTCTTTGGCTGAATTGTAACCACACCCCATTGGCTGGGCTGTTGTCAGGGAGGGGGAAGCTTTTCTTTCCCCTTCTGGTGTATGAAGGTAGTATCCACAAGCATGACCCCTCTCTTCCCGGTGAGTCTGCAATTAATTCCCCTGCTGGCCTCCCAAGTCTATTTTAAAGGAAGTTTCCTTTTATTAATTCACCAATGTTTAGCTAAATGACAAGGATGAAATAATATAAACAGAGCAGGCATACTATGAGTCAGGCATCAGTCTGGGTGCTGATATCCATACATATCTCCTTATTGCCCCATTTTGCCAAGGAAAAAAATTGAGGTTTAAAGAATTTAAGTAATTAGTCTAAGACAGCATGCATAGCATACTGGGAAAAGTATGAGGCTTGAATATTGGCTCCAGCATCTACCACTTGGGCAAGTTACTTGAAATCTTTGCATCTCAACTCTCAACCTGTAAAATGAGATAACAAGAGGTTCCTGTCCCCAGCCAAGATGGAGTGACAAGGATGAGATTTACCCTCCTGCCTTAAGCAATCAAAAATATTATATATATATATATATATATATATATATATATATATATATATATAAACAGTTTCAAGACACTGTATATCAAGCAACAAAAGATGAAGATCCTGAGAGTTGATCAATAGGTAAGAAGAGCCTTACAATGGTCCTAGCTTACTACTCAGAAAAAAATTCCAGACCATAGCCAAAAGAAGGGGCTCATCGGTAGCCCATAGGCTCCTTGAATTAAGTGTCTGGGGAGACTGGCTAATCTACAGAACAAAGTACCAGGGAGGAGAGAGAATATCAGAGGCTTGTGGAGAGCCCTTCTGTATTCAGGAATCCTAATCAGAACATGCATACAAGGAAACTATGCAAGGCCAGTGAAGAACTCCCTAAAAAAACAAAAGGTAGCAGTTCCCAGAACTTACACAGTCCTGGAAATACTGCCCGTCCCCACCAGTCAGACTAGAAAATCTCATGGTTCATAGGCCTTTGGGTGGAGTACACACACAGGAGGGTCTTACCTCAGGAGTTGGAATAATTAACCTTTAGACTAAGTGCTTTTTCATTCCTGCCTAAATATCTTAAAATCCAAATGAGGGAAGCCTGGGTGGCTCAGCAGTTGGGCGCCTGCCTTTAGCTCAGGTCATGATCCCAGAATCCTGGATCAAGTCCCTCATCCGGCTCCCTGCATGGAGCCTGCTTCTCCCTCTGCCTGTGTCTCTGCCTCTCTCTCTCAGTCTGTGTCTCTCATGAATAAATAAATAAATCTTTAAAAAAAAATCCAAAAAAAAAAAAAAAAACAAAACAAAACAAAACAAAAAAATCCAAATGAATAAATAACTTAAAATCCAAAAGGATTAAACTGTTTCTTAATAATTTAACTACATCCTACAACAAAGCTTAGGAATACTGATAGGAATTCAAACTATCTACCACCCAACAAGGTAAGCATACAATGTTTGTCATCCAACCAAAAATTACCAGGCAGATAAAGATGCAGAAAATATGATCCATAATAAAGATACCAATCAATGAATCAAACCCTATCCAGAGCTGCTGGATAACTTCATGCTTACCCATCTCACTTTCTTCAACCATCTGTTCAAATATCACCTTCTACATGTAGGCTGTCCTACCTACCCCATAAAATTGCAACATGCCCATCCCGCTTTCCTGATTTCCCTCACCTGGTCCTTACATTTGTGCCTGATCCTTAATAGACACTTGTTGAGTGGATTTGTTGAGTGAATGAAGAATGACTCAACAGTGGGAAATAATTTTCAAGATTTGGTGGAACTAGGAAAATGTAACTGCTTTGGGCAGTTGTAAGCTCCCTGTTTCTGACTGCAGTCTCTTAAGAACAAGATATTACCAACAGGAAAAGATGTTTCCATTTGACCTTGGGTTATTTGTCTTTTCCCAAAACTTCATAAAAGAAACACTAAAAATGTTAATCTTCTTAGTGGATAATAGAAAAGGGATCATCTGGAATTTATAAAGTATCTTGGTTAATAGGTTCATTTTAATCATAGCTGATCTTTCCATCCACAGAGAGGCTGCTTTGCCAGCTCAGCAAGTTCCCTCAAAGACTTTCCAGGGTGTGCTTTATGGCTAAGATACAATAAAAATACAGACAGCGGTCGCCATTCTTGGAGAACAATAGCACCATGGCCTAGAATCTGACAAGGTATGTGATTCATCTAATAAACTATTTTTTATGAAGTTTCAGCCACTGCTGAGACAGAACTCCTCGGCACAATTCCCAGTTCACAGAGGAAGGACTTGCCCGAGGTGTGGGCTCTTTCGGTGAAGAAATTACTGGCACTTGCAGATACAGGACCTGTCATAGGCCTTGCCCAGGAGGCTTGCATCCACCTGGATGGACCCAACCTGCTCCCAGACTGAAGTGGCTCAACCTCCTACTTGGCCAGCCAGGTCTTGTAGCTTCTGCCTGCCTTGCCCACTATTGTAGGCACCCTGTGGTCTCTCTGTCTGGACCACAGCATGGGTCCAGCACATTTAGTTTACTGATTCCTGAAGTGCTTCCAAGTTGGAGCACCTGCAAGCCTATTTCTCGCCAGGCTTCTTATCCACTGCCCCTAAAACCAACACTCTTGACCCTGCTTGTTTTCTGACTCTCCCCAGCTGTTCCCACCTCTATGCCATTGTTCACGTGACACTTTCTCCCTGGAGTGCTGTCTCCCACTCCTCAGTTGTCCCATCTTCAGATGCAGAGATGAGCAGAAAGATGTCCTCCGACACTGAACAGAACCCTGGCCAGCAGACTAGAGGCTTCTTCCATCACACTCAAGTTTTGGGGAGGGCTTCTGAACAAGTGAATGACAGTCTCTTTTTAGGGAATATATCTTCAAAAAATAATTATTTTCATTCACAGTAGGTCAGAGTGCAAAGGCATAAAGTGCTTAGAAGATATAAAATACATACATAAACCACATCTTCTTTATCCATCATCTTTCGGTGGACACCAAAGCTCCTTCCACAGTTTGGCTATTGTGGACATTGCTGCTAGAAACATTGGGGTGCAGGTGGTCTATGTATACAATGGAATATTCCTCATCCATTAGAAATGACAAATACCCACCATTTGCTTCAATGTGGATGGAACTGGAGGGTATTATGCTGAGTGAAATGAGTCAATCGGGGAAGGACAAACATTATATGGTCTCACTCATTTGGGGAATATAAATAATAGTGAAAGGGAATAGAAGGGAAGGGAGAAGAAATGTGTAGGAAATATCAGAAAGGGAGACAGAACATAAAGACTCCTAATTCTGGGAAACGAACTAGGGGTGGTGGAAGTGGAGGTAGGCGGGGGGTGGGGGTGACTGGGTGACGGGCACTGAGGGGGGGCACTTGATGGGATGAGCACTGGGTGTTATTCTGTATGTTGGCAAATTGAACACCAATAAAAAATAAATTTATTATTTAAAAAAGATATAAAATAGTAAATAAATGTATTCCTCATTGGCCAAGTTTTGCTTTTCACAAAACCATGCAAGATGTCCCATGCCTCTGACAGACCCGTCGCATGAAGTAGCCGTTGGGTCCTGGCAGCCCCAGACCACAGGGTTACACCCAACACACACCCAGCACTTCACTCTTTCCCAGACCCTGCTTCAAAGCATTTTATTAGGCTAGCTCTCCTAATCCTCACACAGCAATCCTATGAAAGAGGTCTGTGGTTTCTCCCCTTTCCGGAGAGAAAACTGACATGCAGAGAGTTCTGGCAACCTTCCTTGGGAAGGTTGTGCCACAAAGAAGTGCAGGGTAAGAGGAGCCCAGCAGTTGGCACCAGTGTTTGAGTGCCTTGCCCCTGCACAACCTGCCCCTATAAATGCATTCCTTGAGCACAGTGGCAAGGACCAATTCTGCCAAAAGACGTGCATTGAGCACACATTTAAATAGGTGTTGCTTTATCTCCGGTCCAGAAATGAGAAGATTCATGCAGGCTTCGAGGCATCCACATCACAGAGTGGTCAGATGTGCAACAAGCAATCGGTGCCTCCACAGTTCATGAGTAGAATTTGGCTTATGTGTCTACACACATCAGATGTGATGGTTCCAATCAAGTGAACTCCCTTCTCCATGGTTCTATCAGGGCTGGGAAGCCTGTAATTCACTGTGACCACTGGTTAGCTGCCCCCACCCAGGTCAGGCCCTCCAGCCAGACAGAAAGCACCAAGCCTCAGGATGTGTCCAGCCCTGCCTGGCCTAATAATCTATGCTTATTACAGTTTATTGTTTGTTTTTTATTTTACTCCAAGAATGATAAGATCACTTCCTTAGTTGGTCTGCAAACAAGAGTCAAATACTTATTAAGTTGTAAAAAAGGGGTATGTTATAAAATGGATTCTAATTGGCTTCTTCCCTCAAAAAAGCAATTTAATGAATACAGTTTGAATTCTGTTCCATTAATAATGTGCCCAACCACTCCTGCTTTGCAAGAAGTGACTATATGTAAATGATACTACTGTAAAACCCTATTTTTTTCTGTGCAATTAGCTGCATACATTTCCTGACAGACTTCTGTATTAATGCTTTCTAAAAGCAAAGGCATTTTGCATATAATTGTATTCCTTGTAATCCATCTGTTGAAAAATTTGTGTGCTTCTCTGTTTAATTTGCTAATAATGCCTTCCCTGCTCTGGGATGATCAGGCATAAAAGTCAAAATATTTTCTGGGCAAAATAAATATTAAATTAAAGGGTAAATCGAGGCCAGATATGTGACTGGTGGGAATGTCTCCACAAGGTGTGGTGAGTTCCCCACTTGAACCGTTTACTGCTGCTAAGTGGGAACTGAGCAACATGATTAAAATTGCTACTTTGGATTTGCTTGTGTGCAAATCACCTTCTGTATCAGGTGGAGGTAACTACAAATTTGCTAAACTAGCCTGAGGAAACATCAAACCACAGTCCTTTTGATACGGAACTGCGCTGACTTGGAACACACAGGATTCATCAGACTAGCCCGATACACAGGCAGCTTTTGCAACCACCTCCAGGATGCAGCCAGGGCTTTTCTCTGTGAGACTTAGCCCATTACCTCGAAGAAGAATTAGCCCCTTCATATGTGGAAGGCTTTGAAATTGGGTCACATTTTGATTTGCAATATTTCATTTGATCCTAATTTTAAGCCCATAAGCCAAAGGTCACCAGGAACACATTCAGAGTTTGGTGTTTACTTGCTGCAGCAAGAGAGATTGCAGGGGATCATGACTTGAGCCAAAGGCAGACTCAACCACTGAGCCACCCAGGCATCCCCATTCTGAGAGCTTTATGCCAATACCTCAATAATCCTTCCAACAACTCTATGACACCAGTACCCATCTTACAGATGTGGAAACTAAGGCTCAGTGAGATGAAGTGACTGATCCATAAATAGCACATAATTAGGCACATAATTACACAATTAGGCCTATAATTAATAGTAAGGCTGGGATTTGACCTGTGTCTGATTCCGAGTTATCTGGTTTTTCAATTACTCCATCTTGCTGGGGATAGCACCCATCTCGAAAGAACAGAGAAGTGAGCCTTGGGTCACAAAGCTGGTAGGTTTCTGACACTGGGTGTGAAGGTGGGGGTCTGTTTGACTCTAGAGCCTGAGCTCATCTGTTCACCCCTACTGGCCCTGGGAGAGGGTAGAGGCCTAGCAGAGGCAGAGACACACATAGGAGCAAGGGTGGCAGAAGCCCAGGGTCCTGGGGGTGGCGGTGCTGCTCCAAGCTCAGCTAGAACAATTTCCTGGAAGAGATGTCCCTGAGCTGAAGGACAGGAAGAGAGCAGATGCCTGAGGGCAACATGATGCTTGGAGAATAGCATGTGGGCACCGCTGTTCCTGGTACACGGTGGAAAATCTGAGGTCAACAAGGACACACAGTTAGGGTGTGATGCAGCTAACATTTGAAGTCAGCCCCACCTCTCTCCAAAATGTCATGTAGCTCACAATAGAGGGAACTGGACTCAATTTTGTGATGGTTTGCCTGTGTGCATCTAGTCCCCTCTGCATCCTGGGACATCTCCTTGAATGACCTTGATTTCCCCGTGTCTGAAATGGCCTAGATGAGTGCTTTCCACACTGTTCTTGAAGCCCTGTGACCTCACAGAAATGTCAACACCAGGGGGCTCAGCCACCAGCTTCAAATACCCCCATGCGCATCCCCCCTCCCAACTGGCTCCTATGTTGCCATGGACGTTCGGTTGTGGTTAGACAAAAGTTCAGTTCTGCTGCCATGTGTCCAGGACCTTTCTGTTCAGATGGGATGCCTTTAAATCGGTCCCCTCAGTCCCCTTGGCTTTCCCCAAGTCTCTGAAGTCCCCAACCAAGGGAGCTCATTGAGCTGCATGCAGGTCACCCAGGATCGTGCACAGCCATGGTGGGCATTAATGAAACCCATCTCTGGCATGCATTATCTCACCCTCCAGCCCTTCTGCCCACCTTTCTGCTACCCTCTATCCCTTTTTATTCCCTGTCCCTCCCCACAGAGCCAGATGCCTTGGTGTTCCCTTCTTTCGGGGAAATTTGCATTGCATTGGAAAGATTGAGGACTTTGTGACCCAAATGAATGACCTTCTAGTGTGGGACTCAGGCTTGGACCTGTGAAGAGGAGGCCTCTCTGCATACACAGACAACCTCAACAGAAAGAGCTCTGGAGGCCCCCCAGCCTCGATCGGAGACCTTGGGTTTGTCTTTGGCCTGGAAATAAAAATCAACCTCACAGGGCTATTGGGGACTTGGGAACCAGCAGCCCCCTGACCTCTCAGACAGGGAAGCACCTCTTCCACCTGACCCCTGTCTCCTGAGAGGAAAACCCCCCACCCTAACCTCTAGTCAGACCCCTGAGAAGGGCAGCACTCTTAAGTGGGCTCACTTGAACCACAAATGGATTCAGGGGTCTGGGAATGGATTTAGGGAATATTCCTTCACAGAAACTGCAAACACCCAAACATTCTACTTGCCTATTTGAGACTGGCTATGACACCCAAATGAGGAACGCACCTTCCTCCAGTAACACTAGCGTGTCCAGAGTCACTCCTTCCCTCCCCCTCTCTCAACGTTGTTGGGCACTGATAGTTTTCCTCTAGCTCTGGCTATTGTCGGGACTGAATTGAATCTTGTAATTACATTTTCCGATAAACTGTTGAGGTCAAATTAGGATCTTATTCTGTCTCACTGAAAGTTGGTGCACTGTGGTTTGTTTGTTTTTGCTTGTTTGCTTTGCTCTGTTTAGTTTGTTTTGTTTTGAGCAAGTAAATTGCAACTTGGAGCAGCTGGTATCCATGCCCCAGAAGGGAAAGTATGCGTGTATGAGAAAAAACTCCTTTGTTTTCTTTCCAAATGGCCAAAAGCATTAATCCGGTTGAGATAGTATCTAGCAGATACCATGACAGCAAAAGAAAAGGAAGTGAGCCCTAGGAGCAAAGTTCTAGTAGTCCCAGGACCTGAATTTACCAAATCGTCCTGGTGAACTTACACTTGAGCACAGACCCCACCGACACAATGCAGGGTCAGCGGAAGAGGAAAGCAATGCCCCTGGGAAGAAAAGGGCTGGCATGTGTCCACCAATTCCTGCACCGCAAGCAAGTACACCATCTGCAAGGTCAGGATCCTGAGGCTTAACCACCAGACTGGTCTATCTTGCTTGCTCCACCCATAACGTGACCCCTCCCGACACAAGCAATTGGACCAATGGTGGAGACCTGGCCTAAACCAGGCTGCCCACTGGCTAGCCCACAGTCAATTATCTTGTCTACCTCACATGTTTGAACTGAGAGACAGAGAAAGTACTGCCAGTTGGTGAGAGAATTTTTCATTAGAGGAGTCATGAACGGGGTTGGGTGGACATATTGGACAGGAGCATATAGAGGAAAAGAAAGACAGAGAGACAAAGAGTGCAAGCAGGCCCATTTATGGAGCAGAAAAGAAAGCCACAAAAGGGAAAAAAGGGATGAGAGATAACAGAGGAAGAGAGGAGGGTCCCAGTCCAACCTTGTGCATATGGCAGCCTTTCCAGGTTCTAGGGGTCTCTTTCCGCAGCCTGTACGACCCTCACAGCAGTCTCATAGCAAAGATGAGGAAATGTAGGTACAAGATTTTAGGTAATTTATCCAAGATTATGCAAAGAATATCTGATCCCAGAGACATCATCATGTCTTCGTTTTCTAAATATGCAGTGGTCCAGCCTCAAAAGTGAAATTGGTCTCGTTCATCAAGTGCATCATTTTCTCTTTCACCCACTCATTTGTTCATCAATCTCTGAAAGCACCAATGTGCTCCAGGTGCCTCCTAGGCACCGGGACACTTTAAGCCCAGCTTTGCTCACACTCTTGCATGAGGAGTTTGTGTCCTGACAGCTGAGTCTTGCCAGAGCACCAAGCAGATATACAGCAGCCAGCCCAATTCCCTCGCCATCCTGGCCTGCCCATTCCAAGTGAAGGATCACTTGGTACTCTTTTCTCTAGCTCATTTTTTTCAATAAGCTTAGATTGACCCCATGTACCACCCTTGTACACCTTGCATCCTCTCAGTCCTTGCTCCCTTGTTCACACACTCACTGACACCTGCCTGGACAGAACTAGGACATGTAACACACACCCAGCATTCTGGAAAGGCACTGTCCTGTATTCTGGGTCTGGAAACCACAGATAGACAGTAACCATTGTGGATTGGAGGCAGTTGTCAACTAGCCTGATTCCATCTGGAGACAAGTGTCAGGGGCCTACTCAGTGAAGGCCTTGAAGTAGCTGACAGGAAAATGATGGGAAGAAGGCCATGCCCTCCATCCACCGCCCACACACACACACAGATTAAGGGGCTCCTCACCTTCTGCCTGAAGATTTGGGGCAAGTTCTGCCACTCTAGTAAGCTTCCCATTTTCCCAATATAAGACAGGTAATAAGAGGAACTACCTCCTAAGACTAATGAAATGATGGGTGCTAAGCGTCTAGCATTCTGTCTGACATAGACGGCAATGCCTGTTATTGCTTATTAGGTGCAACCAAATTCAAAGTGGGATGATTCCATCTCCACTTCCTCCTCTGCAGGAACAGTGGCGAGGTGGCACTGCAGCTGATCTATAGGCTTTTCTGTTGGGGTCCCCACACTTTTTCCTGCTCTGGCTTCTGGGAACATTCACAGCCCAGGCTTAAAGTCCTGAGTGCTCACCAGTGGGCAGGGTGCTACCTATTCTCTCCAGGGCCCTGGTGACAGTATCCCCTCACTGTCCTTCTCCTGGCCTCTCTGATGATGCCTTGGGCTGTCTCCTTCACAGCCTTCTGCTCCATATTGGTATGCAGAGGGCATTTCACTTTTTGTGGGGTGGAGCCTCCCTCCACACCCCTCAAGAGAGAAGCGGTGCACCACAAACCAAACAGCTGTAAGGCAACATAGCCTGGCACCGTCGTAGGGCTCAGAACTTACAACGATCCTTACCCTATGTTTGAGGGCTGGATGTGTACACATCAAGTCCCAGAAGACCTCCTCACCCTGTGGCTCATAAAGGTGAGAAAGGTGTTCCACTGTGAGTGTCAGCCTGGGGAACAGCGCTCATCTCACACAGGCAAACTAGAAAAGCTTGTACAACACAGACTCTGATTTGCCTTTACTTTCCTCAGTCAATGAACAGAAGCATCACATGTTCTAATACACTTGGATGTGATATATTTTGTCACTGAGAGCAAAATCAAGCCAATGGATCATAACTGCATTATTTTCAGACCACACACACACAGGCACCTTCACACTCAAGATTCAAGTGGAAAACCAGTTAGAAAACATTAAATTACTTGTTACACAAAACCAGGGATGTTACAAAACTATTTGGGGGAGGGGGGGTGGGGGAGGGGGGGTTGTTTTATTGAAGTTCAATTTGCCAACATATAGTATAACATCCAGTGCTCATATTACAAAATTAAAATTAGCATACTCACATGATATTCTCTTACTTTAAAAATAGAGTATTGAGAAACAGGGATGTAGAATTATGGGATCGATGTATCTTGACAAAAAAAATAATATAGTTTATCTCCCACTATCAAAAGTGAAAAGATGCTTGGTATGAATTTAACAAAACATATATGATTAATACGTTGGAGGAGGGAGGCGCAAGAGGGCAGGAGAGTAGGGTTTCCCCAAGTCACCTGTCCCCACCAAATGACCTAGATAATCTTCAAATCACCCTGAAAATCTACGAATTCGGCCTGAGATTTAGAGAGAGAACAGCTGGAATGCTACAGTGAGAAGAGTTCGTGCTTCTATCAAGGTAGGAAGACAGGAAAAAAGACATAAAGACACAAAAGGCCTCCAAGGGGGAGGGGCCCGCGAGGAGCCGGGCTGAGGCCGGGGCGAGTGTCCCCAGGACAGGAGAGCCCCGTCCCGGAGGAGCAGGAGCTGCACCGACCTTCCCCGCGGAAAGGGGCCCGCAGGGAGTTAGAGCAGGACCCAGGAGGGCGGGGTCAGGATCCGGCCTCCCCCGGGACAGGCAGAGGCCGGGAGGGCCCAGGACAGCGAGGACGCTCCTGCCCCAGCTGAGCAGATCAGCGGCCCCGCCCGGAGCCTCCAGGCCCTGCAGACGGAGAGCCCCGGAGCTACTGCGGGAGCTGACTCCAGGGCTGCAGAGCTGGCCCCGCCACTGCGGTTGTTCCTCCCGGGGCCTCACGGGGTGAACAGCCCCCACTGAGCCCTGCACCAGGAAGGGGCAGAGCAGCTCCCCCAAGTTCTAACACCTGAGAATCAGCACAGCAGGCCCCTCCCCCAGAAGACCAGCTGGACGGACCAGTTCCAGGGGAAGTCAAAGGACTTGAAGTATACAGAATCAGAGGATACTCCCCCGTGTGCGTTTTTTTTTTTTCTTTTTCCCCTCTTTTTTTTTTTTTTTTTTTTTTGCTTTTTGATTTCTGTTTGCTTTCCCCAACCCTTTTTTTCCTTTCTTTCTTTTTCTTTCTCTTTTTCTTCTCTTTTTTTCTGTTTTTCTTCCATTTTTCTTTTTTCTTTTTCTCTTTTCTTTCCTTCTTTCTCTCCTCTCTTTTTCTCCTTTTCCCAATGCAACTTGTTTTTGGCCACTCTGCACTGAGCAAAATGACTAGAAGGAAAACCTCACCTCAAAAGAAAGAATCAGAAACAGTCCTCTCTCCCACAATGTTACAAAATCTGGATTAAAATTCAATGTCAGAAAGCCAATTCAGAAGCACTATTATGCAGCTACTGGTGGCTCTAGAAAAAAGCATAAAGGACTCAAGAGACTTCATGACTGCAGAATTTAGATCTAATCAGGCAGAAATTAAAAATAAATTGATGAGATGCAATCCAAACTAGAAGTCCTAACGACGAGGGTTAACGAGATGGAAGAACAAGTGAGTGACATAGAACAACTTGATGGCAAAGAGGGAAACTGAGGAAAAAAGAGACAAACAATTAAAAGACCATAAGGATAGATTAATGGAAATAAACGACAGCCTGAGGAAGAAAAACCTACGTTTAATTGGGGTTCCCGAGGGTGCTCGAAAGGGCTAGAGGGCCAGAATATGTATTTGAACAAATCATAGCTGAAAACTTTCCTAATCCGGGAAGGGAAACAGGCATTCAGATCCAGGAAATAGAGAGATACCCCCTAAAATCAATAAAAACCGTTCAACACCTCGACGTTTAATAGTTAAGCTTGCAAATTCCAAGATAAACAAAATATCCATAAAACAGCAAGAGACAAGAAATCCCTGACTTCTATGGGGAGGAGTATTACGGTAACAGCAGACCTCTCCACAGAGACCTGGCAGGCCAGAAAGGGCTGGCAGGATATATTCAGGGTCCAAAATGAGAAAAACATGCAACCAAGAATACTTTATCCAGCAAGGCTCTCATTCAAAATGGAAGGAGAGATAAAGAGCTTCCAAAACAGGCAGGAACTGAAAGAATATGTAACCTCCAAACCAGCTCTGCAAGAAATTTTAAGGGGGACTTTTAAAATTCCCCTTTAAGAAGAAGTTCACTGGAACAATCCAAAAAACAGGGACTGAATAGATATGATGACACTAAACTCATATCTGTCAATAGTAACTCTGAACGTGAATAGTCTTAATGACCCCATCAAAAGGTGCAGGGTATCAGACTGGATAAAAAAGCAGGACCCATCTATTTGCTGTCTACAAGAGACTCATTTTAGACAGAAGGACACCTACAGCCTGAAAATAAAAGGCTGGAGAACCATTTACCATTCAAATGGTCCTCAAAAGAAAGCAGGGGTAGCCATCCTTATATCAGATAAACTAAAATTTACCCCGAAGACTGTAGTGAGAGATGAAGAGGGACACTATCTCATGCTTAAAGGATCTATCCAACAAGAGGACTTAACAATCCTCAATATATATGCCCTGAATGTGGGAGCTGCCAAATATATCAATCAATTAATAACCAAAGTTAAGACTTACTTAGACAATACTACACTTATACTTGATGACTTCAATCTAGCACTTCCTACCCTCGATAGGTCTTCTAAACACAACATCTCCAAAGAAACGAGAGCTTTAAATGATACACTGGACCAGATGGATTTCACAGATATCTACAGAACTTTACATCCAAACGCAACTGAATACACATTCTTCTCAAGTGCACATGGAACTTTCTCCAGAATAGACCACATACTGGGTCACAAATCGGGTCTGAACAGATACCAAAAGATTGGGATCGTCCCCTGCATATTCTCAGACCATAATGCCTTGAAATTAGAACTAAATCACAACAAGAAGTTTGGAAGGACCACAAACACGTGGAGGTTAAGGACCATCCTGCTAAAAGATGAAAGGCTCAACCAGGAAATTAAGGAAGAATTAAAAAGATTCATGGAAACTAATGAGAATGAAGATACAACCAGTTCAAAATCTCTGGGATGCAGCAAAAGCAGTCCTGATGGGGAAATACATCGCAATACAGGCATCCATCCTAAAACTGGAAAGAACTCAAATACAAAAGCTAACCTTACACTTAAAGGAACTAGAGAAAAAAACAGCAAATAGATACTACACCCAGCAGAAGAAGAGAGTTAATAAATATTCGAGCATAACTCAATGAAATCGAGACCAGAAAAACTGTGGAACAGATCAACAGAACCAGGAGTTGGTTCTTTGAAAGAATTAATAAGATAGATAAACCATTAGCCAGCCTTACTAAAAAGAAGAGAAAGACTCAAATTCATAAAATCATGAATGAGAAAGGAGCGATCACTACCAACACCAAGGAAATACAAATGATTCTAAAAACATATTAGGAGCAGCGCTACGCCAAAATTAGGCAATCTAGAAGAAATGGATGCATTCCTGGAAAGCCACAAACTACCAAAACTGGAACAGGAAGAAATAGAAAATCTGAACAGGCCAATAACCAGGGAAGAAATTGAAGCAGTCATCAAAAACCTACCAAGACACGAGAGTCCAGGGCCAGATGGCTTCCCAGGGGAATTCTATCAAACGTTTAAAGAAGAAACCAAACCTATTCTACTAAAGCTGTTTGGAAAGATAGAAAGAGATGGAGTACTTCCAAACTCGTTCTATGAGGCCAGCATCACCTTAATTCCAAAACCAAAGACCTCGCCAAAAAGGATACTTATAGACCAATATCCCCGATGAACAAGGATCTAAAATTTCTGAACAAGATACTAGCCAATAGGATCCAACAGTACATTAAAAAGATTATTCATCATGACCAAGTGGGATTTATCCCTGGGATGCAAGGCTGATTCAACACTCATAAAGCAACCAACATGATAAATCATATCAACAAGAGAAAAACCAAGAACCATCTGATCCTCTCGGATGCAGAGAAAGCATTTGACAAAATACAGCATCCATTCCTGATCAAAACTCTTCAGAGTGTAGGGATGGAGGGAACATTCCTCGACATCTTAAAAGCCATCTACAAAAGCCCATGGCAAATATCATTCTCAGTGGGGAAGCACTGGGAGCCTTTCCCCTAAGATCAGGAACAAGACAGGGATGTCCACTCTCACCACTGCTATTCAACATAGTACTGGAAGTCCTAGCCTCAGCAATCAGACAACAAAAAGACATTAAAGGCATTCAAATTGGCAAAGTCAAACTCTCCCTCTTCGCAGATGACATGATACTCTACATAGAAAACCCAAAAGACTCCACCCCAAGATTGCTAGAACTCATACAGCAATTTGGCAGTGTGGCAGGGTACAAAAGCAATGCCCAGAAATCAGTGGCCTTTCTAGACACTAACAATGAGACTGAAGAAAGAGAAATGAAGGAGTCAATCCCATTTACAAGTGCACCCAAAAGCATAAGATACTTAGGAATAAACCTAACCAACGAGGTAAAGGATCTATACGCTAAAAACTACAGAACACTTCTGAAAGAAATTGAGGAAGACACAAAGAGATGGAAAAATATTCCATGCTCCTGGATTGGAAGAATTAACATTGTGAAAATGTCAATATTACCCAGGGCAATTTACACGTTTTTGCAATCCCTATCAAATACCATGGACTTTCTTCAGAGAGTTAGAACAAATTATTTTAAGATTTGTGTGGAATCAGAAAGGACCCCGAATAGCCAGGGGAATTTTAAAAGAGAAAACCATAGCTGGGGGCATCACAATGCCAGATTTCAGGTTGTATTACAAAGCTGTGGTCATCAAGACAGTGTGGTACTGGCACAAAAACAGACAGACACATAGATCAATGGAACAGAATAGAGAATCCAGAAGTGGACCCTCAACTTTATGATCAACTAATATTCGATAAAGGAGGAAAGACTATCCACTGGAGAAAAGACAGTCTCTTCAATAAATGGTGCTGGGAAAATTGGACATCCACATGTAGAATGAAACTAGACCACTCCCTTGCACCAGACACAAAGATAAACTCAAAATGGATGAAAGATCTAAATGTGAGACAAGATTCCATCAAAATCCTAGAGGAGAACACAGGCAACACCCTTTTTGAACTCAGCCATAGCAACTTCTTGCAAGATACATCCATGAAGGCAAAAGAAACAAAAGCAAAAATGAACTACTAGGACTTCATCAAGATAAGAAGCTTTTGCACAGCAAAGGATACAGTCAACAAAACTCAAAGACAACCTGCAGAATGGGAGAAGAGATTTGCAAATGACGTATCACATCAAGGGCTAGTATCCAAGATCTATAAAGAACTGATTAAACTCAACAGCAAGAAACAAACAATCCAATCATGAAATGGGCAAAAGACTTGAAGAGAAATCTCACAGAGGAAGACATGGACATGGCCAACACGCACATGAGAAATGCTCCGCATCACTTGCCATCAGGGAAATACAAATCAAAACTACAATGAGATCCCACGTCACACCAGTGAGAATGGGGAAAATTATCAAGGCAGGAAACCACAAATGTTGGAGAGGATGCGGAGAAAGGGGAACCCTCTGTACTGTTGGTGGGAATGTGAACTGGTGCAGCCACTCTGGAGAACTGTGTGGAGGTTCCTCAAAGAGTTAAAAACAGACCTGCCCTACGACCCAGCAATTGCACTGCTGGGGATTTACCCCAAAGACTCAGATGCAGTGAAACGCCGGGACACCTGCACCCCGATGTTTCTAGCAGCAATGTCCACAATAGCCAAACTGTGGAAGGAGCCTCGGTGTCCATCGAAAGATGATGGATAAAGAAGATGTGGTCTATGTATACAATGGAATATTCCTCAGCCATTAGAAATGACAAATTCCCACCATCTGCTTTAACGTGGATGGACCCGGAGGGTATTATGCTGAGGGAAGTAAGTCAATCGGAGAAGGACAAACATTATATGGTCTCATTCATTTGGGGAATATAAATTATAGTGAAAGGGAATAGAAGGGAAGGGAGAAGAATTGGGTAGGAAATATCAGAAAGGGAGACAGAACATAAAGACTCCTAACTCTGGGAAACGTACTAGGGGTGTTGGAAGGTCCGGAGGGCGGGGGGTGGGGGTGAATGGTTTCGGGCACTGAGGGGGGCACTTGACGAGATGAGCAGTGGGTGTTTTTCTGTATGTTGGCAAATTGAACACCAATAAAAAATAAATGTATTATTAAAAAAAAAGTTCTAGCCTCAGCAATCAGACAACAAAAAGACATTAAAGGCATTCAAATTGGCAAAGAAGTCAAACTCTCTCTCTTTGCAGATGACATGATACTGCCCATAGAAAACCCAAAAGCCTCCACCCCAAGATTGCTAGAACTCATACAGCAATTCGGTTGTGTGGCAGGATACAAAATCAATGCCCAGAAGTCAGGTGTTTGCTCTATAAATCTCACCTTCTAAGAGACAGCTTCTTGAGTTCATTTAAACATGCTTTTTGGGGCACAATAATTTTTTCACTTTATATACAGTAAATGCCTAGAGGTTAAGTGTACAATTTTGACGAATGTACATATTCATGTGTCTGTGATTTGAATCAAGATATGTAGCATGACTCATATCCTGAAAATCCCTTCATGATCTCCCCCAGTCTACCTCTGGCCCTGCAAGATGGTCACTGCTCCGTTTTCTCGTATCAGAAATCATCTTTGCCTGTTCTTGAACTGCATATAAGGGGAATGATAAAATTATTATCATTTGAGTCTGGTGTCTTTCACTCAGTATAATTCTTTGAAATTTATCCTTACTATTGCATGGGTCAATAGTCCATTCTTTTTTATTGCTGAACAGAATTCCAAAGTATTGAGAGAATGTGATTGTGTTTACACATTCACCTGTTGGCAAACATTTAGGTTGTTTCCAGTTTTAAGCCGTTATACATAAAGCTGCTATAAATAGTCTGGCACACGTCTTTGAGTGGACATCTACAGTGATTTCTCATGGGTGAGTACTTACAATGGAGTTGCTCCATTAGAAAAATACCCAAACCTCACCCATTGCCACACAGAGAACCACCTGAGCCAACAGAGCTCAGTCCTGTCCAGACTTCCTGGATCCACTTTGCCATTGTCCCCTTGTCCATCCTGCTCTCCAGCTGGCAATTACAATCTTTCCCCCAGAGATAAGCATCTTGCTCACTGCCTCGTCTCTTCTGTTTCAGCAGGAAACTTAGTCAAGGAGGACTAATGAAAATTATGGCTATTTATCCACCAAAGCTATAAAATCATACATCATGCCTCCCAGAGCCCCGGATCATTGTAGTGTGACAAATAGAATTGTTTCCTTGAGTACCCAGGAGTGAAAACAGAAGTAAATGCATGTCGAACATTCTTCTTCCTTCTACTTGATTATCAGAAGATTAAGTGATGAATACAGCTTAGTATGTTTTTAAAATATCAATCAGGTACTTGTTAGGAGTTTCAGAGAGAAGATGCCTCCACATAAACATACAGCTGCCCGAATTCAATGCAGGATTCTAAAGTAAACAATTCTTCACCGTGAAGCCAGGACGGAATGAAGGTCTCCGAAGCAGGAGACCCTCGGCGGTTTTTTCAAGCTCCTAGGGCTCCACCTACTGACGTCTGGGAGCTGCCACAGTACCCTGTCCCCTTTCTGCTTAACAATCTTGGTAGAGAGGCCCCACTGTGTGCAGGCCTTCAGGGCATGAAGAGACCAGAAAGCGTTCACGGGCTCATGATCAGGGAATCAGGTGATGAAGGAACTTAGAAGACAGGACACAGGATGGCCTCTTATGCCAGCCGTCCCAGAGGGTGCTTCCTGGAGGACCCAGCTTTTGAGCTAAGTTTTAGGACATGAGAACAGAGTGTTTTAGGTCAATTATATTTTAATAAAGCTGGCAGGGGAAGAGACGAGAAAGAGATATTCTGGTAAAAAAAATAAATAAAATGAAGAGTTTTCCATGTCAGAGGAGCACCTTGTACAGAACCATGAAACCCTGAGAGACACCAATTGTTCAGAAACTTCCCAGACAAAGCTTAATTAGAGCACAGATGGGAAGAGGTGAAGGGGGACAGGGAAAAGGCCAGCTCGGGATCTGTGAGCCTGGAGGACAAAGGGGGCCTGGTGGCGGAAGACCAGGGGAGACCCCTATAGAAGGACATGCCATGTGCATATGAGTATGTGCAAGAGTTTGTATGTGTGTGAATGTGAGTCATGCTCCATCGTGTGTCACTGTGTGTCCACGAACCTGAATGTATGTGAGAGCGTATGTGTTTATGTGTGTGTATGTACAAGGTCTCACTCCTGCTCCCAGACGGAAGTGGAGCCAGGCTGAACCCACTGAACCACTGGAGAGCCAGAGCTCAGGAGGTTAAATTCCACTTTGTAGCATCATCTTCTAGAACAATGTAAACATTTCTCCTTCACCCTCACAGAACCTAGATATTTTCATTATCACTTTAGAGAAGAGGAAACTGAAGGCCAGAAACATTGCTCACAAGGGAAGGAGCTAACTCCAAGTCACTTCTGTTTAACCTCTGGTCTCTGGTCTCTGAGCTAGCACCACAGGCCACTGAGCCAAGTGGCCAGGACGCCCCTTGAATGGGGACCTCAGTCGTCTCTAAAACTCCTGCCTAGAGAGAAGAGCCACCCAGGCACTGGCTGGCAAATGTGGTGCTGAAATGGGAACGAAGCACAGAATGGAAGGGGAGACCAGCTTGCCTATTCCTGATTCCTCATTCCGAAATAGACACTAGGTCCAGAACATGCAGGGTGGGTTGGCCACTGCAGCTGACACTGAATGTAGGTAATTATATGATCCTAAAATGGTACAGCTTAGCTGTGCTGCAAGGAGAATGAGAGCACTGTGTACGCTTGGCCCTCTGGAGGTATGTTCCAGTCACATCAGCCAAGAATCGACACCCTCTACTTTGTTGGGGGCTGAGTTGCTGGGACTTCTCATCTAGAAGCCCCACAGGGAAAATATGGGCTCCCTATGTGCGAGAAAGTGGCACGCTGCCACCCAGACACGGAGAGAGACAGGACAAAGGGGCTTCTCCTTAACATTCAACCCACAGTCACCGTTTCCTGTTGCCTTCCTTTCTACTTCATTTGCACTTTGGCAGTTTCCATTTCAGAATACATTTTAGCCATATTCTGGCCCAGTTTAATGCGTTATTGAAAGGCTTCCTGATCACCAGAAGGAATGCGTGTAGAGGAGGCTTGTCACCCTGTGATGATGTAGATTTTCTCTGGCCTCTGAAGTCCACTGTCAGCTTCCATGGAAGGACTCCTGGTCCGTCGCTGCTATGCTGAAAACACTCCACGTAAGAGTGACAGACTGTGAACCCAGCAAGGACCATGAGACAGAGATGATGAACATACAGCAGTGTGTGGCCCTCCCCAAAGACTGGAGGCTAAGGTGAAACCACTTGAAACCTGCTGGGGAAAAGAAGAAAAGAGATGCAATGGGTCACACACACTCCTGAGACAAACAGCAAGTACTAATCTGCCCGAGGGCGGACCTGACAGCTATTTCATAAGGAACCAGAGCTCAGAAGACAGATCTCAGCCTCCTCCCGGGGCAGGATGCACAGCCAGCACCCCATGCATCCTGTCCTCCAGTCTTTCAGATTCAGTTCAGCTAGTTGATCACCAAGGCCGGGGTTGCCGGCTCTGCACCAGGTGCAGAGAGGCGATGAAGGTACCCCCTTGCCTTCATCACCCAGTTCAACAGGAAGGTGACCAGAGACAGTTTCATTCGTGCCATTTGTCTGTGGACTTGACCTATTGAACCATTTACTGAGCATCTGCATAGCACCTGGTACTATCCTATCAACAGAGGAACACGCTACCTTCATGGAGCTTATGTTTTAATAAGAGGAGACAAAGAATAAGCAAATAAATAAGAATAACAAGTGGCATGACCTGTACAAAGTATGAAGTACAAAGGCGAAGTACACCATGGGAAAGACAAAGCAGGGAAGGCTAAGGCCTGCCAGAGAGGGGTGGGTATCACACACTTAAACACTTCATATATGAGGATGAGGAAGTCCTCAGTTGATAAGGCCACACCTGCACAGACACCTGAGGAAGCAAGCTGAGTAGGTGTCCCGTTGAGGGAACGGCAAATGCAGGGCTGCCTACAGTGAGTGCTCTCAGCTAATCAGGGACTGGCAGAGAGGGGATGGAAAAGGGGAGAGGGACACTAGCAGTGGCTGCGCAGGACAGGGCCTCACCCCTGGCTTCTTACTTGCTCTAGGGCTTTCTGAAGTGTGCCTCTGCCTCAGTATGGATAGCAATGCCCCTAGGGAAGGGGACTGGAAATCTGCAGGGGCATGTCTTGGTTGTCTCGAAGATCAGGGACTTTGTTGCCCTTTGCTCCTGGAACAGGAGTGCTGTTGAAGTCTTTGTGAAAGAAAACTCTAGCCCTAGAAAGATCTGCCATATCCCAGCGCTCACAACACCCCCGCAGACAAGAGCAGTTTCCCACTTTAAGTGCAAACCAAGGTGAGTGCATGGTTTCAACATGCCAAGGATGTTTCAGGAGCACCATGTCACATAACCTGCTTGACCAAGGCTTCCTTGAGGTTTACTTACCATTTCAAAAATACCGTAACCACATCAGCCCCTCGAGGCACTTCTGGTGCCAATACCGGGACCCCACATCAATCTGCGAGGTCACATCACATTCAGCCAGCCCCTGACCTTGCCTGTCAGCATGACATGCACATCTTCATGCTATTTCTCTTTTCTACCCCATAGGCCATAAATTCAGCTTTTTGAAAATGTCAGTGGAGGTAGTTGGGCTTTCTTAAGGACAGTAAAGGAGGATTACCGAGCACTGATGCGGTGAGACTCCCTGCCTTGGGTGTCAGAGAAGAGCAATGAGGTGCCACTTTTAGCTTGGGGTTGAGTGAGATTGCTGTAGGCTGTCTTGTGCCTTGGGGCACAGTCAGGAGCAGCTAGACCAGCCAAGAAGCTAGTGTTAAATCCAGCTGACAGATGGTGGTGACTTGTGTCCTGAGAAGATGGACAGAAGTGGCCACATTCTGGTCATGTTTTAAAGGTAAAGCTTATAGATTTACTGATGGACCAAATGTGAATGTGAGAGAAGGAAGAGTTGAGGATAACTGCAAAGATTTTGGCTGAGTAACTGGAAGACCAGAGTTGTTGTGAGCTGAGATGGGGAAGATTACAGAGGCACAAGAAGGAAGGGGGATAGGGTCAGGAGTTCAGATTTGGACCATGAAGTTGGAGTTGCCTTTTCATGGAGATGCTAAATGGGCAGAGGAGGAGCCTGGGAGATCAGATGACTTTCTGGAGAAGGAGATGCCTAGTGGGGGTTTTATGGGTCAGCAGGATTTTGCTAGAGAGGAAGACATTCCCAGCAGAGAAAATAGCATGACCAAAGAATGTGGCACAATGGCTGTATAGGACCTGCAAGCCATTCAGGTAGACAGGCTCTCTGTGCCCTGGAAGCAAGAGCTGGAACTGGAGGGCCACAAGAAGGCTGGGTGCTTGTCCCATAGGCAAGGGGAAGTCACTGAAGGGCTCAGACACAGGTTGGATTCTTCCATCTCTTCTAGGAAAACAACAGCACTGTTGTTTCCAAGGGCTGTTCCAGGCCCACTTCCTCACTTCTGAGCCAACCCCTTCTTGCACACTTAGGGCATTCTGTTTTGTTTCCTTTCAAACTAAACCATAAGATCCTTAGAAGGAGGGTGCCAAGTTTCAGGGAGTTCAGGAAATGACAGCTGCACAGCACTTAGAGACCCCCATGCCATGAGTAGTGGTATAGGGCACAGCCCTCTAGATGAAGAAAGTGACCCAGAATTACAGTATGAGACAGTATTTCAAGCACCTGACACCCAGGGGTGCCCCAGAAACAGCATCAGCTGAAGCCCTATCAGACCACCTGTTTGGCTAAATGGAGTGAAGTTTGAGGGGTGGGGAAGGGGAGTGTTTGCAGAGCTAGGAACACCATCTGACTCCTGCTGTCCATGAAGCATGAGGGCTCCCATGTGTTGGCACCTGCTATCTTCCAAGCACTACTCTATTAATTCTTCTAGCACCAGCCGGGGAAAGGACAGTGTCACGGATGGCCACTGAGCTCCCCAGAGAAGTAGTGAGAACACAGGTGACATCAGACACTCGGGGCTGGAAGCAGCCCATCCAGCTGCAAAGCCTGATCACAACCACTCGGTGGCACCACTTTCCTAGTAAGGGGGCAGCGAAGCCCAGGGCCTCGGGTGTGTGTGCTCAGGGAAGGGGAGAACCTGGTGGACGCAAGGTTCTCTGAGACCCCAGGCCTTGCATCCCCGCAGCCTAGCCTTCTGTGGGATGACCATAGTCCAGCCATCTTGCTGCAAAGAAGGTTAATTTCTTGGCACAAGGGGGCAACAAGGGTCTTGCCCCTACCCTAGGGAGCTGACCCTCCAGTCACTACTAGCATGGCCTGTGCCCTTCCAGGTGACAGGAACTGAGGTGGGGTCAGCCTCATTGGCCTCACTTCCCAGTATAGCTGGCCGTGAAGCTGCACCTTGGAAGCTGAGCAGCAGTGGTTTGGCCTAGACAGGATTTTGGCGATTGCATGAGTGATCTGGGAGCGAGAGCAGGGGTCCAAGGACACAGTCCTTTCCTCACCCATTTACTGAACATGTTCCCACAGTCTTCCCAGCAGGTGACAAGCCCTGCCCTGTGGTGCCAACAGCAGGTTACACACCTTGGTCATCTGTGGGAGGTACCTTTTCATGCATTGTTGTCCTAATTTATCCCCAGCCCCATTAAATTTGAAAATTTAATACGACTGCTTTCTGCTTATGTACTGTCTGTCTGGTGGTGCTTTACACAAAAGAAAAAGTACAAGCCCCAGCCTACAGTACGCAGCCTTCACCATAGGGAAGGCACCAATGCAGCTGAGACCTGACAACTGGGTGCGACCTGTGTCCCTGGGAGTGCCGAACAGCACGGGAAGGGAAGCACTGAGTTTCTGGACAGGCCCTTGGGTACAAAGGGGTTAAAAGCTTGTCCCTTGCCATGGGGAACTGGATGGAGGTGTGGGTAAAGGGAGGTTGGGAACGAGGCACATGTGAGACTGAGTGACTGGGGAGAATGGAAATGAAATTAGTAAGTCAGCTCGTGGAGGAGGCGGGGAAAGACGGTGGAGGAGTAGGATCCCCAAGTCACTCGTCCCCACCAACTTACCTAGAAAACTTTCAAATAATCCTGAAAACTTATGAATTTGCCCTGAAATTTAAAGAGGGAACAGCCAGATTCCTACAGTGAGAAGAGTTCGAGCTTCTATAAAGTACAACTTCTTTTTTGCCACTCTGAACTGAGCAACATGACTAGAAGGAAGAACTCACCCCCAAAAAAAAAAAAAAAAAAAAAGAATCAGAAACAGTCCTCACTCCCACAGAGTTACAGAATTTGGATTACAATTTGATATCAGAAAGCCAATTCAGAAGCACAATTATAAAGCTACTGGAAGGAGCCTCGGTGTCCATTGAAGGATGATGGATAAAGAAGATGTGGTCTATGTATACAATGGAATATTCCTCAGCCATTAGAAACGACAAATACCCACCATTTGCTTCGATGTGGATGGAACTGGAGGGTGTTATGCTGAGTGAAGTAAGTCAATCGGAGAAGGACAAACATTATATGATCTCATTCATTTGGGGAATATAAATAATAGTGAAAGGGAATAGAAGGGAAGAGAGAAGAAATGTGTGGGAAATATCAGAAAGGGAGACAGAACATAAAGACTCCTAACTCAGGGGAAACGAACTAGGGGTGGTGGAAGGGGAGGAGGGCGGGGGGTGGGGGTGAATGGGTGACGGGCACTGAGGGGGGCACTTGATGGGATGAGCACTGGGTGTTATTCTGTATGTTGGCAAATTGAACACCAATAAAAAATAAATTTATTATTTAAAAAAATAAAGCTACTGGTGGCTCTGGAAAAAAGCATAAGGGATTCAAGAGACTTCATGACTCCAGAATTTAGATCTAATCAGGCTGAAATTAAAAATCAATTAAATGAGACACAATTCAAACTGGACTTCCTAACAACGAGGGCTAATGAGGTAGAAGAAACAATGAGTGACATAGAAACAAGTTGATAGCAAGGAAGGAAGCTGAGGAAAAAAGAGAAAAACAATTTAAGAATCATGAGGAAAAGTTAAGGAAAATAAATGACAGACTCAGAATGAAAAAAATCTATGTTTAATTGGGGTTGCAGAGGGCACCAAAAGGGACAGAGGACCAGAAAGTGTATTTCAACAAATCATAGCTGAGAACTTCCCTAATTTGGGGAGGGAAACAGGCATTCAGATCCAGGACATAGAGAGATCCCCCCTAAAATCAATAAAAACCATTCAACACCTTGACATTTCATAGTGAAACTTGTGAATTCCAAAGATTAAGATAAGATCCTTAAAGCAGCAAGACACAAGAGTTCCCTAAACTTTACAGGGAGAAATATTAGATTAACAGCAGACCTCTCCACAGAGACCTGGCAGGCCAGAAAGGGCTGGCAGGATATATTCAGGGTCCTAAATGAGAAGAATATGCAGCCAAGAAAACTTTATCCAGCAAGGCTCTCATTCAGAATGGAAGGAGAGATAAAGAGCTTCCAAGATGGGCAGTACTGAAAGAATATGTGACCTCCAAACCAGCTCTGCAAGAAATATTAAGGGGGACTCTGTGAAAGAAAGAGGAAGTACAAAGAAACAATCAACAAAACAGGGACTGAATAAGTGTTATGATGACACTAAATTCATATCTTTAATAGTAATTCTGAACGTGAACGTGAATTCTGAACCCCTCAAAAGAAAGCAGGGGTAGCAATCCTCATATCACATAAATAAGTTTATCCCAAAGACTGTAGTAAGAGATGAAGAGGGACACTCTATCATACTTAAAGGATCTATCCAACAAGAGGACCTAACCTTCATGAATATTAATGCCCCAAATATGGGAGCTGCCACATATATCAATCAATTAATAACCAAAGTTAAGATATACTTAGATAATAATACACTTATACTGGGAGACTTGAACACAGAGCTTTCTGCTACTGATATCTTCTAAGCTATGTCCAAAGACACAGGAGCTTTAAATGATACACTGGACCAAATGGATTTCACAGATATTTACAGAACTTTACATCCAAAGGCAACTGAAAACACATTCTTCTCAAGTGCACATGGAACTTTCTCCAGAATAGACCACCTACTGGGTCACAAATCGGGTCTGAACAGATACCAAAAGATTGGGATCGTCCCCTGGATATTCTCAGACTATAATGCCTTGAAATTAGAACTTAATCACAACAGGAAGTTTGGAAGGACCACAAACACGTGGAGGTTAAGGACCATCCTGCTAAAAGATGAAAGGTCAACCAGGAAATTAGAGAAGAATTAAAAAGACTCATGGAAATTAATAAGAATGAAGATACAACCGTTCAAAATCTTTGGGATACAGCAAAAGCAGTCGTGAAGGGGAAACACATCGCAGTACAAGCATCCACCCAAAAACTGAAAAGAACTCAAATACAAAAGCTCACCTTTCCCCTAAAGGAGCTGGAGAAAAAAAGAGCAAATAGATCCTACACCCAGCAGAAGAAGAGAGTTAGTAAAGATTCAAGCAGAACTCAATGAAATAGAGACCAGAAAAACTGTGGAACAGATCAACCAAACCAGGAGTTGGTTTCTTGAAAGAATTAATAAGAGAGATAAACCATTAGGCAGCCTTATTAAAAAGAAGAGATAAAAGACTCAAATTAATAAAATCATGAATGAAAAAGGAGAGAACACCACCAGTATCAAGGAAATACAAATGATTTTAAAACTTATTATGAGCACCTATTTGCCAATAATTAGGCAATCTAGAAGAAATGGACGCATTTCTGGAAAACCACAATCTACCAACACTGGAACACGAAGAAATAGAAAACCTGAACAGACCAATAACCAGGGAGGAAATTGAAGCAGTCATCAAAAACCTCCCAAGACACACAAGCCCAGGGCCAGATGGCTTCCCAGGGGAATTCTATCAAATGTTTAAAGAAGAAAACATACCTATTCGACTAAAGCTGTTCAGAAAGATAGAAGAGATGGAGTACTTCCAAACTCGTTCTATGAGGCCAGCATCACCTTAATTCCAAAACCAAAGACCTCGCCAAAAAGGATACTTATAGACCAATATACCCGATGAACAAGGATCTAAAATTTCTGAACAAGATACTAGCCAATAGGATCCAACAGTACATTAGGAAGATTATTCATCATGACCAAGTGGGATTTATCCCTGGGATGCAAGGCTGGTTCAACACTCGTAAAGCAACCAACATGATAAATCATATCAACAAGAGAAAAACCAAGAACCATCTGATCCTCTCAATAGATGCAGAGAAAGATTTGACAAAACACAGCATCCATTTCTGATCACAACTCTTCAGAGGGTAGGGATAGAGGGAACATTCCTCAGCATCTTAAAAGCCATCTACGAAAAGCCCACAGCAAATATCATTCTCAATGGGGAAGCACTGGGAGCCTTTCCCCTAAGGTCAGGAACACGACAGGGATGTCCACTCTCACCACTGCTATTCCACATAGTACTGGAAGTCCTTGCCTCAGCAATCAGACAACAAAAAGACATTAAAGGCATTCAAATTGGCAAAGAAGAAGTCAAACTCTCCCTCTTCGCAGATGACATGATACTGTACGTAAAAAAACCAAAAGCCTCCACCCCAAGATTGCTAGAACCCATACGGAAATTCAGCAGTGTGGCAGGATACAAAATCAATGCCCAGAAGTCAGTGGCATTTCTATACACTAACAATGAGACTGAAGAAAGAGAAATTAAGGAGTCAATTCCATTTACAGTTGCACCCAAAAGCGTAAGACACCTAGGAATAAACCTAACCAAAAAGGTAAAGGATCTCTACCCTAAAAACTACAGAACACTTCTGAAAGAAATTGAGGAAGACACAAGGAGATGGAAAAAATATTCCATGCTCACAGATTGGAAGAATTAATATTGTGAAAATGTCAATGTTACCCAGGGCAATTTACACATCTAATGCAATCCCTATCAAAATACCATGGACTTTCTTCAGAGACTTGGAACAAATCATCTTAAGATTTGTGTGGAATCCAAAAAGACCCCAAATAGCCAGGGGAATTTTAAAAAAGAAAACCATCACAATGCCAGATTTCAGGTTGTACTACAAAGCTGTGGTCCTCAAGACAGTGTGGTACTGGCACAAAAACAGTCACATAGATCAATGGAACAGAATAGAGAACCCAGAAGTGGACCCTGAACTTTATGGTCAACTAATACTCGATAAAGGAGGAAAGACTATCCACTGGAAGAAAGACAGTCACTTCAATAAATGGTGCTGGGAAAATTGGACATCCACATGCAGAAGAATGAAACTAGACCATTCTCTTACACCAGACACAAAGATAAACTCAAAATGGATGAAAGATCTAAATGTGAGACAAGATTCCTTCAAAATCCTAGAGGAGAACACAGGCAACACCATTTTTTAACTTCGCCACAGCAACTTCTTCCAAGATACATCCATGAAGGCAAGAGAAACTAAAGCAAAAATGAATTATTGGGACTTAATCAAGATAAAAAACTTCTGCACAGCAAAGAAACAGTCAACAAAACTAAAAGACAACCAACAGAATGGGAGAAGATATTTGCAAATGACGTATCAGATAAAGGGCTAGTTTCCAAGATCTATAAAGAACTTATTAAACTCAACAGCAAAGAAATAAACAATCTAATAATAAAATGGGCAAAAGACATGAACAGAAATCTCACAGAGGAAGGCATAGACATGGCCAATATGCACATGAGAAAATGCTCTGCATCACTTGCCATCAGGGAAATACAAATCAAAACCACAATGAGATACCACCTCACACCAGTGAGAATGGGGAAAATTAACAAGACAGGAAACAACAAATGTTGGAGAGGATGTGGAGAAAAGGGAACCCTCCTGCACTGTTGGTGGGAATGTGAACTGGTGCAGCCACTCTGGAAAACTGTGTGGAGGTTCCTCAAAGAGTTAAAAATAGACCTGCCCTACGACCCAGCAATTGCACTGTTGGGGATTTACCCCAAAGACACAGATGCAGTGAAACGCCGGGACACCTGCACCCCGATGTTTCTAGCAGCAATGTCCACAATAGCCAAACTGTGGAAGGAGCCTCGGTGTCCATCGAAAGATGATGGATAAAGAAGATGTGGGGGATCCCTGGGTGGCGCAGCGGTTTGGCGCCTGCCTTTGGCTCAGGGCGCGATCCTGGAGACCCGGGATCGAATCCCACGTCAGGCTCCCGGTGCATGGAGCCTGCTTCTCCCTCTGCCTGTATCTCTGCCTCTCTCTCTCTCTCTCTGTGACTATCATAAATAAATAAAAAAAATTTAAAAAAAAAAAAAAGAAGATGTGGTCTATGTGTACAATAGAATATTCCTCAGCCATTAGAGATGACAAATACCCACCATTTGCTTCAGTGTGGATGGACCTGGAGGGTATTATGCTGAGTGAAATAAGTCAATCGGAGAAGGACAAACAGTGTATGTTCTCATTCATTTGGGGAATATAAATAATAGTGAAAGGGAATATAAGGGAAGGGAGAAGAAATGTGTGGGAAATATCAGAAAGGGAGACAGAACATGAGAGACTCCTAACTCTGGGAAACGAACTAGGGGTGGTGGAAGGGGAGGAGGGCGGGGGGTGGGGGGTAACTGGATGACGGGCACATAGGGAGGCACTTGATGGGATGAGTACTGGGTGTTATGCTATATGTTGGCAAATTGAACTCCAATAAAATAAAAATTAAAAAAACAAAGAAATGACAAATACCCACCATTTGCTTCAACGTGGATGGAACTGGAGGATATTATGATGAGTGAAATAATCGGGGAAGGACAAACATTATATGGTCTCATTCATTTGGGGAATATAAAAAGTCATGAAAGGAAATAAAGAGATAAAATGAGTGAAAATATCAGTGAGGGTGACAAAACTTGAGAGACACTTAATTCTGGGAAAGAAACTAGAGGTACTAGAAAGGGAGGTGGGCGGGGGGTTGGAGTAATGAGTGATGGGCCCTGAGGGGGCACTTGGCAGGATGAGCACTGGGTGTTATACTATCTGTTGGCAAATTGAACTCATATGTATATATATACAAGTCAGCTCCCCTCACAGCTCGCCCGGTACCCTTTCCTCAATCCTGAATTCTGACAAAGGCTTTGGGAGTCAGGCATTCTGGCTGTTCTATGGAAGAAGGACCTGGGTCTCAAAGGGACCCAGTAATTGGCCCCATGGATGCTATTAGGGCTGAGACTTGGCTCAGGAGTCTAGACACTTGACTGCAAAACTGCAGAACAGTCAGACTCCAGCCCTGTAGCACAGGGTCCTGTGTGCAGAGAGACAGTAAACAAATAAATCATATCCCACTGAGCTCATGGCACAAGGAGAGGGTCAGGTGATAGATGGCTCTGCACACATTATGTCTGAACTCCCCTGGAAGGTGATGAGGATGCAGTACACAGGGGGAACAGAGCAGTAGCAGATTTCCAGGCCAGAGGTCGCTGGCGCTGCTGAGTGGGCGTCTGGGGACCATCCAGCCCCTAGACAGCTTTTAGGAAGGAACACCATGAGGCAGCAGCAGTCAGGGCCATTGCAACCAGGCCCAGAGGAGCAAGCCTGGAGTGAGGTCAGTATGGCCAGGCAACACTCTCAGGATACAGGCCTCCTGGGATATGCTCTAGGTACAGGAGGAAACTCTCAGGGCCTCCCAGAAGTTCTATGATTCTGCAGTGACTCAGGGAACCAAGATTCATGCAGAGATGCTGGATCTCCCTTGGGGCTGTGTTCCCTTGGGCTGAGGAAACAGACCCATCTATCACTGATTACAAACGTCATGCAAAATTTAGCACATGCACAGGGAGGCTCACACCAGAGCAATAATCCACTGAAAGAAAAACCTCTGCATACTCCTCTTTGTCAAGCTGGCGTATGTGCCTGGCAAATGAAGTCATACCTGATTTTCAGGGGCTTGCACACTTCACACTTATTAGAAATAAGAGTTTGATGTGACTCACAGGCTTGCAGTAAATACCAAAGAGATTGTCAGAGGGAGGCGCCTCTCCAGGGAGATCTAGCAGAACCCAGCTCTACTCCCAACCCCAGCTCTCTGCTGCATTCTATAACCTTGTGCTTGCCACCATTGTCTTTTAAAATATTGTTTGAAAAGTGAAAGATGCAGCTCACAAGTCATTTTATATGACTCTGTGGCCTTTCTTCCAGCATATCTCAAATCTTGGTGTGGCTGGAGAGATAATGCCCAGGAGTGGGCATGATTCTTACATACCCGGTGGGTGTTCCCTTGGACTGGAAGTGACAGGGCTAATTTCATGAGAAAGAAAGTGTGTGCTCTGAGTGCGAGTGAGTGTGAGTATGTGTACATGTGAGCGTGCATGAACCCCTAAGAGGACATGTGTGTTTTCCTTTCCATGTTCATCTCTAATTCACAGATAATAATAACTCCACAGATTGTAAAAGCATCACCCTCATCTAAGCACCTTGAATAACTCACAGTTGAAAAGAAGGATGAATGGACAGCAGGGCTCCTTCCACAGGTGCTAGAGGTAAGCAGCCAGTTGTAACACCCTGTGGGATAGGAGGGGCAGGGGCTCCATGCACAAGGCCTGTCCCCAGGTGTCCCTTCCCTGGCCTGTGCAGTGCCTTGAATTATAAACTGTGATAGCCACCACTTTCCTTTTTTGTTTGTTGTTTTTATTTAAATTCAGTTTCCTTTGCAGAAGCTTTTTATCTTAAGTCTCAATAGTTCATTTTTGCTTGTTTCCCTTTGCCTTCATAGATGTATCTTGCAAGAAGTTGCTGTGGCCAAGTTCAAAAAGGGTGTTGCCTGTGTTCCCCTCTAGGATTTTGATGGATTCTTGTCTCACATTTAGATCTTTCAATCATTTTGAGAGTATCTTTGTGTATGGCGTAAGAGAATGGTCCAGTTTCATTCTTCTGCATGTGGATGTCCAATTTTTCAAGCACCATTTATTGAAGATATGGTCCCTTTTCCAGTGGATATTCTTTTCTGCTTTGTAGAAATTTAGTGGACCATAGAGTTGAGGGCCCATTTCTGGGTTCTCTATTCTGTAACATTGATCCATGTGTCTGTTTTTGTGCCAGTACCACACTGTCTTGATGACCACAGCTTTGTAATTTCCCAATACAACTTGTTTTTGGCCACTCTGCACTGAGCAAAATGACTAGAAGGAAAACCTCACCTCAAAACAAAGAATCAGAAACAGTCCTCTCTCCCACAGAGTTACAAAATCTGGATTACAATTCAATGTCAGAAAGCCAATTCAGAAGCACTATTATGCAGCTACTGGTGGCTCTAGAAAAAAGCATAAAGGACTCAAGAGACTTCATGACTGCAAAATTTAGATCCAATCAGGCAGAAATTAAAAATCAATTGAATGCGATGCAATCCAAACTAGAAGCCCAAATGACGAAGGTTAACGAGGTGGAAGAACGAGTGAGTGACACAGAAGACAAGTTGATGGTAAAGAGGGAAACAGAGGAAAAAACAGACAAACAATTAAAAGACCATGAAGATAGATTAAGGGAAATAAACGACAGCCTGAGGAAGAAAAACCTACATTTAATTGGGGTTCCCGAGGGTGCCGAAAGGGACAGAGGGCCAGAATATGTATCTGAACAAATCCTAGCTGAAAACTTTCCTAATCTGGGAAGGGAAACAGGCATTCAGATCCAGGAAATAGAGAGATCCCCCCCTAAAATCAATAAATATCGTCCAACACCTCGACATTTAATAGTAGAGCTTGCAAATTCCAAAGATAAAGAGAAGATCCTTAAAGCAGCAAGACACAAGAAATCCCTGACTTTTATGTGTAGGAGTATTAGGGTAACAGCAGACCTCTCCACAGAGACCTGGCAGGCCAGAAAGAGCTGGCAGGATATATTCAGGGTCCTAAATGAGAAGAACATGCAGCTAAGAATACTTTATCCAGCAAGGCTCTCATTCAAAATGGAAGGAGAGATAAAGCGCTTCCAAGACAGGCAGGAACTGAAAGAATATGTGACCTCCAAACCAGCTCCGAAAGAAATTTTAAGGGAGACTCTAAAAGTTCCCCGTTAAGAAGAAGTTCACTGGAACAATCCACAAAAACAAGGATTGAATAGATATGATGACACTAAACTCATACCTGTCAATAGTAATTCTGAACGTGAACGGGCTTAATGACCCCATCAAAAGGCACAGGGTTTCAGACTGGATAAAAAAGCAGGACCCATCTATTTGCTGTCTACAAGAGACTCATTTTAGACAGAAGGACACCTACAGCCTGAAAATGAAAGGCTGGAGAACCATTTACCATTCAAATGGTCCTCAAAAGAAAGCAGGGGTAGCCATCCTCATATCAGATAAACTAAAGTTTACCCTGAAGACTGTAGTGAGAGATGAAGAGGGACACTATCTCATACTTAAAGGATCTATCCAACAAGAGGACTTAACGATCCTCAATATATATGCCCCAAATGTGGGAGCTGCCAAATATATCAATCAATTAATAACCAAAATGAAGAAATACTTAGATAATAATACACTTATACTTCATGACTTCAATCTAGTGCTTTCTACCCTCGATAGGTCTTCTAAACACAACATCTCCAAAGAAACAAGAGCTTTAAATGATACACTGGACCAGATGGATTTCACAGATATCTACAGAACTTTACATCCAAACTCAACTGAATACACATTCTTCTCAAGTGCACATGGAACTTTCTCCAGAATAGACCACATACTGGGTCACAAATCGGGTCTGAACTGATACCAAAAGATTGGGATCGTCCCTGGCATATTCTCAGACTATAATGCCTTGAAATTAGAACTAAATCACAACAGGAAGTTTGGAAGGACCACAAACACGTGGAGGTTAAGGACCATCCTGCTAAAAGATGAAAGGGTCAACCAGGAAATTAGAGAAGAATTAAAAAGACTCATGGAAACTAATAAGAATGAAGATACAACCAGTTCAAAATCTTTGGGATGCAGCAAAAGCAGTCCGTGAAGGGGAAACACATCGCAGTACAAGCATCCATTCAAAAACTGAAAAGAACTCAAATACAAAAGCTCACCTTACCCATAAAGGAGCTGGAGAAAAAAAGAGCAAATAGATCCTACACCCAGCAGAAGAAGAGAGTTAGTAAAGATTCAAGCAGAACTCAATGAAATAGAGACCAGAAGAACTGTGGAACAGATCAACCAAACCAGGAGTTGGTTTCTTGAAAGAATTAATAAGAGAGATAAACCATTAGGCAGCCTTATTAAAAAGAAGAGATAAAAGACTCAAATTAATAAAATCATGAATGAAAAAGGAGAGAACACCACCAGTATCAAGGAAATACAAATGATTTTAAAACTTATTATGAGCACCTATTTGCCAATAATTAGGCAATCTAGAAGAAATGGACGCATTTCTGGAAAACCACAATCTACCAACACTGGAACACGAAGAAATAGAAAACCTGAACAGACCAATAACCAGGGAGGAAATTGAAGCAGTCATCAAAACCTCCCAAGACACACAAGCCCAGGGCCAGATGGCTTCCCAGGGGAATTCTATCAAATGTTTAAAGAAGAAAACATACCTATTCGACTAAAGCTGTTCAGAAAGATAGAAGAGATGGAGTACTTCCAAACTCGTTCTATGAGGCCAGCATCACCTTAATTCCAAAACCAAAAAGACCCCAGCAAAAAGGAGAATTATAGATCAATATCCCTGATGAACATGGATGCAAAAATTCTCAACAAGATACTAGCCAACAGGATCCAACAACACATTAAGAAAATTATTCATCATGACCAAGTAGGATTTATCCCTGGGACACAAGGCGGTTCAACACTCGTAAAACCATCAATGTGATTCATCATATCAGCAAGAGAAAAACCAAGAACTATATGATCCTCTCAATAGATGCAGAGAAAGCATTTGACAAAATACAGCATCCATTCCTGATGAAAACTCCTCTGAGTGTAGGGATAGAGGCGACATTCCTCAACATCTTAAAAGCCATCTACGAAAAGCCCACAGCAAATATCATTCTCAATGGGGAAGCACTGGGAGCCTTTCCCCTAAGATCAGGAACAAGACAGGGATGTCCACTCTCACCACTGCTATTCAACATAGTACTGGAAGTCCTCGCCTCAGCAATCAGACAACAAAAAGACATTAAAGGCATTCAAATTGGCAAAGAAGAAGTCAAACTCTCCCTCTTCGCAGATGACATGATACTCTACATAGAAAACCCAGAAGCCTCCACCCCAAGATTGCTAGAACTCATACAGCAATGTGGTAGCGTGGCAAGATACAAAATCAATGCCCAGAAGTCAGTGGCATTTCTATACACTAACAATGAGATTGAAGAAAGAGAAATTAAGGAGTCAATCCCGTTTACAATTGCACCCAAAAGCATAAGATACCTAGGAATAAACCTAACCAAAGAGGTAAAGGATCTCTACCCTAAAAACTATAGAACACTTCTGAAAGAAATTGAGGAAGACACAAAGAGATGGAAAAATATTCCATGCTCATGGATTGGCAGAATTAATATTGTGAAAATGTCAATGTTACCCAGGGCAATGTAAACGTTTAATGCAATCCCTATCAAAATACCATGGACTTTCTTCAGAGAGTTAGAACAAATTATTTAAGATTTGTGTGGAATCAGAAAAGACCCCGAATAGCCAGGGGAATTTTAAAAAAGAAACCATAGCTGGGGGCATCACAATGCCAGATTTCAGGTTGTACTACAAAGCTGTGGTCATCAAGACAGTGTGGTCCTGGCACAAAAACAGACACATAGATCAATGGAACAGAATAGAGACCCAGAAGTGGACCCTGAAATGTATGGTCAACTAATATTCGATAAAGGAGGAAAGACTATCCACTGGAAGAAATACAGTCTCTTCAATAAATGGTGCTGGGAACATTGGACATCCACATGCAGAAGAATGAAACCGGACCACTCTCTAGCACCATACACAAGGATAAACTCAAAATGGATGAGAGATCTAAATGTGACACAAGATTCCATCAAAATCCTAGAGGAGAACACAGGCAACACCATTTTTTAACTCGGCCACAGTAACTTCTTGCAAGATACATCCACGAAGGCAAAGAAACAAAGCAAAAATGAACTATTGGGACTTAATCAAGATAAGAAGCTTTTGCACAGCAAAGGATACAGTCAACAAAACTAAAAGACAACCTACAGAATGGGTGAAGATATTTGCAAATGACCTATCAGATAAAGGGCTAGTTTCCAAGATCTATAAAGAACTTATTAAGCTCAACAGCAAAGAAACAAACAATCCATGAAATGGGCAAAAGACATGAAGAGAAATCTCACAGAGGAAGACATGGACATGGCCAACATGCACATGAGAAATGCTCCGCATCACTTGCCATCAGGGAAATACAAATCACAACCACAATGAGATACCACCTCACACCAGTGAGAATGGGGAACATTAACAAGGCAGGAAACCACAGATGTTGGAGAGGATGCGGAGAAAAGGGAACCCTCCTGCACTGTTGGTGGGAATGTGAACTGGTGCAGCCACTCTGGAAAACTGTGTGGAGGTTCCTCAAAGAGTTAAAAATAGACCTGCCCTACGACCCAGCAATTGCACTGTTGGGGATTTACCCCAAAGAGTCAGATGCAGTGAAGCACTGGTACACCTGCACCCTGATGTTTCCAGCAGCAACGTCCACAATAGCCAAACTGTGGAAGGAGCCTCAGTGTCCATCGAAAGATGATGAATAAAGAAGATGTGGTCTATGTATACAATGGAATATTCCTCAGCCATTAGAGATGACAAATACCCACCATTTGCTTCAGTGTGGATGGACCTGGAGGGTATTATGCTGAGTGAAATAAGTCAATCGGAGAAGGACAAACAGTGTATGTTCTCATTCATTTGGGGAATATAAATAATAGTGAAAGGGAATATAAGGGAAGGGAGAAGAAATGTGTGGGAAATATCAGAAAGGGAGACAGAACATGAGAGACTCCTAACTCTGGGAAACGAACTAGGGGTGGTGGAAGGGGAGGAGGGCGGGGGGTGGGGGTAACTGGATGACGGGCACATAGGGAGGCACTTGATGGGATGAGCACTGGGTGTTATGCTATATGTTGGCAAATTGAACTCCAATAAAATAAAAATTAAAAAAAAAAAAAGAAATGACAAATACCCACCATTTGCTTCGACGTGGATGGAACTGGAGGATATTATGATGAGTGAAATAATCGGAGAAGGACAAACATTATATGGTCTCATTCATTTGGGGAATATAAAAAGTCATGAAAGGAAATAAAGAGATAAAATGAGTGAAAATATCAGTGAGGGTGACAAAACTTGAGAGACACCTAATTCTGGGAAAGAAACTAGAGGTACTAGAAAGGGAGGTGGGCGGGGGGTTGGAGTAATGAGTGATGGGCCCTGAGGGGGCACTTGGCAGGATGAGCGCTGGGTGTTATACTATCTGTTGGCAAATTGAACTCATATGTATATATATACAAGTCAGCTCCCCTCACAGCTTGCCCGGTACCCTTTCCTCAATCCTGAATTCTGACAAAGGCTTTGGGAGTCAGGCATTCTGGCTGTTCTATGGAAGAAGGACCTGGGTCTCAAAGGGACCCAGTAATTGGCCCCATGGATGCTATTAGGGCTGAGACTTGGCTCAGGAGTCTAGACACTTGACTGCGAAGCTGCAGAACAGTCAGACTCCAGCCCTGGAGCACAGGGTCCTGTGTGCAGAGAGACAGTAAACAAATAAATCATATCCCACTGAGCTCATGGCACAAGGAGAGGGTCAGGTGATAGATGGCTCTGCACACATTATGTCTGAACTCCCCTGGAAGGTGATGAGGATGCAGTACACAGGGGGAACAGAGCAGTAGCAGATTTCCAGGCCAGAGGTCGCTGGGGCTGCTGAGTGGGCATCTGGGGAACATCCAGCCCCTAGACAGCTTTTAGGAAGGAACACCATGAGGCAGCAGCAGTCAGGGCCATTGCAACCAGGCCCAGAGGAGCAAGCCTGGAGTGAGGTCAGTATGGCCAGGCAACACTCTCAGGATACAGGCCTCCTGGGATATGCTCTAGGTACAGGAGGAAACTCTCAGGGCCTCCCAGCAGTTCTATGATTCTGCAGTGACTCAGGGAACCAAGATTCATGCAGAAATGCTGGATCTCCCTTGGGGCTGTGTTCCCTTGGGCTGAGGAAACAGACCCATCTATCACTGATTACAAACGTCATGCAAAATTTAGCACGTGCACAGGGAGGCTCACACCAGAGCAACAAACCACTGAAAGAAAAACCTCTGCATACTCCTCTTTGTCAAGCTGGTGTATGTGCCTGGCAAATGAAGTTATACCTGATTTTCAGGGGCTTGCACACTTCACACTTATTAGAAATAAGAGTTTGATGTGACTCACAGGCTTGCAGTAAATACCAAAGAGATTGTCAGAGGGAGGCGCCTCTCCAGGGAGATCTAGCAGAACCCAGCTCTACTCCCAACCCCAGCTCTCTGCTGCATTCTATAACCTTGTGCTTGCCACCATTGTCTTTCGTGTTTTAAAATATTGTTTGAAAAGTGAAAGATGCAGCTCACAAGTAATTTTATATGATTCTGTGGCCTTTCTTCCAGCATATCTCAAATCTTGGTGTGGCTGGAGAGATAATGCCCAGGAGTGGGCATGATTCTTACATACCCGGTGGGTGTTCCCTTGGACTGGAAGTGACAGGGTTAATTTCATGAGAAAGAAAGTGTGTGCTCTGAGTGCGAGTGAGTGTGAGTATGTGTACATGTGAGCGTGCATGAACCCCTAAGAGGACATATGTGTTTTCCTTTCCATGTTCATCTCTAATTCACAGATAATAATAACTCCACAGATTGTATAAGCATCACCCTCATCTAAGCACCTTGAATAACTCACAGTTGAAAAGAAGGATGAATGGACAGCAGGGCTCCTTCCACAGGTGCTAGAGGTAAGCAGCCTCTGTGGGGTAGGATGGGCAGGGGCTCCATGCACAAGGCCTGTCCCCAGGTGTCCCTTCCCTGGCCTGTGCAGTGCCTTGAATTATAAACTGTGATAGCCACCACTTTCCTTTTTTGTTTGTTGTTTTTATTTAAATTCAGTTTGCTGTGCAGAAGCTTTTTATCTTAAGTCTCAATAGTTCATTTTTGCTTGTTTCCCTTTGCCTTCATAGATGTATCTTGCAAGAAGTTGCTGTGGCCAAGTTCAAAAAGGGTGTTGCCTGTGTTCCCCTCTAGGATTTTGATGGATTCTTGTCTCACATTTAGATCTTTCAAATGGAGGGTATTATGCTAAGTTAAATAAGTCAACGGGAGAAGACAATCATCATGGGGTCTCATTAATATGTGTAATATAAGAAATAGTGAAAGGGATCATAAGGGAAAGGAGGAAAACTGAGGGGGAAAATTAGAAAGGGAGACAAACCATGAGAGAGTCCTGACTCCGGGAAACATACAAAGGGTTGCAGAAGGGGAGGTGGATGGGGGATGCGGTGACTGGGTGATGGGCACTGAGGAGAACACTTGATGGGATGAGCACTGGGTGTTGACTGTCTCTTGCTGTGCAGAAGCTTTTTATCCTGATGAAGTCCCAATAGTTCATTTTTGCTCTTGTTTCCCTTGCCTTCATGGATGAATCTTGCAAGAAATTGCTGTGGCCAAGTTCAAAAGGGTGTTGCCTGTGTTCTCCTCTAGGATGTTGATGGAATCTTGTCTCAAATTTAGATCTTTCAATCATTTTGAGAGTATCTTTGTGTATGGCGTAAGAGAATGGTCCAGTTTCATTCTTCTGCATGTGGATGTCCAATTTTTCAAGCACCATTTATTGAAGATATGGTCCCTTTTCCAGTGGATATTCTTTTCTGCTTTGTAGAAATTTAGTGGACCATAGAGTTGAGGGCCCATTTCTGGGTTCTCTATTCTGTTCCATTGATCCATGTGTCTGTTTTTGTGCCAGTACCACACTGTCTTGATGACCACAGCTTTGTAATTTCCCAATACAACTTGTTTTTGGCCACTCTGCACTGAGCAAAATGACTAGAAGGAAAACCTCACCTCAAAACAAAGAATCAGAAACAGTCCTCTCTCCCACAGAGTTACAAAATCTGGATTACAATTCAATGTCAGAAAGCCAATTCAGAAGCACTATTATGCAGCTACTGGTGGCTCTAGAAAAAAGCATAAAGGACTCAAGAGACTTCATGACTGCAAAATTTAGATCCAACCAGGCAGAAATTAAAAATCAATTGAATGCGATGCAATCCAAACTAGAAGCCCAAATGACGAAGGTTAACGAGGTGGAAGAACGAGTGAGTGACACAGAAGACAAGTTGATGGTAAAGAGGGAAACAGAGGAAAAAACAGACAAACAATTAAAAGACCATGAAGATAGATTAAGGGAAATAAACGACAGCCTGAGGAAGAAAAACCTACATTTAATTGGGGTTCCCGAGGGCGCCGAAAGGGACAGAGGGCCAGAATATGTATCTGAACAAATCCTAGCTGAAAACTTTCCTAATCTGGGAAGGGAAACAAGCATTCAGATCCAGGAAATAGAGACATCCCCCCCTAAAATCAATAAATATGGTCCAACACCTCGACATTTAATAGTAGAGCTTGCAAATTCCAAAGATAAAGAGAAGATCCTTAAAGCAGCAAGACACACGAAATCCCTGACTTTTATGTGTAGGAGTATTAGGGTAACAGCAGACCTCTCCACAGAGACCTGGCAAGCCAGAAAGGGCTGGCAGGATCTATTCAGGGTCCTAAATGAGAAGAACATGCAGCCAAGAATACTTTATCCAGCAAGGCTCTCATTCAAAATGGAAGGAGAGATAAAGCGCTTCCAAGACAGGCAGGAACTGAAAGAATATGTGACCTCCAAACCAGCTCCGCAAGAAATTTTAAGGGGGATTCTAAAAATTCCCCTTTAAGAAGAAGTTCAGTGGAACAATCCACAAAAACAAGGACTGAATAGATATCATGATGACACTAAACTCATACCTTTCAATAGTAATTCTGAACGTGAACGGGCTTAATGACCCCATCAAAAGGCACAGGGTTTCAGACTGGATAAAAAAGCAGGACCCATCTATTTGCTGTCTACAAGAGACTCATTTTAGACAGAAGGACACCTACACCCTGAAAATGAAAGGCCGGAGAACCATTTACCATTCAAATGGTCCTCAAAAGAAAGCAGGGGGAGCCATCCTCATATCAGATAAACTAAAGTTTACCCTGAAGACTGTAGTGAGAGATGAAGAGGGACACTATATCATACTTAAAGGATCTATCCAACAAGAGGACTTAACGATCCTCAATAATATGCCCCAAATGTGGGAGCTCCCAAATATATCAATCAATTAATAACCAAAATGAAGAAATACTTAGATAATAATACACTTATACTTGGTGACTTCAATCTAGTGCTTTCTACCCTCGATAGGTCTTCTAAACACAACATCTCCAAAGAAACAAGAGCTTTAAATGATACACTGGACCAGATGGATTTCACAGATATCTACAGAACTCTACATCCAAACTCAGCTGAATACACATTCTTCTCAAGTGCACATGGAACTTTCTCCAGAATAGACCACATACTGGGTCACAAATCGGGTCTGAACTGATACCAAAAGTTTGGGATCGTCTCCTGCATATTCTCAGACCATAATGCCTTGAAATTAGAACTAAATCACAACAAGAAGTTTGGAAGGACCTCAAACACGTGGAGGTTAAGGACCATCCTGCTAAAAGATGAAAGGGTCAACCAGGAAATTAAGAAGAATTAAAAAGATTCATGGAAACTAATGAGAATGAAGATACAACCATTCAAAATCTTTGGGATGCAGCAAAAGCAGTCCTGAGGGGGAAATACATCGCAATACAAGCATCCATTCAAAAACTGGAAAGAACTCAAATACAAAAGCTCACCTTACACATAAAGGAGATAGAGAAAAAACAGCAAATAGATCCTACACCCAGCAGAAGAAGAGAGTTAATAAAGATTCGAGCAGAACTCAATGAAATCGAGACCAGAAGAGCTGTGGAACAGGTCAACAGAACCAGGAGTTGGTTCTTTGAAAGAATTAATAAGATAGATAAACCATTAGCCAACCTTATTAAAAAGAAGAGAGAGAAGACTCAAATTAATAAAATCATGAATGAGAAAGGAGAGATCACTACCAACACCAAGGAAATACAAACGATTTAAAAACATATTATGAACAGCTGTACGCCAATAAATTAGGCAATCTAGAAGAAATGGGCGCATTCCTGGAAAGCCACAAACTACCAAAACTGGAACAGGAAGAAATAGAAAACCTGAATAGGCCAATAACCAGGGAGGAAATTGAAGCAGTCATCAAAACCTCCGAAGACACAAGTACAGGGCCAGGTGGCTTCCCTGGGGAATTCTACCAAATGTTTAAAGAAGAAACCATACCTATTCTACTAAAGCTGTTTGGAAAGATAGAAAGAGATGGAGTACTTCCAAACTCGTTCTATGAGGCCAGAATCACCTTAATTCCAAAACCAGACAAAGACCCCAGCAAAAAGGAGAATTATAGATCAATATCCCTGATGAACATGGATGCAAAAATTCTCAACAAGATACTAGCCAACAGGATCCAACAACACATTAAGAAAATTATTCATCATGACCAAGTAGGATTTATCCCTGGGACACAAGGCGGTTCAACACTCGTAAAACCATCAATGTGATTCATCATATCAGCAAGAGAAAAACCAAGAACCATATGATCCTCTCATTAGATGCAGAGAAAGCATTTGACAAAATACAGCATCCATTCCTGATCAAAACTCCTCAGAGTGTAGGGATAGAGGCAACATTCCTCAACATCTTAAAAGCCATCTACGAAAAGCCCACAGCAAATATCATTCTCAATGGGGAAGCACTGGGAGCCTTTCCCCTAAGATCAGGAACAAGACAGGGATGTCCACTCTCACCACTGCTGTTCAACATAGTTCTGGAAGTCCTCGCCTCAGCAATCAGACAACAAAAAGACATTAAAGGCATTCAAATTGGCAAAGAAGAAGTCAAACTCTCCCTCTTCGCAGATGACATGATACTCTACATAGAAAACCCAGAAGCCTCCACCCCAAGATTGCTAGAACTCATACAGCAATGTGGTAGCGTGGCAAGATACAAAATCAATGCCCAGAAGTCAGTGGCATTTCTATACACTAACAATGAGATTGAAGAAAGAGAAATTAAGGAGTCAATCCCGTTTACAATTGCACCCAAAAGCATAAGATACCTAGGAATAAACCTAACCAAAGAGGTAAAGGATCTCTACCCTAAAAACTATAGAACACTTCTGAAAGAAATTGAGGAAGACACAAAGAGATAGAAAAATATTCCATGCTCATGGATTGGCAGAATTAATATTGTGAAAATGTCAATGTTACCCAGGGCAATGTAAACGTTTAATGCAATCCCTATCAAAATACCATGGACTTTCTTCAGAGAGTTAGAACAAATTATTTTAAGATTTGTGTGGAATCAGAAAAGACCCCGTATAGCCAGGGGAATTTTAAAAAAGGAAACCATAGCTGGGGGCATCACAATGCCAGATTTCAGGTTGTACTACAAAGCTGTGGTCATCAAGACAGTGTGGTCCTGGCACAAAAACAGACACATAGATCAATGGAACAGAATAGAGGACCCAGAAGTGGACCCTGAAATGTATGGTCAACTAATATTCGATAAAGGAGGAAAGACTATCCACTGGAAGAAATACAGTCTCTTCAATAAATGGTGCTGGGAACATTGGACATCGACATGCAGAAGAATGAAACCGGACCACTCTCTAGCACCATACACAAGGATAAACTCAAAATGGATGAGAGATCTAAATGTGACACAAGATTCCATCAAAATCCTAGAGGAGAACACAGGCAACACCATTTTTGAACTCGGCCACAGTAACTTCTTGCAAGATACATCCACGAAGGCAAAAGAAACAAAGCAAAACTGAACTATTGGGACTTCCTCAAGATAAGAAGCTTTTGCACAGCAAAGGATACAGTCAACAAAACTAAAAGACAACCTACAGAATGGGAGAAGATATTTGCAAATGACCTGATAAAGGGCTAGTTTCCAAGATCTATAAAGAACTTATTAAGCTCAACAGCAAAGAAACAAACAATCCAATCATGAAATGGGCAAAAGACATGAAGAGAAATCTCACAGAGGAAGACATGGACATGGCCAACATGCACATGAGGAAATTCTCCGCATCACTTGCCATCAGGGAAATACAAATCTCAACCACAATGAGATACCACCTCACACCAGTGAGAATGGGGAACATTAACAAGGCAGGAAACCACAGATGTTGGAGAGGATGCAGAGAAAAGGGAACCTTCCTGCACTGTTGGTGGGAATGTGACCTGGTGCAGCCACTCTGGAAAACTGTGTGGAGGTTCCTCAAAGAGTTAAAAATAGACCTGCCCTACGACCCAGCAATTGCACTGTTGGGGATTTACCCCAAAGATTCAGATGCAGTGAAACACTGGGACACCTGCACCCTGATGTTTCTAGCAGCAATGTCCACAATAGCCAAACTGTGGAAGGAGCCCCGGTGTCCATCGAAAGATGATGGATAGAGAAGCTGTGGTCTGTGTATACACTGGAATATTCCTCAGCCATTAGAAACAACAAATACCCACCATTTGCTTCAACGTGGATGGAACTGGAGGGTATTATGCTGAGTGAAGTAAGTCAATTGGAGAAGGACAAACATTATATGGTCTCATTCAGTTGAGGAATATAAAAAATAGTGAAAGGAAATAAAGTGGAAAGGAGCGAAAATGAGTGGGAAATATCAGTGAGGGTGACAGAACATGAGAGACTCTTAACTCTGGGAAATGAACAAGGGGTGGTGGAAAGGGAGGTGAGCGGGGCTGTTGGGGTGACTGGGTGATGGGCACTGAAGGGGGCACTTGACAGGTTGTTCCTTGAGTGTTATGCTGTATGTTGGTATATCGAATTCTAATTTAAAAAGATGTTTAAAAAAAAAAGAAAAAGAAAATGAATTCAAGAAGGCCTTTTCCATTAGGTTCCAGGAGCCTTCTGCCCCCATGCAAACCCCTCCTAGCCCCCAGATATGTCAGCCAGAACTTCATTTAGCTCAAGCAAAAGAAAATCCGAGTTATGATAGTTTAAATATTACAGGGGTGCTTATCCTCACTACACTTCAACGGAGGCAGTGCTAGCAGGTACATGCCTCATCCTTTTGCTCCCCCACCCTCTGGCCACAGATGGCTACTCCTCCAGCCTCATCTTTGTCTCCTGAGCACGTGGGAGGGAAGCAAGGAAACCATTAAGTCAGAAAAGTAAAAAATTTACTAGAAACCATAAACTTCTAACTCATCAGCCAGACTGCATCACATGACTAATTGGAGATACCCAGAGGCCAGAGAATGAGGGGTTTTATCTGGGTTTATTGATCCCCAAACAAAATCAAGATGCTGGTATTAAGGAGGAAGGGGCTGTATACTAGGAAAGCAAATAACTAAATCCACCATCCTAGACAAGGATAAAGAATTGCTCTTGAAGAGTAATCCAGGCCTAGTGCCAACCCCATGGTGTACTTGTCATTGATAAGACTAAGGTTGCTAAGGAGGCAAGCCAAGTCTGTGAGTGCCTGAGCCTAGAAGACACACATGCGGCCTCTTTAAATACATGAAACACAACACACTTCTATTCCATCTTCAAGTTTCCAGTCTGTGGGAGACACATGCTTACCACAGACTATAAGAACAAAGTTGGTGGTCACCTCTACATATTCAAAATACCTCAATAAAGACCAGAGTGACAAATGGTTATGGTGTCCCTCCTTTCCTGTGAGTTTTCTCCGAGTCCCCAAAGACCACGAACTACTCAGCAGATGCCACAGCCCTAAAGCTTTGTAGACCACATTCAGGCTCAGATTATCAACTGGTTCTCCAAGTATTAGCCCTCCAGCCAACACTAGCTGAAAGGAAGGCAGCTAGCAGAGGCTCCCTAGGGTAAGGTGATTAGTTTGTGTGGGGCACCCTGCAATGCAAAAGAAGGAGTGCAGCCCCCACACAGAGAGAAGGGAAGTGCCCTGTATTGGGCAGAGAGGGGTGTGCCACCTCCTCACCTCACACTCAGAAATCATTCAGGGAGGCCTGCAGGGGTCTGCAGAATGTGGGGACTACTCTGACTCAGCCAGGAGAGGTCTAAAGGCAAAAGCTGAGGTTAGGAGGCCTAAGAAACAGAGCAAAAGTCAGGCACAATATCAGGAAGGAACATACTCCTGCCAAAACTGTAGTGAGGACACATGTCTCTTTGGTCTCTTAGAGAGAAGCAAGTCTGAGACCATCTCAAAAGGAAATATACCTAAAGGGACAATGGCTAGAAGTAAGAAAGCAAATCCCCTATGACAGGTGGACCAAGGACCCACTGAGGGAGGGAAGGAAGATGCCATGGAACCTCCAAGGTATCCATGAGACAGAGTCAGCAACTGTACATGACCTATGACCAAGGCTAGGGGACAAGCATAGCAGCGTCCTCTGTGCGTCTTCTCCGTGCGTCTTCTGTGAGCCTTCCTTGTCCCAGCCCTGCAGGGATCAGAAACCAAAACTAACCAGTGAAATGACATAAAGCTAGCTAATGAAGGAAAGGGACCTGGAGGCTCTTTCCCCTAGTCCAGGCTCCCAAACCCAGCTGCAATCCCAGGCAATGGAACGAGGGAAGAATGAAGATTTCAATTGGGTTGAGTGCTTTACAGCAGAGGAACTGAAAACTTGTTGGAGTGTGCCCAGAATACCCAGAGAGGGCACTGAGGGCAGCAGTGGAAAACAAACAAATGTGGTGTCTCCTTTGATAGTACCAGGTGGTAGGATAATTAAATGGTTAAACTATATTTAGTTATATATATATTTCTAGAATCAAATTAAGACCATCAGGTTAAAAAAAAAAGTCCCAGGGTTAAGCATCTGCTTTCAGCTCAGGTCATGACCTCAGGCTCCTGGGATCAAGTTCCAAGTGGGGATCCCTGCTCAGGGAAGAATGAGCTTCTCCCTCTCCCTTGGTCCCTCCCCCT